>NC_090700.1:45175584-45800584 GCF_040954835.1 Lepisosteus oculatus | reverse complement strand
AAATTTCCTCTTCCTCTCTTTTCTCCTTCTCCTCGCTCTCCCATCTTTTCCTCCACCGTCAGCTCTCATTGTGACTGTCCACTGCAGCTCCCATTCTGCCTAGCTCTTACCTTCCTTCCTCTGTGGTCTCATGCCTGTAAGCCCAGAGAATGTGTCAATGCAGACCCTACACTCTTCTCTACATGTACAGCACCTCATTCCTTCTATCCACCCAGTTCTCACCTTGCCCCCTCCTCCCTCCCCCATGTCTGGCTCTCCCTCATGTTTTGTCAGGCTAGATCTAACCTGCACTTGAAAAATGAAAGAGCTCTAAATTGCTCACTGTCTTGTCACTGTCTTCTACCAGCAATCTTTGTAAGCTTGTCTCAGACTTCTCCTTCCTTCTCATCCCTCTTTGTCTATGATCTCCTGATTCTGTCTTCTCCTGAAATCTTCGCCTTAACTTTTTCTTGCAAATGCTGACATCTGCAAGCTCTTTAACACTTCAAAACACTTGCATAACACCTTTCTTAAAAATGTCTCCCTCCCTTTCTAAAACCTTCAAATGTTTCTATCTCCTCTGTCTTTCTACTGTATAGCACTCACTACATGGTCCTTGCATGTCTGGTTTTCATTTGACAGAAACTTACTTTTCTGTTTCCGATTCCTTTCATTCAACTTGTACTGAATTTCTGGTGTTGCTCACACATAGTTCTCCTGGTCTGCTGTAACCACTTGCTCTCTATCCACTAGTGTCCTCCATGTTTCGATAATGGATCCCCTTAGGTCTGTACTCCTTTTACCTGAGTCCTCTCATCTCTTCCCATGACTTTTGTATCAATAAAATTGATAATGTTCAAATATGTCTCTTTTCCCTTTTGACACTCATACATCCTCCCATATCGCTGCTAATCTCCGGATTACATCTCTTAGATGCACTTTCATCATCTTAAATCAATCCTTTTAATGCCAGCTCCCCTTGTCTGCTTCAATTGCATTTCCCACTGCTTTTTCTGAGCAACATTTACAGAATCTGCCTCTTATTTACTAATTATTCTAAACAAGTCTTAGTCCAAACTCTGGTACTTTCCTCCATAGACATCTTCCACCCACTACAACCTATCCAGATTTCTGTTGCTTGCCTTGCCTTTTCTCTTTCTTACTTTGTCATGCTGCTACATTACTCCATAGTTTTCCTGTTGATGTAGGCATCTGATTCAAAACCCTGATTCCTGACAGTTCTGTGTTATTCATGTCACAGTTCACTCAAGGGGGAATGCAGATTCCACCTCTGTACCCAACTTCGAGACACTTGTCTTTTTAATGCTGCATAACACCATACCAGAGGTTCAGCGCACATTGGAAGAGAGGTGCATCCCTCAACAAACAGCACCACATGTCTGCCAGTGCCCGGGAGGCCACTGGGGTTTTCTGAGAGCCAAGAGTTCTCTGGCCAACTAATCCTACCCTAGCCTCTGTGGCGCTGTGCCAGGTGTGTGCTGCAACTTGGGGGATATCTGTCACAGCCATGACCCCAGCTCAACCACATACCCACTACACTTGTCTTCCATCAGCTTCTTCCATTCCTGTGCTGCAGTGACCGACCCACAGAAATCTGCACCGCTCTGTGTCCATCTTGGACACCTTCTCAAGTCTCACCTGTTTAAACAACCCCTGTGATCTCACAGATACTTTCTGAAATAACTTCCTATTGCACTGATGTTTTTAATTCTCAACTGGTAATTGTTCTTATTCACTGCAAACTTGAAATATTGACCAACTGATTTTTTACTTTAATCCTGAGAAAGTCATTGGACTGACAGGTTATGGGTCCTAGCCTCTACTATGGACACTTCTGCTGCACTTTGATATGTTACCACAGTACATTTTTGCTGCGAGTCATCTGTGTGGAGTCCTATCTAGGTGTTATGAGTTACTGGTGCTCTGATATGGACTTTACCTGCATGTCCACAGTATTTGTATACTGTTTTTACCACTTCCATTTTGTGTGAGTGGAACTTGTGTTGCTCTTCCAGGTTGTGAAAGACACATTGTTATTGTGTTAATTCCACTTATTTTTTTGTCTGATTTGTTCTTTGTGTGATTTCACACACAATGTCAATTTAGGATATATTGTAAGTCTGCTTTGCAAGTAATGAGCAAAACAGTACCTGTGAAAAAGTGTCACATGATGAACTTTTGTTTTACTGGCATGGTTAAAATTTAACAGGAAAATAATAAAAAGCGGATTTCATTTGATACTGGACTGTATTTCTGGTTTGCTAAATGTTAGCCAGCAGTGCAGACTCTTGAGATTCTACTACTAACCCAGTGGCACACAGTGTGCATGGATGTTTGCAGTAGCTGGGCAATTGGCAAGAGACCTATTGTTTTCCTGCTCTGCTTGATAAACGGTAATCATGTTCTAATGTAAATGGGTAACAGATGGCTGTGTGTTCTAATGCATTATTGCTGGTTTAAATGCACAAGATTGATTTTTCTCAGTTGCCATGGCAGATTGTGATCACCAAAGCCCTTAAAAAATTAGGTTTGATATTGCTTGTGCTGTATTCGTGTTGGAGATAGGATGGCATAGCAACAAGTTTGCATTGTATTGCTGTGTACTGTATTGTATTCGGCAGTTCTTGTTTTCAGGTATTGAATTTGCTGGCTGTTTTCCATTTAAAAAATAATAACACTTTGAAGGGTGACCGCTTTCTTCAGTCAGTGTGTCCGCACAGTATGGAAAGAATCTACAGTAGATATCTATTTTTTAGACTATTACATTAGATGTAATGCATTCGATTTCTTTGAAAGGCCCATTTTACACCTGTATTTCTGCCCTGGGTGGGTAGAATGTTTTATGATAATTGCATCTGTCGGAGTGTTTTAATTACCATCTTGAGAACTTTCCCACAGTCATTGATCATTAGCCTGTCACAAATTACAATAATGTTTGAAACACAGTAACATACTGTTCCTTATGGTTTATGGACCTTGTCTGGCTGACTTGCAGAATTGTAAATGTTTAATTACCTAGCTGCTAATGGTTTGCGTTTCCTGCGTTTTACTGTACCCATGGTTTTATAATTAAAACATTGACATGCCATTCCTTGCCCTTTGATGCTATTAATTCACAGGCACATTGACAGTGTTTAGAAGATGGTGTTTATTTATTTTTTCAGTATTCTTTACATAGCAAATCTTGGTCAAAATGTTGTGAAGCAGGTTTTGGTATTAGGAATGTTTTATTGTTTTTATTTTAGAAATAGCCCAAATTCAGATGTATTAAAAGTCAAAAGTATAACAATGCAAAAAGTATAATATATGTAAAATGTAATACTTGTCCTATGAATACACAAACTTTTAATTGCATAGTAATGCTTTATTAAAATTAGCTTGAGTTGACTTTGGTAGACTGGATTACAATAGTATATTTATGACATAAAACCAGTCACTAGTGCCATAGCATGGTCTGTTATGGTGTCCAAACATTGTGCATCTCCCAGGGCTGTATGGGAGCACATATTCACATATTGTATGGGAAGGGTAGTATCTGCTGAGCACTGCCACTAGGGAAGGTAAAAAGATCATACAATCTTACTGCTTACACACTGTTTCAGCTGAATGTAATTTGTCTCTACTATTGGCACTTTTTATGTTTTGTAGAGAAGTTTATTTACCATGCTGTACATAAGTCATTACCTTTTAAGATCTCTAGACATCTGGATTTGGGCTATATTAACATCATTGTGAAGCTGATTGCAAAGCATTCTTTTTTTAAAGATTGGTTTTCAGATAGCTTTCTGGAACAAAACAGATTGCTTTATGTAGTTGCTGGTTTGGCTTTTAAAAAACAGAGGCCCCCAGCTAATTAGAAACTTATGTTGATGCTAAACACATTTCATCGTGACATTTTAATGCCAAGTACTTTTTTCGGTTATCTGATTTTCATGGATCTGATTTATCTTGCATACAGACATTGATATCAAAGGTCTGGCTAAAAGCAAGAGGAATTTATCGATTATGTAACACTATGAATTTCACAGATAACATCAGTGGGTCTTTTTAGTGTTTTTATTTCTTTAGTACCATCTTTCTCATTTATACCCTTGTCATTTGAGATTTATTTTCAGTAATGTGTGCGTTCATTTCAGTGTACATTTGCAAATACGTTCTTATTTTCCCAATGAGTTTTTTGTGAACGAGCTAAAAATATTTTGATCCAGTATTAAAACATTTAAATCAGAAATCTTATTCATTAACCCAAAGAGATGTTGCTCTGTGTTTTTCAGCAATAATGTAATTTAATTGTGGATTGAATGTGAATAATATTGTTTTATTTTAGATATGTAATTCTCTAGTTAGACACCATAAATGTATGGCAAACTGTAATTGATCAAATCTTTTTTTCTTAATAAGCAGTGGCATCCTATGTTTGTCTTTAATCAGCCACAGGGTGTTACAAATTATATTGTCCTTCACAGAGTTTGTCTTGCTATGAGGCCTGTGAAAATGTGTGAGGTTCTTTGCAGAGAGCATCCTTACCAGTCAGATAGATATCCTGCAGCAGTTGAAGTAGCAAACAAAACCCCCCTGAATTACTTTAACACAGGATACAATTTGTTTCAATATTTGTTTTGAGTAATTATCATGAGCATTGAAATGGAAACACTGTTATCCACAGGCTCTCTGCTCAATCATTATAGTTTGTGACGCACATTGAAAAAAGTAAGAGTACTGTGCAAAGAGCTTTGTTTGTTTTTTGTCATATTTGTGGCAGTGTATTTGGGTAATCTGCTTCTAAGAGAAGTTACTGGAGTTCAGGGCATCGATATTTCTTGTGAATACTTAAAGTAATTTAGAAGTTATTACATCTCATAAGCATCCTTCATATTGTGGTTCAATGTCATTTAGGATACATTTGGGTGGATACTTATAATTCAGTTTTTGTGTTTGTGGGTTTTAGATTTACTATTTTCAATGATCTAGCCCTGAATCAGATTTTGTGAATAAGTTATTTTTAGCATTCTGGTAAAGTCTGAACAACTGAATGTGGAGCCTTCAGTACCTATTTTTATCAGAGAAACACATTTATAGTAGTGGGAAAAAAACCTAGAAGATTGTGTTACTGCCATGCCAACATTTTTTTAAGCATCCAGATTAGCACAAATAAAAAGGTTTACTTTGCATTGTGACCTTCTGTTAACTTTAACTGTACCACTGAAAGTGAAATATATTTTCTCTTTAAACTTTAAATGCTCTTTATTGAGGCCAATTAGAAACATTTTGAGGATACTCAAAATAAGTTAAAATGATAGTGTAGATTAAGCCTCCAAACAAGGAGACTACTAGAGGATCTTTTTTATTGCTCAGATTTGTTTATGTAAGCATTCTTACTTTATAAGACCATTTATGCGTGAAAAAAAATGAGAGCTATAGCTTTATTAAAGATCTGATTTTGGAGCTTGTTGGTAAAATTAAAATAAAAAAATAATAAAATGGGTTAAATGTGGCTAACCCGAGACTCATGTGAATACAAGACAACTCAGAAGTAGATCTAGCATTACAGACATTTTTACTTTTAATGGGCCTTATCACGTATATTCAGAGCTCAAAAAGGTTTAAATGCAGTCCAATGAGTATTGCTTAATGAAGTATTATTAATGATTCATTCCTGGCATTCATTTCAACTTGTCTGTGTATGAACTAAGCTGTATTCCTAATATATTATTGTGCTGTCTCTTCCTTCTAGTATTTTCTGATACACATCCTTAATTATATCCTTCTGTAATCGGTTAGTACAAAGTATGACTTGTTATTTAATAAGAAATGAACCTAGCTGGATAATGCTTGATCAAGAAGGGCATTTATTTGAATAAGTGTGGATCAAATAGCATAGCTAGTGTGTTTTGAGGTGGAGATATTAATTTCAGTTAGTTCACTAAGTAAAAGATTACCTTTACAGGTTTGGAAATGCATGTAACCAGCTGGAAACAGTTTGAAAACTATTTGTTTCAAAAAACATACCAAAACTAACTTGGTCTTTCTCTCTGTTTTCCACTGTAATCAATTTTGAACTAAATGTACTATCACTTCATAATAATCTCTGACCTGGATGCAACAAAGGATGTTGTCTGTCTGTTGACAGAAGGGCACTGGCAGTGTATTATGATTTACTTAAACCTTAGAAGTTAAGAGTCTAGATTTTGTCTAGTGAATCTGTGGTCTTATTTACTCAAATAAAACACATTAAAAACAGAAAAAAATAAAAAGAAAGTAAACTGCCAGACTGCGGTTAATATCCTGTGGTTCTTAAGGATTACTAAGGGAATGTTGGTTAAACCTTATAAGTTTGCATTAAACCATGCCAGAGTGCTTGGAGGAACTTTTGTACTTGCCAAAATATGGGATTGTAAATATCTGGAAATATGACAATACACAATCTTTATCATGTTGTTAAATTGCTTGGCAAGTACATTGTAATCTAAATGTCTTTGTTTTTTTGCTGAGCATTTAAGAGCTTGTGTTTAGTTTATAATTGACAATGTTACATGCACAAATATACAGTATGACATTAATGTAAATAGCTTTAAGCATTTTTTACTGCCCTCTCAGTAACAGGGAACAAACACAGACACTCCCTTGTTGCACACAAATTGGCTGTATACATTAAGCATTCTAGCTAGGCTGGGGGGATTGTATTTTTCTTGGCTACTGTGCTCAGAAATGGCAGGACCGACTAAATAAATCTTTTCATTGCTGAAGTTTGGCTGTATGATGTGTTAAAAGTATTTGCTTTTCTTGGTATTCGATGTATGCCATGTGCAGGTTTGCTATGTTTCCGAACTCATTGTATAACTCGAAATGTTCAGCTCAAGGTGGAAAATTAAACTTTTTGCATATATTGTGAGCGTCCTTGTGTTAGTCTGTTCCATTTCTGAATCTGATATGTGAATACCATTTGTTGATTATTTCAGCTTGTTCATAATAGTTTGGAATATAAAAGTTTTTTTTTTACTTTGTGAGTGTTTTTAGCTAGTGAACAACATATTTGATATATAGAAAAAATCTGAAACTGGACACCTGATCAACTGATTAAGGAGAATGATGACATGAATAAATGCTTTTCATCATTTCTGACAGACTCATTCCTATAAGGCTCATGCTTTTCATGTCATTCACTCTTCCTCCTGCCTCAAATCTGTTTCAGACCTGTCACACTGTCCCTCTGCCTCGAGTCCCCCTCGAACCTCCCTTACACTGCCCCTCTGCCTCGAGTCCCCCTCGAACCTCCGTCACACTGTCCCTCTGCCTAGAGTCCCCCTCGAACCTCCGTCACACTGTCCCTCTGCCTCGAGTCCCCCTCGAACCTCCCTTACACTGCCCCTCTGCCTCGAGTCCCCCTCGAACCTCCGTCACACTGTCCCTCTGCCTCGAGTCCCCCTCGAACCTCCCTGACACTGCCCCTCTGCCTCGAGTCCCCCTCGAACCTCCGTCACACTGCCCCTCTGCCTCGAGTCCCCCTCGAACCTCCCTGACACTGCCCCTCTGCCTCGAGTCCCCCTCGAACCTCCGTCACACTGTCCCTCTGCCTAGAGTCCCCCTCGAACCTCCGTCACACTGTCCCTCTGCCTCGAGTCCCCCTCGAACCTCCCTTACACTGCCCCTCTGCCTCGAGTCCCCCTCGAACCTCCGTCACACTGTCCCTCTGCCTCGAGTCCCCCTCGAACCTCCCTGACACTGCCCCTCTGCCTCGAGTCCCCCTCGAACCTCCGTCACACTGCCCCTCTGCCTCGAGTCCCCCTCGAACCTCCGTCACAATGCCCCTCTGCCTCGAGTCCCCCTCGAACCTCCCCGACACTGTCCCTCTGCCTCGAGTCCCCCTCGAACCTCCCCGGCACTGCCCCTCTGCCTCGAGTCCCTCTCGAACCTCCCCGGCACTGCCCCTCTGCCTCGAGTCCCTCTCGAACCTCCCCGACACTGTCCCTCTGCCTCGAGTCCCCCTCGAACCTCCCCGACACTGCCCCTCTGCCTCGAGTCCCTCTCGAACCTCGGTCGCACCTCATTCAATTTGTGTCAAAAAGGTGTTATTTGCTTCCTATGATTGCGTGTTTGAATTTCTAAAACATAAAACTGAAACTTTGGTAATATATGCAAAACATGCTTATCATCATGCTTAAATTTGAAATAGACCAATAGCTAATTTGATTCTTTATTTAATATGCTAGAAGCTAATTGTTCATGTTGTTATCTTACTTGTATGACAGATGAAGAGTTTTATAAACTTGGCTATTCCATCTTTTTTAACTGGTTTTCCTCAAGAGGCTTTATTTCATTTAAATGTCCCGTGGGGGAAGAATATTTAATCTTGCAAGTTCACTCACTTGTTAGTGTGCAGTTATAGACAGCTGTGAATGCAATCAGGCTTTTTTAAAGATCCCGTGCATTACCCTGTGACGGCTCTGCTTCAATGGGCCTACAAGAAGAAATGACTTCAGGCAATATTTTGCACAGCGTATTTGAAAGGTCTTTTCCTGTCCTGGGAAGACTTTTTTTCAGTATGCTGCTTTTTTCCTTTCCACCTGTGCCCCAAATGACATGCTTGAATGTGGGATGGGTCTGAATGTACAGTATGTGCTTAGAGACCATTTTATACAGTATTCCTATTAAACCCTGCAGGACTGTGGCATTCCAGGATCAGGAATGGGTGTCAATGATCTGAAGAGCAGTGGACCCCTGTAGGAGTCAACTGAGATGGTTTTTGTCTTTGTGTGTCTCATGAAGATCAGTGTTTGCTGATCTTCACCGTATGAGTGTGATGAGCTGCTGAGGTACACATAATCTGTTCCTGGAAGACTCAAGTTTGCTGGTACCAGTCCCTGCAGAATGGGCCTTTTACACCTCAGGGCACCGCAGTGACTCCGATTTCTCTTTCAGACTCGGGATGACTTTCTGGGCCAGGTGGATGTGCCTTTACACCAAATACCTGTAAGTTTTTTTTATATGAAACAAATTGCGTGTTGTATTGAGACTGCAGGAAATGGTAGAATAAATATAACATCTTCATTCCTGTCTTTTGTCCTTTCTAAGTTCATACTACCTTCTCTGTATCCTAAAAAAGTAATTTAAATGTGATTTGAAATAGTTACCATACTTGTTTGTCAATTAATTTTAATCTTTTCAGTCATTTTAATTAAAGAGGTGTTGCAGCACTTCTCTCCTACAGCGTCTTCATTAGATGCTTTACTGATTTATCCCATTTCAAGTTTTTTTTTTAAAAAAAGGTGCTTTTATCCAACACCTTTTCAAGTGTGATTCCAGAACAGGTTAGAAATCAGTCGATTCACACACACTTTGGCATACCACTGAAATACAAACCATTGTTGTTCACAGCCACTGGTGACAAGGAAGTAGTTTCTTTCCACATCAAGACTCACCCTGTGGCCATGTCGGTGTGATAGCTTTATTTTTATTCTCGTTTACACGGTAGTAAGTCGACAGTATTATAGGTTTGGCTGTTTATCTCTTATTATAGTTGTAGCCCCATAAATTAACAGTATTTTCATTCTTTTCATTTAATTTCAGATGGAAAATCCTAACATTGAAAGGCCATTCACATTTAAGGATTTTCTACTTCATCCAAGAAGGTTGGCTATCCATGATTCTAGTGAACTTTTTCCTTCTCGTGTTATGTTGAGCTAGGGCTGCCTTTTTCATTTTTCAGTTTGGTGCAGAGAGGTCTATCTTATAAAAACAAAAATGTGTAGACCTAAATTGCAGTCATGTACATGTAGATATATGCTTTGAGTTTTTGAAATGCTTTTGTGATTAATGTATTTAAACAGGAGATTGCTCCTAGGTTTACAGTACTTGCAAAATTTGAGGATTGTGGTTAGAATTCATAGTTCCTTACATGCCACAAAAGCACATTTTGATTCACATTAATGATTGTCACTTACCTTCCCTTCATGGATAATATTATAATATTATAAAATTAGTCTAATACATCTTTCTCTTTGTAGGATTGCTTCTTATTTAAAATGTGACTTAATATTTTTTCAAAGTACCTTTTTAAAATTAGATTATGGGAATATTTGGAGACATATCTTAGAGAGGAGCAATACAAGGGTGTATAACAGAGTTTGTGATGTTCAATCTGCATTTTTTGGTGCATTTATAATAGCTAATTATTTTTTGCTACACCCTCTCAATTTGGAATAGCCAGTTGTGTGATTTCCACTTCTAGTTATGTGGTTTTGCAGCTTGCAGTTATGAAACCCACTCATGGGAGAACAAGGAAGTGTAGGCAGGCTCCTCTGCGCCGTTTGCTCGCCACTGCTTAGGGACCCCAAGTCACAGTGACGCAGACCCAGGTTCAAGCCCGGGATTGTAGATCTCAGCCTTGGCTGTGGCAATCTCCTGGACCAGTTGAACCTCTGAGAAGGCCCTTATTTTTAAGAGAATTTCAAAATGGCAGTTACGTATTTCTAGGTTTGTACAGAGATTGCAAATATGCATGTAGGAGAGCACACTTATGAACTTACATTGAGTTAAAACCCCAGTTCTCCATGACATGAAAAATATAATGGCTTTCCTGTTTATTGTCAGGAAACCTGTAAATGCATTGTTCAATGGAATACTTCCAGCTGTTCTCTGGTTTTTACATTTAAATAAATTCATATGGCAATAGTAGTCTGTATTTTTCCTTGGCATTAGTAGTCTGTATTTTTCCTTTTTATGAGAAGCTTTGCTAATTATCTTCAGAATTTCTATTGATGATGGGAGTGTGTAGTTAGTCTCTGAAACCACACGCCAGAATGCTCTCACCTAATGTGGACCAATGTAACTTCTGAAACACACCTTGCTAGCGTTTTTTTTTTGCCTTAAAATATTGTCTTATTGCATTTAGAACTTAAATGTAATCTTTGTGCTTTCGTGTTTTGAAAATGTTTAACATGGAAAGATGTTCTTTGCTTGTTTTCTTAATAAAGTCACAAGTCTAGAGTGAAAGGCCACCTCAGACTGAAGATGACTTATTTGCCTAAAAGCAATGGTTCAGAAGAAGACAATGCAGAACAAACTGAAGAATTAGATGTGAGTTCAATGTGTTATAGTTTACTGTATCATACACCACATTTAAGCTGATATTTTTTACTGCTTTACTGTAGGGAAAGTGGGCTGTATTAAGCTGCTAGGGCATGTTGATTTGTACTAAATTTAGCCTGCTAGTTAGACCTGAATTGCCTGAAAAGACTTCAGCAGAATATAGCTGCTTGTGGGCGTCACAGTGCCATGGCTTTTAGCATTGCCACCCTGTAGCTCCTGGGTGCTGGATAAGATTCCAGCCTCAGCAATGTTCTTTGGGAGATTTGCATGTTCTCCTTGTCTCTCTGGCTCTCTGGTTCCTCTGGGTGTTCGTGTTTGCTCCTGCCTCCCAAAAACATGGGTTAGGTTCATTGGTGTCTTTATGCAGTCCCTCTGTGTGTCTTCACACACCCAGTGATGGACTGCCATTCCATCCAGGGTGTGGTCCCTTGTGCCATGTGCTTCCAGGATAGGTTCCTGGTTGTCACAGTCCTATGCAGCTGTTTTACAATGAATGGATACATTTCCTGCCCCTGTGAGAAGGTCACTGATACAGTCATGCCGTGTGCCATATCGCTTTTACTTTAATGATTTTGCATGGCTCTTTGTGTGTCCTTTCAGAAATGCATTTCAATCATTTATGTAGCTCTTAAGAAATGGGTTAAGACTTGTTAGTATATACATGTTACTTATATACATATTTACACAAAATAGTTTCTATTGTACCCCTAGTCTGGTTATAACCTTAAAAAATGTTCTGAAAAACAATAACAGCTAACAAACAAATGTAAATACTTAACATTGTAATTGTTGTATTGTGATCATATCCTCAGCAGTCTTGTTTTAGTCCTCTGATCTAGTGTTTTCCTGTTTGCAGCCTGGGTGGGAGTTCTTGGACCAACAGGACATGGCAGGCACATGCCAGCAGCAGCTCCCTGCACTGCCCCCTGGCTGGGAGGAGCGGCAGGACAACCTTGGCAGGACTTACTATGTCAACCATGACACCAGGACAACACAGTGGCACAGACCCACCATTCAGTATGCCTCACTTCAAGTTACAGTGTAACCGAAACATTGCATTGCATACTCTGAAAGACAGCATACTAAAATTATGAGGAAGGCCCCTTCAGTTCTGCATTTAAAAATAGTTTGAAAAGATGAAGGGTAGATGTTTTAAAACAAATCCCTTTGTCAAATGCACAGCTACTAATTACCTTTTATTCATTAATAATTGATCTTCCAGTTTTACTACTGTTTGAGTAGATTTTTTTCCAATTGGAATTTGCAATAAGAATATTACTTAATGTGGGCATATCCTTTCTAGATATTTATTATTGTATTTATTTGATGTACTTGAAATCTTAATTACAGTATGTCAATTACTTGTAATATATATATATATTGTGATGCCACATGGGAGAGGGGAAGGCAACTTATAAGCCCACAGCCGTAGCTCATCAGCTCACAGAGAAGTCCCTCCCCTCTGCATTCCACACCTGGGGAGGCAGTTCTATTTATATTTACCATACACAATCAGATCAGTTCCTAAGCAGGACCTGCTAAAAAAACAGATTTAATGCAGAAAGGTACAGAATAGCTATTGCCTTGCCGAAGCTTGATTACACAGTAAACATGGCTGTAATCTTTTATCATGTATGTAGAATGGTGCAGAGTACTTTTGCAAAGGGTGGGAAACTTCACAGCAGAAGGTTATTTATAGAACCCAGTGGAGAAATTTTAGAATGTGAATTGAAAGGTAGGTTTAGGTTATTTTTTCCCCCGTCTCTTGGCAGAGACAGTCAGGCAGAGGAGGAGCAGAGACAGACAATACACCTGGAAGCACAGCACGCCTTCACTGCCCGCCGTCAGATCTCCGACCATGTGGAGGGCCATGACAGGAGGGATTCACCTGACGTAAGTGCATTGAGCTGCGAGATCAGCAAATCATCTCTTGAAATACCTTAATGGGATGCATTGCACAGAGTCTCTAAATGTAGCTCAACAAACAAAGATGACTGGATTATTAACAAGGTCATGTCTTCCCTCAGCTTGTATCTGTAGCACAAAGAATGGACCACAGTGCAGTCTCTGTGGATTATCTGTGTTGGGTGTTTACTACAGTACCTGTAATTGTTTGATGCATTACTGTTCAAAGACACATTGAATATGAACATTTTTTCTGTTTTAGTTAATTGATTATTGTAAGAGTCCTCAAGAAAATTCTACCTTGTGAAGTTAACCGCTACAATTATTAAAGTTTTGATTGTCAAAGTAATGCTGTGCTTTAAGCTCTAAAATGTTATTTACCCTATAAAACCATATTCCAGATTTTTTTCCTCTCAAAACCAACTGATTTTGAGAATTTTTTCAGTAATCATGACAAGCAAATTTGATTAAAAAAAAGGGATTTTCTTTTTTTTTTTGCATCTTAGAGAATGAAATTTAAATTGATGGAGATGATCTGCTGATTTTCTTCCAGAGCTGGGAAATAATAACTGAAGATGAGGCCACGATCTATAACAACCACAACCAACGCTCGCCACCCCCACCTCTCTCTCCCATGGAGCAGCCCCTGTGTGACGTTCAGTCCCACCTGGCCGACGAGCTGGGCCGCAGTCTCCAGACCTCTGCGCAGGTGGCTGGTGACAGACGCATGTCCCTCCCGGTGAGCATCTTTTCACTGAATAATATACAGTTCGCCAGAGGCCTCCTGTCGCAAGGCCTGAGATTTCAAGGTTTCTGTTTCTTAGCTATGGGTTCAGGATGTTTAATCTGAAAGAATGGAATGATGGAAACCTTCTGTTTTTCTGGACATGTTCAAAGGGTGACTCTTTAAAGCAGGAAGTCCTTCACACAGGAGCATTTATTTCTGTTCTATAAAATGCAGGTCCTGGCTCTTATTTAGCATAAAGTGCCTAGCCATTACAGTGTTAGTGAACTCATTAAAACCTCAAAGTATGTGTCCCCATTTCCCTTTTGTTTAGTGTAATCCATGCCCTTGTTCCCATTAGCATCAGAGCCATTCCAGCAGGAGAGGAAGTTCACAGACTCCCACTCTCGAGGAGCAGCCCACACAGCCTGTGGTGAGAGCACACTGCTGGCATAGCTGGTAGTTTCCTTGCTTGTGCTTCTGTGAGGACTCGCCATCCTATCTAGGCACAGAACATGTACAGGTGCTGCACATTGTCAAAGCGATAATGCTGACATTTACAAATGATGTCACTTTAAAATCTTTCTGTGAAATGTGACCTTTTAGGAAGATAACTAAAATGAATGTGGTGTGATAATGACTCATGAGTGAGGATAGGATTGTGTCATCTCTCTAGCCACGGATATTGAGAACTTGGGCACCTGCTGTGAAATCCATTAGTAAATATCACAGGCTGTGACTTGCCTGTGAAATTTGCAGTGACTATGCCATGATATTCACATATTTGTACTTTAACAAAAGCCTCGATCATTAGCTCATGCTAAGCATTCTTATTTTTTGAACATTATGTTTTTTTTGTGCTGAACAGTTCATGCCAACATCAGCAGGGCTGCCGCCAGGTTGGGAAGAAAAGCAGGATAGTAAAGGAAGGACATACTATGTGAATCACAACAGCAGAACCACCACATGGACTCGTCCTGTCATTCAGGTGAGGTTGTGCCCAGCACAGGCTTTGCAGGAGCATTTAGCAGCGCCAAGAAACCTCTAGAAAATCGTTTCAGATAGCTTTGTGTTTTTCCATACTGTGACAAACTATGCAGTTTAGATAAAGGATGGTATTCACAGGGGTAAGAATCCCCTTGGAGAAAAGGAGTGCTTGTTTAAAAGTTTTTCTCAATTATTGATGTGAGACGGAAGCATGTTGCTCCTGAACTACGTAGGCAAGCTTTTTTCCACCATTTACAATTAGCAGCTTACATAGAGAAAATTGAAGAACATTATTTCTTAATGAAGGTGGCTGCGTCAGTATGCACAGGCTACGAAGGAACAGGTAAAGGTTTATTCCATGCTGAAAAGAAAAGGGACAACGTTTTGGCTCGGGAGCCTTCTTTGGGTGTTGACACTAAAGAAGTGAACATTAAAACATAACTTTGAACACTGAACATAAACATTTCTTTACGTTCGTGCACTTTCTGTTTGATTTAACGTTTGTTCATTTTTGTGACAGACGACTACAGAAGCTGTGCAGGCCACCTCGTGTACCAGCCCCACAGTGTGCCAACCCCCACTACTGTCTCCAGAAACCTCTCCTCAGCATGCTTCCAGTCAGAAGCCCCTTTATGAGACTGGGTTCCTCCCTGCGGGCTGGGAAATACGAAGTGCACCCAATGGCCGACCCTTCTTCATTGATCACAATACAAAGACCACCACATGGGTGAGCAGTGCTGTACCATGATAACGGGGTTGCTGAACTGATCCCGTTGGGTTTTGTGTTATAGCACGTCTGAACTCTTTTATTGTGAAATGATTTACAATGCCCAGAAGGCAAATTTACATTCCACATATAATAGAAACTACTGCTCCTTGAGTTTGAAATTTAGCATGCCCCGCTTTCAGTGTTTTTGTAATAATAAGTATCCACAAAATTTCCTTCTGTTTGATCCATTATAAAATAAAACGTATACTGTAAATACAAACCGTCACTGTAACGCTGCCTGGGTAAGGTAACTTGAGAAGAGCCATAAAACTCTCTTGGAGAACCGCTGACAGACGGGTGTTTTTTCTGTTATGTCTGCACAGGAAGATCCAAGATTGAAAATCCCAGTCCAGATGAGGAGGCGACTCTCTCTGGACCCTGCCGATCTTGGACCGCTCCCGGTACGACCCTCTTGAGCAGACATGTGCCAAGTTTCACTCTGATTCCTTGCAGTCTGCATGCTAAAAAAGACATTGCCAAAAATCGGGTTCAGCTCTTAGGCAGGTGACAAAGAAACCTCAGAAGATCAGAAGAAAATGTTTGCATTTTAAACTTTGGGCTCCATTTATAGCAGCACAGTGGCAAATTGGAAGCATTGCTGTCTTGCTGCGCTGGGGCCCTGGGTTCAATTCCGGACCTGGGGTGCTATGTGTGTGGAGTTTATATGTTCTCCCCATGTTTCATCCTGGTGCTCTGGTTTACTCCCACAGTCAAAAGACATGCTGGTAGGATAACAATTTTCTGGGAAAGCTGGCCCTGGTGTGAGTGTGGGCGTGTCTGTGTCTGTGTGTGCACTGTGATAGACTAGTGTCCCGTCTAGGGTGTATCCTGCCTTGTGCCCACTGCTTGCTGGGATAGGCTCCAGCTCCCCCTTAGCCCTGAATCGAATGAATTGGTTAGAAAAATGTATGGATTGATGGGCTCTATTCATGAGCACTTTGAACTTTTCTGTGCTTGATATTACCAGTGAAAATAAACTCTTTATCCTTTTTTCTTTTGGCAGCCTGGTTGGGAAGAACGTGTTCACACTGATGGCAGGATATTCTACATAGATCACAGTATGTATATGTCATTTCAACTTGCTATGAGAACAATCCTTTTTCCTAGTTTCAATTTAAAATTGATGTAATGTCCATAAATGTTACATTTTCTTTTTATAGATACAAAGGCTACCCAGTGGGAAGATCCTAGATTGCTGAATTCTGCTATAACAGGGCCTGTAAGTCTGTTGATTAAAAAATACTAATCAATTTTCATTTTCTATTTTATAACTAAATAATGATGGCACATTGTCACCTCTATAGCCCCAACACAAGCATGGAGGGATTGTAGGTTGTTCCACAACCAGTCTTACTGCCATTCAATAGCAGTAGTATTAATTGGAGTTCCAATGCAAGCTCATAGACACCAACCAATTTTGCTCTTGCATGGTAAACTGAGCCCAGCTCTGGAGATTTTCAGGCACTGTGTGAAGAATGTGTCAGTCAGCTTGTAACCTAGCTAAAACCACTGATATCTCAGGTGGCAGGCTGTGTTCAGAGTGATTACCTTTAACTATTGAAATTGAGGTTTAATTCTTCACTGTACTGTTGAAAGCTGAATTGAACACTGAATTCAGAAGTAAAGAGTAATTTCATACGGAAGTCTTCCTGCATTTTGCTTCTTTCTTGATGTTTTAATTGGAATGAACACATTAAAATGTACAATTCAAAGAGCTTCGATTAGAACCACAATGTTTTTGAGGAGTGAATTTAATCTACAGTTTGTCTCTTAACTGTACTGTTCCTAGCAGACCACAGAAACATAATCAGGCAAAATTTGAATAGAGAACCCAATAGAGTTGTGAGACAACAGCACTAACCTTTATGCTACCATGCTGCCTGGAAAGCTTATTGTTGACTCAAAAATAAAATATGTGATGAGGGAATTGAGTGTTCCTTTTGAGAAATCAATAGGATATCTATCAATGACCAGAACTGGAACTGTCGTGATCACACATAACTTCTCCTTGAACTCTTTTCCATTAGGTTAGCTGTAAGTCTATTCAAATAAACTTAAATGTAATTAGATTAAATTAATTGCCTCTTTTGCGTCTACAGCATGTTAATGATCTCCCTCCTCAGGCTGTGCCTTATTCCAGGGACTACAAACAGAAGTACGAGTACTTCAGAAAAAAGCTGAAGAAACCGGTGAGCTCTTTATTATTGTAGATTTGAGATAAAATGCATTAATCTCTTAAATATACTACTTTATTTTTCTCTAATTTGCAGTTCTTTCTCAGTTCATTTCATAAAGATCACTGTTTTCATATATCCCAGTGAGGTTTTTCTCTAGTCTTCATTGTCTAGCGCCTTGCCCACCTAATTAGCTGAATAACGATTTAAGTCACAAACAGTGCAGAAGGTCTTCAAAAATGAATGTACAACCCTGACAAGAGTATTGTAAATGTTAATGGTTTATTTAGACTGTTTTAAGACCTGTTTATATTAAGGTTGTTGAATTGAAAAAAGTTAGTTCAGCCTGCAGTATACAGCTGTTGTAAGTGTTTTTTCCTCACATTTATGGCTTGGTACATTTTCTGTGTTCTTATACTCAAAGAAATGACAGAAGCATTCTGAAATTTATTATGAGGTAGAATGTTACTTTCCATTTTTAGCTGGCTAGCTCGCACAGTTAGGTGCAGAAACATTCAGTAATTCAGCACCTAAAGATTTTCCTCTTTAGTCCCTCTTCATTGTTAACACAAGCTATGTGTGAGTCCATAAATAAATCTGACATATCCTCTTCCCTGGCACAGTAAATAGATTCAATGAACACTACCCAGCTGCTCCCTAGCCAGTTCTGAATTATCCTGTCAGCTCTCTTTACGGCTGCTCTGTCTCGCAGGCTGATATTCCCAACCGCTTTGAGATGAAGCTGCGGCGCGCCGCAGTCCTAGAGGACTCGTACCGGCGCATCCTGTCGGTCAAGAGAGCCGACTTCCTGAAAGCCCGGCTGTGGATCGAGTTCGAGAATGAGAAAGGCCTGGATTATGGAGGAGTGGCCAGGGAATGGTTCTTCCTCATTTCCAAAGAAATGTTCAACCCCTATTACGGGCTGTTTGAATATTCTGCTACGTAAGTATTTCCGTGTTAGTAACAAGATGGCAGTATGTTTCATGTTTCTGCTTGGACAGTTTACAATTCTCATGGGGCGCTGAAAAAGTCAACTCGGTACCCGTGTCAGCAGTGAAACACCAACTAGAGGTCATAAGTGGAAACAACTGTACATGGAAATGCATTTAAACCTGAGAAGACATGCTTCTTAACCCAAAATGTTGGGGGAGAATGGAACAGGTTACTCATCCACGTTGTGGAACCAGAATTTGACTCCCTTCAAACAACTTTTGGATGAAATCCTTGGCTTAATTAGCTACAATCTAAAAATAGCCTAGATAAGTCAAATGACTTCCTCTTTTGTAACTTTTCTTAAATTCTTACTGTATATGCTGACATGAATGCCTGCAAAATATTGGTACTAGTTTTCAGTGAAGCTGGATATCACATGACATATTTGTTAATAACTTATTTATATTGGTTTAGCCTCTGGAAATGAATATCATTCCTGTGTACCTCAGACTCTACATAGTACACAAAGTAGCTAGGTGACCTTTAAAAATGATTAATTGTACTGCCCTGGAAACAACTTAATGGCTGTACTGGGGCAATTCTAATGTTCTGTAGACAAAACAAAATGTTTGTCAACAAATAAGGCTGATCCTTGCCAGGCATTTGCTAACCTCCAGGATGGCAGAGGGATTTAGCAGTATATCTACTGTTAATTATTGTGAATGTCCTTATTAGCTGTTAGAAGCCTAAAGAAGTGGATTAATGTTTTAAAACCTCCACACTTTTTCATACTGGGTTGAGATAGTTACTGGACTTCCTTGGTTTAGCCTGCTTAAGTCTTAAGCTTTACTGGATTTTTACAGAATGTACATTTTCTTTTAAATAACCGTTTCTTTTTCATTAATGTATTTAGCTGCTTGGTCCATGTTTGCCATGCTTGTTTTCCTTAATGCTTGTTTTCCTCTGTGCAGGTATTCACTTGTGAAACCCGCATGAGTTTCAACATAGCAGCAGGACGTTTTGAGAATCCCTCGTATAGCTAGATTTTTTTCGTTGTCCTTGTGAAAGTTGACAGTTAAATAAAAAGTTATTTTTTGTTTCTTTTGCAGTGACAATTATACCTTGCAGATCAACCCCAACTCAGGACTATGCAATGAGGATCACTTGTCTTATTTCAAGTTCATTGGCCGTGTGGCTGGAATGGCAGTGTACCATGGCAAGCTGCTGGATGGTTAGTATTCTTATCTGTAGAGTCAGTATCAATAGCTTGCCTACCCAGGCCATATGCTAGTATCTCCAGAAGTGAATGCAATTAATCACACCCTCTTTCTGGTTAACAGCCTTCTTCATCAGACCCTTCTATAAAATGATGCTACAGAAGCCAATAACACTGCAGGACATGGAGTCAGTGGTGAGTGTTGAATGTTACATTTTCTGTTTTCTTGATTGTGTTTTCTTTTTTTTTTATTCAGCTGAGTTTTAGAATATGCATTGTACAATTGTATTTGTGATGTTTTAGGACAGCGAGTATTTTAACTCCCTGAAGTGGATTCTGGAGAATGATCCCACTGACCTCGACCTACGATTTACTATAGATGAGGAGCTGTTTGGTCAGGTATGTCCTGCTTTTTCGAACTATACCATTGACTGTGCTTTGCTGTCTCTGCAGGGCATGTGGGAATCCAATTTTCAGCTTGTCATACTGATAAGCTTGCCTATCTTTTTCTTAGTTTGACCTTCTATTTATATGTAATTTAGCTTCCAATCCACTTTTACAGATTCAATATTATGAACTCTGCAGTTGGGGATTGTGGGTGTTTTTTGCATGGTATTATAGTTTGATTGATACATATTTGAGTTGTTAGGATTTAAACTAGGATGCACCACAGCAAAAAACAATAGTGCCAAAAGTGCGTCTGTGCTCATCTTGTTTGCAATAATTGTGATTGATAATCCTGATTATATTCTTCCATTGCTGTATATTGATACAAGTTACATTGATATACTGTATGTTAGGTGGGTGTCTTGGCAAGCTCATCAATAGGCTGCTGAACAATAGTTCTGTTTCTGTCTTCATTTCAGACTCATCAGCATGAGTTGAAACCTGGAGGGACTGACATCGTTGTCACAAACAAGAACAAGAAAGAGTACATCCAGTATGTACAGTATGATTATCTCCTTATCCGGCCCATAATTAGACTGGAAGCTAAGGAAGTTGTGTCATGAAAGATACTTTTTTTGTTTGTTTTCACTAACATTACCAGTTATACTTTGTGTATACAATATACAAAACTATAAACTGTGGTTGTACAAATCAGGATGTTTGCATGTTGTGTTTTTTGTATTGCAGCTTGTGTTTTTCCAACACAGCAGAGAGAGGCTTGTTTTCTGTGCAAATAGATTTTTAATAACAGTCTCTCTTTTCTTGGTAGCCTGGTGATGCAGTGGAGGTTTGTAAACAGAGTACAGAAGCAGATGTCTGCCTTTAAAGAGGTAAAGAGCTCTATGCTTGCTAAGACCCCAGCTTGTAACAGTTGTATGCTACCACTTCATACCTTACCTTAAACCTATGAGTGCTACACTTAAGATATGCAATGGTACTGGCTTTGCAAACTCCTTATATGCCATACCTTTTTGCACTATAGCTCAGACCATGGGTCACTTGTGAAAGCATGATATTAAAATCAATGCTTCCTTGTGCATCACACACTTCCAGGCCAAATAAGAAATAAAATATTTTGTCGTTCAATAATTTAGCAAATATGTGACCATCTGAACAAGTAATGCATAACGGTTTTTATATTCGGCTAAATACATAAGTATAAAATATTCTCCTGTTGATACAGTAAGACTGATTTTCTTATTCCATCATGCAGTTTGTTCCTTGTGGTTGTATTTGGTGGTATTCCTTCACCATCCTGAGTCTTAGTGTACTTTTCTCTTTTATTTTAGGGATTTTATGAGTTGATACCCCTGGATCTCATCAAAATATTTGATGAAAACGAGTTGGAGGTATGCCCACCAACCTCATTAAATATTAGGGAACAAATTAAAATTAAAAAAAATTAAAAAGTATTTGCCTCCATAATGCATCCATTTTTGCATTTTCCATCCACGCAGCTGCTGATGTGTGGACTCGGTGATGTTGACGTAAACGACTGGAGAGAAAATACGAAATACAAGAACGGCTACTGTGCCACACAGCCTGTCATCCAGTGGTTCTGGAAGGTAAACCTTTACCACACAGAGCTCTGCTGAACTGCGTTTGCCACAGTCAGTTAAAGGACACATGGTCTGACAGAAGTGTTTCTGTTTAGTTTAATGACGAGGATCATCTTTATATAGCATCTTAGCCTTACTGTATATCAATAAATAGACAGCTGTCAGCAGAAAGGGCAAGCACAGCAGACTGGGAATGGTTTTAATCTTGCAGACGGTGTTGCTGATGGACGCAGAGAAGCGAATTCGCTTGCTGCAGTTTGTGACTGGCACGTCTCGACTGCCCATGAACGGGTTTGCAGAGCTATACGGTAAGATTTCCCAATCTTTCCTACTTTCCAAACTTTAAAAGCCCCATAGGTGGCAGGTGGAAAAAAAACCTGGGTATTCACTCTTGGAGTTTGCAAAAGGGTAACTTCCTTAAGAAATAGTCTTGGGCCTGCCATGCTAAGGCAGTAAAGGCTCTCACCCAAAGAAGAATTTGAGCCTTTTATAATCCTGGTGTGATTGCTTCGAGCCTGGGTCATGTCACGAGCTGGACTATGACCGGGATTCCCTCAGCGGTGTTTGCACACCACTGAGGTTAGGTTGGGATTTGTCTCGGAGACACAGCGCCCCCTGCAGCCTCTCGAGCGCTTGCAGGTTTGCAGTACTGTCGGTGAGGGAGGCACATCTCCAGTTAGCTCTGAACCTCCAGTACAGGGCGCTGTTGCCTGTGATGTGTTAAAGATGATTGATTGGAAGGTGGACAAGTCAGAGGAGTCTGACCACTCCTTCTCCTTCCCCCTGTGTGCGGTCACAGAGTTCATGGGGTAAATGTGAAAGGCACACAATTGGTCATTTCAAATCAGGTTAGTAAATTGTGCAATGAAAAAATATATATGCTCAATATGGAGGATTTAAGTTGTTCTCCCATTTTCTCTTTGAAGTATTTTAACTTTTGATTTGTACAAATTAGGATCCAATGGCCCACAGCTATTCACCATTGAGCAGTGGGGCACACCTGACAAGCTACCCAGAGCTCACACTTGGTAAGAATTTGGTATTCAACACTTCCTTGTGAGTGATCCTCATTTGTTTCTTATTTGACAACTGTTTATTTTCTTTTTTGTTTTTAAGCTTCAACCGCTTGGATCTGCCTCCTTACGAGTCTTTTGAGGAGCTGAGGGAGAAACTTCACCTGGCAATAGAAAATGCACAGGGTTTTGACGGGGTTGACTAAGTTGTGAAGCAGGCTTCAGTGTGGGAGAGTGTCCACTGGGATGCCTGATATTGTTGGGAGACCATAGCGCTAAGTGACAGATCAACAGGACGCTATCCCTCTGGAAGGAGTAGACCTACAAATGGCTAAATATAATATCTCATTTTAAGACAGAAGGGGCTATCTTGAAACCTTTAAATGAATTCCTTTAATTGCTTATTTCCTTTATATCTGTTATATTTTTGAGGCCACTCTAAACACGATCTTGTTTATGTCACTGAATGTCATTAAAGCTGACAAAACACTGTATGTAAATTGTAAGAAGTGAATTGAAGAAAGTCGCGTTTCTCACACTTGCCAATGTTACTGGACATGGGGGAGGCTGTGTTTACTGTGTGTAAAGCTCTTATTTCATGTTTACTTGTTCAGCATTTAGAATTTAATGGCATGGCGTTGTGCTGTTCATTATAAAGCAACATAACTTTATACTGCAGATACTATACCTTCTGACGTTTCCTCTCATTGGGAGTACCATTTGAAATGAAGAAACACAGAGAGTCTTAGCATTCTGCTTGGACAGTATATAATATGCTGCTCTTTAGAAAATAAATAAATTCTTGCTGAGGATGGTACACTACCACACGCATTCCCACTGTTAGTCTTTTCACTCTAGTTGCCAATGCTAGATATCAGATTAGGAGCGTTGATCTTTCATAGTGTTGGTCTGGACACCATGCAATGTGTTGCGCTGGTCCCTTGTCAGAACCTATCTGGTAATAGACATATGCAGTGAACATCAGCTTCACTATTTGTCTCTTAGTTGCCCAAGTGTTTTTTAAGAAGCAGGACATTCCATTTCCTAATTTGTGGGTCGGCCTTTTTGATTTGGAGTGAACCTTATGCCCCATTTCATTGGTGACCCATTTTCTTTTACATTTGAATGTAGGCATTAATAGATGAATGTTGCATAATCCTCAACAGAACCATGCATTTTTCTTTTTTCCTACTAAGCTGTGTCAGGGGAGCAGAGATATTGGATTCTACCCATTCTTTGGTTCCTGAAGCCCACAGCTGAAATGATTTCCTTGCTCTTTCTTAAAAAAATTAATACCTGTTATTTCCATCTTTTAAAATGTAATCGTTTCCCATTATATTATACAAATCATTCTGAGACATCCTCTGAATAATTTGCAATGAAAATATACGTTTACAAGTGTCTTATGTGTTTACAAACTGCTAGAAATCTTACACTTTCTAATATTTTAAAAGTTCTTTTTAGTGACTTCTTATAGAATAAAAGAGCACTTTTGTTTCAGTTATTAGATATGTTTGTAAATGGTCTTAAAATTACTGTAAAATTCTTAAGCCTTTATGAACAGACTTGTAAAGTGTAACTTATAATTGAAAAATGTCCTGCTTTTAAGTAGTCTATATTTGACTGTTGAGTAAATGTTTACATGTAAACATTGTTGAGTATAAGCACATATTTCTTTCATTGGTAATTTACCAGGTATAAGACTGTTAAATTGTAATGCCTTTCTTCTCTGTAATATATATAAAATAACACTTTGTTTATCAGTTTGTAATATATCAAATATAAACATCTCTCTTCTTAATCCTGAAGGAGAAATATTATCTGATGTGAAGAAATGCTACTTAATTACAGGTGTTAAAATGTAAATATTTCAAAAACCATTCATTGCATTGTATTGTCATTCTGACAAAACATGTTACTGAATGTGCATTTTTTTAAGAAAATAAGTTGTGGAACAATCATGTGTTCCAATACCTTGTATAAACTATTTTAAAGCTGCACGCCAAATTAAGAGGTGGCATATTTTGGAAAATGAATAAACTGAAGAAATACCTGCTAATCCTTAATGTCTGAATTTTCTTTGTTGGCCAGTGTCACATGTCGGACAGTACAAGGGCGTGGCTGTTAGTGTGGCTGGTCCTGGATTGTAGCCCAAACGGGAACACCTGAGTGGAGTCCGCATGTTATCTCCATGCCCATGTGGATCTTTAGCGCTGGTGCAGGGATGTAGTCCTGTTTTATGTCCTGTGTTTCTGTGGTAGGCTCCAGGATGCTTGCTGGAGGCTCCTTATCATCCTTTAACGGGAATAAGAGTCTTACTGATAATGAATGGATGAATATTTACCTCTGTATCTGTGATTGTGAAGCCTTTTCATGGAAAAATACCCTGAAGAATAAAACCATGATGGTGATTGTTATTCCTTATAGTAGAGAAAAATAGCAATGGTTGTGCTAATAACACTAGCACAAGTGTTAGAAATTTGTTCCAGCAATCTCAGTGTTCCAGTGAAAAGACACTGGTGGGGGCATATCGTGCTGCTGATTCCCATGAAGCCAAGTTTTATTACGTTTCTCTTGTGTTTGCTGGTGTTTTGTGGGCCGTTTGTGGTCTTTTCTGAGGGGGGGCTAATGTGGCTGCCACTCTTCTTCTGTTTTGTGGTCTAGGCTGTATTGAGGCTGTCTTCTGCCTCCTGTTATCAGCATCTCAGAAGGACTGCTGTGGTTCCTGCTGCAGCTTGTGTTTTGCTCCGCAGTGGTTGCAGATTGGTCGTGCCACTCTAATTTGGGGTACCCGTTAATCTGCAGTGAGCAGAGGCTGTCTGCCGCTGGTCATCCTTTGGGCTGTGTTCCACAGGCTGACTGCTATTTGCGGTCCCAGTTTCTGATTGCGGATGTGTGTTCTTCACTGCCCCTCCTGTGTACTGCTGTGCACTGCTGCTGTGCTCGTCTCCTGCTTGCTTGATCTGCTGCCAGCTCCTTGCTTCTGCTTCAGCTGTGGGCAGTAGTAACTTCCTCTTGTTGCTCTCACTATAGTATCAGTGTTTGCTGCATGTACAGGGCAGCAGTGACAGACACTGTATATCCTCTAGACTGGCTGTGCAGCTTTGGATCACTGGAGGCCGTGTTTAACTGTAATTTGTTCTCTTATTCTCACGATTTAGTTTGTTACCACTCATTTTGTTTTTAAACAGTGTAAGAGAATTGATCACAGTCAAAGCCTGTGCACTGTTGGTCTATAAATTCAGTAGTGCCATTTCGTCACATTGTTCTCATATTGATTGTAGCTGTCTATGCCACCTTCCCAAAATTTCTTCAAGTGCCATTGCCAGTTCTGAACTTTTTGGGAAGTCTGTGCAATTTGCTCTGTTTAATATCCCATTGTTAATTCACAAGCCTCTGATTCTCATGCGAGTTTATTGTTGATCGGAAAGTGTTTTCTTATGTCTTACTGAAACCTGCCACCTACCAAATTGTTTTGCTGGTGCATGAAATTACTTGTACTAGAACTGGCAAAGTTGGAAGCTCCTGTGGCTCTGGCGAGGATGGTAGTTCCACAGCCATTCGTCACAAAGATCCTACTTCTGGTTATGATTCAGGAAATAGGTGGAATGTCAGAAAGCACTGCAAAGAAAAATTAGCAACTAAAACTTGTTGACCACCCAAGTATTCATTCCCCTGAGTCAATACTTGCTGGAAGCACCTTTAGCAGAAATCACATTAAAATTACATTAAAAAATTGTAATTCAACAAAAGGGTCCATCATCGAAAGGAGGTAAATACTTTTGCAAGGCATTCTTTGTGCTTGTGTTGGTATGTAAAATGTGTGACCCATGATGCTTTGTTCCTGCACCTCGACAGAAATCTACTTTTTCTGTTTTTTTTTTCCCATGCTTGCTAACGACAATGGTGAGTCCTTGAAATCTTGTCTTGTGCTGAAAGATACAGGTCTGCTGCTGTCACACTTCTGTTAAACACATGTCCTGTTCCTAATTTTCCCTTTCTTGAAAATATTCTTGATCCAGTGCTTACAGCTCAATTGCATTCTTTTTTTAATCTGAATAGTTGTTTTAATGTTCAAGCAATATTACAGATCATATTATAAAAAGTAATAATTATTAAACTTATTACTAGTAAAGTACTATATAATTTGTTAGGGACCATGATCTTCCACCAGATGGCGATGTTTCTCCAACATGTTGAGAATGCTCACCTATATGAAGTACAGTACCCGAGATAAGGTACTGAAATCCACTTTTATCTTTTCAAATAATAATGATATTATGGATTATATCCATAATAAACTTTTAAAGTTTTTAAACTTTAAAACAAAACGCCTCCTAAATTATGTGCAGATGAGCACTTGCAGTACCTAAGAAAGTCCACATGATGGCTTCAAATTGCACGTCCTCTTGTATTCACCCAAGCATAACACGGAATGGCGTGTATTGAATCCTTAAAATTCATGGATTATTGCCCTGAAACTTATGATAATATTTTGAGTTTTTTTACAGCCTTTAACAGAGATAAAATAATATTATGCAGTTAATTAATTATAAAAACATTAACTTTCGGGTTAATTTTCATATCTCGCAAATATTGGTGTTTTTAATAAACTTTCTATAAACATTCTTCTTGCCTGTTGAAGTGCAAAATCATGTTTTGCCGAGAGGAGAGCAAGCTAGCAGTTTGTGCTTCGTTTAATTATCTGCAGTTACGATACTGTTTTAGTACCTATAATTAATTAACTTTACAACTAGAAGCAGTTTACCGCTATACTTGTAAAACGCTGAAGACACTTGATTCCCGAAATGTAAATGCAAACGTAAGAACTAGTAAAATATAAAGTGTTTGATGGTTGCTTTAATCAGTAATGCGTGTGTCATTTCTGCATATGATTGTCATTGACCAAATCTTTAATACATCCACAATATATATTGTGTAACTGTATCACATCGTTAAGTAGGAACTGATCAAATAAAACAGAAGAAACCCAGGTGGTCCTAGCTGAGACAGATTTACAAGAGTTGGTTTAATTTTGTAAATGCACCACATTCATTATGCATGCCATGTGAAAGATGCCCCGGATCGATTCGGAGCCGGATGGGCAGAGTAGGGGATGCTCCGGGTCCGTAAATGTGTTCGCGTCCTAAAATTAACCTTTTTACGACCCAGTTTTACAACGAAACTAAACATCTTTAAACAGCTTCGACCAAAATAAAACCTCTCTAAATAAGACCTCTGTCATCATCCGTAGTGTTTCCCAGTTTCGCTGGAGGTGCTTTGCATGCGTGTAGCGTGTTTGGCATTTGCCTGCATATCTTACAATAGGAAATTAATTATAACGTTGGATTCAAACGTCGGACGTTCTTACTGTGCAGCACTGTTTTATGAATCACTCAATCTTGCTGTTTTCTGTGGCAAATTACATCAAGCAAAGATGAGTTATTGCATTTGATAAATTCTCTGCTCGTCACTTTTGCTTTCAATTACGTATTTCAACAATTTTGTATATTTAGTGTAAAGTAATTGTGAAAATTGATTTGTCACCGATTTACAGAGCAAGAGCAACTTATAAGATTTATCTCACATTAAACCACTTTCACACATATATACCATATATACTACAACTATTTTATGTACTTATATAAATGAACAGGGACAATTAATCTCAGCATTGCCTATGTGGATAATTCATTAAAACTGTTCATCACTCTAAGCTATATTTTGCTAGCCGTACACGAGGCACACCCCTGACTGCACTTTCATAACTGGGATGAGTCTTGCCTCAGATAGTTCAGAGCACGACGGAAGTAAAACAAAATAGACCTGTAGTTTGAAATAAAAAGTCCGATTGCGTTAAACCATTGCTCGACTCCGCCTTTCCCGAATGGCAGCTCTCCCTCTCCTCCACCGCCACATGTGCCTCAGTCCTGCTGGGAAGGGACCACCCTCTCGGGGGCGAGGTCACAGGTCACGCGCAACTCCATTCAGGCCCCCGGACTCTGTAACAAAGGTGGCCATGTGGGGTCAGTGGGGATGGGGGGGTTCTCAGTGGATGACACCGCACCGTCCAATAGGAAAGGGTCCTAACCTGCCGGAACTCCTTCCACTGAGGCTCCTTTAACATTCATAACATGATAATGACTTTTACTCTATTGATCGGGCCTCAGACTTGACCTATGTCCGGGCGACCCCATCCCATTTGGCCCATTCACAGGAAGGTACCCTCAGTTGAGGATATCTGAGGGGCCGTGTTTCCAGACCCGGTGAATTGCAAATTCCAGGAAGAAAAAATTAAAAACTTGACAACTTTTAAACAACTGTCTCCTAGAAGAGGCGAATTGGGAAGTGTTCTTTATTTCCATGTGCTTCTTTCCATCGGGTCTGTATTCAGGAATGTATTCACTGGTATTCCACTGCCTAAAACAAGCAGAGCACATTGCATCCCAGTACTTGTGATGTTTTTTGGATGAAAAGCATTCGCATGAATATGAGAACAAATGTGACATGGTGGGATATCTCTCAGTTCTGTGTTCTTTAGCTACAGGAGTTGTGTGTTGAAGAGCCCTGAGACCCTCTTCTCTTTTCTTCAATTTCCCATTCAGGAAGTATATTAGTTGACCAGAGGGAAGAAGAAACGCACTATGCTGCTGTTGTTGTATGATATGTTTGTTCAATCCAGATTACTGGACTAAATGAACTTTATCTTGCTGGTAACCTTCACTTTGTTCCTGAGAAGTTTTGTGTACGTGAAGGTTAATTTTGTAATTCATTCAGGATCATTTTCTAGAGGAGCTGAACAAATGCTTCCTTAACTGGAGCTTATTTTCTTTCTATATCCGGGAATTTTGTTTGCTTCAGAAAGAATTTCAGCACCAAATCTTACAACAGGCGTTGTACAAGCATGTCCTGTTTTTAATTAAATGTTTTTTTTCTTTTTGTGCAATATGTATGTAAATCTTCTTGCACGTACATAAGGAATGGTTTTGTCGCAGGAGATATTACAGCTGGGCCTATTGTCCGTCTGTTAAATAGAACTCTGTTGACAGAGGTCACTTTCCAAAGAAATGGATAGCAGATCAATATCAACATTTACTCAGCAGCTGTCAGGGTACTATCAATATATTTTATAATCACCCACCCCAATTTTAGACTTTCTATCTTGCATTTATAGGATCTTGCTTGACACCTTGTGTACAGACAGTTCTTCTTTAACCTGCAAGCCTTCCTTACAGCACAGAACTCATTGCAACTTCAGACTCCTGAAGACTGGTCTTCTTGATCACTTATTGCTTATTTGTTTCAGGCTTTATTGACTTTGTTTAATTATATTTAAAATATATTTTCTTTTTTGTACTAATTCAAATTAGGTCTCCACTTAAATCCTTTTTTAATTTAATTCCTGAAGACAGCCTACTGAGATCGTCTTTAACCCCTGGGAATCAAGTCAGGATCTGCTCCATGACCCCTGATATAAAGCAGTGGTGCCCAGCCCTGATCTTGGAGGAGCACTCTGTCTCTTCTGGGTTTTGCTCCAGCTGAGTTCTTAATCACAGGTTCATTGACTTCAGTTTTCTATCTGGGACATATCTGTAAATTCAGTTCTTAAAAGGTCACAAGGGATTGGTAATTGGTATCAACCCTGTACCAGTATCTGAATTTCAGGGCTGTCCTCACTCGCAGGTAAACCTGAAATGTAACCAACTAGATCTCTGAAGAAGTAAAAATAACACACAATATCATTCTCTCCCGTGTCTGTGAGTAAGAGCTGTTTAGTCAGAGATTATCAAGCGGTTGAGGAGAGAATATGTAAAGTTCTATGCACTAAAGGTACTGGAAATTGAATCCTTGAAGTTGGGTATTTTTGACTCTCAGGATCAACTGAAGAAACAAACTAATAAAAGTATGAATAAGAAAGCAGATCAATTAAGTCATCGGTTAGAACTTGAGATGCAGAGCTCTGGAGGAAATAAAAAACAGCACATACAACAGTAAAATGTTCCTCCAGGACCAAGGTTAGGAAACCATGCTCTAAGGTTAACAATATCCACCTTGTCTCTTGGGAAGTCTATATAGTCCCAGTCGGTACAGGCAATGTTCTGGTCTAAGAGTGTATTCGGTAAACCACACACTGTTATGATGTCTGTGTGTTACTTGGTTCCATCTGATTCCCATTTGGTTGTAACTTCAATCTGGGTGCACTACAGAGCACTGTTCTTGCAAGAGGCTGATGAGTTCAAATACACACTATGGTATGACTGTTGTGCCCTTCAACAAAAGAGTTTTCCCTTAGTGGTCTAGTCCATGCAGCTGAACAAATGGGGACCCCCAATTCTGGGGTTTAAGCCTGTGATAGACCAACGTCCCATCTGGATGGAGTGAAGCTGGTTCTATGGCATGGAAATTGGGATTACCTCTGCCATGATGACTCACTAGGCTGGAGTACAAGGACGGCTTCAGTTTATGAGAGGGGAGAAACTTCAAACTGAGTTATGAAAGACATTTGGGTAGCCGGTGTAGGATCAGGTGTCTGTGAGAAAATCAACTCATGTGCCACAGTCATAGCCGTGCTTTAAAAACATCTGCTTGTACTGCAGGAGAATCATCTTTGCTGTTGAACAGTCTCATGAATGAGTTTTGCAATCCCTCTGAAAACTAGACTTTATGAAGAGTGTCATGTTATTCCAGAAAATACTCTATTGAGTTTCAAATAAACCTCCTGTACAAGCTTTAAAAATTCTGAATGACAATGAAGGAAATGCTTTATCTCAATCTTTTTTGTAATATCAATTACACGGGGGTAAATGAGATTAGAATTAAATTAAACAATTTCTGAGGCAGCTCTAAGTAGAAGAAAGTTACATATAAGAAAGTACCTGTTAATCTCCCCTGGCACACTGCATCTGAGCCTGAGCTGTGCAGTCTAGCTAGACTTCATGTTGCCTCTCATCTTGTAAAGCAGGTAACCATATAGTTATTGATTGATCGGTTGTGTGCAGTTCTTTTAATAATTATTGTGTCAATACAATCAGCCCACTTAACCTCAGTTTTAACAGTTTTGAGTTCAATATTGACTCATTTAGTAGCAGAGGTTGTGTTAAATGGGCAACTAATGTACAATACTTAAATATAAAAAGCTTTCTATGTCTCTCTGCTTTACAAATATAACACAAAAAGCTCAAAAGGCTTGTAGAGCTGGTGCTGAACTGAATAACTAATATTATGGATTTAGTAGGTGTTTAGCATTGCTGCCTCACAGCGCTGAGGGCCTGGGTTCAATTCTGGATCTGGGGAGCTAACCCGTGGAGTTTGTATGGTCTCGGTGTTCTCTCCAGAAGCACAGGTTTCCTTCCACACTCTAAAGACATACTGGTGAGTTAATTGTGCCCTGTGTTGGATGGGCATCCTTGCACCTGTTGCTTGCTGGGATAGACTCTGGCTACCCTGTGACAGTGAATTGGATGAAGAGCTTAGAAACAGATGGATGGATGCATCATGTAATCCTAGTGCATATGCAGGCAGAGTGACACAAAATGAGACCTAAATTACTGGAATTGACAGTACTCTGCACCTGTAAAATATACAGAACATCAGCTTTTCCTTCCCTGTTTTGTCCTTGTCCTTCTGTTTGTACTTGTATTATCACTGTGTCATGGCTGTTTCTTTTAGTACTGTAGGGCTATTATTATATTAATATATTATATTATAAACCAAGTGTTGGAAATCACTGGTTATTATTGTGCATTTAAAATTGAAAACGGCAGTAAAAAAATCAAACTTCCACCTCCTATTCAACTGTATCATTGCAATCTAACACCTGCTGAACCAGAGAATATTTATCTTCTGGTTTTTGAATAAGACATTTTGACAATAAGAAGTAATTGAAGACTAAAAAGACTTTTAAGCCATGGAATCTATCTGCTTGCACTTTTTTAACTGGTTCCAATACAGAAAAATCTCTTTTTGTAAAATGGTCAACAGGGGTATACACAGAATTGTAAATGGAGTCTTACTATTAACAATTTACAATTTTAAAATAAAACATACAATCCAGTTTTAACACAAAAACCTTAATTTACATTCAACATTTTTTATATGCTGTCCTAACATTGCTTGATTTTCTTATTGCTTCACCACATTGTCTAGAATATATAAATGATACTACAGCATAATACTTTTCCATTATTTTCATATGTAGTTTCTTCAAGCACTCCATCAGCATGTAAGGCTGCATTACAGTTGTGTACAGTGCATTCAATTTCAACTGTAGGTGTTTGCCCTGCCTTGAATTTGGGATAATTCCTTTGGATTTACTTCGACAATATTTGTTATATCCTCCTATTTTGATATAATGTTTAAACATGACTATTTTACCTATTATCGTATCTAAATAATTATAAAAAGATAATACTCTCATATAAATTAGAGTGAACAGTGGTCATAATATATATCCCTGAGGTACCCCACTAATTACATCATTCCAATTTGAACAAATTATCTACACTTTGTTTTATCCTTTAACCAGGTCTCAATTCAAAGAAATTCATTTTTTTGCATGCCAACCACCTGCAATTTAACAATAATAATAATAATAATAATAATAATAATAATTGCTTACACTTATATAGCACTTTTCTGGACACTCCACTCAAAGTGCTTTACAGGTATGGGGGATCCCCTCCACCACAAGTGTGTAGCTTAATGTCTTATACTATCTGTTTGATTGTTTCCCTTGTGTCCAGATGGGTTTTCTCTTCTTTCTTTCCACTTTCTTTAGATAGCGAGACTTGATTAAGATGACTAGTCACTAGTCAAGATTACTAGTTGACTAGATTAGGTGTCTCTAAACTGTCCCTGTGTGTGTGCCCTGTAGTAGCATCTCACCCTCCACAGGTGTTCAGATTTCTCCTGTGCTGGGTGCAGGGTGTGCTATGCTCCCATTATTACTTCTTCCTTTTTTGTCTGCCTTTGAGAATTTTTTCATTTCTCATCACGCAGTGCACGGCCTCTGTCAGGCTCCCCAGCTTCCTGATTGGCACTCCTGCACTTTTTAACACTGAGTGGTCAGGAGAAATCGTAAGGAACCAAGGAAGGGATCACATCTCACTTGGCCATTGCCGCACAATGTTAAGTGACATTCCTTGCATTTTCATCAGATTATGTTCAAAATGCAGCTTCTATACAGTGATGGCGGTACCAATGGCCTGTTTCTGAAGAGGAAAATGTCAAATGCCACCATTACTGAAACAGCCAGTTTTCAGCTGACGTTCACAGGTATATTTGTTTTCTAGTACAATGTACAGCCAGCTAGACAGCACTCAATTTAATTCTGTAGTACAGTAGTTGGCATTGCTGCCTGGCAGCACTGGGGCACTGGGTTCATCCCTGGACCTGAGTTGCTGTCTGTGTGGAGTTTGTATGTTTAACCTTGTGTTCATGTGGGCTTACTCTGGGTTCTCTGGTTTCTTCCCACAGTCCAAGAACATAATAGGAGGTTAATTGACTTCTGGGAAAATTGTTCCTAGTGTGTGAGCGCATGTCTGTGTTTGTGTGTGCCCTGCAATGGACTGGCGTCCCATCCAGAGTGTACCATGCCTCACGCCCATCGCTTGGCAGAGTAGATTCTGGCGTCTCTGCACAACTGTGCTGGATATAGGCCTTGAATCAAACTTCATTTTAATCAACAATCATGGAAATGCCTTGAAGATCACAGTGAGAAGGATTTAAATTGACGGAAGAATTTCATGTTGTGAATTCAAGTTGTGAATGGTGGAAATATTCTACTCAGGAACTTGTAGTAGTGTCTTGCAGTGATGGGATCGACAGAGACCATATTAATTGGGATATATTGACTTGGATTAGAGTGTTCCGTTGAGTCACTCCAAAAGCAAAATCTCTTATCCAGTAGTGAAGATTATAGTGAACACTATGAACATAAATTTCAAAGGGGAGAGGTTAAAAAAAAGATTGAAAAGTTTCACCTTTTTTGTATCCAGTTTTGTACAAAAAAAAAGATAAAGCGCATGACTGAATTAGAAGTTTTTATAAAGGTAAATATTTCTGATGAATGGCTTATGCTGGGAATTAATATTCATGTAAGAAAAGAGTGCAGTACATAGCAATATGTGAATTTACAAATGGAAATGGACATATTTATCTTTAAATCATACGTGCGTAACAAATATATCCCATACATAACAGAATATGAAAGCTTTGTTTCTTAAAAGAAAATTAAACTTTTTAAAAATATATTTATACGTGAGTTGAGGTAAACAGGGCAACTGAGGAGAAGAAAAAGCAACTGTATTTCATTCACAGCCTCAAACCTGACACGCTGCTTCGTACCTGAATGAGCTGTTTTTTTTTTTTGGATGGGCTGTTCTTGACTCAGGGAAATTGGCGGATTAACTCTTTCCTTTTCCTTCTTCTGCTATACACCACAGTGCTGGGGGGGTTGTGGGTGTATCTACGCTCAGCGAAAAGTAGTCCCCGGTGCAATCAGTGGCGCTCTCAGTTGAAAGCAGGCTAGCAAAGAGTAGTGTGAGAGGCAACAGTAGTAGGATTTAGCATGCCTAAACAGCCGGAATAAATGGCGTCTTTTAAACGGAAAATATATCAGCGTATGCTGTTTTTTGCGGTATTTCTTCCTATTTCAGGTAAGTGTATTGGATTGTAATTTGAGTTTTTTATTTTTATTTTTAAAAGGGGAGATTTTTGTTTCTGAGAATGTGCATCAGTGGGAAGACGAACTGACCATAGGAACTATCTCTTACCCCTCTCGCTGGCCTCTTAAGATGACTTATTTTGACCATAAATGTATCTTCCTAAACTACTGGTTTTAACCTCGGATGGGAGCCGAAAACAGTCTTATCAGTAAAATTAAAGTTAAGGTCACTGTTATAATGACTTTTTTAAATACATTTAACAGTGGACACGTTTCCTATCTGGAAGTGTCCGAGCAGGGCAGCGCAATGGCCGCGCTGACCATTCAACGGGGCATCTATTGTCCGATCTGCCCCATGCATTCCCAACTGATTTTAGTTCAATGATTCAGTCCTTTTTCCAGGGTTTTTAAAAATCAAAGATTCCCTCTATTCTGGAGTCAGCAAGCATTATGCAAATAACAACATCAGTGATACACGTGGATTTTATTTATTTTTTCCCCCAGAAATTCTGTAGTTGTCTAAATCTATATTATCCCTTGTTATTTTTACACTATTCTACATGTGGAACTCAGTGGTCAAACTTTTTCTCTATTTGAAATCATGATTAACTTTGTGTGGCTTTACTGAGAATATTGGCTTTAGCGCTAAACATGTAAAACAGTACATCGATTAACATGAATAATGCAGATCCTTTTCGCTGCGCACGCTTTTCTTTAGTCGTTTCTGCTGTCAAAGCTGCAGTTATTTTTTCCTGTTTTGCAAAACACATCGATTGAAGTAAGAAAGTTGTTTTTAAGTCAACTTGGAAGTTCCTGAGGTTCGTTTTTATTCGAATTGTCAGAGACTGGACTAAGTGTGTGCGCGGACGAAATGGTTTAAAACTTTTGACGTAGCCTTTGCAGTATCGATAACATTGACAAAAATAACGAAAGACTCTTATCTTGTATGTGGGTTGATTAAAAATGTATCGATTAATGCGATAGCGGCTCAGTTTTTAGCCTGTGTGCTGCTGCTGTTCATTTTGTAGATCGAATCCCTTGGGAATATGCAGTGTGGCTCGGAGTGGCTCAAAAAGCTGTATATGGTCGGATTAAAATTCAATTGAAGATTTGCACATGGGACACAATCCATGCTTGTGGTTGCCCTTTAAATTTAACTTATTAAAGGAATATGTGCAGCAGCACATAAAGAGAAACTGTAGTGCTGGACCAGGGTTTTGGTGTTATCTTTATTTGGACAAACTACGAATGCGCACGTAAACACGCCGCTGCAGCGGGAGAAGTCGGGTCTGTTTGAACAGCCGAGAGCCGCGAAGCACGTGCAAAACAATGCGTGTTAGGATACTCGCTCAGATAAAGGGTGTTAATCGTGTCTTTGCATGTCAAAGCTGAGCAATTAATGCCCGCTTTTTTCGCACCTCGCAATTCATAATCATCTCTGCGGGTTTTAAGGTAAAATCCTAGAGGGGACCCCAGAGAGCGAGCGCAAGATAACTCCCTAACTGATGTTGCGGGTCGGTCCTATTGGGAATTGCCTAAGGACGCAGGGAATGTGTTTTTAAGTACTGAAAACACTGTTCTTTTTTTTTTACTAAAGTTGTCATGCTATGCTTTGGGGCCAAACATAAAATATCAAATTGTAAAACTTTTTTTTTTTAAATCAACTTCGCAGTGCTCGGGTAACATTTGTTAAGGGAAACGTCCGACTTCACAAAAAGATTCACGATTACTTCTCGACACGCCTGTAAAATGAGCAAATAGCTTGGCCTCAAATTCTTCTCCCAAAGTGATGAAATTTTCCATTTCAAGAATTCTTGGAATGGTAACCTGCTGTTCCATTAGCAGTAGCAATTCAACTGTTTGCTCTTAGCGCTTTTTTTTACACACTAGCGAAACTGTGCATAGGTCTGCTTCTAACAGAGCTTCTTTTTCAAGAAGGGCAGCTTCCCATTTAAATGGAGGCAACTTTTAAAATCCATGCTGAGAGTTCAGTGCAACAATGTCTGAATTAATGGGAGGCCACTGAATCTGAGACTTCACAGCCAGTGGGCCTATGAGGCATAAATAATTAGATTAAATTGCCAGTAGCACAGAAAGGAACATAGAGATGGAAATATGATTACAGTATCCCAGCGTGGTAAATACTAAAGATGGCTGAAGTCCAAGCCCTCTGTTTAAGCTGACCTTTGAGGCTGAAATGCAGGAAATCCCACCACCAGCCAGGCTGAAGCTTAGTGAAATGTGTTATGTAAGACCGTGGTCCCCTGTTGCCTGAGACTAATTCCACTTTCTCTGCTTTCCAGGTGTTTTATGTTTTAGTGAGCTGTTTTTCATCAAAGAGCCCCACGATGTGACTGTAATGAGGAAGGACCCCCTGATATTAGATTGCCAAGCGCACGGCGAGGCCCCCATTGCTGTGAGGTGGCTGAAGAATGGAGTAAAAGTTGTGGAGAGTGAACGCGTCTATCCTCTCGCCAATGGATCTCTTTATATTGCGGAGGTGGAAAGCAGGAGAGGGGACAAATCGGACGATGGGTTTTACCAGTGTCTTGCTCAGAACAAATATGGAGCCATCCTGAGTCAGAAAGCTCGCCTTACTATTGCAAGTAAGTAGCTCTCTGGAATGCCTTTCTGTCCCAGACTCAGTGAGTTTTGTGGGCCTTGTTATTTAGGCATGCCGATGACCTAAACAGCTGAATGAGATTTACATCCCTGTTCACAGATACAGGTCAATGTGCTTGGTACTTCACTCTTAACTGCAGAAAGTCAGTGATTTAAAATGCTGTCATTTCTGTTTTGTCAAAAACAGGGTTATCCACTACACTGAAACTCTGAGAATGTAATAAACTGTAACGGAATGATGCCTAGTGTTCACAGGAATCTGAGATCTGCCTTTTCATTATGCTTCCAAATAAGTTCCCTTAACATTAATGTTAATATTTAAAATGACAGAAATGATACGTGTTCTTCAACCCGTCCTTCATAGATCAATGATAATGACAGTGTGTTAGTCGCATATTCAAATGTAGTGTTGAGCTAAAGTTAATTAGCCTAACACATGCATGTGCACTCATGTATTAAAGATTTACTTGTGTGTAGTTTTTAGTACACACAATACAGTTTTTGAATTGCTGTAGTCATAAATTTCAAAGCTGCAAAATGACTCTTTTAGGTAATAAGATAAATAAAGACTTTCATACATTAATAGACATTCTGTGATTCAGAAGAAAATGAGAGTTTCTTGTATTGTTGGCAGGATGCTATCATTTTCTTTCAAGTTTGCTGTGATTAATGTTGGTGGTGGACTGAATAATTTCGCTCTTCAGAAATGCAATGCCCAATGTTGCGTTTTTGGGGAGGTGAATTCTTTATACTCCTTCGTGATAGCTGAGGAACTGAACACATGAGGGAGGATAACGCATGTGCCTCTAGAAAGTTAGAGCTCAGATCCCAGAAGTTGCACTGCGGTAGAAAATGCAGCCATTCATGTGCAAATGAGGTAGCTGCAGGTTTAAAAGGTTAGAAGCTGTCCGGGTCGTGGGTTACCCTAGTGATGAAGAGCAGATGACCCCCATTCACTGGCCACTGCTTTCATGTTGCTGCCTCACAAAGTAAGTGATTGCCAGGAATTGTTCTTTTGGAATGCGTTTTTTTTTCATATATATATATGGGCAGGCCTTCCCTTTGGAGAGGCTGTGGAGTTTTATCTCCCGAGGACATCAGAGCTGGTCTTTAGGGACCTTCGTCCCCACTACCCCCAGGGCCGTGCTCCCTGTTGTTCGACCAAGCACAAAAGAATTTGCCCGCTTTTCTGTTTCGCAGTCTTATTTCAGGGAAACCCAAGCTCCCAGAGAACACCTGGGTCAGAAAACGGACAACCTTTGCGTTTTTGAGCCTAGGGCAGGAGTAAAAGAAGGCAGGGATGTGTGTAGCAGTCTATAGTATTTTTAAAGTTAAACTTTTGTGTCTCCTTAGATAAGTACCCTTTTTAAAACCTTAAAAATATGACCAGTGTAATTTACTTCAGTACAGTAGTTTTAGCAAATATATTCAATGTGTTTTATTCACTTCGGAAATGGGTGTTTTGAAACTTCAGCAAGAACCAGGGCCACCTAGTGTCTGAAACAGTTTGAATGGCACCTTGATAACAGCCTTTAAGAAACACAATTTAAAATCCATCTAGATGGCCTGCAGCGATACATTTTGCAGTTTTCAGACACCTAGTGCTACATTTAGTGACTACGAGCTTTGATATGGGATGTCTGTGTTGATAATATCTGAAAAAATGTGTATTAAGCAGAAAGTGAAAAGGATTAAGCCCATTAATTGCTAATCCTTCTAGTATGCAGCAGACAGGAAGTTGGTTGTTTATTTCCTTTCCATAAAAGGTGGAAATTGGATTCTTTAGAATGGGGCCCCACTGTGACACAGCTCTGCTGGTCAAATCTCAATTAGCCTGAAGCAGTCTTGTCTCTTAAAAAAGTTTCTGACCTGAAACATCTTGTTTTTCAAACCACTGAGCAAGTTAAGAACTGGCCTCATTGTGATGAATTCCTAATAGCAGCTGGGATTTGTAAATTATTGATTTTAAAAGTGTCAATATTTCAAGCCTCTGGATATAAAACTTTTTCATTTTTTTTTGTAGTAAAAACAAGGGCAAACATTTTAAAAGAGGTGGTGCAAATTATTGCATAGAGAATTATGCTCAAGTTGCTTAGTAATTTTTGTAAGGAACTCTGCTACTGTATGTCTTTGAAAAAAATATTTCCTCATTGATGGAAGCTGGCTATTGTCCCAAGTTGATGCTGAAAGTGAAAAATCATATCTGTTCATTTTGACAAGAGTTTCTGACTTTAAAGGTTGGGAGAGTGAGTTTTCAAGCTGGATAATATGCTAAGAATCATGAAAAATACTTTTTTAAAAGCTTTGAGTTGCTTCATGTTGATGTTTTTATGAGTGTATTTTAAGTATCTTCCAAACTATAGATTCTTTTGCAAGCATTGTGGAGTAGCAGTCATTTTGTCTTTGCACTGAAATTCAACACTCTGTAGCTGCAATTGAGTCTAATATCACAACAATACTCTTTGTCTGCAGAAAATGCCACACAGCCTTGTAAATGCAGTAGTAGTAAAAGTCAGAGTTAATGACCCTTAGATTACACTGCAGATTACTGGTGGAAAAACAAATGTCTTTAAGCACAAAGTAAGCATGTGAAAAATATATAGCACATTTCAGTGTGTTAATGTTCGGAGGAGTTAACATTAAATTATTTTTATAGGATGTTGTGTGTGGTGTTTTATTAATTGAGGGGGTGTGCTGTTCTGTGTTATGAACTTAAAAGGTGATAAAACCAGCCAGTGGAGTTTACAGGCTTGTTTTAAAGGGACACTTAGCTCTGATGGACGGGTCTATCTGGAAGCTCATAAAATTTGCAGGTACCTGAGAAACTTGAGTGTAGGATAAAACAAAGGTGATGATTGGGAGTCTGCTGTCTGACGTGCCCTTCACTTTCTGGGTGTTGAATTCAGGAGGGAGTTGTTGGGGAGAGAGCTTGGTAGCGGGCTCTCACCTTGGATTCATGTGTATCTAAATTGATGGACTTTTATTGCACTGTCAACTAGCGAAGCAAAGAACACTTCCATTGGTGCAATTGTTTTGAGCTCTGCTACTCTGTGGAATTAATAAAAAGCTATTCAGCAAAGCCACTTTTGTCTGCTTGCCCCTGACTGTCCCTTAAGAAAGGGATTCCTTTGTGGGCAGTTGTTTGTCCAGAGATCAGTGACCAGGACAGCTGGGCCTATTGATCCCAGGAAGGGCAATTAAAATGATGACAAAAGAGCCTCTTTAGAATTTGTTTTGAAAAAGTTGTTGAAACTTATTGCTCTCATATCTTAAAAATAATATGTCTTCATAGTATTTGTGTATTACAATTGAGTGTATGCTTTCTTATAATTTGAGGCAGCAGTGTGGGGCTGTGGTTACTAGCCTGGTGCATGACTGCGAGTTCAACTCCTATATAGGGCAATGCTGTTGAACTCCTACACTAGCCACTTTGGGTAGATTATGCCAGTAAGAGGCCATGCTGTAGAAATGAGTACTCTCCAGGTTGTAATTATAGATGAAAATGTATTCTCAGTTGACTTTTGGTTAAATAAATCTTGATTAAAATGTAGTCCGTCCTATTGTTTTCTGAAAAGGTTTTCTTACAGTATGTTCTAGTTTTGGGTAATGTCTTTTTTTTGGTCAACATACTAATAGTGTAATAGTTGACCAAAACCTTTTAAGCATACCCATGAATTTGAGGTTTTCTTTGATAGAAAGATCAGTTAACATGGGGGAGACTTTTGTAAATTGTGCTGCAAACATTTCTCCTAGAATCCTTTGTGATCAGTCATCCCTGACCTTTTCTGTGAAATATTTTAAATAGAGGAGTTTTGTTTCTCTTAGTGAAAAACATTGCATATTACCTTTTATGGGGGTGAAAATAGGTTTCTTTTCACTTCTGCTGTTCTGCTGTTATTTCTGTCATGTATTTTTTTCCTCAATCTTAAAAGATACCTTTAATGTTAAGGAAAAAAACATACCTCCCAAAATAAAATGTAAACCAAACAAAGGTGTATCTTTCCTCTGTAATATTCACACTTACGCTTTGCCCAGGAAAATGTCAATGCAGTCTTCCAGAGTTAGTGTCACTCCCTGATGTTTTGCCATTTTTTTAGAGAAAATAAGTACTGTGAGACTGGCCAGAGGGAATAAATGAAAATGGTTATTACAAGCAGGAAACCTGACATTTGGTAACCGGTAATATATGTGTCCTGAGGGCAAGTCTAACTGAATGAGTAGAGGCTCCTGTGTGTGTCTTCATGAACAATAACATGTGGATTTTGACACTAAATAGGATTACATGAAAGGTGTCAGTGGGTGTAGACTGACTTGCCACTGGTATGGGAAGCTTAGAGCATCTATTTGTTTCCTTAAAATTCTCATAAACATATTGCGGAAATGTTCTTTTTTTTTAAACCCAGGATAATGAAAGTGTTTGGTGAGGAGTTGCTCTACAACTCTGAGGATTAATTCCCTTAGTACTTTACTCCTCCATGTGCCGGACTGTTATTACCTCAGAAAATTTCTGCATGTCTTTGCTAATACAGATATCTCAAATGTTTTTTTTGGGAAGCTGACAGGTTCCGAATTCTCTGGAATGCAGAAGCTCCATAAATTTAAAATGGAAATTTTAATTCCTTAATGACATTTTCCTGAGTTTTATAAGTTACAAAAAAGACAAGAACCATATCAATAAGATATATTGTGGGCTCTCTCTTTAAAATGTATCTTACAAGTCTAATGCATCATCATGGCTTTCTTCTAACACATCTTTAATTAAAATAATTGTTTAGCGGATAAAAGCACAAATCATTTTAAATTGCAGAGCCTTCTTTTATAATTCAACTCCTCCGCCAATCATGTTGATTAATACTCTTGTAAACACCTGGGAGGCAGTGTGGAGGATTATGGGTTTTAATCACAGGTGAGATTTTGTGTGTTAAAAAAGTAATTGCAATTATTTTTTCTAATTGAATAATAGCATCAGTCAAATGAATAATAAATGTAGCTTCTGATATTCCTTCCTGGTTATCTGATCAAATTAAATGCTTTTGCTTAACAAGTTGGGTTTCAGAAAAGATAGATTTAGGTTTCGTTGCTTTCCATAAGAAAGCTTAGCTTGATTTTCCAGTGTTAGCAAGAGGAATGTGTGGTTAAGGCAAGAGCTGTGCCATCTTTAACCTTTAAGAAGAAGGCACTCTGACTTCATGAAACTAATGATAAAAAATGATCTCTCTGTGTCATGAAATATTTCAATGACCACAAGACAGCAGCAGAAAATTAAAATGTTATTGAGAACACAAAACAATTTGAGGAATTCGTCCCTGGTTTGGATTCCAGTTGGAAACAGCTGGATGCTAAAATAAGCCTAGGAAATTCTTCCCTTATGTACATTCTTTAAATCCGGTGCATAATTGGACATATTGAATTTGTGTTTACATTTTGAATTTAAAAGGTTAGAGAGATGTGCTGTTTTGAATTGACACATGACTTTAAATGCTTTATAAGGTTAAGAAATCCCATGTCCAGGTTAATTACAAACTCTAAAGCTGTCCAGTAATTCCAGAATGACCTCTTGGCAAACCATTCTTGACACCAGGGAAGTGATTCATTGGCCTAATAACCCTTTTTGAAAAGAGTAGTACGAGCTTCTTTATTTCGATTTACAGCAAAGTGAAGAACGTGCTACTTTTATCAGACTATTGTCTTCACACATGCTGCATCTGGGACAGTATTCATGCACAGCTGTAGTTTTAAAGTATTTGAGAAGATGAAGTAACTTAACACGTCTAGTAACTGAGAATTTCCACTTATAAAGCATTTGAACAAAGAACAAGATAACTGGGGGTAGCGTTGAACATTTCAGAATAGCATGAACGCTGCAGTCACTGATGGTAGTGATCAAGGTGCTGGACTTTTGTAAACTGACACATGCACACCAGGGCCAAGTTTTCTGGAAGCCAGTTAACTTACCAGGGTGATTTTGCACTGTGGGAGGAGACCAGGGCATCCATAGGACACCCATGCAAAGGTGGGGAGACACAGATAGCGCCCTAGGTATGGAATTGAACCCGGAGCTCCAGAGCTGGTAGACAGCAGCAGTGCTAATCAGTGCACCACCACGCTGCCCACAAAGTCTCTTTTTTTGTTATGAATTTATAAACAACCCAAGATATTTCAATTAAAACACTTATCGCAGAACACGGCAAACAGTGCTTTAGTGAAGGGAGCTTTTGGTGTTTAGTAGGTAGTAGATTTGAGTTCAACGCATTTTGCTTTTACTAGCTTGATATTCTGTTTCCTAAATTCAGTAAGCATGGAAGGCTTTTTCTCTCATCAGCTTTTTGTCTGTGTGTGTAATTAAAAGTAAATTTTGCCCGCTAAGAAGTTTAGAAACAAAAAAGGTTAATTAAGAGTGCTGAGAATGTGAGGCAGCGAAACAAGAGCAATAATTTGAGACCTTAAGAAACTTAGCAACAGCTCCCCAGTGACCTCTTGGACTCACAAAGACCAGGGTGTTCAAGGGAGAAAAGGACAAAGCCACAAACTTTATCCAGAATCTTCCCAGCAGCTATCAGTGCAGTGATTGATCCGTTTAGCTTTTCAGCAAAACATTCCTGCTTTCAACTGCTCGTCTGAGCTTTTTTAAGACTGACCATTTGCTAAACAAAACAAAGAAAAACCAATGCCTACCCATATGAAAAACATCTGCGAAACTAGTGATAGATTTAGTATTTACAGATACAGGCATTGCACATTACTGAGATGTAGTATTTTACTCCATAAAAAAAATCTGCTGATGCAGGCCGGCAGGCTACGTCTGCTGCTGTTGCAAATGCAAAAGGCAGTTCCATTGTCGTTTTCTCATGCGTACTGTATAAAAACGCAGGGTGCAAATGTCCTGGTCATCTGCTGGGCTCAAATAAGCAGTTGGTTGGTGTTTTTGTTTTCTTGCTTGGTTTGCTCCCTAAGTCAATACAGGATGCAGGGGGCAAGTGAAGCCAGTTGCTGTGGTGTGGTTGGTGATGTGGGACACACTCTTGACTGAGCATGACTGCTTTACATTTGTTGCTTGTGTCCTAATCCATTTTCCCTTGATCACAGCATGTGGTGCTTTTTATGGGCATTTGCATACAAAGTAACAAAATGAACCCTTTTGAATCCCTGTCTTCGGCAAGTGGCAGTCAGGCCTGGAATCCATTTTAATAATTAGACTGGCCTGAATAGAGTGTGAAATGTAGTGTGGTGTTTATTTTAAGCTCATGATCTGTGAATTTGTTACCACCGCTAATACTCGTGTTCTCTGAATGTTTTTTTTTTGCTTCTTAAGCAAAACTGTTGATAGACCCTTAGAAAATGAACAAAGGCACATAAACCACACAGAGTAAATTTGATAAGTTTAATCACAAATGTCTATATCCCTTTTATTGTAGGTACGATGGGAAACAGTTTTAGACAACTCTTCTGGCCACTGGGCATTCACATACGCGCAGCGGGCAATCGAAAAAATCAAAACAGCATTTTTGTTTTTTTCGGGGCTTTATGATTTTTAGTTGCGATTTTTATCGTCAGATTCCAGCGTGTGTAAGAGCACCCTCTTTTTGGGTGGGCTGGCGGGGGAGAGAAAACTCTTTCCTGCCTTGGACAGAGACTGTAGAAAGAGCCGGTGTGCTACGGGTGCACACTGAGTGGAAAGTAATTAGCAGGCTTCGGTGGCGGAAGACCCATCACACAGAAGGATTTGGGAAAAGGGCACTGGGAAAGAGCTGTTTCGTCCTGGTTGTGCTCTGCAGCAGATTTGAGCCCTGTAATTTGTCAGTTCTGATGTACTAATATGCTGAGCCGTGTGCGCGGAGATCACCACAGCTGTCTGGCTGTGAAACAGACGCAGTTAGAATCAAGGACTCCTCCACTGGATGTAATAAATTTCAAGCGTCAGATCTGGGGCTTAAGCTCCTGGCTGTGTCTGAGTGAGCATGACAAGTTGCTTGTGATGAAATAGGACCCGCTACAAGTTTCTCCTCTTCCTTCATGCTCATGGTCTTAGTATTGCTCTGATACGGTGTGTTGGAGGGCCTAGTGGACTAGATTACTTGTGTAGTCGTGAGCATGTATGTAGACAGTTTTCTACAACAGAGAGAGCTGGTAGCCCACAGTGTGGCTATTTTTTTCTTCCAAAAATCGAAAAGGTTTTATTTCATGTCCAAAAATTACATCCTTAAATTAATCTCTCAGATTACTTGTTTCCTTTATTGTTCCAAATGGGAAAATTGCTTTGGAAGCAGGTAAAAGATATAACACAATACACATACCCATTAATGTATAAGATGTGATTTTATTTGATAAATCAAATTGGGGTTACATTTTAATACTTTTAGATAGTTCATTTTTTGCTGAATTGACAGTCGTTTAGGGAGGGTGTTGTGATTGTGAATTCAGATACAGTATTGGCACCAGCCTTCACACTGCCATGTGGAAATTCTGTTGTAAACCATCCCTGAAACAGAATTAAAAAAAAACGAAAGTAGACAAAAATGCATACGCAATTGGAACTTTAAATGTTAGTCAGTACTAGTATTTGGTGAATCATTTGGTTTTGGCACATCATTTTTTGAAGCAGCAGGGTTATGGAAGGAGAATCTGCAAGGTTCGGTATCAGTGTTTTCAGTCATTCATTTGGCAAATTGCTCCAGTCTAAGAAGTTTAGGCCAAGTCAGAGCCTTGCTTGAGAATCAACCTTTTTTTTAATCAGGACGAACAACAGCCACACAAGTTGAAAGGCTTTGAAGCAGGCTAAAGTGCCTAACTGGTGTCTCCCCTGTCATTTCCTGTTTTTTAACACCATTGGGAATGGAAAAGTAATGAAATGGCCCGAGCGAATTAGTTCTGCTGTGCACATAGCCATTGTCCTGTTGACTGATACTTTCAGAAAGCTTCTACATTGAGACTGATGTTTCTCCAATTCCAATAGTGGAGCACAGAACTTGCTAAGTGATTGCTTTATTTAAATAACCATTAAAAGTCATTTTAAAAAATGTATTTCTAATTTTTTAACATAATTGTGAATTAAAGAACCTTCTTTAACAGGGAGGCAAGGCTAAGCTTCTGAGCTCGATTGTTTTTGCCACCAGCTGCTATTGTGGGCTTGTTCTGAAGTGGTACAGATTAAGACTACGGCAAAGGACTCGATTCTCTGTTTTACCAAATTAAGGAAAGTAAAAGAGAGAACCGTTAATTTGATGCCGTTTATACTTTCTTTGGCATACTTTGGTATGCATGGTCATGCTTTTGAACGAAGCCTGCTAAACGTATTAAAGCGAGATGCTTGCAGCTAACCCTCTGAATACCATATTACGGTGAAACGTTACATTTAAGGAGGTTTTAAGGCCATTAAATAGATGCAATAAAATTAACTTTTAGTTTCATTAAAGTGTTTAAAGGAATCAGGTTATGTGGGCTCTCTGTCTGTTAATGGCCTTTATGATTTGCATAACAACAATCTCGGGGTTTGTGTGTGGCCTGGGTTCCTGGAGACACCTGAAGTTTGGGCTTCCTCTCCACTGCGCCAAGGCCTCTTGCTCTCCCAGGGGGAGCCGTGCTGCTTCCAGTCCCCTGTAGAAATCCGGAGCGCTCGCTCGCTACTGCTCACATGGATTCCAGTGTTTTAAAATTTCCAAGAAACCGGCAACATGGCATGTCAGCACTGAGGAGAAGGACAGCATGGCGGCCGGCATCTCTGAGGGAACATTTGTTTCAGTGTGACCCGGCCACTGACCCACTGTTTCCTCTGCTGCACGGTTTAGCAGGGCACAGCTTTCTTGTGTAACGGGCACAATTCAGAAGATTAGCAGTTAACTTTCAGGCAGAAGAAGGTATTTTTGGGGGCGCAATGCCTTAAAGCCTCTTTTTATCGTCTTCTTTTAAGGAAAAATTGCTGTGGGAACACAGTTTCTAATTTGCACATGAGTTTCATGTTAATGGGTATTTTTAGACTTTAGCCTTTTTTGCTCTACTAACCCTTATTTATTTCTCTTCTCATTAAAGACTGCAGAGGTGGTAATTATATTAAGGCTTCAGACTTTTAACAGATTTAATTCACTCCTTCAGAACAGTATTGGCTACAAAGGAAGGATAACCAAGATTCATCAATACCATTTAAGTTTAATAGCCTGGTACTTACTGAAGGGCTCTTCAGATCGAATAAGTAGGGAATTAGCGGGTTTTCTTTAAATAAATGTTGAAGATGTACAGTATGTGAATGAATGTATTTCAGTGTTAAAGAAAATACATGATAAAGCCTGATGTGGCTGTCCTGAAAGCCGCAGTGACAGAAATCAGCAGTGAAACCTGCCTTTAAAGCAGGGCATTGCCCAGTATTAGTTTATTATGGAGCAGAGAATGTACACTAATTTTCTTAAGGAGAAGAGATGTTGCAACACCGAAGTCTCCAGCATTCCCTTCCCTGCCCCATGTCACTGACTGGCTGTCTGCAGGCAGCCAGAAGGCGCAGTTTGCTGTGGGCTGTGGAGCCGAATGGGCCCTGCTTTACTAAGCTATGCTCCAGCAGAGATTTGTTGAGGGCAGAGGTGAAAGGTGAGAGGGCAGTGGAAGGGGCAGATGGCCCAGATCCGCTTTTATTTGTGCCGGTGGGATTTTCTGAAACGTTTGTGCTGCGATTATTTAAAAGATCTTGCTTTGAGAGCAAATCTGTTTTGTTTTTTTTTACTTTTCTTTCTGTCCATGCCCTTTCTTAAACAACCTAAAAATGTATAAAGTGAGCAGTCAGATCCTGTTTATGTGCTGGTGTCACTTGAGTTTCTATTTGGGAAGATGCACTGCATAGAACAAAGCAGAGATGTCTCCCATGGATGAAATATAATTAGCAAAAATGCGAAAAACTGGATTTATTTGAATGTTGTTTCTTATTTTTGTTGTGTGCTTCAGTCTTGGATTTGTCTGTCATGTAAGACTTCCGTATTTAAGTTTTTCGTGAGGTGATGTTATGTAATGCAATGCTCTGAGCCAAGTGTATGTCACAAAATAAAGTGTGGTTTAAACATTCGCTGCCACTTCATCGCCTGAACCAATATTAGCCCAGATTAAGGATCTCTCTTGCTTTTTACTTACAAAGTTTTTTTTTAATATAGATGTTACAATGCTTATTTTTCTTATTTATGATTTGAGAATTAACATGTCTAAGGAATTGAAACAAATATTGTATTTAACACACTAAAAGCATTCAGGTGCAATTTTGCATGATTTTCTGTGGGGGTTTTATCCTCTAGAACGACAGTAATTTAGTGTGGTATGACATGCTTAAGGAATTAAATCTAAACAAATTTCTTTTTGCAGTATATTATAGCTTGCTTTGTCCTTCACCTTATTTAACATCTGATTAAAAAGCACTAGACATTACAGCTGTCCCTGGATCCCATAAGTAAAAGGTCAGTTATGTGTTTAGTTTTAACCAAGGTACTAATCATTGTTCATTTAGCCACAGTGGGTATAGATTCCGCTAGTTTAGTTTTGTTGTTTTTCAATAATCAATGTACCCACACTGTTTCCCAACACTGTATTTGTTAACTGTTTTTTTAACTCTTTGATTTGAACATTTATCACAGTGCCCTTTTTCTGCCACTAATTTCATACCTGCCTGGTGGGAAACCCCTGTTGTGTAACCATGAGGAATGTGCTTTACTGTTGATTAGAGGTCAGTCTCACATTTTGCTCACCTCCAGAGCAGTTCAGGACTTTTAAGTGCCTAGCTTCTGACTCCCTCTTGCTTAATTTAATAAGTACTGGTCTGTGCGTCGAGGACATGTACATTTGTTAAAGGGATCAATGCCCTGATCCTCTCTCTGTTGGTGTGTCTTACACCACTTCAGATTCCTATAGCAGTGATAGTCTGTTTGTGTTTTACAAAAGGATCAGATAGCCCGGAACTAATTCTGTTAAAAATTTGCTACACTCTGGTGAAAAGGTTTATAAAAGACCGAATACAGTCTTACAAATGTAGCCATTTGAGAAATAGATTAACAAAATACCATTTAGACGAACCAAAGTATAAACTGCCCTTTCATGATTAGAAAACTATGTAAGCCAGATCTGTGGGTTCTGTGTGTACTCACACACCTCTAAGATCTTTGGTCATATACTGTATTTGTCATATTTGGTCAATATTTTTAGTTGCCTAACTTGCTTTGGGTTCATGTGTTTTAAATAATAGTTCTGTTGATGTTTTCTTAATAATCTATCTTCCCAATTCATGCAGGCAGAGTTGTTCCTCATGGAGTTGGGTGAGATGAACTGTGCTGAAAGTTAGGATTCTCAACAGACTGTGTGGCTACACCTACACATGTATAAATAAACAAATGGAATATAATTCACATTTGTTGAGATGCAATTTGTTAATATAATATTTTAACATTAGATGTTTATTTACATGAACAATTAAAAAATGTGGACCATAGGATCATTTTAGTGTTTACATTTTTATTTTAAAAATTAATGCAATTCCTGTTTACCAGCATAATGCTGGTGTTTGGAAGAAAGTATTGAAACAGTTTCCCAAGAATATCCCAAAGAGAGTTCTTTGAATACTACCTTTGCTAATATGCTTATTTTCAGCAGTTATACTGAAAATAGGCAGTGGAAAAATAGCGAGTCAGATCTAGAGCTGATATGTCAAAATGTCAACTGCAGTTTCAAGGGAAAATCCCTTTGCTCCACAGTTAAAACATGGGGATTTAAATGCGTTAAGAATCTGTCAAACTCCAATGCACTGGTAATCATTCACTTAAGGCCCATTCAATCACACTGGGATTTTTCCTTGTATTACAAGTCAGTCTGGCAGCATGGGCCTCATACAACTATTAATCATAGTTGGGGAGGTAAACTCAGTCAGAATTATGTGTATTTGAATGGAGGGTGACAGTTCAGCAATTTCTCTTTTGTATATAAATCTTCAGCTGAATCCTGAAGTTATTATCATGTTGTCGCTTAAATAAAGGAGGGGAACAGCCTAATGATCTAATATATGATTAAAAATCAGTTTGTACAATGAGTTTCGTCATTGTTGCTGCATTACTTTGTTTAGTGTTTTGGTAATACTTGTGTGTGTATTCCAAGCACAAGCACCTAGGAAACCATGTGCCCATTGACCAGATATGTTATTTATTAGAGATAACCAAGTCCTGAGTGCCAGTCGAACTTGTAAACTACTGCAGTATATCAAATAAATCAACAAAATTGTGGTTGGATGAGAAGCTGCAGTCCTGTTCAGTTTTGTTATCTGCAAATCAAACTATACAGGAACCATCAGTCCCAGCCACAATTATCCCAAGGCTGGTATGTTAAAAAGTAAATAATATTTAAAGATGTGGTCTGCGTCTGGACCTAATAGTTTTTATCAGCCTCAATATTTCTGGTAATTGTACATTTCTGCTGATGCAGAAATATACAGTACTGGGTCAGGAATTGTGAGTGCAAGGCATCCTAGCCTGATTATCTCCAGCAGCACATACAGTATTTTGCACAGAAAAGATGTTTGTTCTTAATGGGTAGCTGGCCTTGGATTGTTCCACTTTGTCAAAGTATAACATGTTCTTTGAGGTTAGTTGAATGAAGACCTTCGTCTTTTCCATTTTAATGAAGACTTGTCAGTGTACTTTCATGGTACAAGCAGCAGCTGTGCAATCAGACAAGATAACCTTGCACCTAGAAGGATTCAGTTCGGTACAGCCCTGATCCCTCTCTAATCTCGACTGCTGCCTCTTGTGATTTTCAGCTCTTATTTTCCATTTCAGCTCCTTGTTTTCTAAGACAGCCTTCCTCTCGGTCCCTGTGCACTCCTCTCTCCCTTTGCCAGTCTGCGAGGCTGTTGCAGTGATAACATGTATAGGATGGCTTTGGAAAGCAAACAGTTGTGAACAGTTCACATTCTTCCAATTAACCTGCGTGATACTGGAGCTTGGGAGACGCAGATGAAAGGATTGTCAGAACTGTCTTGAGGACAGTTCTGTACATACGAATCTGGTATTGCATGATGTAGCTTTGTGTGCTTTACCCTTATCTGACAGGGGTTAGTCAGATGGCCCAACTGACACCCAACAGCAAAGTCTGGAAACTGTTGAGAATCAGAATATTTTATTGTTGGTTTGAGCTGAAAAAAGATGTTTTAACTCAAACTGAATTTCTATCCTATCAATTTAAGATCTTGGATGAAAGCTGCGATTTATATTCTGCTTGATTCCCTTGCACTGAGTGTTTTCTGTTTCGGAATCCTTTGATTATTATCTGCTGGGATTTTCATTTACAAATGCTGCAAACTATTAAAAATCTTAGTTTTGAAGTGGTGACACATAGGAGCAGACAAATGCTATAGGTGGTGAATGTGCATCAACAGTGTAGGGTTCTGGTGCTTTCCTGAGGGAGAATGAGGTTGTGATTCCTGCAGTATGAAAGTTTAAAACCTGTGTTGGATATTAATCAAACTGGTAGTTATTCGTAATTATTTATATGTAATTAATTATCGTAATTAAAGAGGAACTGCAACGCTATTTCTATATTTTGGAATTAGAAAGAGTCTGCATTGGTGATTGCATTTCAAACCACCATAAGAGTAAAATGTACACAATAACTTGTAAAATCTCCAATTTATTTCACAAAATAGACAACATTTCCAGGTATGTGCAGTGCCATTTATATGACTCAGAACGAGGCAATCAAACATCCTGTGACGTGATGTGGCCTTATGACACTGGAAATAAACGGGCTTGTGAATACATCTCTTTGAATCCAAGAGAAATATTGTTGTCCACTTCCAGATGGTTTTACAGACAAATACTATTTTCTTCTTAACCCTACATGCTTCTTAACCCATCGTGTTGGAACAACCTCACTCATATTATTCGCTCGTACATCTCATTGCATCATTACTGTGACTTGTGAGCAGGAAGGGCCACGTCATGTAGTAACATAACATAACATCACTTTATTAGCCCTATACCATTTTTTGCATTAGTAATTCATCTTTTTGCATACCCCAGCTTGCTTTCCATGAGACACAGTCACACAGATAGGGAGAGAGAAGCTCGGGGTCAGGCGCAGATCCTGAGCCACAGAGCCACCATAATTTTTGCAAACTCTCGCTCTCGCCCATGACGAGACCAGGTGTTTGTGACAACATGGTGACTTACAGTACTTTCACAAATTTCACAGTTTTGTGGTTAGTTCAAAATTTTTCTATACTGTCAATGAATTTGATGTGTTACTGAGATTTAATAACCGGTCTAAGAAATTGGGACTGCAGTTCCCCTTTAAGTCAACATTATTTAGCCACTGACCTTAGCACACATTTTTTTTTGATAAGAGTATCTTTCCTTGGACAAAAAAAAAAACAATTTAGATGGAGATGTTCAGGGGAAGAGTTTCCGATTGATTGACTTAAAAAAAATGATTGAACAAAGATGTTTAGGGGAGGGGGGATGGGAGAGTAAAGGCTGACCTTAGTGACCTTTGGTGTGATCAATCTTTGTGCCTGTGGGTCAGTGTGAATTGTTGGGGTTGCTCTGGACACTGTTTACAGTTTTAAGGCCTTTCCTGATCTATCATGGTGTTGTAATTTCACAAAGGATAGTAGGTTTCCCCCAGCCTTGGGAACAAGCCAAGAAGGAGACCCCTTAGGAAAACAAATAAGAAAGGTTGTTCAGGGAAAATTGAGATAAATACACACAGACAGCAAGTAGGGCCAAAAGGAAGAGATATTTCACGAAAGCTCAGCGGGTTTTCAGCAGAAAGTCGACGTGCCAACAACCTCGTGTCTTCTAACGGCGATATTCTGTTTCGCTCGAGCGTGGCCGGCCTTGTGTGCCGACTGCATCGGAACGCAGTTCATCAGGAGGAGAGAAACCAAATCCCTGCCTGCCGTTGCTCCATGCTGCTTGTTGTCCTTTCATGCCCAGCTCTCTGCCTGGAGCCCTCATAGAGGCCCACGGCCGAGTAATCGACTCTGACAGCTTCGGCGAGTAATGCTGGTGTTTTTACTGTTTTGATTTGTACGCCGCAAAGTGGATTAGAGTGCTGATTGAAGGCCGGGATCCTGGAAATGAAATCCATTATATAGCTTATTAGAAGGCCTGCTGTGGTGGTGTGGTGGGGTGGGGGGGGCGTAGGCGGGGGCCAGGGAGGTTTTCTGGGAGTCCTCCAAATTATGATCAAACGGACAGTTTCTCACTGTCTCCTGCCACTCTTGGTTGATTGGTGCGAACGGTTTAATTAAAGCAAACCCCTTTCGGCTGTTGCCGTCTCTAGTCATGTCAGCAGTTACCGCATGGACATGCGTTAGTGCCCGTCAGTCCAGTAGCGGATTGAAAGGTTTGAGTCCGTCTTGGAGTGTGAAATAATCGACTGTCACATTTTAATATATAATTGATCCCCTGTCATCTCGCACATGACTACAGTCGGCTAATCAGTAATTCGCCGAGCTTTGTGTGGAGCATTATTTTCAGAGGTGAAAGGAAGGTTCCACTGTGATCGCACTGTTCAGCACAAGGCTTCTTAGCAATGGCCTGATCAATGCGAACGTGTCACGGCGATTTTATTAAATTCGTGAATTTCTTCGTCAGTGTTGGATTATTCCCGGGGCAACCAGAGCTTCTGTCGAGGCAAGTCCTGATTTAGTAGTTGACAGCAACATGGCTGGAGATCTCTCTTTCGGCAGAGGTTAAACATGAGACTGCGAGGAGATAGATTTCTAACAGTTCTAATCCAGGACTTAAAGGCTTTCCATTGGCTGGAAGATCGTTATTGGTAAAAAGAATCTATGGGCAGCCTGAGTGTTTGATTGTGGCCATTTTGAGCATAGGCCAACACCATGTAATCTTTCCCAAGTGCTGCCACTTGAAAAGCAGCTGTTTCATGGTGGACAAAAAACTCAAAATTATATATTCTGTTTATGTGCCATTAAGTTGTCAAGAGAGCTTACTATGAGCTTTATCACTGTAGCCTGACAGAGGCTATTTGTGTCTCTTAGCACTGATTTATCTAGTGAGTTACACTTGTATTTGTCATTGTGAAACTGAAATTTTCATGATCTAAAGGAGCACCAGTGTACACAACCTTTTGCAGATCTCATATTCAGTAATTTGGACTGGCAGTGGAGCGATCTTTGTTTCTGACAGGGCGATGCACCAGAAATAGAGTACTCAACATGCCTCTAATATGAACTACAGTATCAAAATAAGTTCCATGCCAGTGAATTCTGACTGTGTTATCAATAAGACTTTCGCCCTAATACTCTTAAGTGTAAGTGCAAATAATGAATATTCAAATCAAAAGTCTTAACATGCCACGTTACTCTTAATGAAAATAAATACAGTGAAAGTGAAGTATAAGAAATCATTGTCCTAGTCCCTTCAAGCAGAACACTTAACTATGCAGAGTCTGTGAACCTGATCTGTTTTCCAAATGGGCATTTCATGGCTTCTAGTAATCTGCATCCAGAGCTTTGCTGATGTTTTCCTGTAAGGAGACTATACTTATATCTCATTTCAAAGCAGAGGCAATATAAAGATGAACCCCATAATGCAGAACCCATTTAGTTCCTGGGTGGCATTGTTTTTAAGAATTACAGAAATGAGTTAAGTCCATTGTTTTCCTGCATTGTTTTTGCAGATTTGTCATTTTAAAGTGGACCTCACTTGCTGAAATTATAGATATATTTTCCCTGCCCTTTCAAGTAAGAAAGAAACACTTAAAACATTTACACAGTGATAATGAATAAGACGTACACTTCTAAATGATGTTTATTGGTGGATTTTGTTTCTGCCAGTGGTAATCATTCCTGTTTCAGCCAGGGATAGGTCAAGGCAGGGTAGGAACAGGAGTGTTCTGTACAGTTTTTGTATGCAAAAGGTAATCTGAGGACCCTATTATAGAGTGGGAGAGCCCTCCTCTTTCACCCCCAAAAACTGAACTGCACCAAAGCAGGACAACAAACTGACAAGATGCTCCAGTGTATTTCGGCCTTGGCTCTGTGCAGAAATTATAGGCAGATGTGGGTTTATTCACAGCAACATCATTTGAGTTGCAACGCATCATAAAAAGCTGTAAAAGTGAATTAGGGACTGTAGCTTCTTTTGGTCTTTGCACTCAAATGATAAGCCTGTGACTGATAAAAGCCAGGTTTATCGGAGAAAGCTTATCTCCAGTTACGATTCCTTGTTTTAGAGCTAGCCTGGGCCAGATCCAGAGACCGATAAGCATTTATTATTAGGTTTAGATAGCTTTTGCTGTTTGTCTTCCTTGTTTCCGATTGGTTTTGAAAACCATGGCAAAATCACTTTAATGGGAGAGAACAGCTGGCAGTTTCCTTTGCCTGAAGAGAAAAGGCATTAGTTGTTGGATTGAGTGTGTGAAAAAAAGACATCCAATTTACTTTGCCAGAACTTTTTCTAAAGTGGATTAACTCCCTGTGGTGTGGGGTTTTCTTGCTATTGAGACACTTGATGTTTTCTTTCAGGTGCCATAGAAAAAAGAACTGCTTCCTTTACCGTGACTTTTCTTTTCTTTTCACACGTGGCCATGCTGTAAAAAGTGACTCCTGGACATAATACTTATTTTCTATTGTTTTAATCACACTAACAAAGTGACTGGGATCCACACACTACTTTTCAGGAATGTCTGTCAGAGCTAATGATGATGAATAAAAATCATCTCAGTATTTAAATGGATCAGGGAGAGTGGGAGCTTGTTCTTCTCTTGTCAAACTGTTCTTTTTTAGGACTCTTAACAGCTTGGTGCCTACATTGGCATGTTTCTGTGTAGTTTTACACCAGGTTTCTTACCTGAAAAACACATCTGTGCATCTGTACAGTCCAAACTAATGTCACCTACCATTTTAGTTCACATTATCAGTCTGCTCTGTAGCTATTTTTGGCATTTTTTGCACTAAAGTACTGAACAGTATTAAACTAAAAATGCATTAAACAGTAATACGATGCAAAAATCTGTTTCTTGTCCGACATGTACTGTGCTTTCTTGTTTCAAGAGGTACTGTATGCTTGTATCTCCAATTCCCAGTACAAATAACTTTATAGTTAGTAACATATTTTTTGGATGACTGGAGTCACATTTGTTGTTGAGCTCTAAACTTCTAAATGCCGAACTGGTTTTAAAGTTTAAGCCATTTTCTTGGAAAAGTTATTTTTGCAATTATAGTAGAATTCTTTATGTTAGACCATCATTGGTTATTGATCAGATATTGCTTGCAGCTCAATAGAAAAAGCTGATTTCAGTAAGTGCCATTAGTGAACATTTTTGTGTCTGATTACTGAATAATGGCAGACTACTCTTAGTTTAATAATAGGAAGCAAATTGAAAAATAAGGTTTACACCACTGGAAGTGTTAATAAGGCAACATGCAGACAGAACTGACATTTCTAAGGGCAGTAAAGTAATTGTCCCAGATACATTCATTGATTTAAGAGCTTTGGTTCTGTGGTAGATAACATTCATTTCTTTGTTCATTGATCAGGGTTGGGGTTTATTTTAATTGTAAAGGCTTGTATTGATCTTCAGGTTAGCATGGTTATTTTGTAGAGCCTCTCTGATTACTTTAATTTTTTATATTGACAGGTCTTAACTATTTTCTCGCATAGATAACAGAAGTTCATAATAGTGGGCATTGATTCAAATCTCACTCATTGTGTAGGAGAAAATTTAAAAGTAGTGGAAATTGCATCTTTCTGTCATACTTTTAATGTGTCATCCCCAACTTTGATTTAAAAAGCTTTTTAGAGTTTGAGTAGAGTTTGAGCTTTTGGGAGATTTTTTTATTTGTAGTAGCAGGTGATGGCTTTCTGCAAGTGCCTGTCTAGGGTGCTACACAGCGGAGTGCCATGAAGGTCTCAGTGTTCAGTGTGTGTCAGTAGAAGCCTCACTTTGTTTTCTATGGCCACCAAGCCACCTTTTCATTTCATCATGTGCTTCGCTAACCAGGCTCTTTTTGCCCCGCAGGTATATCTACCTTTGAGATTCAGCCAGTGTCGACAATGGTAGCTGAAGGCTCGGTGGCCCGATTTGCCTGCAAGATAAATGCAAGTCCTCAGCCAATCATCACATGGGAGTTCAACCGGACCACTTTACCTCTTGCAACAGAAAGGTAGGGAGTGATCAGTTTCCAGATGGGTATCATCTGGCCACGTTTCCATCCTATTAGTTTCGTGGCTACAGCCTGTGGACTTGCAATTTTCCAACTGATTTTCAGTTAGAAATTGAGCACGACGAGCGCCGTGACTTCAGAAGAAGGGATCTCGTTTCATGCAGGTACATAACCTGTAACTGTAAGCACTCTTCAGTATAGATTCTACAGTGGAACAATACCAAAACACAGTTTGGTTGCATACAAGATGTCAAAAGATATTGTTAATAGATGCAGTTTGAATGCCTGTGTGAGTTTTCATACACTGTTCTGCAGCTTAAATGAACGTATGATTTGTCTTGCCTTTTCATGTAACATCCCCAAGCTCGTAGCAAATTCGTAGTTTCCAGTGGCTATTCCTGATCAGGAGTTTCTGATGATTCTGTGACAAGATCCTCTGCCTTGGTTTCCTATAGGATTACTGTGCTTCCAAATGGAGTCCTGCAGATCCAGGGTGTAGAGCAAGGGGATGCCGGGAATTATCGTTGTGTAGCTACAAACATTGCAAACCGCCGGAGAAGCGCAGAGGCAACACTGGCTATTACCTCAGGTATGTAGTGTTTTCTTCTCAGTGTCGAAAGTGGTGCTGTTGGACCTGTAGGTGTCACTCTTCCTTCTGGACTCAGTGCCCCAGTTCGGTAATGGGAGACTGTTTATTTTCAGGGGTGCCAGCTTTTAGATGAGAAATTAAACCAGAGTCCTAACTACTGTGTCATGAAAGAACCCACGGTCTTAACCTCTGCGTCTTGGCTAAATTCCACATTGTTCTTACTCATGGTGGCCCACCATAGTCTCCCCCTTAATTCCAATGAAAGGCCTTTCCTGACTTTTCTCCCCCTCACCTACTGTTTGGTGGGGGTACTGATGATGTGGTGGATGAAATGGATCCTTTTGTATATGCAAAGCCCTTCTGGGTTATAACGAAGAAAGTCATTATCATGATTGTTTTTATTATTGAAGCTAAAGCTGTGTCATTCTTTCACTGGGACTTTGTTAACATGTCATTTGGAACTTGGTGGTCCGATTTAGATGTTTTAATTTTTTAGTTTCAGGCCCCCGACCACTGCAAAGACCAAAAATTATCGCAGGACCTCAGAACATTACAACATCTCTACATCAGAGCGCTATCCTGGAGTGTGTGGCCACTGGAAATCCAAAGCCCATTATTTCTTGGAGTCGCCTAGGTAATCGGTGTTCGGTTTTAAGGTTGCGTTTGAAAGGCGGTCCTGATCATTGATTAAAAGTAGTTTCAAGCTCTTTGACACTGTGCAACGTATTGAAGTTTTTCAGTGGTGTGAGTTACGTACCTGTAACAGAAACAATGAAATAATGTATACTTTTAATTACCACTGGATGCCTTGATAGGTATTTAATTCAAATACATTCGTTTTTGAATTCGTAGTAAAGATATAATTGGGGTCAAAGAATAACGAACTTGGAAATGCATCACAGCATCAGTAAAACCATAGTCTGTTTTTTTTGTGGTATTCTGGAAGCAGAGAGGGTTTGCAGACTGTGTAATTATTGCAAGTTGTTTATTTCAGATGACTTGGTTCAGTAGTGTGGGCAAACTTGACTGTTCTGTATCCTAATAGACCACAAGTCCATCGACGTGTTTAACACCCGCGTGCTGGGAAACGGCAACCTCATCATCTCAGACGTCAAACTGCAGCACTCTGGGGTTTATGTGTGTAGGGCCACCACCCCTGGCACACGCAACTTCACTGTGGCCATGGCAACGCTCACTGTACTGGGTAAGCCTCTGCGTTCAGCAGCCTGCCCTGGCCTCAGAAATCCACGTGCGCCGGGCAGTGGAAAACATACGTTCATTTTTCGGTTTTGACGACCATATTCGCCGAAATTGGAAACACAGTGGGCCTGAGCCCTACCCCTTCTGTGTGGGCCCAGTTCCTCTGCATTATGCTTCTGCCAGTTCATTATTGAGCTGAAAGCACACGTGATATAAAATGTAATGCTGGAGGGATGTTGCAAAATGTTAAATTTGTGAGAGTGTTTGCTATAGAAAGCTAATACTTGATATGTACATGTTCTACAATTGCAAATGTGTGTGTATATATTTGAAAAAATCATATCAACCATAACCATAACCTTTCTTCATAGATTTGTTTTAGTTCGGTTTCCTTTATTTTTTATTTTTCCTCTTTCCGTCTCCAGCTCCCCCCTCCTTTGTGGAGTGGCCCGAGAGTCTGACCAGGCCGAGGGCGGGCACGGCACGGTTCGTCTGCCAGGCAGAGGGCATCCCCTCGCCCAGGATCACCTGGCTGAAGAATGGAGACAAGGTGCACTCCAACGGCAGAATCAAGATGTACAACAGGTAGGCGCTTCTGGAGCGGAAGCATGAAAATTAATGGTGTTGTAGCCAGTTGAGTTTTAAGTTATACCAAAAAATAGCTGCCAAATTTTCTTATACCAATCTGTGGTATTAGGCACTCATTTTCACTTCTGTATACTCACAATATTCAGCCACTGTAGTTTTAAAGTGTTAAATCCTTTTTGTCTGCTGTGGTGTCAAAGCCACAAGCATTGGCACTGACAAGTTATTGGCCAGAAAATCTGACAAAAGACAAAAAAAAGGAATCTTTGTGACAGAATACATCGTTAAGTGGGTGTGGTGGTATACTAACCTAGTAGCAGAACATAATGCATGTAATTGCATCTTGGGTTTATGGACTTTCATGAACTTTCATGGTCTTTCATGGTCAGTGTGTAAATTGACGAACGGGCTCTCCTTCTTCCTAGCAAACTGGTCATAAACCAGATCATCCCCGAGGACGACGCCATTTACCAGTGCGTGGCCGAGAACGACCAAGGCTCCGTGCTGGCGATGGCCAGGCTGATCGTGGTGATGTCGGAGGACAGGCCCAGCGCGCCCAGGAACATCCGCGCGGAGACCGTGTCCAGCTCCGCCATCCTGCTGGCCTGGGACCGGCCCTTCTACAACTCGGACAAAGTCATCGCCTACTCTGTGCACTACATGAAAGCGGAAGGTAAGCGGCAGATGGCCCTCTCTCTCCGCCACGCTCGGTGTCTGGATTGTTGCCATTCGTCTGCAAGTGCGTTTCTTACTGTGCTGGGAGGACGGCAGCATGTTTCTTCGCCAACACAAGGGAAGGGGCTCGCTCCAGTCGCACGCTCCACGAGCGTGCTGCTGTTGGCCGCGCTCCCGACACTGCTGTGACGCTGCCTAGAAACGCCTATTGATTTCTCTTGGTTTAGAGGAGGTGTTAGCCTTAGACGGCTTCGGGAAGGGGGGGTGGGGGTGGGGAGTGGTAGTGGGGGTGTTAGCAGGGCTCCACCAGCCCTTGGCCTGATTGCAGCCAAGCGCTACGTGTGCCACCTTCCCCGTTAGCAGTTCATTGAATAAACCGCCGTTTAAAATATGAACGCGTTTGCTACTTAAAAAGCAAAGCAAAACAAAAAAAAACAAAAAAACATCCCCAGTCCTGACATACTGTAGTCCAGCTTTTGTTTTTAGCAGTCTAATGAAACCCAGTCTGCCTTACCAGATGTCTTGCTTGAAGTAATTTGTAGCCCCCCGAGTTTTATAAACATTCCGCTTGGAATCCGCAACACCCTCAGTTCCTCAGAACCCGAAACGGAATGTGAGAAACTGACCATCTGTTGTTAATAGTGTGTTGCTGGGCAGAGGTCAAGGGAAAAGAAGGGCTTCCCCAGTAAGGCAAGAGCAGCGGCTTTCTCTGTGCAAACAGGGTTTGCCTGTTGGGATGGTCCTCCACCAGTCCGGTCATGTTTTGTAAGCAAATCCAAACCCTGGTTTTTATAATCCTGGAGCCACGGGTCCCGATGCAAGCAGCCAAATGGAAATGCATTAAATAGTGATGGAAACAACCCCCTTAACGAATTTCATTTAGTTTTTTCTTCTCCGTTCAGAAATAACCTCGTGACAGTTGTCCTTCAGCCGAATATGCTCTTTTATTCCTGTGATGAAAAAGCAGTCGCCAGAACCCCCTGGGCACAAGCTGGGACAAAAATCGCTGTCGTGAATTCTTTTTTATTTGATGAAGTGCCTGTAGAACTCGGAACCTAACAAAGCTTTACTTAACGACATTAATTTGACCATAACGTTGTTCTTATGTGTTCAAGTTATCCTCATCCATTGTGGAAGAAGAAAAAAACGTTCAGCAAAGGAACCACCTGCTAAAAAATGTATGCTTCTACCTAATGTAGAAAAACAACGTTCCTCTTCTTGAAATGCTGGCATCTGTCAAAGATTTAGTGCACTTGATTACAATTTATTACCACATTTTTGTCCTGTTTCATAGAGCAGGGCCATTAATATTGACAAGAATCATTCCAGCATTGCATTCTCTGTCTGAGGTCACAAACAGACAGCATGAAATGAATGGAGCTCTAATGAAAAGGAGGCCTAATTAAAGTGTGTGTTGGAGTGTGCTAATTCAACACTAGAGATTTTGTGAAGGTATTGGAAGAGCGCGGGTCTGGGTGGAAGGCAGTCTTTGTCTCCTATTATACTGCCTTTCATTAGCCCTCAGTATGAGGCCTAGCACTGTATTCACTTTCTAAACAAGGCCTATTCTGTTTACTCTTAAGGATCTTGTTTACTAGGTCAGAAATCGGGCCACGCAATTCAATATGAACAAGCAATAAGTGATTCTGTTGTGTGACCTTTCTAATCTCTGCTAATTAAAATGCTATCAGGCACATTCAGCAATGTGGGAAAATTTAATTGTGGAATTTGGCTTTAGCTGTGTTTATAAAAATTGCCTGTAAAGGGGAGGAACAAGTTTGATTAAGTTGACGGCTTTTTTTTCCTTGCCTGAGAATTACTCCTCAAGTATGTAGTTACAGACAAATCCACAAATTCACTGAAAGGAACAATGACATAAACCTGTCCCCCTTAAGCTTCAGTGATTATGTTTTAATTGGACTTTACTGGGGGGAAAAATAAGTTCTAAAAGGGATATAAAAGGTCAGAACCTTTTTTTGTAGTTTAAATGTATGCAAATCTTAACACTTTCTGGGAAGGCTTCTGTGCACAGAAAAGGGTGCTTTTGAGCATAGTAAAACTGAGATTAAAACATTGGTTTGGAGTGGACAGGAGAATTCCATTTTGTACTCTATTCTTTAAAATTACTCTATCTTTATAATTAATCTAAGGCTTTTTGTAGTCCCAAAGCCCTCATTGTTCATATAGTGCTTATGAAAAGTAGAGAATTTAGCAGAGATTGAAAGACACACAGGACTCTTATTTTTCTTTGTGTTTAAAATGGTAAAATAATTAGTGAACCTGACTGTTGAGGCAAACACAGCAACTATAAGGGAGACAAGTCTGCAGGTTTATTCAGTCTAGATTTTGCCCAATTAACTGGCCTCTGAAGTATGTGAATATTCGAGTTCTTGTTTTTATTGGTTAATTAGTTGAAAGATGTGACACCACTAATCCAAAGATATTGAAAATGTTGAAAAATATAATTAGTGAATGATCTAAAAGTATGAGTCAATATGGCATATTTATCACTTTATTAACTCTTAACTAGGGATCTTTACTTCTTCTGCATATTGTTTAAGTTTTCAGTTAATCAGAAAATATTGCAGTTTGGGAAAAGAAATGCATTTTTTATTAAGTAACATGTTTGGTTGAAATATGTCAGGCAACTGTAGGAAAGTGATTTTTTCTGTACAGAGAAACTGGTTTTGCATTACACTAAATAGTAGGTCTTCTCCCTTTAATACTTCATCTGAGACTCTTTAATTTGCTCGGGATGGGTATTCCTGTAGCACTCTTGTTACATGTTTGAACTGAAGTCTTTTTACTGAACTCAAAAGGGCCAAGTAACAACAGGTCAGAATTCCTGTTGATTTCTGTTATTAGTACCAGAGATGGGCAGGGAGGCATTTCAAACTAAAATCAGCAACTCAGATATCTATGGATTTGAAGTACATTAAAATTCTTAGAACCCCGATCCCAGCCGTGGATTTGGAGAACATTTTCAGAGGGAGTGGTGCTTTTAAACATTTTGTCTGCACCTGCAATCCTCCATATTTAGACTGAGAAAAAATCATTCTCCATCTCTGCATGAGCACCTCATTTACAATTCTCACTCTTCTGATCCAGACTTTTGAAAAAAAAAAAACAGATCCTTTGAAACAATATCCTTCTTGCTGTCAGTTGCCACTGCTCTGTATTTAGAAATCATGGATCTTTCTTTCCATGGGGTCTTTTACAAAGTGCATTGTTTTCCGGTAGTAGTACTCCAGTATCATATAGCAGGCTGATATTCTAGAGCTATCTTTGCTAGGTTGTAAGTCTTGAATGGTGCAGGATGTCAGTGCTGTGGTTACTGCTTGATGAACAGGTGTGGCTGTTTCATCTCCATGCTGAAATCAGCAAAGTGATTCCAGTTTTGAAGTGTACATTTGGCCAAACAGAGAATGAGGTGAAGAATGGCATGTTTCTTGGTTTTTGACTAGTTGCATAAATGTAAAGGAGAACAGGATGTCTCCACCTCTGTCCTTCGTTTAGCTAATGTCCAGTTATAGAAGTGAGTGAATGTTGCCTACCTTTGAATCCAGCTTGGAGTGATTACAATTAATTGCTTTAATTTTGTGTAGTACCTTCCATTCCAATGAATCTCCCAAGTACCTCACATATAGTCGGGAACACTCTTTGTCTGGTGCTGATGTGTGCACCTATGTGACGACTGGCAACAAATCTTGTGCAGTTTGCTAACATTGAAAAGAATTATAATTCATGTGAGCTGTTGAAGCGTTTGCTTAATAACTTGTACTGTGGAGATAGTGATCTCATATATCATTAAAAGACATGATTAATGACGATAAATATCAAGATGGAGGAGACCTTTTTATCTACCTAAACCAAGCAGCAGTGTGCTTTAAATAAAAGATGTGATGTGTACATTTAAGATGTGTACATTTTCAGCCACCGAACATTCAATCAACTGTTTTGTAAGGATGTTACTACCTCAGGTTGCTGGACCTGTTTTTGGTTCTGAATGGGAAAAGACTTGTTTTTTTTAACGAGCATGGAGGGCTCGGCATGGTTTTGTTCTGAATTTAGGAAACACTTGTGTAGTGAACACTGATGGATTTCTCCATTTGCTGTTTTTATGTGTGGTGAATATAGAGCTAAAGTTTCCACTGAAAGAAATTAATTGCATGATCCCTCACATTTCCTGACGCACAAGCATCTCATAAATGACACTTTCTGCCATGTTTGAGAGTTTCAGGATAGCAGCCCCCACGGTTGTATAGTGGGGAGTACTACTGAAAAAAGGAAAAAGGGGTACAGTCTGAACTATTGGCGACCACAGAGGTAATGTCCAAGCACTGTGTTGGGGTGTTTCTGCATGAGGTTTGATGCCTGAGCGTAATATAAGGAGAGGAGTGACACTTGGTGACTGCGCTATATCTGTTTAATTGCAATTGCTCTGGGAAACTAGCAGCGGCTCCAAGTCTACTATACGGAAATGTGCTGAGTGGGTGCAACCCTGGCCTATTAGTGTAAATACTGTCTTCCAAAGTGCCGACTGTATTTTTCTCTCTCCCTCTCACCAAACCAGGTTTAAACAATGAAGAATATCAAGTGGTCATTGGAAACGACACGACCCGGTACATTATTGATGACCTGGAGCCAGCTCGCAATTATACCTTTTACATCGTGGCCTACATGCCCATGGGAGCCAGCCGCATGTCAGACCATGTTATCCAGCACACCTTGGAAGATGGTGAGTAGCACTTAGGCTCCCTCCCAGCCTGCTTCCCGCCACAGTCGCACAGGAAAAGAGCTGGGGGTGTATAATCGCCTTCAATTTCCATGCTTGCTATTGAGCTCCACTGGATCTGGGATCATTATTTAGACTTGCAAAATGGCAGAGCCTGATTGGAAAGCCAATTTTAAGCCTCGGTAGCCTGTCACTCTGTGTTTGTCTTGCAATTAAAAGAAGAAAGTTGGTTCTTAGGATTGAAGTAATTCTGTTTTCTTGGTGTTAAATTAATTGTAACTCTAATGAACAGTGTTAACTGTAATGGCGATTGGGCTTCATCTTGAATGTGCTGTATGTACAGTCCTGCTGGACTGGAGTCCTATTGCCCTCTAGTTTAGCCAATGCATTCCTTTCCTCTAGATGACAATTAAGCTCTTTAGCCTGTGGCTGTGTGTCAAAATTGTAATGTTCTTTCAAAACTGCCAAAGTAATTAAATCTCCATTTGAGGTTTATTTTCTGTGGGGCAAATAGAGGTCAGTTGCCCCAGAGAATGACTTTTGAATTGGCTTTTAATCAGTTAGGCAAGAGGACAAATACATTGTACGCTCAAGACATGTCTGTATTTAAACACTTTTACAGTGCTGACCAGGTTACAAGCAGTAATGAATTGTATAGTACATCTGTACATTAACGTTGGAGGTCTTAGAGTATGCATAACAATTGTGATTAAAATTGAATGTACAGTATGATGTGTCAAAGTCCACATTAATTATGCTTTATTTTCTATTGTTAATAAAAAAAAAATCTGGCATCTCACACAGTATCTTACAATTTGTTTATAATATGTTGCCTGTGCCTTAGTAAACTTTAATTTGCATCCATTTAAATAACTTTTTTCTGATTGTAATTTTATCACCAGATTGAGAGTGAACGAAGGTCACTATCTTCAATTCATTTCAATTAATAAAATTAAATTCTTTTCTGAATCTGCTCATAGCAGACATTGTCTTAGATTCCTTCATCATGATTCAATGTAATCTCAAATTTAGCCTCCTGCAGCTGACCAAGATTTAAGAATTGTCATTTATGAAAGTACATTTCCAGTTCATGATTCGGAATTGACCGTTTCTGCTGTTAAGTGCTTATACCTGTGACTGAAAGTGTTAATGTTGACCTGTTGCACATAAATAGACTATCCTAAATTGAGCACTTCACTGCAGAGAGGCATTTCCCAGCCAGACTTTTTTAACTTATCTGAAGTTTGATTTACAGTAAGTAATCCAGCTAATTGAATTTGTCTGTTGAAAAAAATCCTAGAATTACAAACAAGTGAAAGATGGAAGAGCACAACATTCAGAAGCTCTACTTTTGTCAACGTGGCTTTCAAAGTTCTGCAGAGTGAACTTGGAACTTGGAAGTGGGTTGTTTGGCGCCTGACCTTGAAGGAAATTTTCTGCAGGATTGTTTTTCTCCGGTTTCTCAGTTCAAATCGTATTTCTTAGTGTGCGTTGCGTGACATCTTAAAAGGGAAATAAAATGGGCACAGCTTAACTCTGTAACTGCTGCTGGGTATAAAATCTTTTGCAACATCTGTATACAAAGCAGGCCATAGTGTAATAAGAGTCAAATGTTAATAATGCTTCCAAATTTAAATGCCTAGGTCAGTATGTTTTTTTTTTCATTATGCAAGCACTTTGTTGTACAACAAAGCAAATTCACCTGAGGGCATTTATCCTAGTTGGCCCAAAATCAATTGTTTTTAATTCAGTTTGAACACTGATTTCTGCTGCAACATTTTAACTACTTTCTAAGAGTATCGGTCTCATCTGCCACAACGTTCCATTAAAAAAGGAATGCTCAACACTCATAATTAACCCAAAAGAAAGAAACCTTGTTGGTTTCTTGCTGGTGCCTGCCCATTGGTTGGTGCTCTATTATGGAGCTTCAGTCCATGTGTGCTTTGAAGGGCAGAAATGGTAGAATGGTTCAGCTGCTGTCAGCGTATCGTTTGGCTCTCAGACGGGTAAGTGTGGCATCTTTTTTTTTGCAGTCCCGCTGCGTGCCCCAGAGGTCAGCCTGACGAGCCGCAGCCCCACGGACATCCTGGTGTCCTGGCAGCCCCTACCTGCCAAACTAAGCCGCGGGCGCATCGAGTCGTACCGCCTGTCTTACCGCACCAGTACGGAGAGCACGGTCACCTCTCTGGAGGTCCCAGGGCACCGGACCCAGCACCTCCTGCAAGCCCTGGAGCCCGACACCATCTACCTGCTGCGCATTGCCGCAGCGACCCGCGTGGGCTGGGGGGAGCAGTCTGTCTGGACCTCACACAGAACCCCCAAAGCCTCCAGTGCTAAAGGTACACCACTCCCTTCTTATCTCTAGCTCAGCAGGTTCTCTTCCTCCATCCATCCATTTTCTAACAGCTTCATCTGGTTCAGGGTCGTGAGAGAGCCAGAGCCTATCCCAGCAAGCAATGGGTGCAAGGACACCACTCCATTGCAGGGCACACACTCACACCAGAGCCAGTTTTCCCAGAAGCCATTTAGCTTCTCATTATGTCTTTGGACTGTAGGAGGAGACCAGAGCAACCAGGGGAAACTGGAGAACATACACACTCCACCAGATAGCACACCAGGTCCAGAATTGAACCCAGGGCCCCAGTGCTGCAAGACAGTGGTGCTAAACGATGCGCCACCTTGCTGTTCTGTTCTCTCCATCTCTTTAAATTATCCTCAGCCTGAGATCTGGGTAGAACTGGTCTGTTTAAGTAAAGATTAGCACAGGTATGCCATTAAGAGCTCAAGTGGAATGAAAACCAATAGACCCTGAAGCAAGTAAGGACTGAAGCTATGCAGCTTTCTTACAGAAGAGCAAATAGAAAAGAAAAAAAAGAAAAAACATCTTAAGTAGCTAGCTTCACATGTAATACTGTTGTGTATTACATGTTTTTATATCATACCTTTGTTATATTTAAGATTATGCCCTCTTTTTGATTAATTATACACGTTTGTGAATTTCTTAAAAATGAGGTATCCATCAATTCAGATTCCTCTAAGTTCCTCTGAAATTAAGTTCAGTTCTTAAACATAGGTGATGAAGAGGAAAGACATGGACTATAGGCTCATGTTGTCTTTAGGAATGGAAAACCTATGAGCTTTTTAAGGGTCTCTTAATGAAATGTGATACTTTGTACATTCTTATTCTGTGTATGTGAGTGGGAATGTTCTTATGCATTAGTGGTTTCTCGTCTGGATTAGTATTGGTCCATCTGTATTTTAAGAAGTAGCTCAACAGTAGTTGTGGCAGGGGTTTTTACTGAAAAACATCATTCCCTTTTTTATGGGGGTGTAGTAAGGCTAAAGCTAAAAGTTAAACTAGCCCTTCACATGAATTAAATTTGGAAAACTTTTGCTTCTGGATACAAACACGCATTAAAGAGTGGTCAAGCTGCTGGGAAGAAATTGCTCTAATAATCTTGTTAAGGCATTGCGTTTGTTACCCTGTGACCTCTGCCCTCTACTGTCAGTAACATCAGAATGGCCTCAGTCATGGGTCATAAAGAGAAAGACCGAGGCCTCTGTCTCAAAGGAAGAATAGGCCTGTTTCAAACCAAAATCTGTGCTAGAGAGGGGGGAGGGGCGCGCATTCCCAACTCCAGCATTTTCTGCCTGACAATTAAAGTTCATTTCAGAACCTCAGGTAGGGAAAGAGATTATGTGAGTGGACTGTCCCATTCAGCATGAAAGGACCCATAGTCTTTATTCCCCCAGCACACTTTTCTTATTCCAGCGGGCTAGGCTCTGACTCTCCCGACACTGACGATAGATGTGTTTCTTAGGGGTGGGGGTAGGTGGTGTGCACGTGCTGGGTCTGTTTTTTCCATCAGATAAAGTAAACAGCAGGGCGCTCAGAGAGCAGGAGAGAGAGGCAGACGCCAAAATGTCCTGCTCTATAGATTAATTGCTAAAATTTGTATTTTTTTTAAAGAAAAACTATCAAGATCTTTGGATTTGTCCAACACAGTTGTTTAATAAGTGAGGTGTAAACTCCTGTGATCCGACACCTGTGCAGTAAGCCAATACTAACTCCATTCCACATTATTCCAACAGGATGTATCAATTATCAGATGTATGGTGTTGGGTCAGATGTCTTGTAGAAACACATTTCATAAACACAGATAACTTGTTTTGCAGTGACGTTTCCCTTTGCTTTAGAAGATTCAGAGATTAACATAGATGTTTTCATGCATTAAAAAAATAGCGCCATCAATACAAAGACCGAGTGAGAATGTCATTTTTGTAACATCAGGTGTAAGCAGAAGCAGCATTATTGGGCAGTTTCCCTTGAAAAGTGTCCCTGGATAAAATCTGCATAATGAAGGCAAACTGGCCTTTCCCAGCGCAATGCAGGGACCTGCCCTGTGGACCAGGAGGTGACAGGGGGTGCAGGGGAGGTTTGAGTAATGCACTTTTTTAAAGAAACAAAGAGCGCATGAGTAATGATGACTTTCCCCACACTACTTCACAAAGCTTGCAAAGTGGTTGTCGTTAAGGGCAGCTTACGTTTATGAAAAAAAAACCAACACATCCCCATCAATATGAGAGCCTGTATCAGTCACAAAAACTTCTCTCCTTTATCTCCTGCAACCCATCATGGGCTGAGACAAAATCGATACTAAAGGGATCAGCTCTTCCAAATGCATAGGCATAAATATACACCAAAGGAACAAGTAATAGGTTTATTCCATGCTAAGAAAAAGAAGAAAGAAAACACAATGTTTCAGCTGTGGGGCCTTCTTCAGGTGTGAGCAAAAAGGTGCTCACACCTGAAGAAGGCCCCACGACCGAAACATGTTTTCTTTCTACTTTTTTTCAGCATGGAATAAACCTATTACTTGTTCCTTTGCAGCCTACCTGAATCAATATACACCATGCGTATAAAGCATTAAAACATGCTGAATTTCTAACCTTAAGCGCTCAGGATTGCTCGAGCTGTCCTTAACAGTGTGCTCTCTGTATCCACACAGTGCCCTTGGCTCCAGAAATCAGCCTGGAGCCGTTAAACTGCACCACCATCGTGGTGAGGTGGCAGCCCTCCCCAGTCAACGCAGCTAGCATCCAGGGCTACAGGCTGTTCTACCGGGAGGAGAGCCAGCCCGAGAGCGCCCCCATCCAGCTGCGAGCCCAGGAGCTGCGCCACACCATTGGAGGACTCGGTAAGACCCGTTTGTTTCCCTTAGCCAGGCTGGAGGGCCAGTCTCCCTCTCTCTCTTCACCTGCCTTTAGCATGAAATCATGTAGGGAAATGGTGTTTATCTCGCAGTTTAATAGAGAAGAGCAGGTGATCAGAAAGCACAGATTGTGTCGTGGGAGCTGGTATGGTTATGGGGGTGTGGAACAAGCTACCCAGCTGTGTTGTTTAAGCCGCTTGTTTCAAGAAACGGCTGGATGAGGTGAGATAGACGGGCCTCCTCTCATTTCGGGTTATTTGAAAATAAGTTTAGTTTCGGGCCGTCTTTTGTTTGGTGTCCTCTGAGATCTGGGGTAAAGTTAATTTCAGTATTTGTCAGTGGCTTTCTGTACAAGAAAGCTGTACAAGTTTGGCCAGCTCATATATGTATATTATTTATCTGTCTTTGGGTCAGATAAGGCAATTTATCTCTTACTCCCTCCCATGAGTAATGACCTGATTACAATTAGCTTTTAAAGTAAACTGATCCCCCTGTCTTGACCATCGTTTATCTTTTTGGGGGCTAAAAGGCCTTCAGACCAGGCAGGACAATAACGAAACTACCAGAGGAGTAGCTATTGACAACAAGGCTCAGGAAAGATTAATTACACAGGTCTTTCATGTGAGACGCATTGGCCATCTTTGAGGCCCAAACTACCTTTAAAAAGAGGCATTCCTCTTGCTCACGGAGCTTGACCTTTGGCTGTTTGTGTCAGGGTACCCCCCAACTGCTGGGGAGAGGGGGGAGGCCAGTGGGCAGAGGTCCAGCTCACATTGTTGCCTTTAGATCTGATTCACTTACCATAGTGGTGGTGGGGCTGCTGAGAATTCCACACCACTGAATGGACAACTGACCATCTGTGGTCATTTCTGTCAGAGCAGGAGGTCAGCAGCTGATATTTAAGTCAGGAAACATGGGTGAACAATGGGCTGGGAGGCCTGGGTAAATTAGGCCACATTGGGGTTGTAAATACAGTATGTGCTTACACTTTCACAGCAAGCTTTTATGAACCATCCACACTGAAAAACAACAATAAAGTTGCTTTGAACTATTTAAAAGTGGTAGGAAATGGCTCTGGGCTTTACACCAAGTGCAAGAGTTGGTCCCTGAAATTTAAAATTTTGAGGAAGCACACTAATCATAAATTTTGAACAGAAAGCAAAATAAATCAATGTTAATTAAACAAAAACTAGAAAGAAGTCCACAGTTGTCTTTCCCTGTGATTTAATTATGGATGAAGCAGTGTGTTTAGCCTGTAGGGGGAACCCGTGACAGCTGAAGATTCAGTAACGTCATGTTGGCAGTTACTTTTTCATGTCTCCTGACAGATTGTTGTCAGCGTAATGTATTTTTTTCCGACAACCATTTCCAGTTTTTAGTGAGAACCTAATTCCCTGACCAAAGGAGAGGTTAAGGCATTACGAAACCAGTCTTACATAGTAGACCAGAGACTGTATAAATTGTCAAAGAGCACCGGTCTGCAGTTAGTCCAGGGGGGACGTGAGTTGGCAGGGGAATCGGAGCTTGTGTTAGAGCTGGAAACCACTATTCTCGTGCAGCAGTCTTCACAGCCTTACTTGGGCATGTTTGCTAAAATACAGGGAGAAAATGAATTATATGGCTGTCTTGTGGTGGAGAAGGAAGCTGTTATTGTTGAGGAGATTTACGGCAGTTTTATGACCGGTGTGAGCAGGATGGCTGGTGCCCCTCCACATCAAAGGGCCCTATTGTGCTGTATGGGGAGGGCAACAAAGGGAATTCATTGGCCGAGAGTCAACAAAATTCAGTTCTTTGCCAGCAAGCAGAGCTTCAGTTTCCAAAGTGAGCGACAGGTACGGTAGATGTCTTTCCAGATATTACTGTCGGTTAGGAATTAGCTTCCATCATGACACTTAGCACAGAGGACTGTGCTGAAATCGTCCCTCTTCTGAAGCATGGCGACCAGTTCCAGTTCTAGATGTTCATGTTTATACTGCAAGTGCTCAGGCACTGGAAACTGAGACATGATGCTATGCTTGTATTACTTATGTATGCAGTTGTCTTTGAAGCACATAGAAATGTAATGCACAGACTAATGGAAAAATCAGTCGAGCTCTTGAATGCGAAATAACTGTGTAGCACCCTTGTGGCCGTAACTGATCTGCCAGTGGAGGTGAACAAGTAACACCTCTGGCAGAAGAGGCTCCTTTATTGCACTTCGAATGTGAGCTTCTTGGTCTGCACACTTACGGATGCATGGAAAGACATGTTTCTAACAAAGTGAAGATACCTGTGGCTGGTGCAGCCTAGGAAAAAATTCTTATTTGGCAGACTGTTCTAAATCACGACTTGGCAAGTGACTTGCAGGGCACCCTGAAGACACTAGCAAAGGAAATGTTTTTTTTTTCTTAATTTTCCCATAATTCACATGTGATTTACAGGTCTGTTTCTAGTGTCTGTTCCTGAGATTTATTGTTTTCTAATCTTCGCCTTCATCTGGACCTCAGGGCATTGATTACTTTTACTGTTGCTCTCTGGTTACTAATTTAGGTCTGGTATGAAGAAAGCAACCCTCCCCTCCAATCTTTGGACAGAGTGGAAATTTTTTTAGTGTTGTCAATTAAGAGTTTCGATAATAAGTCTCAGTTTTTGATCTTTTTACTTTGTGTTCAGCATGTGGCTAATCTTGTGCTGATTGACTGAACATTTTATTTTCACCTGCATAACTGTTCTGTGTGCCACAGTGTCCCCTAGATAAGTGGGTTTGTAAGATGGTACCTGTTTCCAGTCCCTTCTGCTATGCAATAAACTAGGATACTGACACAGGCTTACCTTTCTTAATTCATTGCATTTATAAAGGGCTTTTGTCCTGAAAAACCTCAAAGCAGTTCACACCTACTGTATAATAGGAGCCACTTTGTCTGCCACTTATGTGCAGTGCTCACCTGGGCTGCCACTGTGAGCTGGCTCTACACCGCACAACGGGTCAGATAGCGAAGACTGAGGAGTTCTCTCACGTTGAGTGTCAGGTTGAGTTAAGGGGGACCTTGAGGAAAGTGAAACTGTACAAGCCCAGAATGAAATTCAGCCAGGATACCCAGTCTAACTATTTCAAATAGTGCCACATAAAAATAAACACACAGGTATCCAGGACCTGGGTAACACAGTGCTGTGGTGGTTAGCATTACTGCCTTGCAGCCCTAGGGCCCTGGGTCAAGTTCCGGACCTGGGGTGCTGTCTGTGTGTAGTTTATATGTCTTTGTATGTTCTCGCTGTGTGGGTTTTCCCAAATGGCTCTGGTTTTCCTTCCACAGTCCAAAGACATACTGCTAGGGTAACTGGCCCTGGTGTGGTGTGTCCTGCCTTGTGCCTGTTGCTTGCAGTAATAGGGTGTGGCTCCCCTGTGACCCTATATTGGATGAAGCAGTCAGAAAATGGATGAATTGCCAGGACCTCAGTTTAACATCTCAAATGAAAGATGGCGCCTCCTGCTGCACAGTGTACCGGCTCACCATACCGGGGCACTGAATTCAAACTTCTGGTCCAGAGGGAACAGTGCCTCTCGTGTACTAGGGAGTATTTGTAATCACCTTCTTGCTCAATTAATCAATCAGCCAATCCATCCATCTTCTAACTGCTTTATCCAGTACTGGGTCACAGGAGAGCCAGAGCAGTGGGTGCAGGACATACCCTGGATGGGATACCAGTCCATCGCAGGTCAGACACACAGCACACAGTCACACCAGGGCCAATTTTCTTAGAACCCGCTTAACTTACCAGTAAGTCTTTTGGACTGTGGGGCAAAGCCCATGCCAACACAGAGTGAGCATACAAACTCCACATACTGTAGATCAATCAATATTAATATACATATAAAAAGTACACAAAAGTACAGTGAAACCATGTATAAAATGTGAAATTAAAAGAAATAAAAGACAAAAACAGGTAACTTAAGGTAGAGTTTAAAAATGTCAGCAGAAGTTTTTAATATGATGAAAAGTATTACAAAGACTAAAGGCTGATGCGGCTCGATCCTCTAACATCCACTGTAAGATATACTGTAAAGTCATTGCTGATTCTAATCCTTTCTCTTCCATGAATCTATAATGTCCTGTCCTGTTCTCCCGCTACTTTACCTTTGCCTACTGCCCTGTCTCTCTCACACCTGAAGAAGGCTCCACGGCCGAAACGTTGTGTTCTCTTTCTTCTTTTTTTCAGCATGGAATAAACCTATTACTATGTCCTGTCTGTCAAGTCTGCAGATTATTAAGAGAATCTTCCCCTGGTTTACTTCTTGCTGCAGTATGATTAAACTTCTTGAGAAACCCATTAACTATCAACATACTATTAATTAAGATTAACATTCTGGTGATTCAGTTGAGTGCCTGAATGTTGTTGAAGCTTAGGTTTGTTTTATCCACCTGCTGGATAGATTTCCTACTTTGATGTGGTTTTAAGGATCTTTTTAAATCTGCAGCAGGTTTGTTATTCTAGGAAAATATGATTCCACGAGCAGTTTTGGTTTTGCCTTGAAATGACCTCAATGTAAGTAACCAAAGACAACCGAATGTCTTTTCCAGTCTCAAAGGGCCCTAATTGTTTTTCAAGATGCATGCAAAAGAAAGCTGATTCAGTGAATATTTAATACTTACACGTTGAAAAGTAGCAGAACTGTGGATATTCTAATCATTGCCATCTTGCAAGAATAAAACAAGTTTCCATTGGATCAATCTCAATTTATCTTTAAGGTAAAGACAATACACTCAGGCTCAAATCTTTTATGTTACCTCATTTAGATGAATTGTTGTTTGTCAATAATACGAACAAGGGGGATAAAGCAGTCTTAAGTCTAAGCAATTCAGTGAGCAGTATCTCAAAGTACAGAGACTGGAAAATGGAGAGGAACCCCATTTCTGCCTTCTCCTCTTTCATCTGCCTTTTGTTTGACTGGGAAAGGGGTTTTAAAACAATAAGACATTTGCTCATGCAAAAAAAATGACTCCCATTTATTTTCCTGAATATAGTAAAAGAACGCCATGAGGTTGATAAGGCCTTGTAAAATGATGGGTAGTTTTTTTTAAACACTATTTTTAGTGTTGAAGTGCCTTGGTGGAAAGTATAATTTGTGGTAGCCAAGTGATTAAATTAAATTCTGGTTCTCATTATTATGGTGGCCAGTTGTTCTCGTCTCTGGCTTGTTGTGAGTAGAAGCTCCCCTTGCAAGCAGTCCCTCTTTGAAAACTAGAGTGTCTTTAAATTTCTTTTGGAATGCTTAGAAATAAAGAGTTCCCTCTTATTGTCAACAAGTGATAAGAAATGAAATCCATATTTAATCACCGCACATACATTTCTGCTGTTTTTCTGCTGTTATATGGATTATTACTACAGTGTAAGAGAGTGTAGCATGATTGTAAAAAATGAAACCTCTTAAAAAGTGTTTTTTAAGCTTGTTTTCCTCTGTACCTGTTGCCTGTGAACTGAGATAAATCTTTATGGTATCATTAAAGAAAGGGCCCATCTACCTTAATTGCTTTGTGTTGAAGTTTAAAAGAAGACTTGTGACAGTAAGACTTTTTAATAAAAACTGGATGCATTCATCAGTTGAGGGTTTCGTTTCCATGGACCTCTGTGTTTTAGTATTTATACCCTTAAACTGACCCAGTGCAGCTATAAAAAACGGTATTAGTAAGGTTATATTTTCCTATTGATTTTTGGAGTGATTTGAATGGCAAAGCATGACAATGGATTTAACAATGGATTTAATCTAAAATGGAAATTAAAATGTTAAAATCTTGACTTAAGTGGTCCAATGTTTACAGGAATTTTTGATTATCAGAAGTTTTTTTGACTTGTATCAAACAGTTTTTTAATCCCGTGCTATCAGACAACTGTATTAACTCCTGTAAAATGTTTACTTCACATTCAGTTCTACTGGACGGTACTGGTAACTCAGTGGGCCTCTCTCGGCCCAGTTCCTGGTGGGTGTCATCAAACATTGGCTGGACGTGTGAGATCTGTCACAGTTCACCCCGTATCAGATTAGTGAGATCTAAAGCACATTTAGAACAATGCCACAACAATTTTGAAAGCTTTGAAAAAGCAGATGAAATGTTGCTAAGCTTTTCCATTTAAAAGGCTAATATGCATTAAGTATTTTAGAGCATGCAGTTCATTATATCACAGATTTTAATGCATAATAAAACCTGTAAACAGCTCTGAACTCAGGCCTTTTGAAGAAAACTAAAGCTCCAATATTTCTGTTTATCTGAAATATTTTATATAAATCTTTATATTTTTATTTATATATATATCTATTTTCTCAACTCTAAAAAGTTAAATGTTTTAAGTGAATGCATTTTTATGAACATTTTAATAAACTCTTTGAGAAACATTCTTTTGCTCTTTTCTAATCTAAACTTTTAACTTTTTCTACTAACTCCCATGTTTGATTGCCTTAACGTTCATCATGAATATTCTTGTTTCGTTACAATTTCGTTGCATTTTTTTTTTCATTTTCTTCTTTGCACTATACACAACGTCTTTGGGTTTGGAAATATGCTTTATGAATACAGTTTGTTAATATACATTATTTTTACTTTATTCGGAAGATTGTAAAATATTTCCTTTTACAATATCGTTTCCTTCTCTCTTGAGTTGCGCTGCCATGCTATTTCACAGTTCTGTCCGTTCTTTGTCTTGAGGAGCACTTGTGTTTGCCAGAATGTTGTTAAGTGTTGAGAAACTACATCGTTTCAGAGTGGACAGAGTTTGCACTTGTTTGGTTCCACTATATTGTTTTTACTGGATAGCACCTCTATGATCTTTGGCTGTGCGTTCTTTTTCTCCTTCTTTCATTTCTTTCATTAGTAGTGCTGGGTAGGTTTACGGCCGTAAAGTACATTGCTCAACCACTGATGCAGAAGGACATAGGTTTTCCTTTGGCATCTCTCCAGCCTGCGCAGGCCTGTTCTGTGCACACATGTTGTTATGCACATTACACGGCACATTCAGGCTCTGCCAACTGAAGGGTCGGCATGAGGCCGTTTTCCCTATTCATCCATTTCCAGTCCATTTGTCTTGCTGACAGTTGTGTCTAAATTTAGTTTCCCCAAATTGCTTTTAAGTCTATATCCATGGTAATTGTTGCATTTTCTTTGTTGCACATTAGGCACTTACAAAGCTTGTAACTTTTCTTTCCTGAAAAGTGTGATATGCCCTTGTGGTTACAGTGTTTTCTCCCTCTGACGTTCCAGATGAAATTTAGGAATAATTGCAGAACAGAAAACTGCTTCCACGCAGAGCTGTTGTGCAGCAGAGTTAAAGCCCTGTCATGTGCGTTTCTTTTCTCCTTTTCTTCCAAGTTAGACTCGGGGTCAGAATGCTACTGAACCCCCGTGACACCAGAGCGGAAAAAAACGGTCTAGTAGGAAATTTATTTCATAGCTCTAGGCAAACGTGGGCCATTCAGAATAGCTTCTCTTTTGTCCTATCTGTTACAAAACTCACATTATCAGACAGCACCAAGTGTCAGACAGTAGAGATGTATGTATTACATTATGGCAGGCGCATTAATAGACTGCTTGCCTGACTCCAAGCAAATGATGAACCTTAGCCTCCTGAAGGAGCAAGACTTCATGTCTAAATGATAGCTTAACAGAATATCTTCCAAAGTTCCCAAAATTTTCTTTTTGTAAGATGAGAAATAGTATCCTTCTGTTAATTAAAGAAGTCTTGTGGATGCGAACATCAGGATTATTGGCTAAGAGGCAGTTTTTCAGGCAGTTCACAACTGTGCAAGATTTTAATTGTATTTTAGTATTACTTTGTGTAATTTTGTTAAATGCACATGCAAAAATTATTTTCCCAAAAAAGTCTGTCGAATACATTTAGATATGCACTTCCCCATGTCTCTGCATCTGCAGAGTGCCTGACTAGGAATGGGAATCTTGCTTCTCAGTTATGTGAGGTTGCAGATCCCCTCTCCACTCATGTGAAATGTGCTGCTCTTAGGGTCAGTAAAAGACCTGACATTTATTACCATGGCTCAGACCGTACTCTATGGCCTGGGGCCCCACAGGGTTAGAAGAAGCCTCTGCCCTTCTGCAGGAGACAAGAAGGCACACAGGCCATAAAAATCAGGTGACCACAAACAGTTCAAGAATTTCTCTTCAAATAAGGAATGGCAACCAAATTTATAGGCTGTCCAGAAAGTTAACATTCCTTTCATAAAAAGGGGCTGAGCACACTTAACCCTTTCTACCTGGGATTTGAAAACAAACCCAACAACAAACACCAAGAGTGAACAAATGTTAAGATAGGTGCTCTTCCTTGTTCGGGGGATTATGCTCTGAATTTTGTTTTGTTTGAGCAGTGCATTCCTAAAGGTTGTAGTGCTGTCTAAACGAGTCTAATTAATCAAATGCATTTAACAGCCTGGTTGTTTTTGTTAAGTGTTTTGGGTCGGTAACATTGCCTTAATTCCAAAATATCCCAACAGGACCACTAGGAGTATTTGATACCTGCAACATTTTGAGCTTTTAAAGGCATCCTTCTTCTTAAAATCAGCTATAATGTTAATACATGTCTCTATTTGATTAGCATTCATTTTCAAAGGCTATTAGTCCACGCCTGAGTGTGCACAAATGAGGGAGGGGGTGCATGGACAGGCCTTATCTAAGAGCTAATAGCATCTAACAGCCTTGTGCGGAGATCCTATTGGCATTGTTGAAGATTGGTGTGTGTCTGGTTGTAGCAAGCAGGGCTGTAAATGCTGGTGATCAAGAACAGTTTTCCCCTTGTGCTTTTGTCTTATAAAAACCTTTATGGCCTCTCCCTGTGAAAACGTCTGAGCAAGTAAGAAGGCCATGAAAAGATAACCCAATTGACAGACCCAGCTTTTTGTAGACATCACGGTTTCCTCTTTGAGCTGCACTTTTTTTTTTGGAGCAGTGGAACTGCCGTGACTACTGAACGCCACCATTTCTTACTTAGAGTTTACCCTGGGACTTCCTTTAACTACATTTAAGTCTAGCTGGTGGCGGTGCGAAACAAATGCTCTTTGAAACCTGCACCGTAGCTTTTCATTAGGTCAGCTTTTCTTCTCCTTCACTTAGTGACCCTCCCCCCGACAGATCCCCTCTGGAGCGCCATGGCTTGCAGCAGGATTTAGCTTGCCCAGATTCCATGTCAAAGGTCATGCCCCAGATGTCACACCATCCCCAAACTCTCAGCCTCTTTCCTGCATAATTACTGCAGGCCATTGTGCTGCAGGGGCAGATTGGGGGGCAGTGTGCTCTCCCTGCCATACCCAGACCCCTGATGCATTCAGCTGGACTCTGGGCGAACAAAAGCCCATGGGATGGCTGGAGCCGGACATAAGGAAGATTGAAAAGTGGGCATTAGCCAAGACCTTGAATTTAATTTAATCTGTCATTGTGTCTTTACACCCCCCACCCCCCCGCCATTCGGAACAAGTCCAAGCCTGTTTCGTCTTTTAGACAGTTCTCTGTCTTTTGAAACTGTATCGTTTCCACTGCATGTATGTTTTAAATAATATTTTTGGTTACAACAAAGATAAAAAGAAAGCACTGGTTAGCTGGTCATTGGCCAGCCCTATAGTTTATTTCAACAGTTTTTATTTTTAACCTTAAAACTGCACTTACTCACAGCAAAGAATTGATTTAATCATTAAACTTTAAAATTGCAGACCAGCTGGGAGTCATCTTATTGTCTTGTCAGCTGTATAGGTTTTAGAGTAGTTCCTGTGCTATTGTAGTGTAGCGCACTAGGATGATGACTAATGTGCTCTTGGTGCCCACAGAGAACTGTCTTGAGCTCTGTACCTATTCTGTTTGTCTTAACTCCCTAGAAGTAACTTTGCTGCTAGATTTTAGGTTTATTTTTTTTCCCCAAAGCAATTTTCTTTATCTCTTCCTACTAAAGCTGTGAGGGAAAGGACCTTTAAAAAGGAAACTCGACTCATATTCCATGTCTCTGACCCCAGATTCTTTCTCAGTTTTATCTGGCCCTGACCTAATGGCCTTAGACTGGCTCCATTGAAGCTCTTCAGGGCTTCAAAATCTCAGCAGCTGAAAGCTGCCTCCCTGGTATCCCAACCCCCTCCAAAAAGAAACGTTTTCCCCTCTTCCTCTGAAATACACTCGTCTATTTAAAGAAATACAACAACAACATCCAGAACTTGATACAATGGTAAGTGGGATGTTTCTAAAAAACCCACTGTTTTCTAAATTCTGAATTCACCGAATTATTTGAAAATATCCCAATGAAGGCCATTAATTTTCCTGTCAAGGCCGGCCTCCAAATCTCAAAATGGCTCTCCCCTCAGTAACCCTTTTCACTGTAAATGTCTCACTCCACCGCACATAAAAAGTGACAACCTATTGCCACCTGTTATGTGGATACCTATACCTTATATCTATAACACAGCCTGTTATTCTCGTTCTTGGGAACGTGGGTTTCTGTTCTAAAAAATCATGTTGTGCTGTAGGTAAGGAGTTTGAGGATAAATCCTTGCTGTTTAGCTCAGTGATCCGCTCTGTGTTGCTTTATGCTCTGTCCATCCATTCGCCGAGCAGCTTATTCCTGGAAAGGGTTGTGGCAACACAGAGCCTATCCTCAAGCACAGGGCTCTGAGAACAGGCCAATCGACCCATCTAGCCCATTTGGTATTTATTAGCTCATTGATCTGAAGAGCTCATCCAACTGTTTCATGAAAGAAACCAGGGTATAAACTTCATCAACGTGGATGGATAGCTGGTTCAACACCCCCATAGCCATTTGTGCTAAAAAAGTGATAGAGATCTCTGCCCTTCTTTTCCACAACTCTCAGACTCCTACAGGCCTCAGTCAGGAGGAACGTGTAAACCTTCCTTTAGAGTCTTCACTTAAGATATCTTGTTGGCAGTACTAGGTAAGCTGTCAGCTGTTCTCAAATTGTGTATTCAACTAAACTGACCCTTCCAATAGTGGTGTGTTTCACACCTTGGGTAGGATTTGTAGTCCTTTGAAACCTACAGCAATAAAATTAAAGGTTAAACTACCCCTGTTAGAGACAAACCAGTGACAATTTTAAAGTTTAGCCACCGAATCCCATGTTAGTGAGTGAAAGAGCATAGCTTAGTGGCCATGTTTGGCATTGCACAGTCTCTGTTGAATGTTCCACAGTCTCTGTTAGTTTATTCCCTTGCTCTGAAAACAACAGCTTGAAAGAATGAATGCATTAGGTATAATAACATCCCTGTAGTAGCTGTTTGGTTTAACTGGCTGTATCACTGAGAAGGCTGTGGAAACTGCCCCAGATGCTATATTAAAAACTTCTCAACATCATATTTTAACATTTTTTGTATGTGGATTTGAACTGGAACAGTGTGCCGATTTATTAATAATAGATAGATGTGAGTGGTTTGTTTATTTTTTGGCAACCGTGCTAAAAATGTCATGTAAACCTATTTACCGGAAAAAAGGAAGAAAAAAAACATTATTGAAATGTTAATTACTGTGTAAAATCAAATTGAACTCTACAAAACTAAATATTGGTGATAGTGCCTTTTAATAGACCTGATTCCCCTCTGTGCACAATAAGCTTTTATTATTATTAATAATAATAATAATAATAATAATAATTCTTTAAAAAAAGCTTGTGGATCCGAGCCCATTGACCAACAAGAAAAGTTCCTCAAGCTGATGAATACTTGGGTACTTTTCAATCATTGTCTTATGTTTTAGACAGTGAGAGGAATAGCACATATTGGTTTAAATTATAGCACACATGATAAAGTATTTCCTGAATGAGTAGTAGTATGGATTACTATTTAATAGCTTAAATCTTGTTAGAGATTGTGCATAATGAAGTGTGACATACTTTAAAATATTAAAGAGCCCAAGAATTCCTGTGCGGCCTGTTCTCATTAGTTTGATAGATTCTACACTATTTCCACAGGTCTCAGAGGGTTCTGCATGAGTCTGTTGTAGTTCTCACTCTAATTCCATTAGAAAGTGTATACCACTTTATTTGGGGTAATTCCTCCAGCCAATCCCTTAATTTTAACCCATAAAATATATATTTCCATGTAAATAAGACTGAGTTTATTATTCATTCACTTTCCCCCTATGATAAACGTGAATAATACTTCCAGATTGATTTCCAATGAAAAGTAATGACTTAAATATATAAGGGGCAGACCCCTGGAGAACAGAGATTTTCTCTCAAGGTATCTTTTTTTTTCTGAGTGTTCTTTAACACTGATACCTTCGCTTGTATTGTCACTGGACACTGCAATCCTGTGATGGGTTTTGCTTACTCTCAGTATCTCAGTTTTCCTTCTGAAATCAAGTTTCAGAGGTTCACACTTAAAATCCAAGTGAATGCCACAGCCAGGAATGCCAAGGGTAGCTCTGGGTCTTTCTGCTTTTATCAGTGAGTGTTCCCTGGTGTAGTCTTTACAGGTGATCACACCTTAAAATAAAGTATTGGAACCTTTTGAATAGGTTTTGTGGTGAATTTTAATACCCGATGTGTCTTTGTATTTCTAGCAAACACTAGGTTTAGCTGGAGTCATGCTTTAAAAAGGGTGTGAAAGCTGAAAAACCAAAAATCTTTCGTAATGAAGTAATTTCAGAATTACAGCTGCCATAACGACATCAGTGTAGAGCCCTGTAGTGACCTGATGTCATAAACAGTGTAAGGATTTTGTAAACCCATAACATTTTTGGCTAAAACATTTCATGACAAACATTTTTTAATTCTACTTATTATTTGGAGTACGAAGAGCGTAGCTGAATATGTTCCACTGAAAAACATCTCCTGAGTGTTGTAGATATCGGAGTGGATTACAAAACTACTGTATGATTACATATTTTAAAACATGCTTTGACCAGTGTTTTGTAACTATGTGAGAAAATGTTTTCAAAATTTTAGCTTTAGCAAAACAAATGAGTGTTAATCTTAAAATACATCCAGTAACAGAATTTATTTTTTGAAAGTTGCTGTTTATGGAGAAAGAGAAAACAGCATCTCATTTATGGCTTCTTTGTCTTCCTTTTGTTTTCCAAGCCAGTTGTGTTGGCTGGGGCAGGCCTTTCAGCAAAGGCCATTGTAGTTTGACTTCTGACCCCAGAGCTGAAAGAAAGTGACCACTAGCAATGGTCATCGGCTCGCAGAGGTGCAGGGAGGGGTTTATGTGTGAAAAGCTGTGGACAGGATGATGGAAAGAGGGCCCTCATGTTGGGAGGCGCTATTGTGTTTGAGAGACCTCAATGTGTCTCACACTGCCCAGAAAAGAACTGGGAGACAGAGCATCTGTTATCTTCCCCCCAACTACAAAGCTGTATATAATGAAACCGGAAAAAAAAAAAACATTTTATCCACAGACATTGATATAACTTATTTTTGTGCTTTAACATTTTTTGCTATCTTATACTGTAATGTAACCATTGTCGTGATCTAAACCATTATAAAGGCTCTGTTCAAACAAAGCCATAGAGACTTAATCCATCTTACTTTTTAAATTTAGATCCAAGGAGGAAATACCACGTCAAGCTTCTGGCCTACAGTTACATGGGAGAAGGTTATCAGGCAGACCAGACAGTCAGCACCCCTGGCTGTGTGTGTAAGTAAGCTTGGAGTATTACACTGAAGAATGTGACAGTGATATACAGTCCGCTGTGACACTTTTTATATTATCAATTCCAAACCTCTTTTACTAAAACTGCCTGTTGGGCTCATGCCACGAAAGCGTATGGGTTAGACGTCCTCTCGGCCTCAGGCCTCTGAGTAAGAGATGCTCTTCCTCGCTGTTCCAGCGGTTCGGGATCGCATGGTGCCTCCTCCTCCACCTCCTCACCACCTGTACGTGAAGGCTAACAGCTCTTCCTCGGTGTACCTGCACTGGGGCCGCCCCGCCTTCACCTCCGGCCAGATGGTGAATTACACCATCCGCTGCAACCCCGTGGGCCTGCAGAACGCCTCCCTGGTGCTCTACCTGCAGACGTGAGTCTCGGCTTCGCTCGCCGCTTTGCACGCCGTCCCCACAGCCGGGGGCACTTCGCGCCGCTTGCTTTTCGGGGCCTTTTACATGGTTCTTCGTCGTCTCAATGCCTGTTTTGCTCACTTGCTTGGTTTTCCCTCCCCACCACGGCAGTTCTGAGCAGCACATGCTTGTGCAGGACCTTCAGCCCAACACCAGATACGAGTTTGCAGTCCGCCTCCACGTGGACCAGCTCTCGAGCCCGTGGAGTCCTGTGGTCTACCAGAGTACAATGCCAGAAGGTAAGACTGAGCCTCCTTTTAGAAATTAGCGAGACATTCGTAACTGTTCTAGCTAATGCAGGAACACAGAATTGAGTGCTCTGAGAAACTGTATGGCAACAGAGCTGCATACCGGTGATGATACGTTTTTGCCGTGTGCCGTCAAGAATTTGAAAACTTAATGTATTTAGATCTTCTTGTGAAGATTCGAAGTGGCCAAGCCTCAGCACAGCGGCTGAAACCTGGCACGTGCATCTTCTTTTAGTTTAACCCATGCTTTTCGTGATGTGGTGCTGCTTTGCTTTTCCAGCTCCGACTAGACCTCCGACAGGAGTGAAGGTGACTCTCATAGAGGATGACACAGCCCTGGTGTCCTGGAAGCAACCAGAGGAGCCCAATGTTGTCGTGACACGCTACACAGTCCTTTATGCTTCCAGGAAGGCATGGATTGCTGGAGAGTGGCAGGTGCTTCAGAGAGAAGGTAATTCTCAAATTCCACAAACAGACCATTATTAAAAGGCTTGAAGGCTGCCGCCAGAAGACTGGCCTCCAAATGTGTTTGTTAATTGGAAATCAATATCTAATTTCTCAATGTATGAGACGTAGATCCTTAATTCCTTACCTTACTGGTCCGTGTAATACCTGTTTAGTCCTAGATAAAAGTCTGATGTTATCCTGTTAGGCAAAAGGATAAACTAGGATGGTGAATTATTACATAAACCTTTTTTCTCCTATGGAAAATACTAAAGTGGGAGACCTCTTTCTTTAAAAAAAAAATTAAGGCTTTATTGATAAAGTGGATTTGTATGTATTATTTTAGCTTAACTAACAATGTGTCTTAATACTTAAAATACAAATATCCAGTTCTGACGGACAGCACAAGTTTATTACATGTGGGTAGCCTTCTACTTTAAACATCAGTGTTTGTCATAAGTGCACTGTCAGATTGTATTCTGTCCTCTAGAATGAATTTAACAGAACAGAGGCTCTACAATTTGCTACACTACTATATTACATTAGTTGTGAGAAATGGGTCCTTTAAAGCTTGTGCTTCAAATTAGATTTTATAATCATCTTTGCAAGAGGGCATAATATTCCATTCTAACCTAGGAAGCGAAAAACATTCAAACAGGCTCTCCTTTCTTATTTTGAGTTTAGTATCTATATGGTTTGATTTCTTTCTATCTCTTAATTAATGGCCATTATTTCATTTCCTAAATCATTAGGAAAAGGATTTTTTAAAAAGAATCCTTTTTAAAGTTTTTTAGAGCTGTTGTCTTTCAGTACCTGGGCTCAAGTCATTGTTCCTTTGAAGTATAAAGTCATTTACAAGGAGAAAACAGCAGTGACCGAAGAGATTTAAAAAATGTTGGCTTTGAACAGCATCACATGTGGGGGCTCATTTAATGGTGGGATATTGGTATCTAGGCAGAGGTGGCACTAGAATGCTCCAAGATGAAGTGTTTGTAAAGCCAGGGAGCTGCCGCCTTTAACCCTGAGTTTGAGCAGGGTTGTTGCTGGGTTATAATTGAGTGCAGATGACTTTTTGAAATGCAAAGCATCCGCAGTTTACGTTTAGCCACCTCTGAGAGGTCAGAAGTTAGGACTTTCAGAACCGGTGTGTGTCCCATTCACTGTAAATCAGAGCAGCCCTCCTGACAGTTACTACAGGGGGCTGTGAGGTGATCTGTGGAAATGATGAGAGCTGCTAAACTCTGCTCTGCTGCTCTACTGGCCTTCCATGGTCACCAGTAGATCCTGTTATGGCCCAGTGGTGGTCATGGCTCTGTCAGCCAGCAGCACACAGAGAAGATTTTGTTGCAGAAAAGCACTTTGTAGTTGAAGAAAAGAGAAGTTTAATTCATCTTTAGATTTTTATGCGTTTGCAAGTGCAAGATAATTATCGTGGCCTGGCAGGAGGTGAATTCCTTGTCTTTTCACCGAAATCCAAAAGATTTAGTATTTATCAAAACTGGTGACAAACGTGTATCTAATGTATAAACTGGAAGTATTTAGTTTTTAATAGACACCTGTGAAATGGCACATTTGTAAATTCATCATTATTCTGGCTGCTCTTCTTCTCAGACCTCCACAGCCTGTTTGATTACGTCAGTCATGAGTGGCCCAAACCCAGCTACAGTTTATTAACTCCAGGCTTCTTTTCAGGGAGCATCACCATGGCATTGCTGGAGGACCTTCTTCCGGGGAATGTCTACCTCATTAAGATATCGGCATCAAATGAGGTGGGAGACGGCCCCTTCTCCAACCTGGTGGAGTTGGCCGTTCTGCCAGAAGGGTCTCAGTCCAGTCAAAATTCCAGGCATTCTGATGGCACAGCTGAGGCTAAAGGTCAGTTGAAAGGCTGATGTTGTCGTGTTACTTTTGCTGTCTTGAGCTGACCTGAGCACACCGTCCATACATGTGCAGTTACAGTGAATACAGAAGGAGAACTCTGCATCCAGGTCCTTTTCTCATAATTAACATACTCTCCAGAGAAGACTGAAAGATGGATGATTGTCCTTTTTGCTACTGTGTGTTTCACCAGGTTGAGTGTGAAAACTAAATATTTATAACCTATTACACTTATATAGGATCTCAAAGCTCTTTACCTATTATAATAGGGGGATCCCCTGTTCAGACAGAGAAGTGAGAACTTACTCTGCTAGTTGAATTAAGTAGATTTTGGTAGGTGAAATTGTTGTAGTCTAAGAACAGAATTTAGCCAGCACAACAAAGTCAGCATCACAACACTTTCAAATAATGCCATTGAAGCTTTCATGACCAGCTAGTCAGGAACTTGATTTCCTGTCCCAGCACCTCCTCAAGCACAGTGTCCCCTCTCACGGCACTGCGGCATTGGTTTGGAAATGCTGATCTAGAGATCACCACTCCTCCACAGCCTTGTCTCCTTCGAGCTGTATGTGGATCACTGGTGTGTTTTATACCCTTATCATCATATCTCCCAAATCAAATCCATTTGCTTTTCACTTTAATAAAATCACAAACCTTCCTGGAATATTTACAGCAAGTACAGTTTTTTTTTCCTGGCGATTTTGTTTAGTAAAACCCTGTTCTTGTTTTTCTCCATGTATATTTGTGTGTCTGTTGTAACACACCTCAGTAACTACAGATTTTTCCTTCTTAAGCATTAACTACCACTTCACACAGCTATATTACTCCAAATTTAATTGCCTCTTGACATGTTTAAAATTCAATGGCCTGAACTTTGGCCCTTGTTCCACTAAATTATTTACACTCTGGTGAGACTGTTATATTTAAAGGCGGCCATTTTTAATAATGGTGTACATTACTAAAGAGAACAGTATCTCAAAGAGACAATCACCGCTGAAGAGGTCTGGACTGGTACTCCCCTCCTGTAGCTTTCACCATCTGTGTGATGTCTCTTCTGCAAATTGGAAAACTGATTATTTTATGACTGTGTTACAGCTTACTCCAATGGCTTTTACCATCTGGACCAGAAGTCGATGACGGGGATCATTGTTGGAGTTTGCATTGCCTTTACTTGTATCATCATCTGTGTTCTCATCTTGATCTGTCGGGGCAGAGCCAGGTACACACTCGATTCCAGCGATCTTGATATTAGAATCTGAAAGTCTCTTCCTTTACTTCGTTGTTGCAGTTTTTTTCATCTTTGTTTTTTATTTTTAAATTTTACATGTGCTTTTTGTTTTTGTGTGGCGTGACTCCTCTTTAGTTTATAAAATTGTGCTTTTCTCAGTCCAGTAATTGGCATGGCTGTAACGTGCTGTTTGAAATCTGAAGAAACACTTCAGGGACATCTGAAGAAACACTTGCACAGATTGCATTAATTCAACAAATGGCATAGTACACTATTTTTTCTGTAATAGTTTTATTTTGGATTATGTCTCTGTAGGAAATTATATACTACAAAGATCATCCAGCAAGGAAATGGCCAGCTTAATCATGCTGCTACCCCTCGGAGGAATGAAAGCCAAGCAGAAAATGCAGAGTCTCTGATGCCAATGATGGGCAATAACTTCATTGACACAAAGGTGAGAGACTGTTCAACCTTAGCATCAGTACAGTGCTGGGGGCTCTTAATGAGAACAAGCTTATTGACCTTAGAGGTCTTAGAGTACAGGAGATCCTAGATTGCTCAAATAACTGGAATAGTTATGTTGCATTTAACAGTGTAAAAGCCCTAAGCCATTTTATACTGGAAGAATTCATTTGGAAGACATCACTGTAAGCTATGCTATTTTTCATATTTAAGGGTGGAACAGACCTCATTATAAACAGCTTTGGGCCAGTAAAACCCACCATTACAAAGAAGAAGAAATGGCTGTTCTTCAGCAGTGAAGATAAGCTAAAGCTCAAGAAAAGCGAGGTAAGAGTGGCAGTGTTCTTACAGAGTGAGGAGGCTGGACAGTTTACTGACATATGAGGGAGACAGGAGAGGAAATCGTGACAACAGTTTGTGACGTTCCATACACCATACTGTATTAACAGACACACACTCTTTTCTTCAATGAGCCTTCCGATTTCAGAATTTCCTGATTTCCTGATACTGCCTGTTTGATTTAGAAAATGATCCAAAAGTTCTTGAAAAAAATGTTCCTGACCATTTATTTGGGAACATTCCCTGAATTTCCAAGCGCTGACATTTTCTCGCTGTCTCTCTGTTCCTAGGCTCAGAGGAGAAGCCACACTACTTGCTCATACCAAAAAGGGACAACAGTGCTGACCTACGAAGAGGAGAGCCCCTCCGGCCAAAACCAGCCTGCCTCACTCCAGGCCTTGTTTGGTCCGGCTGGCGACACTGAGCATTCCCAGAACAGCGAGGGCAGCCACGAAACGGGGGACTCGGGAAGATATTCCCACGACGAGATGGAAATGACCAACCTGTCTTCGGGCCACAACACACGGCCTCCATCCCAAGAGCTTTTCCTGGTCCAGGAGGAGGAAGGACCTTCTCTCGAGAAGCCCACCTCGGGGCGGCCCCTACTCCTGTCGGAAGGGGCACCTGGTGACGTCTCTGCAGCGCCTCAAGACTCCATGGCAACTGTTTCATCTGTGTTTCCCCTCTGACAGCCCCACCCACCCCGTCTCCTCTGTTCTAAAAGACAATGAGCAGGAAAGCCAAAAAGATTGTTGGATCCCGAGCTCAGGTTCTGGGTATTCAAGCGTCTTTTACTTTTGATGAATGTGTTTCCTTTTATGTTTTCTTTTATTATTATTTTTGGAAAAAAAAATCTCACCCACCATGAATGTTTCAAAAAGATTGTCGAAAATGTGAAAAATGACTGCTACATTTCTGACTTTATTTAAAAGAGTATATCACTGGAGCAAAAGGGATCTTAAACTCCTTTCTGCTGTATATCTACCTCAGTTTACCACGTGGTGAACTCACACTATATATTTAATAACTACTTCTTACCTGCGTTACATAACAGATGTCCTAGGTTATGTAACGATTGATACTTCCTGATAGCAATAGTTTGTTTTTGCTATAAGTGTTGCATTGTTTGTCTTTTGTTTTGTTTTGAAGTAAGGGATTGTAAGGGTGCATTATTTGCTCAAAGCTGAGGTTTTCTAGCCATTTTAAGGGACCTGAGTTTTTTTTTTGAATAGACTCTTTGCACAGCTTTTGAAACTCTAGAAAAAGGGTTGTTATAATGCTTTATGCTTAGTGGGAATCTTCGTCCACATGGCCTTTTCACGGAGAGCTGGTGCATTGCTTGTTAGGTTTTATTATTTGGTTTAGAACAAAGTAATTTGCCACATATTCCATTTTCTCCATCTGTGCATCAGTATCAGCTGACAAAAATTCCCTGATATTTCATATAATTTCAGCTGGAGTATGTAGTTTTACTAGCACACTTGCTACTTGGTATTCTGAGTGCATCTCTTGGCTGTCACTAGTGTAGACGAGATTTATCTCATTAGGTGGTGGTGCTGCATATATATCTTTCAGCAATTATTTCATTGAATGCCATCTCTGTCAGTTGTTTATAGTGTCTGAAAACCATGGATCCTTGTTCAGGAGTTGGTGGTACAGTATGATTACTGGAACTGATCATACTTGCTTGGAAAATGACCAGTGAATGAGAACCCATTCCTGACTTTCCATAATACTTATAAGATGTATTTAGAAATTGCCGCAAAATGGATCAGCTGGCACTGGTTTAGATGCACTCCAGCTGTCATACGTTTTTCAAAGATATTCTTATTGCATGAATGTTCAAAATATCACTTCTTCTTTATCAGCAGTGAAAGGTTCCAAAATGACAGGAGGCCATCAGGTCTATTTCACTTGTAGCAAGGTAGCAAGGAGATAATTGATCTCATCCAGCCAGTGAAAAGAAACACATGTATTGCTGAAATAAATAGTGGCTGAGAACAGTCTAATGTGTGAAACCAAATGTAATGGTATCTACTGCACATTTCTGATAGAAGACTAGACTGGAATAGCTCTGATTGCCAGGATTGGCTTCAGCTCCCTCACAACTCTGTATTGGAACAGTTTGAAAATGAATGAATGCTTTACAATTGCAAAACATCAGACATCGATATGTAAGGGATGTGGCTCTGATGTTTGATCAGCTAACACAACTCTGTTCTTGGGAGTTTAACTGGGTGCACAACACCACTACAGGCTGTTTGACCTTTAGAGAGGTTCCACTGGGCTGAAACACAGCTCATTCTTATGCCGACACATTTTTGACAGTAAGTGGATTAGCATTAGGAAATTGGCCTTGTGAGTAATAAAATATCTTAATGTGCAGCCGTTATTATCGCATGCATTGTGGCATATATACTTTATAGTTGTACATTATATCCTATATTCATAATTTTCACAAATCTTTGATATTCATTTGATATCTCGAAACAAAGAAAACCTAAGCTTTAGTAAATCTACTTTTGTTGTTCATTTTAAATAAGCTTTTTGTATTGTGAAGTGTTGCCCTTACAATCTGTTTTATACTACCTCCTGTATGTGTTATGTAGTGTTATTTTGTTATTTTTCCTAAGCTCAGGGAACAATGTTTATTACATTTGTAATGCCATGTATGATGTTGTATTACATGGTTAACTGACAGGGTATCTTCTTAGAACTGCTTATAATAGCAACTAGTTGCTGTAGATCTGCAAGAACATTTCAGTAGAATCATGTGCCAATAATGGTTCACAGCTTAGAAATGCCAATGTGATGTGACACTAACAAATCAGCTTAAATTTCTTTTCACCTACAGAGATATGGCCTTTATCAGATTGATCTGTGTCTCTTGTTTTATAGCAGGTTTTTATTCGTTAAATATATTTTAATAGAGTAGTTACTAACAAAAAAATGCTGTACTGAATACAGCAAATCTTAAAAGCTTTAAAAATGGCCTTAAAGTGAGAAGGGTCTTTCAGATAATAAGAAACAGAATAAGGCTCCAGAACCACCTTGAGGAGGAGGATTTGACCCTCTGACACAAAGGGATAGTGAGAGTGTGAAGAAATAAGTGCTGAAAACCAAAAATCGAGAAAAGCAAAAAATTATGTATACACCAAAAAACCTTTTAGCTCCAAAGATATATTTTTGTTGGCTTATAAGTGCTACTGAGTACTCATTCTAATTATCTCTGTTTCTTAAAGTAGGTAATGCTTATTTCAAGAATAGAAGCATAGTTTTATCAGTCTGGCGCTTGTCTTTCAGATTAGTGTCACCTTCCAGTTTTAGATTATAGCTAATATGCAATGGTGACAAATGCTACTATCCAAAGAATTGTTTGCTTCCTCGGCTGTTTCTTTCTTTTAGCTTTTCCATGGAACATTATGATGAGGAATCATCATGCCAAGCCAAAGATCAAATAACGATTCCCATGGATCAGCTAAGATGCTGCTTTTAGTAAAATATGACGCCTTGCACGTAACTGTGCCCTCATTGTGTTACCAAATGTGTGGAGATGCGGGTAATCTCTCAATGCTCTGGGAATGTTGGGTGCTTTTATTATTTTTTAATAAATAACAGAGCAATAATAATAATTTCATGTACATGATCAATTTCCACATAGTACAAAAATCAGTTTTCTCTGAAAACCCAAGTGTTATAACAAGATGGTGGGCTTATTATAGGTGGCATATTAGATACAGAGATATATTATTCCTCTGTCTGTGTTATGGCATTGGTAGTTCTCAGAGTTAATTGACTAATTAAAGGGTACATTATTGCGTGAAAAGTGACACAATCAGTTATTCTTTATTTGCAAAAGCAAACAATGTAAACCAAAGATTTCCTTCTGTTACCTCTGCATATTGGCTGTGTAGTTCCATAGGCCTGCATGATGTTTTTGTCATTTAAAATGTTTAAATGTTTTTTTATTATTAATGTTTCAATTCCAACTATATATGTGGGTGTCTCCAAGAGTACAAACCAAGATGACAGTGGTGCACCACTTGCGCTTTAGTTTAAAAAACAATTGAGCAAAAAAAATTGATTGATTTTTTTTTTTAGAACAGTGTTGGTGGTCCTGTTTATTTCTGCCTAAATGAAATGCTTGTATTATCATATGTTTTGCTTAGCGCTCTGATGTGCACTGACTGCCTTTTGGTTTTTGCCCGGAGATGCCTGAAGTGTGTAAAATATTTGAAAAAAGTTTGAGTAAAACTTCTGGAAATGTTGTAGATGAGCATTAATCTGGAAAGCTGTGTTGAACTGTCAGTGTTGGCATTTTATATTATTTCTTTTGTTTCTTTTTGTTTAATGAGCCAGTGTAATGTTAATGCATAAATGGTAACTACCAATTCCCACTATGTGTGATGAGATGCCAGTTTGCTTACTGTGTTGCAAAGAATGGCTGGGTTCAGAAACAGCAAACCAGTTTCCTATATTGGGTTTCTTTGATTCATTTTTAATGCTCCTCATATTCCTTACCATGCCTGTGATTGTATAGACATTCTTATAATTTCTACTCTTAACAAAGGCTGGAATGTGCAAGTATGTTCAGCACTCTTTTCTGAATGTTCATATTTTGATCAAAAGCTTTCTCTGGGTTTTCCCAGGTCTCAATTTACCATAACGATGGCTCACGAAAATGTGTTAAAACCTGGCTGTTGTGACAAGAGTCTCTTTGGAAGATCAAGCTCTGTTTAGGTCACATGTTCATCATCAGGTAAACAAATAGTGCAAATGATAAAACCGGCTCACATTATCATGCCTGAGCAGGATGTGCTGTTTAAGTTTCAGATCGGAAGTGCATGACTGTCCTATCAGCCATCTGTCCAGTAACATTCTCATTGTTTACCTTTAGTGCTCATTCCAGCCTTTGATCTAAAGAGAACAGAACCACCATTGAATGAAAACATTGCAAGTGGTCAGTGTTAAGTGAGAGACAGTGGTATCTCATCCTTTGTCATTTAATTTTCCTTTGTTTTGGATCGCTGATATTTTTTTCTGGACATACAGTATAAAAGGGATGAAGTTGAAGAGCCAGTCTGGTATGAAAGAAATCTCAGGTGTCCTGGGTCTTCGAAACTTCAGCTGCCGTGTTTATTGGTAAAGGCAATGTTGGCTCTTTCAGCAGTGGTAGGTGGACCTGGATTATATCAAATTTTACTCAGGGGAATCTGTTCCATATTTCCATTGCTGAGTGACAGGCAACATGTGCTTTGAATTGTGAATGTACCTCTTGTAATTATATTTTTGTTTTAATTTTATATTTTGTTTCTTTTATTATTTTCTTTGCCTGGAGAACAGGCCTGCTTTATCTATTCTACAACAAAGTTCATGCCAAAAATATAATACTAGTATACAAGCCAAATGTTTTAACTCTTAATAAAAGTCAAAATTATGGATTGCACAGTTTAAATAAAAGTTTTCATGAAAATTGCAAAATTGTTGTGTGTGCTCATGGAAATTCTTTTCAATATACCGATTTGTGGCCCTGCTCTTAGCAGCGGTGTAATCAGGATATTTTCTGTATCGCAAAATCATTTGCTAATGCTTTTAACACTCGAGATGTTCCAAAAAAGTTAGTTTTTTTTTGCAAAAAACACTTTAAAGCTGCAGTAAAATATGAAGCCTAAATGAAGAGAAACAGGTTGGATGATTGAGTGGAAACCTGACGGTATAATTTCCCTATTTGAAAGGTAGACTGCTGAAACAGGCAGGAGAGGGAGCTGTCTCATAAAACAAGCTTACCTTTATTTTCATTGTATGGCTGTGATTATACAGATTAGGAAGATAGTAACAAGGCAGTGTTAGTGGTAAATGGGAAGTCTTGTAGGGTCCTTTTGTGCAGGGAGACCAGGGCCTAGATCCAGATTCAGATTGCACTGGTGTAAAGAAAAGCAGGTGATCAATTATACATCAAAGAAGTAATCCTATACCAGTGATTAAATTGACAAACCTGTGGGGATGACTCAAGTGATCTAGACTGAAGCTGTAACTCAGATCCTGCGTGAATTTATTAACAGTTTTATACGCATGGTGAGAATTTGCTTCAAAATTTCTAAAACGTTCAAAGAAATATCTGAGCTGTTGCACATTTACAGCTCACAAAGTCAAAGTGTCACCGCCTATTAAAGTCCTTGGGGCTTTTAATTTTTTTCAAGTCCTGAATTGTTTTGGAATCCGTCCATTCAAGTTATATGCTTAAAACTGCCACCTTGTGGAATATATTCATCATACTGTACATCATGCTGCTCCTTTTAGTATATTAAATGCTGCTGAAGTCTTTCAAAACTTAGAGTGCACAAGGCTGGTTTTGTTTGGCTGAGTGGCCAAATGCATTATAATGTTTGAAAGTAAGAGCTGGTAAGTATCATGAACATCTTCATGAACAATACCATGTACTGGAACCTGATATTACCAATTTTTACTATACCACTACCTGATCATACTAATACTAACAAGTATTATTTAATGGCTGCATGCTTTACAATTCAAGCCTGTGGATAGTTTGGTCTACATTTGTCTAATTATCTGGTCAGGTAATACTTTTTAAAATATTTTGTTTTCCCATAAAGTAACTGTTATGTGGAAAAAAAACAATAAAAGTGATATGTCACTTCAAGCCCCCTTGCAAACTGTTAAAGTATTTGTGTTACACCTAGTAACCTTTATATTTGTCCATATTGTGACCTTTGCAAAGGATCAGAAAAGCAAATTAACCTCAGCTATTTTTTAACATATGCTGCCTTTAATGCCAATCAATATCATTGATCATGCAGTGGGAAGTGATTACTCTATTGTATTCACACTCATTTTCTTAAGAACTACCGAGAAAAGCACATCTCAGTCCCTCTTCTTAGCTTTTCAAGGGAGAGATCTGGAGAAAAATCAGATCTCAGAAACTGGCTTTGTTGAGATCTGCCAAGAAGTTGGCAAGCATTCCTGTTGGAATACATCAGCAGTTGCTCTGTTCAACACAGTAACTTAATTAGCCACAATTAACAGCACGCTCTCCAAACTGCAGAACTTTGATATCAACACATTTCCATTATACCCTGAAGATGGCATTCAAGGATACTTCTTCGCAAATGACTCACGGTAATGTTTTCTATCTGGGATTCTTTAAAAGATCCCCCATCACCACATTGAGCCTTTATTAACCACATATTAGCTTTTAGAAAATAAAAATGCCTGTATGTCAGATAAAAATTTGCCCTCAAGAACACAGAACAAACTATGTGAGGAATGATAAATCTCTCCTCTAGTCCTTGTCTGGTCAATATTGGAATCAGAATATGGATCTCCCTAGGATGGGTATTAAATACTGGGGAGCTCTGAGGAGTGAAGTTATTCTCATTAATGATTTTTTTTCTTCTCCATATCAGTATTACACACTGTTCTTCTGATTGCAAAATCCATACCTCTAATCTTAAATCTCTGTGTCCGCTTTCTCGATGCAGAGCATTGCAGGCAACCAGCAGCTGAGGCATTGACAGAAACGCACTAATTGCTTTCTGAAGATCATGAGCACTGTGCAGAGGATATGAGAAGACAGTGGGCTCCCACTAAAGGATTTTTTTTTGCTTTTTAATTTGATATGAAATGGTTACATTTTATGGATTTCATCCTTCACTTTAACTGTGTGCAGCAGAGGTGCAAGATATTTCACGCAATGATAATCCTATACATACTACTTTGTAATTCTGTTTAATTTTCTTTTTACAATTATTGACCCGGCCCAAATTGTTCAGCAATTGTAATACATAAGCATCAGGCTACCCCTGACTGCAAAGCTTAAATTAGATGCATGCAGCTACATTGGGGATTGCTCTCTTAATTCTCAACTGAACTACACTGAACTAAAAGAGTGCAGATTGTCATGGTTGCGCAGTGCTGAGCATTTAGCCTTGCTGCCTTGCAGCACTGGGTTCCAGGGTTCTGTGTGGAATTTGTACATTCTCTTGGTGTTTGTGTAGGTCTAGTCTGTGTGTTCTGATTTTTCCCCATCGTCCAAAGACATTCTGACTCCTAGGAAAATTAGCTCTGCTGTCAGTGCACGTGTGTCTGTGTGTGCCCTAAGATGGATTGGTGTCCTGTTCAGGATGTATCCTGCTTTTCACCCGTTGCTTGCCTGGATAGGCTTCGGCAACCACCTCCCCCTCAACCCTGCACTCGATGAAGTGGTTAGAAAATGGATGAAAGAGAATGGCGCTCCCTGGTGTCATGATTCAGGGTTTGCTTAAAGAGCTTAAATGTAGCACGATATAGTAGCTCATTAAACAGTGATTATGCAAGTTTTTGTGCCTTCTGAGGCTATATCTTCAATACTGGATTTGAAATGTTTCATTATTTCCAAACTTGTAAGTCGTATTCATTAGAAATTATGACATTCAGTAGCATATTGAATATCTTTTACAGCTAGGATTATTTAGTTTCAAATCCCTTCAGTGACTTCTGATTGAGAAAGAACCAGTAAAACAAATGTATAAATCAATGATCATTAATATTCTATTTTAATACATAAACCACAAAAGTATTGTGTTAAATGCTTAATTTCATTCAATTGTTACTGTAAAAGGGTAGTCTAGCATTTCTGCAAAACAACAACTTGCATATGACAATATTCTGCCTTGTAAATATGATTTATCTGGGGATTAGAAACCAAAACTCATCCTATGGCCAAAAACCAACAACATTTTGCTTTTTCAAGGAGATTTTACAGACCCAAAAAAGATAACGTAATAAATAACCAAATCAATAGCAGTTTTTGGATGTTTTACTGTAAATGTGGGCTTTATACTAGGATATGACAATTGAGGTCTGTTCTGACTTCAGTAAAGTGGAAAGAATAAGCATCTGTAGTGTATATTAGACTCATCCTGTATGAAACAGTTTCTTAAGTTAGTTGTGGTGGCTGGGAGAAACAGGCTGTTTTTACATTCTATAAAACGGAAATGTGAATTTTGTTAATGCATCATCCACTTCTTTGTGTTTGCAAGGAGCAGTCACAACCTATCATCAAGTTTATGGCTTCAGGGGAAGGCCATCTGTGATCAATATCAAGGCAATCCATGCATCTCTGAGCCCAGGACAAATCAAAATCTGACATCCAATAGTGAATCCAGCCTCATCACCCAGGAAACACAGCACGGTATTGACCTCTGGTCCTGATTGATAGGAAGGATGATCACTTAAGATTTTATACTACTACTATGGCTTTCGTTACTTTATAAAACAAGGAAACAAAAATATCAATTTTATATTAATTTAATTCAGTATACTTATTTAACTAATCAAGTACCAATTTGCATAAAGACTGTTGTTAAATACCACTTTTTTAAAATAACGTTTTAAAGAGTACGTTCTTACTTCACATAACCTTCACGAAACAAATCAAGACAACATACTGAATTTCGAAACTGTATATTCTTCATCAATTATTCCTCCGACCCCAGCTCTACACCTGCCCAGGCCCATTTAAACCTTATGTGTTGGTGAATAAAATCGATAAGAATAATTGCATCAAAGGCAATAAATAGTCTTACCAGTAAGGAATATAAATAACATTTGGTTTAGCGCACTCCTTGAGTTTAGCATCCCTTACTGCTGTTTATGTAAAACAAACCCAATCGATGAAAAAGCACTACAACAGCATTTTTTAACATTATTTTTACACGAGCAATGCCAACATTTCTCATTAGGAATGTACACACTTCATGGAATCATTTTATATTCTGTCAGCACGGAAGATGATTTTCCAGGAAAGGACCCGGGGATTCTAAAAAGAAATTTGTCATTTTCAAAAGTAATTTTACATTATTTTATCAAAATATTATACGCTGTATATCGCAAATAAAAGTTTCACGGAATTGTGGCCTGTCCATTCAACAGCTACTATGTGGACAACACACAATTAAGTAACAAATGTATCAAGTCTATCAAACCTCTGGATATTTGCAAATGTAAAGAAACTTTTCCATTTTCGCACGTCTTCCTGTTTTCTTTTAAATAAAAAGTTAGTTCTATTACATCATTTAAACTCGTTACACTAACCAGCCAATTGAAATTAGCCCACAAAACTCATTTAACGTACATCTCATGGCAGTTTGCAAGTTTTTTTTTGCCTTTCTAACAACAAGCTTGTCCATGCGTTTCTTTTCCTTAACTTGACTGACATTTCCCCCCCGTCTGTTAAAAAAAACCACAATTGCTTATTTCAACTTCTGTTTCCCCTGCATTTAAAAAACCCGACGCAAGCGACACGTTGAACTTGAAAGCCTGGCGTGAAGCTGTAATTTCGGACCGAGTACCCTTGCCCTTCTTATAAATTCATCAAACGTAATTGCATGCCTGGTTTAAGGAATCATTCTGATCCGGGAAAAGCTCATGAAAAATAGCAATCGTTGTGCGTGGCTCAAAGCAAGGGGGCAGGGAGATGAGATGAGTAGGCACCTCGGTGTAACAGCACTTCCATTTGTAATGTTTCATCCGCGGTTTATCACACGGTCTGACAGCGGCACTACCACATCAAACAGAGGAGCGCAGACACACTCACATGCTAATATGGAGGGGTTTCTGTATTGTATAATTTACATTCAAATTTACTAAACTAAAAGATAGGTATAGTTTAAACGTACTGGCTACACGCTCGGGGGATAAATGATTCGCACTCGCTCCTGCTTTTCGCAATTTTCTGCGCGTACAACTATATCACGAAGTTGAAACAGTCCGCTCCTCCCAAACTTTACAAGCCCTTGCAGCTTTCCTGCACACAGATAGCTGTGCTCTGATTGCTGCGAAGGGAGAAGAAGAGTGCGTTTACCTTTAGCATTTTTTAAAGGAAATACTGTTTTTTTTACCCCCTTGAGTCATGTATTTCACCCTGTAATGTCAGGAGAACAGGAGAAAGACACCATCTCTCTTAAAAGAAATAGAGGTAATGTGCGTTTTCGCTGTTTTCTTTTTGCTGTTCGTGCATTGTATGTTACAGTGTTGCGGGGGCAAGATACGCTGCACACAAGTCTCAACCATAATTATGACTGTGAAGGAGCTTGTCGGCCTACCTCAAGTAAGGCCTTTGAAGAATTGAATGAAAGTCTCAGAATTGCTCGCTTACCGCAGCAGGCTTTTCAAAAGAAATGAATGCGTCTTGTGAATATTTTCACACGAAATACCCCCCCCCCAGAAATGATCTACTGGAATGCGCATATCTCAAAATGAAACTGATGAAAAGAACTGAATAGTCAGCTGACGTTTAAGATGTAAGAAAGTGCATTTTGAACAGGGCGAACCACAAGTTGCGCTTTTCAAGTTGGGAGTTAGCTAGCTAATGCACTGACAGTCAAGAGTTCCGGTTATCGCGACAGAATTGTTTCTTACGGTAAATAAGTCGTTCTTATGGGAAGAACCAGTCTATTATATTGTCATCTTTTTAAATGTATTTGTAGATTCTAGAGATGTCATAGTTGGTTAAGAATTGTAACTTTTTCAGCATACAGTACGTATGGAACGCCTGTTTTGGGAAGTTTTCATCAAATCATGCAAAATATTAAATACATCACGCTGCAATACATTTTTTATGTGATTTAAACACGCTTATTTCTAAAAACAGTTAAAGCTAAATTCGTGCATGTCACAGAACAGTGGCAGTTCATTGAGGATTTCTATTCAAAAGACATTAATAAGTAAAACAGTTCGCAATGTCTATACAGTATATTATTTATATTTATATGAAATGCATTATCTAGTGGTTTATTACAATGTGAACATGATTGTGTTGTTACAACATGTTAAAAATGTTGTACGTGTCACCATGAACTAGAAAATAGTTTTTTTCCAACTAAAATGCTTTTAAATAAATTATTTTGCTATATGAATATTTTGTCTCATAGCGTAAATTACCCTATACCAAAACTGACTTTTGGTTCATGTGTTCAGTCACTGTAAAAGGCAAATTTATAACGTGAGTTTGGGTGAAATTTCACAGGTGGAGATGGAGGGTTGGACGGCTTAGGAGGGCCAGGAGGGCCAGGCACACTTCTGGGGAGCCCTGATAAGAAAAAACGCAAGTCAAACACCCAGGTAGCTGTGTGGCTTCTTTTATTGTTGTAGATGAATTTGTTGTAAAGGAGTAACAGTAAGGAGCTGCCCAAACACACTAGGTTTCAAGCTTTGAATAATTTTGTGGTGTTTCTTTTTAAAATACATAATGCTGTCTCATCTTTATGTATTTTCAACTACTCCCTCAAAGGACACCCTGCAAGTGTTGCATCAAAGATAAAGAACAGACTAGAAAGCTGCTGTAATGTGTTGTTGTGGACATTTTGGAACTGGGGACTATAGGTCTTCCACCGAAAATTGAAGACGTGGGACTTTATTTCAGTTAGAGTTTCTGTTTTGCATATTCATTTCCCAGTGAAGAGTTTGTGCTTTCACAATGCTAGGACAGGAGGCTCTGTGCTAAAGTTGTGTTCCCTGCACTTTTCATTGCAGGCTTCTTCATTTGCACCTCTTTCTGAATATGCTCCACCACCAAACCCAAGTGCCGAACACTTAGTAGCTGCAAACCCCTTTGATGACAACTACAATACCCCGTCGTACAAGCCGCTGCCTTCTGGAAACCCTTACTTTGGTCACCCTCATTACCCAGGTTTCGGTGGATATGGCCCTCACAGGATGCCGCCCCATATGTCTCCCAGGATGCCCTCTGCTTATGGAGGTCCCTACCCAATGCGAAATCAGCTCCACCCATTTGCTCAAAACCAAATGGGCATGGGCTTTAACCGACCTCCGGGCTTTAACTATGGGCATCATGAGAGTCCCGGTTACGGAAATCACCCGGTGTTCAACAACAATATGCCCCTACCACCTAATCAGCCTTTTAGGCCTGGGCCAGGAGACCACTTCAGCCAAATGCCCCCACACAGTATGAACCAGAACTCCGACATGGGCCCGAACTTTGGGCAAGAAGGTAACTCAAATATCAATCCACCAATGGCGCCTAACATGGATGCAAGTCCTGGTTTTATGCAGCCACAGAATAACTTCAACCAGACAAGTGCTCCTATGCCAAAACAAGACTTTAGCGAAGCCACAAGTAAAAGCGTCTCTCAAAACCCGGCCCCGTGTAAGCAAAGTCAGAATCCCGAGGACAATGTTTGTCAGGACAACAGTGCTGACCTGAAGACGATCAGCAGGAGTGCTCCTGCAAATCAAGACGGCAGTCATTCGAACACTCTGGACAAGCTGAACGGCATGCACCCCAATAACGACGCTCAGAAGAACCCTACGCAGCCCTGCGGGGCTGTGGAACAGGCACCCCCGAAGAGGAGCAGCAGTGGCAGTAGCAGCAATAAAGCAGCTGTTCTCCTCAACAGGCCGGGCCACTCATCCACTGATCCCGTTTATCCCTGCGGAATCTGTATGAATGAAGTCAACGACGACCAGGAAGCCATCTTGTGTGAGGCTTCCTGTCAGAAATGGTTCCACAGGGTTTGCACGGGCATGACAGAGACAGCCTACAATCTTCTGACTGCTGAGGTGTCCGCAGTGTGGGGGTGTGATACCTGCATGGAAGGCAAAGGTGTCCCCCTGATGAGAACCAGAGAGCTAGTGGGACAGCAGTCGGTTAACGCCGAGGGATAACAGCGGCCATGATCCCGTTGGAAAACCCTGAATGGGGTTCTCTTCTCCTAATGGTTACGGCAGTGTTTTGATAACCAGGAGCTGATGGTCGTCTTTGATGAACATAAAGTGAATAAAATCACATTACAGTATTGGTATAACAGGGTAAGGAGTTCTGAATAAAAGTGTGATTAGAACATCTTGTTTTTTCATTTTGGTTGTGGCGGCTCCTGGAGGTGGGTAAGCAAGCAGTTGAACATTTTTTATGCCTCTTTGCACTAAAAACAAATCACAAAAAAGGTGTGGTTGTGTCACGTTGCATTTCAAAAATGTAAAAGTGACCAAAGCTTTAGGTGCATAAGGGATATAATTAATAATGCATAAAGAGCTAAGGACTAAAAGCAGGCATTTTTGCAACTTGTCCTACAAAGGTACTTAAATGCAAAGGATTAGTTGTGCAATGAGCTAGTTATAAATTGCATTTGATTCTTAAATAAAGTCACCTGTTAATGTCAAATTTCAGTTAGCCGTGCAATATAATCCAGGCTATTTCAAAATTTTCAGCACGCCTCTAACATACAGCACATGAAGCGCACATTAGACTATTATATATTGTCAGTAGCATTTGATCTCCCTTCAGTATAAGACACTTGAGACTGAATTTGTCCATTTGCTTGTCCAAGTGAAGCAAAGCAAGGCAGTTAAATATAATAAGAAAAGCTGTACTCAATAATCTTAGTACTTCAAAAGCAGTAAGCAAATTATAACTACTGTACATAGAGCAAAGATACACATGTACAAAATGGTCTACAGCCCTTTAATGTAGCAAGAATGATACACTCCATTTAACTGAGGTGTAGTCCTGTAGTTTGGATACTGAACAGATGCCCCATAAAGAGGTACAGAGTGTAGAAGAGACACTTGTTCCTTCTGCCCTTCTGGTTGTAGAATTACTGCTCTGGACTGTTTTGAATAATAACAACCAGTGTTTAATAAAGGATGTTAACCAAAGTGAATATTAAATCATACAATAAATTGTGATTTATACCTAAGTTCCTCCTCTAGGTTCACAATCTGTTTTCTTCTTTCAAAAACTAAGACTCAGAGAATCCTTGCCAATTTAGACCTGCAGCATGATGAACTTTTCCAATGGTTTTCAAAAGCAGAGTCAGTTCCACATCAAGTCCGCTTCAGCTGAGAAAAGGCAACAAGGGAGTGCTAAATTGCTAAATTGGATTTTGTGACTGCTGCTGGAGGCCAGTTTCCTATAATAAACAGTAAAAGAAAAGTAATATGTGAAGTTAAATGCCATCACAGTTTAATGAACAGGCTTTGAGTATTCCAAAACTCATTTCTGATTTATGTCTCCATGTACTTCATTGTTTGCCATTTCAGTATGACCTTGTCATCTGTGAATGAAAAGAGCATTGTCTCACATATTGGACAATGACATTTAAGTAAATGTGTTCTAGCAGTGTATTATCTTGATTATGTTGTGTAGCAAGTTGATGAATTTCCTATTTTGAAGATTAAATGTTTTGGTGAATAAAAGTGATATTTTTTTACAGTAAATATTGTGGCACTAGTACAATTTGTTTTTGGAATTAGAAATCAGAGGAGGTAATTATGATGTTGTGTATAATTTTGCATCTCTCCAAGTCTAAGAACACTATGTTTTTTTTTTTTCAGAAAAGCATTTGAAATTGCAATAAAATGTTTCGGGTGAGAGAGAATGGTTTGTGCACAATATTGTGTTTTGTGGTGTTTTTCCACTATTTGTACTTGTTCCTTACAGTATATTTGAGTACTGGTTATGTTACCAGTATGTGCTGAAACAAGAAATGGAAAATTCTAATTGCATTTTTTGTTTGTTTTTTTAATCTGTTGGAATATGATCTATTGGGACTGTTTTGTTTGCTTATGTACTGCTAACCTGTGCAATTGAGTCAAATGCTTAGCATGTACATAAAATATTTTAAATTGTTCCACATTGGTGACATTATGTATGCTTACATTTTTTATAAATAGCAGAAATGCCAAATGTAGGGAGTAAAAGGGTAAATGTGTGTCATTCAAATTGAAATATAATTTAATTTCCTGTTCAGCAATTCAATTCATGTGAACTAAATTACTGTGTAATTCAAAAATATTTAAATATTTTATGATTTTAATATACTAAGGTTTGATTTATTTGATGTGAGGGGGGCTATTGAGTTGATGTACAGTACACTGTGGCTGATAAAATGTTACCAGCATTGAAATGTGTGAGTATATATAGACATGGTTGTTCTCAGGATTAGTGTTGGAGAGAGCATTTAAAACAGACATTCTCTATGCATTTATACAGTATACTGTACCTAGTACCACACACCAGACACAGCTGTGGAATACTTTTTTGTATTGGAGCTCTTTTATGTGATTGCAGTAAGGTTTCTGTAGACCTCTGTTCTTGGTAAATGATTATTAAACCCTTCAGACAGAGTGGTTTGACACTGAAAATAGTTTTTTTTTTTGCTTGGGTGGTGACCTGGAAAATACTTGTTTTATGGGCCTAAGATTTGGTGCTGGTATTTACAGAAACGAAAAGAGACCATTAACTTGTTATGCTAATTAATACCAGAAACAAATAACACCTTGCAACCATTGTTGCATTTCAACTGCAGGCATTAAACAGCCCCTTTTGTTTATGTTACCAACTGAATAGACTACTGCACATCTTTCAGGGTCATCTGAGTTGAAAACAGACATATATTTGGTTTTACATCATATCGACTATTATATAATTTATTTTGAAATATTGTAGCTGAATGCTCTGTATTCCGGATGCTTTGGTGAGGCAGTTAATTTTAGATAAAGATGGTTATTACCCTGTCCCATGCCACGCCAAGAGAACAGGTTCAATACAATTTACTAAAGAAATGACATAAAAGGAAAGCTTTAGTTTATGTTTTTTCTACATTAGGTGAAGTTTATGTTAGATACATTTACCCATCATTAAACCTGTCAGGTTTAAAATAGAATAATACCAATACTGTCTGATTACTCAAGCAAAGAAGACACAGAAAATGGTCTTTTTGTGTTTTTTTTCCTGTTTTTTTTTAAGCACTATTATACAATAAAAGCTAGACAGGGCTATAATTGTTATTGCACACTGCTTTCTAAAGAGAATTTATCTTTGAAATTTGAATGTTTAATCTTGAGTACTGTTGGCATTTTTTTCGGTACATATTTACACTAGATGACTGTTGACACCAGATGCCTTAAATGTGCTGGTTTGTATATTAATGAGACTGTGTTGCTGCATCAAGGTAAATATGTAGCTTTCTGAGTTTCTGAGGGATGTTAATTCTTCTACTCCTTCTGCAGCTGTGTCTGCTATCTTCTACTTTTGCCTGCTACATTGCTGTTTAATGATGTTTGGTACAACTTACATGGCATTTTAGAAACGTGCTAGATTTAATGATAATGTGCAAATAATTTCATTTCAGGTATTGAATGTACATGTAATATAACTGCAGTATAAAAAGATGATTTGTAACAACTCAAAAATGTGCTTTTTCCATACCAAGTGTGATTATAGTAGTTTTTTCTAAGTCCTCATAAAGGTACAGAACTAGTCGTCAGCTGACATATTTGTACCACTGAAATATCAGTACTTCAAATACAATTCAAAGACTATGCTCTGTCTATATTGTTGAAGATGGTGTTGAATAAAAACTTTAAATGATTGTTTTGTCTTTTCTCTTGCATGTTTTGAATCAATTCATTCAATGTCTTGTCAGATAAATCAGTTTAAAAAAACTACATTACACTTTATGTAACAATCACTTCTAGCTATCCCAGACACGATCAAAAAGAATGACAGTATAAATTAAATAGAATTTTATAGAATGCATATTTTAGAAACTTTTCAGCGTTAAATTAAAAGTTATCGTCTTCGACAGCGAAACAAAAGAACAACAACACTCTTATCCTCGTAAATTTGAAAGGCTAGAATGTACTGTAACAATTGTACTGGCTGCGTTTGAAACACTGTAAACACCGATACAAGAAAAGCAGGAAGCCAAGCCGAGTGCGACCGGAAGCAGCAAGTCCTTCCTCAGCAACAGAAAATGCGTCTTTAGCAACCTAACTGTTCTTTGTTATTGTGTTAAGATTGTTCTTTTAAAATATATTTTCTGTCTACGAATCATGCCTTTGATTGTGAAAGATTATTCGTGGACGCAGACGGAATCAATGGTTTATATAAGTGTGCCTTTGAAAGGAGTTAAGCGCGGAAATGTAGACATATTCTCCACGGACGACTATCTGAAGGTAATCACAAGAAGTATGAGACAGTTAGTGTCTTTGTTTGCTGAAGTGATTAAATCAATACATGAAACATGCTCGATTTTGTAAAACTCTCGTCTATTCCTTTAGGTCAGTTTTCCTCCCTTTTTGTTTGAAGCAATGCTTTTTGCACCGATAGATGATGATAGAAGCGTGGCAAAAATTGGAAATGGAGTTGTCATCTGCACTTTACACAAACAGCAGGAAGGCCTGTGGGAAGAACTCACTATCAAGAACGGTACTGTAGCTGTGCTTTTATCTATATAGTTCGAAGGGATGATTGAATAAAAACGGAATTCAGTATTCAACCTTGTTGCTGTAACAGATCTGACAATGGCAGCATTGCGGTTAATTTCCTAAAAGAAGTTATCACCCTTTACGTTTCTAGTCTTTAGATATATATTGCTGTGCGTTCAAATATAGCAGTGGATTATGGATAGCACGTGGTTACATACTCGGACGTACATTGTATATATTTATAATACTGTATGGACCTATTATATGAAAAAAACGACTGTAATTTATCACACACATGTATGTATATAAAGGTTTTCAGTACAAAAAAGTAGTGACTGACTACAATTTTTATGAAACACAATTTGTAAATGATAAATGCTAAAGTATTTTGAACAAGCTGCATGTTTACCTTAGCTGATAAAGACAAGCTGCAGGAGATCAGAGAACGTGCTGTCCTCAAGGCTCAGAAAAAGGCAGCTGCTGACACCAAAACCAAAGCTGAAAAAAGACAAGAAGATAGAAAATACGCCCTTGAGACAATGATGAAGGTGAGACTTCATTTCTCTCTGAGCAGCCCAGTCTGATTGTTTACTAGGCTGAAAAATAATTCATCCATTTTTAGAAAGTCACTTCCTTCTGGTTAGGGTCTCAGCTCACCAGAACCTATCCCTGAAGCACAGGGAGACACCCTGAACAACTACACCCTGGATGGGACACACACAGAAACAAGCACACACAGAATTTAGAGACACTAATTAGTGTAACCCAGATGTCTTTGAGAGGAAATCCAAGTGAACATGTAAGTTCAAGGTCCAGAATGGAACTGAATCCCTAGCCCAAGAGCTGTGCCACTGTGGTGGCCACAAGCTCAAGCATGCAAATATTCAGCCTCAAAACACTCCGTCTTTTATTTCCATTTGTGATCATTTTAACTGTACTTCTTAAACCTTCAAATGAGTGATGATTTCATTTTGGGAAGGAATAACTATAGCTAGTATATTTCCAATTGTTTGATATCTATAAAATGCTAACTTGAGTGCAGGTTGGCTCAGAAACCTGGACTTCATATCTGTCTTTTGCTGTTTCAGCTAGAAGAAGAGGAGAGAAATAAGATTGAAAACATTAAGGAATCTGAACGCCAGAGAGCTACAGCGGAGCTTGAAGCTTGGAAAGAGAAGCAGAGGCAAGAGACAGAGTGGAGAGAGGCCCAGCAGGGCCTTGAAAGGCAAAAAAAGACAAGCCAAAAACCTGCTTCAGGATCCTCAAGAGGCAGAGACACTATTAAACTTGGTAAATTCTTTTTTTATGAAGCAGTTTGTATCTTCAAGGCCTACCAATATGTCTACACAATGTGAGATTGATTACTAATTGTGTTGTTGCTTCAAGTAGGTCAGCAGAACAGTGCAGACAAGCAAAAACAGGTAGATGTACGACCTCCACGAGCCACTGGTAGCATCCGAATCCACTTCACACCCCGTGTGTTTCCCACAGCTCTGCGGGAATCACGTGTTGCTGAGGAAGAAGCGGTGAGTGTTTGGAAAACTGACTTAATGCCACAAAAGTGGCCACAAAAATGAAAGTTTCGCTAGGCATTTTACTAATTTGAAAAAAATGTGGTTGACTGTGTTCACTACCCTGTAAAAACGGTGTTGTTTTTTTCTGGGTGCTGCTTTCTTTTTCTTTTTAAATACTTGTTGATAGCTTTCATTTAAAATGGTAATAGCTTTTACAAAACAAGGCATCATTTACTCAGTTTTTATGGAAAACAGTGGCTGAAAAAGCAAGCTGATGCCAGGAGAGCCATGAATGCTGAAGTGCCAGAACTGAAAGACCTTAAGGAGGAAGAAAGGAATCCAGACTGGTTGAAGGAGAAGGGGAAGTATGTGAGACCCTTCGGAAATCTACATAGTTTCTAAATGTGATAAAGTAATTTATAATATTTATAATTTTAATAAGGGGGGCAGAGCGGCACAATGGTTACCATTGCTGTCTTGCAGCACTGGGGCCTGGGTTTAAAACCTAGGGTTCTATCTGTGTGGAGTTTGTATGCTCTCCCCCTTGTTGCATGGGTTTCCTCTGGGTGCTTAGGTTTCCTCTCACAGTCCAAAAACATACCAGTAGGTTAATTAGCCTCTGGGAACATTGGCAAATTGTGTGTATCTGCGTTTGTGTCTGCTCTGTCTCTGGATGGCGTCCCATCCAGGATATTTCTTGCCTTGAACCTGTTGTTTGCCAGGATAGGCTCTGGCTCCCCTGCGACACTGAATTGGAAGAAACAGTTAGAAAATGGATGGATAATTATAATCATTTATAGTAACAATATTTTTTCATCTTATTTTTCAGTAAATTGTTTGCCACCGGGAATTATCTTGCTGCTGTCAATGCATATAACCTTGCAATTTCTCTGAACAATAAGATTCCAGCTTTATTTTTAAACCGTGCTGCCTGTCACCTCAAACTGAAAAATCTGCACAAGGCCGTAGAAGACTCTTCTCAGGTCAGCTCTTCCACTTTAATGTTTAAACAAGTGTCGATTTTCACCTTATTGTCACTAAAAATGTTTCAAATCCCTGTAGTAGGCTGGAGAGAGAGATATGTTTGTAAGGAAGACTGTAGTTAAGAGCAGTTTTAAAAAGATGAACTAAGCACTTTTTTACACTCCAAGAATGTATCCAAGAGAAAGTAAAAAAAAATGTTTCCACAGGCACTTGAGCTCTTGACACCAGCTGTTGCTGACAATGCAGATGCTAGAGTGAAAGCTCATGTGAGACGTGGCACGGCCTTCTGTGAACTTGAATTATACACTGAAGGTATCTATTAAATGAACACCATATATCTTTTTTGTTAAACAATAATTTTGTTTTACATCTCTTTGGCAGCTTTCTATTTCAGAAATTTCACTCTGTTGTCACCTGTACGAAAAAACTAAATTACTGAGAGAAACCGGGACTGGGAATGTGCTCTGACTGTTAAAGCATTTAGCATGGCCTTTTATATCTTTATAATTATTGCCAGGCTTTAGTCATCACTAGGTTTAATGACTCCCGTGTGTCTGGAGCAGCTGCAAGCTTCAACTCACCAGCCACATGTTAAACCTGCTCCTGATCAGCAGCTTATGCTTTGGTAACCAGAGAAAGCTTAAAATCATAACCTTTTCTTTCCTCTGGGAAACATTATTTCCCTCAGGACTGAGAAAAAAAATCACCAAATTGAAGTTAAAGAGATTGTATTGAGCTGTGTACTTTACTGTAGACTGTTTCCTCTAATGTTCAGCATATTAATAATAAAAGGGAATTATTATTTTATTCTTCCATCAGTCATTAAAATTCTAATATTTCTTTAAGATCTTGAGATGGAACAGTTGTTGGAATCAGAATGGGGTTAGGAGTGTTATTTTTGCACAGTAAAAATGTTATTTCTTCCCTCATTCCACTGTATTACCCTGACACCTGGTGGAGTAAAGCTTATGTGACATGTCAGCACAGATCTCCTTTGTGAGTTTAATGATTTGACAGGTTCATGCTCTAAAAATGTGAAAATATTCTGACAGGGCTTCAGGATTATCAAGCTGCTCTGAAGATTGACCCTCTCAACAGTGCTATAAATGCAGACGCAGAAAGGATCCGACAGATCATTCAAGGAAGCGTGACTGACACCTGAAAATTGCGATGTGCAATTTTTTCAACTGTCATTCTAAAAAATGTTAATCTTTGTTAAGATCCTGAGAAAAGTAAATTGAGATGTAAAACGTTTGTCCATTTTCTTTGTTGCATCTCAGCCGATTCAGTCAGTATTAACTACTGGTCATTTCTATAGTTGTTTTGATACTGAGTATTGGTGAAGTGAAGAGAATTAGAAAATGTCTTTTCAGTCTGGAACATCAGCATTTTCTTTTCAGATAAATACAAAAAAATTACATTGAAATAAAAATAATACTAAAGACTCTACTCATGAATTCTGAAGCTTTTTTAGTTCTGCATGCCAGCTGGACTTTTTCGGTTGCTCTAAATACATATCTTTCTCTCTATTTTCCATTAATGCTGCCAAATCTTTGAAGGTCTTTGGTCAATTCAAAGAGTGATTGTACACTATTACAATGATGTATACAGGGTGTTAACAAAGTGGAGAATTCAAACTGTGTGTGAAAACATCAAAAATATTTTCTTAGAAGTAAATAGTTCTTAATAAACATCATTTTCAGCAAGAACCCCTCCCCACACAAGCAAGAGTTAGAAACAAAAAAGTTAGAAAACATTAGAAAAACATAAAAGGTCCAAACAGAGATGTATTTACTTTGTATATCTGAGTAATGCCTGCAGCCAAGGTCTCCATGTGTGCAATGGAATTTTTTGAGCTTTTATTTCATTATGGGTGGCACAGTGCAGCAATGGTCAGCACTGTTGCCTCACAGTGCAAGGCCCTGGGTCCAATTCTGGACCAGGACAGCGATCTGCATGAGGTTTGTACTGTATGTTCTTCCCGTGTATGTGTGGGTTTCCTCTGAGTGCCCTGGTTTCCTCCCACAATCCAAAGACATACTGGTAGTTAATCAGCTTCTAGGAAAAATAGGCCTTAAGTGTTTGTGTGTGCGTGTCTGTTTGTCCTCTGATGGACTGGTGTCCTGTCCAGGGTATATTCTGTCTTGCCCCCATTGCCAGGAAAGGTTCCAGCTCCCCCACAATGCTTTAATTGGATAAAGCGGTTAGAAAATGAATGGATAGTGTATGATGGTATATTAATGCAACATACTGACGCTTGCTAAGACAATCAGAATTGATACAGAACAAGAGTTCCAAGCAATTTTCTGCTCCGCACAAACATTCCATTGTCTTCATCCATGCTGATGTAACAAATGGCAATAATATTTAATGTTTAGTGTGTTTGCACCTGCATAATCTACAAAACGCTTATCAAAATCATTCACCTCATCCTCCTCAGTAAAACTGAATAGCGCACACAAACACAGTTTATTTTCACATGCTATTAGAGTAAAATGTTCTGGAATATAATTATTCCAGTAGTTTACTTTAACTCAATTTTTGAATGACAGAAATGAGCTTTCTCAATGGGTATGTTTCGAATATAGTTCTACAATGTACAACTGTAACCAAAACCAGGTTCTTACAGCAGCTGTCACACAAGCTTCATTGCATGGCCTGCAAGTCTCCCGCATAAAGCTATCATAATGTCTTTTTAGAGGCTACATAACATTGTTTTATTGTAGTTAAATATTCCAAATCCTTCATATTCATTTCTCCTAAACATATAACAGTTACAGTACTTAGGAACTATATCTTTAAACCTACAACGTATAACAACAATTACTTAATCACGTTGTCAGCACGTATCTGTTTTGACTTTTGAAATATAAAGTTAGTTATGTGATATAGGGTTATGAAGGCTTTTGCAATGCCATTTGTAGACTCTAAAATGGTATTATGCAGTCTACATAATTCAAAAGAACAGTTACGAATACTCTTCATGTTATGTGTCAATTAAGATCAATTAAGAATCAGATTACTGGATATTTTTAAGGTAGAACTCACATATAAAGGAAAAAAACACTCAAAGAGTTGCTCAAAGAGTATTCTGTAAATTGGGGTTGTCGCAAACCCTTGATCTGTCGATACAGGTGTTGAAGGAGGTGTTGCGGTACATCCCACTGCTTCCTAAGAGCTTGGAGAATTTCTGTGACACCGGGTGGTAGGAACAAGGGGCTGTTTCAAACGTAGGAGGTATGACGCCGTAGTCGCTGGAAGAAGTTCTGTAGAGGGGATTCCGAGTTGTCGCCAACGCTGAAGAGGGGCCAGATTTCATCATGCAAGAAAACACCGGGTTACCAGGATTCACGCAGGGAGGTAAATCCGGCGATTCCGAAATAGACACTTCAGCCTCCGACATCTTAGTGATTTTAAGGTCTTAATCGGATCTTATCGTTTTCTTGTCTTTCTTCTGTTGAGCTTTGCGATTCTTCTCCTCCTTGGAAAACAAAAACGTTTTAGTTAGATGAAATTGCGAGAAACGGCTAAATGAAAATCTTTTGGACAATAAGGTGCCTAATACATAGTTCACCATATTATTCTTTATCATTATTAAAACCCAGGTTTACTCGGTAATTAGTTAGCAAAATTAACTTAAAAGTTTTGCTTAGTTTTATTTAGCAAGCAAATATACCTTTGACTTTATGTTTTAGTAATATCAATTTAATTCTAAACCGCTTTGCCACTGAGAAATAATCGCGACATCTTACTCGATCCCACTCCGGTCCCAATTTAAAAGCAAATTTGGCTGATTTACCAATGCCACAGCCTGCACTTTGTTATGGTTACTGAACCCTAGCAACGCCATCTAATTGGACGCTCTTTAAGTCACTTGGTATTGGAAACACGTGACTCTCGTACACGCTCTACAAAGTGAATTCGCCCCTTTGGGTCACGGGAGTAGTAGTTCGAAAATTTGGAAACTCTTCACATTTCGAATATAATACGTCTCAAATATAAACTACAATTCCCATTCTCCAGTTCGGTAGCTCCGGGCTTTATTTGGATGTTAAAAAGAGGTTGATGTTGTTGATGATGATATTGTGAGGCGCAGTTGCGAGCTGAACAACAGAAAGTCGTATGCTTAGAGACGGCAGGCTGTTTTGCGGTAGAAATCATAGCTGCCAGGTACCGAATTCGTCATACGAATTTAGATCGCAGAGAATAAACCCGAAGGTAAACGCAGGCGCAATGCTGTGAAAACGAAGTCTTGTCTTTTATTGTCGTTCTGGGTTTGTCAAATTACATGCATTTACTTTTAGGTCTCTTCTGAGAAAATGCTGTGATGTCATTGTAAAATCTGATGTCAGTTATGAGCTGTCAGGAACGAGAAGGCACGGATTCTGGTAGTGTCAACGCCGCTCTGATGCAGTGCTGTAGCCACTGCTGCGTTACGGGAGTTTAAGTATTGGACCTGTCACTGGTTATTGTTCGCGTTGGTTTAGGCCAAAGCAGCCCGGGGCGCCGTGCAGATTTCTGCAGCCCCGAAGTACGAGTGGAGAGTCCGGTGTTGCAACTGGCAGCAAGGACACATGACTGCATGGAAACTGCCCAAATCTCGGATCTGGCAGTGCTCTGTTGTTTGTTTATTGTGGTCCTTTAAGTTGCCTGTGGCATCGCAAATGATTTATCTGGCGTGCGATGCCGGGATAAAACATATACTGTAGCCTGACCGCCTTATTACTTTCGCCTGAAAAGTCGCAAACGTTGATTTCTATGGCTGTGCAAAGAGAGAAATAAGTGTTGGTGGAGTTTAAAGTTAGCTGCCAGTGTGTAGGTCGTATTGTACTGTGCTGCGTTTGGTTCAAAGGGAAAGTAACGTTTGTACCTCTTTCGTGGTACAAATTTATAGTTTATAAATTTATAACGGAGTTTATAGAGTTAGTGGATGAATCATACATAAGCCCAATTTTGACGAGAACCACGACCTAATGTACAGTGAGAGACGTGTCTAATGATTGCTTGACTGAAACGTATGCAAACACAGGTCATGCATACTGTAAACGGAAATATTTCCTACACCAGTAGCTAACTGTTTAAACATCTCTGAGGCAGATACAGTTATCACTTGTTTTCTTCTAAGCATTAATTATTTTGATTCACAGTATTTTGCCTCTTGAAAAAAAGATTGCCTTGAAGAAAGTTTTACACCACTTTCACAAATTCCGTTTGCCAGCTTCAATAATTGTCCTTGTCGTTTTCAAAACGGGTAATATATTTCCTCCTTGCATTTGTTAGACGTAAGAAATCTCTGCAGAGATGTTACAGAGGAACCAGCCATTGGAGTTTTTTTTTCTTCTAGGACAAATACGTTTATAGTTTAGAAGAGTTACAGTGAATTACACTCCACAGTTCCCCCCCTTTGTAAATCAAAGACTCATTGTTGTATTGTTGTAGAGAGCTCTGTTGTTATTTTTATTAATCAGATACCCGTTTAGTTTGTCTCTTAAGAAACTGGACTCCATCCATTTTTGATTGAAATTTGTGTTTCTTTAAGTACCTTGTCCTGTAATATTTTGTATTGCTTTGCAATGAAATCGCTTTCTCCGTTTCGTCCAAACCTTATGCAATGCGCTTACGGAATTGCAGCAATCATACTGCAGCAGGATGAGTTAAGAGAAAAAGCAGTTGTTTTGTTAATTTTTTGTTCATTTTTCTACCTTAGCTTCAAAGCACATAAAAGATAAACAAATCTGCAATCTGCTTATAAATGTGCTTAGTGCAAGCCTGCTGCTAATACTGTATGTACCAAAAGCAGTGTCTTTCCTGTACAATGTATTTATAAAAAAATCGCGTTTCTTGATCTGTTTTCCTTTTCTTTTGTTCTGGCTGATGTGAAAGCTTGCTATTGGTTCACAAGTGAAGTAATCCTTATCAAGAAAATTTCTCACCCTTTCATCATCCATTCTTCAAACCACTCTGAGAGGCACTTCAGGGTTAGAGAATGTAGAAACTCTATGAGTCACCATTAACTATTATTAACCATTAACTATTAACTGCATCAGACTCACTGAGTTCGTTAGATGTTCATAATGTAAAAGGTGGCAACTTGTTTCACCAATGCTGATGGTCTGTAGACTGGAACAGGTGCTAGCTAACATTTAAAGTCTTCAAAGTTTAATAACATGTTTTTTTTTTTCTTTTCAGCTGGTGTGTAATATAGCACCAGCATGACCCATGTTGTAGACTGATAGTGTCAGAGCTGAGAAGCTGGGCCTAGTCAGTACTGGGCTGGGAGATCACTTAAAGTCGGAAAAGGAGGCTGTTGTAATAAGTGGTGTTGTGGGATTGGAGGTGGTGCTTTGCCCTCTGGAACACCATTTTAAAATCAATTGCTTAGTATCGTGACCAGTGACACTGGGTTATAGGACAGCCTTCCCCTTAAAAGAGATGGTAAACCTTGGTCATTAAGTATCCTAAGGGGACTATTCAAGAGTTGGGGAATGGATGGGTGAAGCAGTGTGTAGCCTCTCTAGAGGATTTACTGCATAACTGGGGCTACAGAATCATGTCACCCTGCACTTCAGGGTTTGTCCCTGAAATTAAGTTTGTCACGTCCTGTACTTGAAAGACTGAAATCCTTTGTGATGAAATCTACTATAAAATGTACGGCATTATTAATCGTCACAGTTTTAATCATTTCCATGTATTAATTGTTAATGACATGTATTTTGACGGATTACATATTAGATGTAGTTTAATTAGCCTGTAGAGTAAAGTCAGCTAAATAATCACTTTTGTAGTAATCATGAGTCTAGCAGTGCAGTGTTTTTAGACAATGAGGTATCAACTTTTAGTGCCGGTATGGACTTTTGTATTTTATGTGCCAATACATTCATTTCTGAATCTAACACACTTTGACTCTGTCTTCTTGATTCAGGGACCTATTTAGAGGAAACCCAATATCCATACCCAATATCTGTGATCGCTGTTTCTCATAAGTAGGAAATATTATAACCTCAGCACTTTGTAGACACAAACCACATGTGCCTGTAAAATCAGAAATCTTCAAATAGACGTGTTTTGTCATGTGCTGGTATGCTATTAAACTGAATACTGTATTTGTGTTGTATCTGCAGCAGAGAGGAGGATGTCCGAGAACTCGAGTGACACAGAGTCCTCTTGTGGATGGACTATCATAAGCAATGAGGTACGTTTGCTTGTGACCAACTTTTGTACGTTTTGTCAGCTGAACAATAAACTTGTGGTTCTGAGGGATAGAATCATACTTGACCACTTATTGTTGAAGAAACTAGAATTGATGAGCTGGAAAGGTTTGTCTGCTAAAACACAGTTCAAGCCACACTTTTTTTTTTTGCCAGTTCTGAGTGTGTTTGGGGAAGGCACATTATTATAATAATAAATTCTGCAAAAAAGACCTTGTCTGTAATCCCAGGTGGTCATTTTTGGGAAATTGTTTCCATGGCTATGACTGATCATGTTCTCCAAAATTACTTTTTTGTGCTTAGGCATTTTTTACTTGCTCAACTATTTTTAAAATATGTAAAAAAATATAATGTGCGTTTCAATTTAGATTTTGGTATGTTAATTGATACATTTCTATGATTTATGTAATACAGTTCTTAGGTGCATATTATATGTATTTGGTATATAACATTCTCCAGAAGCTTTTTACCTTCATAGCAGATGAATGTTTTATTTTGGTGGATTATTTCTTCAGCGTAATCTAGTATGTTTTTAATGTGTATAACTGCACCTTTTAAAACTGTCTATTAGATAGCTAAAATGGTCATTTTTAAAATAATGTTTACTTAGCTAAGTCATCTTGACTTTACTTTCTACTTTTAATATTTACAAGATAATTGATCCATATATCCTGTGCGTCTTTCCATCATTTTCACAAGGAAAGGTAATTGAGCTTGGGAAAAGCAGTGACATTTTTATTTTTATAATGGAATAATTAACTATTAAATAGCCTAAATGCAATTTCCAGTAATTTGTTATCCATTAATTGTATTATCATACAATGTTAATTTTAATAATTCATTCATAAATTATTCAGTTTTAATAATGGGGCCTACAAGCATATCTTTACAATTTTTTAGTTAGTTATTAACAAACGTCTGTCAGCAGGAATCCATCATGGGTGCTGTTTATCTGTTGTGAAAATAAGTTGCAAGTCATGTTCATCCACATGAAGAATTGTCCTTCTGCCAGTTGGTTTTGATAAGCTGGTGGGCTTTTCCTTTTACTTTGTCTGAGTAAAATGTTTTCAGGTTGCATTGTGGGCTATAATCCCTTTTCCCTACTTTTATTTTTCCCACTTTTTATTTTTAATGGGAGTTGTTCCTTTGGCTTATTTAATTTAATTTTTTTTGGATGCAGTTTTTGAATTGAAAGAAGCAGTGTAAAATCTGGAAAGAACAAATTCTTTTTTTTTGTCCTTTTATCTCAATTCATTTGATAGTTTTGGCTCATTAGAAGTAGTAGTTTGCTGTACAGTAAGCGGTAATTCCTGTAAGATTAAACACTAGACATATTGTTAACCATGTTTTTAAATTTGAAAATAAATACAATAAAATTGCCCCTCCCTTCATGTAGGTATTGATTAATTTGTAGGCTAGTTTCTATACATTGCACTAGCTGTCATCGAAAGATAGTACCTCTTGTAATGGCCAGACCTTAGATGTTTTGTTTTCTGTTGTAGCACTGGATAGGTGATAAAGCCCTGCGTGACTCCAGACTACTTCCTTGTGTTTCGGGTATGATGCTAACAAGTCAAAAGAGCTGAAATTCTAAGCCTCCGACCTTCATATTTCAAATGAAGGAGTCATCTTTGGTGAACTTTGTTTTGGGCTGATCGAAAGCCATGAAGTGCATTAACAAAATCTTCACCTATTTTAAAAATTTTCCATCAGATACAGGCCATTGTTAATGTGACTGGTGCATGGACCATGACCTCAAGTTACATCTTAACCACTAGTGTCCTTACAGACTACCTTGAGAGGAAGTGCTGGTGTCCAGCTATTATTAATAAGATAGTGCATCAAAATATTTTGTGGTTTTGTGTCATCTGGGAATTTTGGAAAATAAACCACCTTGATTCGAGGGCTAGGAAAAAGAGCAGATTGTGGAAAAACAGACATGGCCAAGCACATTGGTTCGTACCTGTTCTACAGTCTCTGTTTGCATGTGGTTCAGGTTGTTGTATCTGATGAGTAGGTTTTCATCCCACTGGTTAATAGCACTAGATTTGATGACGGGTAACCATTGCGTAGATATGAGAGGCCCCTGGCAAACACATAAAGCAAATGTCTATTAACAGGTTTTTATTTTGTGATGGGTGCATGGGCTAATGGTTTGGTCTAATTTTTTTTATTTCTTGTGGTTCAGATGAGATTAAGGATCTCTGACTGTCTTTTTTTTTTTCCCCTGGCACTGTTAAGGGCTCTGACATTGAAACGCTTGGCCCTGAGAACGGAGGAGGAGATAGTTTGGACGTCCCAGAGAACCTGCCTGCTTTGGAGGAGGAACTGCAGGATGTGCCATCAGTCCAAAGGGGTAGGTTTTCTGAAGCCTCTTTATTGATTACTCAGTTATGCCAATAATTGAGTACTATTATGGTATCAATAATAATTATTATGTTGTAATGGGATCTGCAGCTTGTATTATTTCACTGCTGTTAATGTCCTTTTCTTTATTGTTTAACCTGTGCATCAGGCACTGATTTCTAAAGGAGGTCTTATTAAAATATCAAACAAATGCAGCTTCTTTCTATTCCTGAAGTCATGAACCCTGTGCAGAATTACGGATTTTCTCTTGTGCTTACTTGTTCTTCTACAGTGTCTTTGCCAGTTAACAAACACCAAACCGTGTCTCATTTCTTTGTGGCTAGGTCGCAGTTAGGCATGCAGTCAGTAAGAAAGCAAATCTGACTCGCGTCCACATTTCTTCTCCGTTTTCAAATCATCAATGTTTTATAGCCAAGAGCAGTGAAGAGAGGGCTGAGACATCTCTTGAAGACACCTTAAAAGAGGATACGTTACAAGAGACACTGGCTGTTTCTGAGGTAAATTAAATTTTCTCAGAAGTCTGAATTCCTTTAGAGTTTGTTTTTGGTGAGCTTAGAGGTAAAGAAAAGACTTTTGGGACCTGTCCCCTTCCTAGCTTACATTTCTATTTTCCCCCCCACCACAAGAAGAAACAAAAAATTGCTTTTGTGGGCTGTTTGGTATTAAACGTGTTTTATGCTTTCCTCCTCCCCAGGTAGGACAAGAGCAGGCCACAGAGGAGCAGGTGACGTTTGGGTCTTCCAGTGATCACTCCGACATCGTGACCCTGGAGCCGTCGAGGGCGGCAGAACTCGGGGTCTGGGAGGACAGGGGCAGTGAAGAGCAGGAGACGGGGGCCAGCGAGGAGCTGTATTTGGGCACCTCCTCCAGCAGCCAGTATTCCTTCAGAGCTCCAGAGACGCGTAAGCACCCCAATAGATAGATAGAAAGATAAGACTTTATTAATCCCGAAGGGAAATTGATGTGTTACAGCAGTCCAGCCCAAGACAAACAAAAACAAACCTCAGAATAGTCATAAAACAAAAGACAGCAAAGTAAATATAAAAATAAATACATTAAAAATAAAAATAAATACATAGGTGTGTGCAAAATGTGATGATCATAGTCACTGTAAAAACAATAAAATATGTGCAAAATGTGCATAGGTTTCTACAGACAGATTGACCAAAAAGTTCAATGGAGCAAACATGCTGTCCATAGATGAGCAAATGAAGGGCTAACAGTCCTAGCCTAGGGCAGCGTTATACACCCTGACAGCCGCTGGAAGGAAAGACCTGCGGAAACGTTCCCTTGAACACCGTAGCTGGAGCAGTCTGTTGCTAAAAGTGCTCCGCTGCCCGGTAACAGTCCTATGAAGCGGATGAGAGGTGTTCATGATGGCTGTGAGCTTGGTCAGCATTCTCCTCTCAGCCACCACCTCCATGGGGTCTCCAATGGCTTCCCTCATTTCTTCCATTTTGATTTTCTTTCAGACAAGCTAATGAATCAAACTCTTGAGGTGTGAAGTGTAAAGCTTTTTTCTGTATTCTTTTCTCCTTAGTCTCAGTTGATTTTAATGTCACATCTGCCTGTAAAACTGAAACACACCAATTCCTGAATATGAAATGCCACATTACTACTGTTTGTACGATGAAAGAAATACTAGGTTCCACAAAAATATTTTATTTGAATGATGTTACACTAGATATTTTGATTTTGCTTGTGTTTTTAAATGGTATTTTTAGTATCTTGTGCTTGTACAGTTAAATACAGTTTTATAGGGGAAACAAATGATACAAAATGTGTTTTATGATTTAAATTAAGTGGACCATTATAATAGTAATCACTTGGAGTAAGAGTCAGAAGATGTTTCCTTTGTTTTATATATGAAAGCAGGTTCATTGACAAGCTCCTGGAAGCTTCCGGAGAGTTTGAGGGACTTGAGGAGTCGCCTGACAGGGTGTCTGTCTGGCAGCCACTCTCTTCCAGGTGGTCAGACTGAACATGGTCTAGTGCGCTTCTCTCACTCAACATAGGCTGTGTTTGCAGTGCTCCTGACAGGCTTCTGTCAGTGCTAATCCTGTGTGGTGACCTGTAAACAAACTGACACCCTTTTAAAGGCAGTTTATTTTTGAACTACTGTGCACAAGCTGTGGCAGGCTTTAGCTGTTGGCTGGGCTGACTGCAGAGCTTTGCAGCATGTGTGTAAGCAGCAGAGAGAAAATAGGTATACTATTTTGCCAATTACTGTGGTGGGTATCTAATCCTGTAGGTTTTGAGGTACAGATATTCTTGAATGTCACAAAGATCCTTACCTTCTTTTGCCTTTATCCATTATATTTTCATTATGTTTAGTGAACTTGTTTAAATATTTAAATATGGTACTCACCAGGAAGCTCTTGACTACTAGATATTGCTTTTCCTATATCCTATATTCCTTAACACATTTCTTTACTAGACGTTTTTTTTTTCCCCCACTTTCAGAGCTATTCCAAAATAGTTTTACTAAAAAAACTTTTTTTTAATGTGCTATCAAGTCTTCAGCTCATGAATTATTTAAAATGCTCATTTATACTGATGCAATAAATTCATGCAGCTCTTAGAAAAGATGACTCTGCCTACCCCCTGAGCTGCCTACCCCCTTATTTTTTAAATAAGGAGGCTGCATTATTTTATTGTTTCCTTGGATATTTATCTAATCATTTTGCCTGCTGCATGTTTGAAATCATTACATCCAAAAGCAGAACTTTAGGAATGATTAAGATTTACATTTCATTTCAAGTATTGTATTTCTAACTTGTAAACTTTTGACTATTTTGATCTGGCTTCTGGGAACAGTGTTGTTTATAAGTGTATAGTTTTATGAATTCAAAGTTCTAAACGTTTAATGGAGTTGCATTCAAACAGTAAATATCAAATTAGTCCAGGATTATAAACTCTTGAAAGATTAAATTAATACTTAGTACCCCTTTCTTCTCTAGAGATACTGCTAGAAACAGAAGTTTTGAAACCGACTACATTAAAAGACTCAGTCATTTCGTAAATTATGTTGCTGGTGGTGTCTATTACAGATCTGTGTGCTGAAGCAATGCTTGCATGACACATGTTTTTCTTCAGGAAAAGTCAGGGGATCTAGTGCTAAAAATAACATCCTTTTATCATGGAACTTGGCAAGTGTGCTTGGTTTTAATACTTCATCTAGGTCTCTCAGTCAGCCTCAATTTCTCAGTGAGCTCCCTATTTGTAATAAAGGGGAAAATAATAAAAAGGCTCTCTTGCAATACCTGCAAGGCATTTTGTTTGATCGGTCCATGGGACACGATTTTACCTTCCAGGAATGTAATAGAGAGCCACAGTCAGATTTATCGATTCATTCTGTTTTATTTTACTTTTGTTGGTGCATGCTTGTGTATTGAGCATGAGAGTGTTGAACCAGGCCTCCTGGGTCAGGTCACTCGACGGGAAGTCGCTCTCAAGCTGGCCTCCCTTGATTTTTCTTGCGTCGGATTGTGGCCGTGTTTTGCGTTCCAGTGTTTCCGGCTGAGCCCCGGGTGGACGACTCGAGCAGCGACGAGTCGCACGAGCGGCCCAGTCCAGTGTTGAGGAAGCGCCGGGTGAGGAGAAGCACGGCGCCGGCCTCGGGGGCGGAGGAGGGGCCGGCCGGAGGAGCCGGGGAGCAGGAACAGGAACCGCAGGCGGCGGCGGCGGCGGCGGCGACAGTGGTGACCCCTCAGGGCCACGTCAGCGGCACCCTCAACAAGTGCATCCTGCTGGCACTGGTCATCGCCATCAGCATGGGCTTCGGGCACTTCTACGGTGAGTGGCACTCCGCTTGAGGGCCCACTGAGCAGCCTGGACTGAACACAGGCTGGCAATGCTGCCCTTCACAGCCAAGCCACTACCGCTGTGACAGCACAAACTGCTCCAGTACCCGAAACAGCGAAATACGTTCTGAACAAACTACACAAAAGGTTTATTTGAAGGAAAGGTGAAACCGTATAGGCTAACAAACAACCTAAAAGGTATTTGATTTGACATCTTTAGGCGTTCATTGGATAAAAGTTGATTGCCAGCCCTTTTTCTGTGGAAAGCTGTGTAAATCTGGCAAAGCTGTAATGATGTTGTCAGTTCTAAATGCTCTGCATCCAAAGCACTTAGCATTTGACTTATTTATTTGATTTTTGTCTGCCAAAGTGACAAGTGACAAATGGTACTTTGGTTCATATTCAGTTGGGTAGTAAATAAGGAAAACAACTATGAAAACCATGTAATTGTAACTTGGTAGAATGGTCCTTTGTGCCAGTAGATGAGATTATTTCATTTATGGGGAGGGAACTGTCAGATATCTAATTATAAATTAATGATGTCTCTTCAGAACATTTTACTGCTTTTGCTTTACAGGTATATTTGAAGGTATGAGGCAGTGAAAGCAGAACACTGCTCAAAGCCTTTGATGGATAAGTAAGATGAATGTGATATCACAGGCTGTTTGAGACATGATCTCAGTTTTGTGTTTGTGCTTTGATTTTGTTTGAAATGCATGAGAAAGCCCCTCTTTACAGTAGTTTGCATACTTGAATTGCCAGAACTCTTTATTCCCCAGCACGAGAGTGTGAGCCCACTTTTCCTTGACATACAGATCTAGTCATTTTTTAAATATGTTTGCTGTGGAGTAAGAAATGGGTTAAAGACATGACAAGCCAATTTCTTTTCTCCCATAGAGACTCAGTGATAGCTGAGGATCATGCTGTTTTATCCTCTAGAATGCTCGTTATCTGCCAGGAGCAGAAAGCCATGCAGCCCGCTGGTGGTAATTGTGGAGACGGACTTTGAACTGTCAATTTCTGTGAAAGTCTCCCTTTTAACGAGTCAAACAGATTAACAAGCCTTGCATGTACTGTTAGAGCTGTGTTTCAGTGCTGTGAATCTCGGAACTCTGTGGTAGCTGGCACAGTGCATGTTAATGAATCTGTTAAGCTGAACAGTCGCTGTGTCTGGGTGCATTTTTATTTTTTCTCTTGTGTGTGAACTCATGCATCTGGAGTCTAAGAGTTAACCAATGGCCAGCTTAGTAGCTGGATTTTTCACGTTCTTGTTTTAGATATTGTAACCCCTTCCTCATTTCTTCATCTGATTATTTTTACACAAGTGATTTTATAATCTGCTCTCATACTTAGTAATGGAGTGTGATTTTAAATCAAGTTATTCCATTGCCCTCTGTGAAATGTTTTGGGCTGCAGGCTGTGTGTGATTGCAGGGTTGTGTAGCTGTTGGTCATTGTGCTGGGTCCTGTCAAGAACGATAGAGATGGTTTTTGACAAGGGATACGATATTGGTGGATTTGAGCAATTGCAATTGAGCAGACAACACCTGAGAAATCTTGGAATGCTGTGCTTTTTTGTAAAATCTTTTTTTTAATTAGTTTGTGTAATCAAGCTGTGAACATCAATTCACTTTGTGGCATGTTTTGCTTTTAGGGACAGTGCAAATCCAAGAAAGGCAGAAACTGGTTGAGAGGCTCCATGAGAATGAACTGAATGATGTGCGAGATGATCTGTATCTATGTCAGAAGGAGCAGGATGCCATTGTAGAGAGTAAGGTGGGTATTCCGCCCGGGCCTGAACTCTCTCTTTCCAATTTTTTTTTTCAAAGCTGCCTTCAGTCATTTTTTTTATTGGTGCCTTTTGTTTTCATAATTCAATCCATTGTATATAAAAGCAGCTAAACGTTTGAAAGATTATAATATTTAATACAGGACGCTTAACAAAACTGATCTTTGTCAGACTCTAGAAGTGTGTGTGTGTGTGAGCATCTGTAGTTGACTGCCAGCAGCTCAGCTTAGCTCTGCCACATATTTCATCTTTCTGCCTCACTGGCCTGCCTCCGAAGCTTCCATTTTAGAAAACAAAGGTGTTCTTTGATTTTCCCAACTCTTATTCGTGTGGTTGACATTTGGTTTCTCGTGTACTTTAAGGTGAACTTTTGTTTCAGTCTTTTAGTGTTTTTTTGTTTTTACATTTGCAGCCTTTTCTGGTGTAGTTCACTCTGAAAAGGTTTCAGCAGCTTGTGGTGTAGTTAAAAATGCTAGACCTGTTGCAATTGGTTGTCTTGGTCTGTGACTTTTTGGCCCCAAAAAAAATGAATTCCTACATTTTGATCAGGTAATAAACTGTTGTGTGGACCAGTGAAAATAGTTTTGTCGAGTTCTTTAAGAAATAGCATCAAGTGCTGCTACAATTTCAAATAGCTCAAGGCATTCAGAGCAAAATTTACAAAAGTTGGACAAAAGCCTGATCTTTTTGGCTTTATTTCCAGAGTTTAATTTTCTAGACTATGTATAGGCATTCAGCCAGTTTCAGAAAAACTGTTTACTGTTCTGCATGGATGCTTTTTAGTAAAGTGACTATAGTCCCTTCATCATGTATAGTCAATCTGTTTTACAATTACAAATTGGTCTCCGTATCATCTTTGGAATAGTTAATGGTTCATTCCATGATGAAAGGTAGTTCCCTACTTGAACATCTTAATTTCATCTTGCAAATTCATGTAAAAACACCAATTGCTTTTATGCAATCCAAAAGTACACAAATCATCTCTAAAACCAACAAGATTGTTTCCTACACATGCACAGATATACTGTTATTCTTATTTCTCTCTTTCTATTCTTGCCCTTCTCAATGCCCACATACTATTAGTTTTTCGTGATCTTTTCAAAGTCGTTCTTGTCTGTTGATCACAACTTCTTAAAAATCTCACAATGTCTGCTGTCAGAGCTGTGCATTTCTGGGCAGTGCCAAGAAGCTGTGGTTTTGCTCAAAAAGTGATGCTCTTTCCACATATCTAGGAAGTGGTAAAGCATCTGAGAGAAGACCTAGAGGAAAAGCAAGACATGGTGCTGTCCCTGACAGGGATTATGGATACTATAAGTAAAGAGAACCAGCAGCTCAGAATGAAACAGGCTGAGCTACAGGTAACTCTAGCCATTCCTAAACTCTCCTAAATATCTTAATATCTTAAGTATTTAGTGACCTCAACACACAGGTGGTCCTGTGAATCATGCTGCTGTACTCCCTGTATTATAAAATCCCCCCACTCACCGCAGTTCAAGCTAAATGACCACACTTCATAGTACTGTACATCTGGCATAATGAGTTTTTCATTATGTATGGATTATTTAAAGATCCAGGCCAGACTTCTGAGCTGCAAACAGAAAAAACAAATCCAAGTGGGTTATTCCCCAGTTTTAAATTATAGTTGGTATCAAGGGAGGCATTGTACAGCAATTTTACTATTGTTCTATTTCTTCAAATTAGAAATGTTTTTGCCTATAAATGATCTAGGGTTTATTAACACAAAGCCAAACGTCTCAGTCTAAAAACTCAGACTTCTTTGGAGGTATCGCTGCTCTTGCTGGTGTATCTCTAAGGATGCTGTCTTGTAAATAGTTATTGATGGTGTTACTTAAAAGATTGTGTTGTGACTAAATACACCATTGATGTTCAATTTCAATTTCTCTTCATGGAAAATCAACTTTAAACATATTAAGGTCGCAAGTAACCTGTCCACTGTTAAATATCCTTGTTGTAATTTAGAATGCTTAGAAATAATGGTAAGTATTATTGTACTTAAAATGTAAAAAGGAATTTTAACTCAATTTGAAATGACATTTTTTGTCTTGCAATTAAACCATTGGAAAAACTTGGACCGTACACTGAGAGATGCAATTTGGACATATGTGATATATTTCATTTATTTCTACCTCCTCTTTTTGTTAACAAAGTCTCAGAAAGAAGACCTTGCATTGCGTTTAAAGCAGACGGCAGAAGAAAGACATACGATTGAGTCGCGTCAGAAAAGTCTGGTGAATGAGAACCAGCATTTGAAGAACTCCCTGGAGCGTGAAGAAGAGTCTCTGTCCACCTTGCAGGAAGAGCTGAGGAACCTGAGGGCACAGGTCAGGAGCTTGGAGGAGGTGGGAGCAGGAACGGACTCTATCATCACGGAGAACCAGAGGCTGAAGGACCACCTGGAGGAGGAGAAGCAGCGCATCCACAGTTTCCTGAGGCAGAAGGAGACCCTGATGGCCGAGGCTCAGATGCTCAGGAGGGAGCTGGACCGGGAGAGAAAGGTGACCGATGAGCTCAAAGAGGAGCTGGAACGCATGAGCCGCACATTAAAGGACGAAGGGGAGGCAGACCCAGAGACGGAGGAGCTGCAGGCCAGGCTGACGGAGCTGGAGAAGAAGCTTAACTTTGAGCAGCAGCGCTCGGATTTGTGGGAGAGGCTGTACGTTGAAACCAGAGAGGAGAATTCCAAAGGCGACAAACCCAAGAAGCCCAAAGAAGGCATTTTTACTAAAGTGAAGGAGACCTTTGACGCTGTGAAAAACTCCACGAAGGAATTTGTGCACCACCACAAGGAACAGATAAAGAAAGCCAAAGAAGCGGTGAAGGAGAACTTGAAGAAGTTCTCCGACTCGGTGAAGTCCACCTTCAGGCACTTCAAGGACTCCGCCACACGCGCCTTTGACAAAACCCACAAATCCTATGAAAAGAGGTATCAAGAAAGGAAGGATGTAAAGCCTGTTAAACATGAGTATCATGAGCCCCCACGCCATCGCAGAGATCAGGATGATGGCCAAGCGTCTTGGCAGCATCAACACCAGAGGCCATTTCACAGGCACCCAAGAAAGTCAACAACTGATACCTATCAAGCTAAACAAAACATGCGCAAGACAGGGGCTAAAACTTGCAATAAAGAGGAAAGGGAATCGCACAGGATTCCCAAAGGATGCTCTGGTGTGTTTGATTGCGCATACCAGGAATCAATGAGCTTGTTTAACAAGGCCCTGGATCCCATTCGAGCAGATGAATTCACTCAGCTAATCCGCAGCTACCTTAAGAAAGAAGTGGATCACTTCCACCACTGGAGGGAGTTGGAGAGTTTCATCAACAGTTTCTTCCACAACGGAGTGTTCATACATGACCAGATGCTGTTCACGGATTTTGTCAGTGGTGTGGAGGAATACCTAGAGGACATGGATGAATATCAGCAACACAGTGATGATGTTTTTGAAGATTTGGATGAATATGTATACAGACACTTCTTTGGTGATACCTATTCAAAACAGTATGGCCCAAGGTAAGTTCTTGATGAGAATAATGGTTTAGCCTTAAAAATAACGTTTGCATGTTTAATTCTTTTGACCTTTTCTTATGTGGTCTGAAATCAGCCATTAATGGCTATACTGATTTATATCCAAAAAGTACAAAATTCTAAAAATCCCTGCCTTTTCATTTTGATGAAATGGAAACTGTTTTCAGAAGGTGATAAATAACTATGGCAGATGCGTAACTGCAGCTATAACGATTCTGCACTGTGTAGTTATGAGTGCTTAACATCTGTTGTTTGTTAACTGACTGCATGTACCAACACTTAGTCTGCAATGCTCTTCTGTCTTTTGCCAATAGGTCTGAATGTCGGTAAGTCCTACATATTGAATGCTCTTCACAGATTATGAAGATGAAAACTTGGTTCTTTAAAAAGCTGAGAGGTGACTTTGAATTTTTGTTTGCAAATTACAGTAGACCCTTTGAAGGGCCAGTTTCAAGAAATACAGACGATAGGCATCGCAGACAAGAACGGAAGCACCAGCGAGCTCATTCTCGCCATCACAGAGAGAGGAAATGGAGCAAACCTGGTCGCGCGTCAGGAAGACACATGGCGAATGTCAAAATAGAGCTGGGTCCAATGCCCTTTGATCCAAAATATTAAAAGCATCTAGTTCATGTTTTATTAGTGGCTAACTTGGGTGATATTTAAATTGCAATGTTTTGTAATGTGAAGTGGATGTCTTTTAAAACTGAAAGGTATTGAGTCACTTTATGTGTGATTTTGCAGCACCTTGTGTGTTTTAAAACGCAGCTTACAAAAAAAAAAGTGCAGCTCGGAATACTGGCTGAATAGTTTCTCGCTTCCCTGTGCTGTGAAATACGTCCTTCTTAAATCCGATCTACGCTGGTGGATGCTTTGTCCTTTCCTTTAGTAGACACTTGTGCGCACTAGGAAAATAGCTTTTACAAAAAAAAATAAGTTCCAATATGATTATCTGTACATTGACATTAAAGCTTAATGTGCTTTTATTTGCTTCGTGGGGAGGAAACTTGTGGGGTTTGCGGTGACAAGTTTTCATTATTTATAGTGTTGGGAATGGCTATAGCATATTTCTAGTTTTCTCTAATGGAATGGGTAGGGCTTTTAGTTTTCAGTGGTTGTTTTTGAATCACATGGCATCCCTTTCTACTCACTGTAACCTTATTCTGTTTCCCAATTATAACACTAAACCTGTAATTCTGCAAAAAGGGCAAGCTGTTTTTCACTTAGCATCCCAGCTAGTGACTGCTTCGCCTCATGTCCATCCTGCAGCCCCACACTTGAGCCTGGAGTGGGTTTTTTTATAGTTTTGGGCTGTTAAATGGGATGCTCCGTCAAGTTTTCCATTATTCCATTCTGGAAAATAGAGATCTAGTAGCATGCAACGATCACAACTGTGATATTTCAAATCATCAGGCCTATGCGAAATCATCAGCCTCCGTGAAGGCGATGAAAAATTTTCACTGAATTGGGATCAGTGACTGATAGCTACTGTTCAAAGGAAGGTTGGTGGTTGGAAAAGAAGCACTGAAAACAATTGGGGGCGAGGCGCACACTCGGGACAGGCCACTTGATGGATTTCCTATCTGATCAGGGGTCTTGTGGGACAAGGCGATGTCACTGGCCGCTTCTTTTTTACTGTGTAAAACAAGTCTGGTGAGCTGTACAGCCTGCTAGCTTCTGTTCACCAGAAACCTCAATTACTAAATTGATCTTCTAAAATCTACTGCATTAAAGCCCTTAATCTCTATTTAGGACCAAAAACAGTTAAATTAATAAAAGAGGAAGAAAGAGAATAAAAAGTGTAGTATACGCTGGCTTATTCTGAAGTAAAATGCAGTGAAGATTTTACCTGTGATTGGGTGATCTTAAGGTACTTGCACTATTACGTGAAAACTTTGTCACATTGGGCTGATTTTGCCATTTGCTGCTGTATTTCAAAAACATTAGATACATCTTGAGTTAAACTACCAAAGTTCATTTTGGGGTGGGGGCGGGGTCTTAATTGAAATTCTTTTGCCTCTGATGTATAGTGATCTGTTGTGAAAGATTAAATTTTGCAATTTTTGTTTTCAGTAACATTCCAAGTGTAGTTTTAGTAAGCTCCTTAAGTGAACAGAACTGGTCTGTCTTTGCTGTCATGCTGGTGAAATAGAATGCACTTCACAAAATGACCTAATAAAAAGATGAAGGGTTTGTTGGTGTTGTATTTTTGTGGCATATATGTGAATAAGGTAATTGACTTAAAATGATATGTTTTAAGAAATTGTGTGTAATTTAATTTATTTGTAGTATAGCAGTTTATGAACTGCATATTTTACACAACACTATCATGCAGCATAAGGCTCTAAACAATTCTCATAAATTAAGAATAGTTGAGTTTAGTGATTGCAATTAAATTTGTGAAAATCCATTAAAGTGCAATACTTTTTCTAGGCCACCATCTTGACAAATGCTTTTTGTTTATTATCCCTTTATTTTAAGCATTGCATCTACAACTGTTGACAAGGGAAAAAAAGCAAACTATACATCTTGTCAAAAATAGTTCTTAGTTTACATAATGTACAAAAATAATAGTATCTACCCCTTGGAAAAAGATGAAATTGTCTCTCGTGGTAAGTGGGATCCCACGCTGCAGTCACAGCAGCAGGTGTCCAGGAATCTGTTCACAGTCTTTCTCTTTCATATACACAGATGTTTCTTCCAACACGACCTTCAGGAACGTGAGTGTGAAAGACCTCTGTCTTTTTCACATATTGCTTTACTTCCAAAAATGAAGAAATTTCCTGGAAAATGGGGGGGAAAAAAATACATCCATCCATTTTTCTAACCTCTTTATCTGACCCTTTATCCGCAGTGCAGGGGATCCAGAGCCTATCCTGGCAACTAACAGGATCAAGGCATTGTACACCCTGGATGGGTCACGCGCACACACACACATGTACACGTCAGTTTTCCCAGTTAACCTACCAGTGCGTTTTAGGATTGTGGTAGGAAACCAGAACAGCTGGAGGAAATCCATGTGAACATGGGGGGAAACATACAGACTCCACACAGATAGTACCCCAGCTCTGAAATTGTACTGAGGGCCCTAGTACAACCAGGCAGCAATGCTAACCACTGTCCCACCATGCCGCCAATAGGAAAAACCAATGTAAAAACCTCACGATTCATCTCACGACTAAATAAAATTCCATTAAAAAGGAACACCTGTATTCAAGCGGTGTGAACTGCCCAAGAAATTAATCCTAAATTGTCTCCCCATGTGATCCGTCACTGACGGGATATTTGCATGACATAATGACAAGTATTTATTATTTTTATGCCTACAAAAAGCGATTATAGTAATTATTTTGTGTATTTCTTTGAATGGGGAAGGCCTTTCTTTTTTTCCTGTGTTTTTAGCAGACCTGTGCGGTACAGATTTTGAAGCACCACATACACATAAATCTGTAGTTTGTTTAAACACTTTCAAACACAAATTTCAGTGTAAAACCATTAGAATAAGGTAAATAAGTACATTGGTCTACAAACTGTGTTTTTCTTGATCAATTCAAGGCATAGATGCCACTAATGTTAGACTAAATATTTAAACTTCATTGACCATCTAAATCAGATTTCCATATTAATTTTAAATTGGCAAGTAAATTATCAATTCCAGTTTGTTAAATAAGTCCTAAGGTCATGCACGGAAGGGCTACAGCTCCTCCTCCCGTTTATCATCTGTACACGGTTGTGTAAAACTGAGATATTGAATCTGCAGACCTGATCATTCTGTTTAAGATGAAATGGTATGTCTCCTACCTTTGTCAAGACATCAAAAAACACCAGATGGGAAGGCAGTGAGGCCTCGTTGTGAAAAGCAGTTTTCAGCCAGCCTTCTGGGTCAGCAAAGAATAAATCTGCCTCATCCACATAACTTTTATTTCCAGTCAGGTCTGGTGGACATTGCAGAATTTGCATTTTTATAGGGCAGTGGATATGACTGAAATAGATTGAGCCAAACCGAGGTATATTACTACCTGCAATACATCTATTTAAAGAAAACTGCTTATTCCCTGTAAAGGCTGTGGCAACACAGAGCCCATCGTGGAAGCATAGGGCACACACATGCCCAACCCATTACAGGACATATATACACACAGGGGACAATTTAAAGACACATTTTAACATGGTAAGCATTTCTTCATGCATTTGGTGGAAAATGAACTGATCACCAAGTGGAAACCTGCATGTACACAGGAGAACCTCCATGCAGAAGGTATCCCCTTCTAGAACAGAAGTCAGGATCCAACAACTTTGAGCCAGCAGTGTCAACCAGCAATTTTGTTTTATTGGAATATGCCTACCCAGTTTGAAACTGTCGATTTTTTTAGCTAATTTTTAGAAAATCCTGTACCCACGCTAGGAGAATTAATAATTTCTGATAGGTTCCACCAACCTACCCACTCATTAGAACCCCCTACAGTACCTGTTGACATGCTACAACCTGCGTAACCATGTACAGCAGGTTCAGTGCTGACATCATCACAATGCTGCAAGCACTTACAGTAGGAAGTTGCGGAGGTCAATATTTGTTTTGCCTGGGGCTGAGAAAACCCTTGACTTGCAAATTTCAGCCTTGCTCCAGGCAGCACTGAGCAAGATGTGCATTGCTGCTTGGGGAATCTTGCTCAGTTGGTTACATATGTGACACAGGCTCAAACTCAAAACATCTGAATCAACTTAACCTCTCCTCTGATCATAGAACTTAAAGCCTGAGAGCCTTTTCAAATAAATGATATTAGACGAATAAATTCAGACAGATTATGGTTATGGTAGAATTATAGTTCAGGTGGGTAGCTGCGTTAGCATGCGTAGGCTGCAAAGGAACAAGTAATAGGTTTATTCCATGCTGAAAAAAAGAAGAAAGAGGACACAACGTTTCGGCCGTGGAGCCTTCTTCAGGTGACACCTGAAGAAGGCTCCACGGCCGAAACGTTGTGTCTTCTTTCTTCTTTTTTTCAGCATGGAATAAACCTATTACTTGTTCCTTTGCATGGTAGAATTATGCTTTCCTCTACACTTTCTTACTTTGCAAATTAAGAGTACAGTTCAAACTGAATGTGTAGTGAAGTTGAAGTACTGTAACTCTACTTCACAGGATTGCAAGAGTTTGCTTGTAGGCAAAGAACTCTACGGAACCTAATGGCTCACTTGGCTGGAAGGCAGGTTACCTGTAGAATGGAGTGGAGTGGCAGGGCATCAGGAAGTACACAAAGGGCTCAGGTGTGGAAGAGGAGTACTTGCCCTCACAGAGAGGCTGAATATGGCTCATGACATCCAGGCTCCCACGCTGATGAATGAGTCCTGTGTACAGAGCTGGCAGGAGGTTTGACAGGAACAGTAAACACACTGCTGGCCTCTTCCAGGCTTTCAGGCTTGCCAAAGAAAAGCCTTAAAGGACACAGAAAGCACACTTAAATTACCTTGATCTACTGCAGTTCTCGGACATGACTTTAAATTTAAAGAATCAAGCCAGCACACACACAGTTTGCTACAGTAAGACAAACAATAACCCTTTCAAGAATGGCTGATTATTACATTATGAACAGCGCCACTAACTAGGCTCCTTCTCGAAATCTGTCTTGTAATTTAAGATCCCAAAGCCTCAGATCCCAATTTAAAAGCTCATGATTTCCTCTTGTGTTCCAGTATATTTTGGTGGCATTGCAGGTTGGATTCTTTTGGCCTGGTAAGGTACAACACTTACCACAAAACACCATGCACAAGGGTAGCACGGGATAAATGAACCTGAACTCCTTGTGTCCCAGCAAGCTGTAAACAAGCAAAATAGAATTACAGCAGCTGTTTATATGAAGCAATGAAATGAAAACTCTTACTTAGCCCTAACCTGACAGGCAGTAGGAAGATGTCCTCCCATTATTTATGACAAAGAGGTGCAGATCAACGATAGTCATTCAATTAGCGATTCAAATATGCTAGAACGCATTTATATACGTACAAACAAAATGCTTCATGTGGAGCAGACAATGATGAGAAGTCAGCCTTTCTAAAATCCTAAAAGTTCAGGTTCATAATTTCCTCATTGGCTAGACTCCTACCTGTAAACCAATATTGTCCAGATGACTGTTACCAGCAATATTCTGTATCGCTGTGGAGCCAATGTACATCCATGAAGGAAGAAAGGGAGGTGTGGGCCTAGAACAACTGGGAATCCTTGTGTCAGGTACCAGTGCCAGGGATGAGACCCGTAAAACTCTGCCACATTGTGAAACACATTAAACTTCAGGAAGTTTAGCTGGACCAGGGTCCACTGTGGGGGAAAGGGAAAATCAATAATGACTGAAGGTACACTGAAATAATGCAGTGCTGCACTCTGAGGTTTAGCAGGCAAAGCACATGAACTGAAAATCACTTTTTACCTTGCCATAAAATATACAATCAATTACTGTAGAAATCCCAAGAGTCAGAACCCTGCATAGAGAAGGAAAGAAATTAAATACACGTGCCATTATGTTAGGCTCGTAGTGATACAGTATGTAAGATTGTATCTGATTGTACATGTACATATGTACTCACCCTACAGGCAAGACACGGTGTGTTACAAGATTCAGTTTATCATCTTCTCTCAAGAAATGATATCCCAACAAAGGCAGCCACACAATAAGAGCAGTAGGACGAATTATGACTGCCAACGCCACCAGACCCAAGTATTTTGAACTGAAAAGAATGTAAAATAATATTATACACATGCAAGCGGCATTTCTGGCTACAACAGTTTTGTCCGATTGTGTTTTTAGTGCTCTGGAGTTTGGATCGGAGGACCAATATGAACTGAAACATGCCTGACCTGTCCTGCACTTTTGAGCCGTGGAGAGGGTAATAGTGGAGGGCCAGTGTGGTGAGGACGGTCTCCACAGTGTTTGTGAGGGTCCGTGTACAGCAGTACCATGTGAACCAAGAGCAGAGCTGCGAGACAAACTGTAGGAGGAGAAACACAAACAGTCCCGCCCCCCCAAAAAAAAATTACCCCCACTATTAAATCATTTGTCTCTTCTGCAATATTTAAATTTCTCCATTGCTTCCACAGTGCAGAAAGGAAGACTGACTTTTGTGGTTCCTCAATATGAACACTGTTTTAATTTTGAGTTTTGTGCATGAATAGATCCTTTCTTACCACCCATCTGGCCACTCCCGAATGCTCCAGTCCTCTGATCAGGGAGTACAGCTTTATGTCTGCCAGTGCTGCCAAAAAGGCATGTGCCAGACGTGGCAACCACACCTGCAGGTATACCCAGACACAAAGAGACTCAGAACCCTGTAACACATGCATGCTCTGGACATGCCATAGTTTCAATGACAAAGTTGAGTCCATTCATCCACCCATCCATTTTCGAAACCGCTTCTCCCAGTTCAGGGTTATGGGGGAGCCAGAGCCAATCCCAGCAAGCAGTGGGCACAAGGCAGGGTACACCCTGGACAGGACACCAGTCCATCGCAGGGCACACACAGACACAGACACGGACGCACACGCATTCACACCAGGGTGAATTTTCCTTGGGGAAAAAACTTTTGTGTATGAAGTTTGAAAGTTCATCCAAGTTGGAAAATCACTTCTAAATTCTACAGTTTGGAATAAAAACTCCTGGTTGATAATTAGATTGTGAAAGAACATTATGAAATGTTTTTTTTTAATTGTACCTCAAATAGTTTGGAATTTAGGGGGAGTCTGATATTGGGATACACAATGAAATGCATAAGAATGTTTACATTTTAAAATAAACCAGTAAAGATGAGATTTAGCCAATTTCACTTAACATCTGATGCACACTGATCACTCTCTGTGATAAAGAACGCGGATTGTCCAGGTCAGTTGAAACTTGTATCACCTTACCAACAGCTGAACCGTGTCGTAGTTTAGAAAATGCAAAATTTTATAAATGGATGCAAAGAAGAGAGGGTACAAGTAGCTTCTTATTCCTTCAGTCCATTCCCATGATAGGTATCCATATCTGACGATATTAAGGACTTCTAAAAACACATCGCATATAGTATGACTTCTCTCCTGGCAGATTAAAAAACGATGGTTTTAGTTAACACTGCTGTTTAAATTATAGGTCAATCCAGATTATTACATTAAAAAAATACGACAGATGAAGAGCACCAAAGCCATTTGAATTAGTTTTTAAGTTTTCTCCTCAAGTATATCAGACACTAACCCAAACCAAGTTTCTAAAACGACGTCTACAATTAGTCATCGATCAATCAAACCCGTGGCTACTTTTTACTTCGCTTAATTCTACAGCTGACTTCATCAGATATAATTCGCGAGCAACACTGCACTCTTTAAGGATACTTGAAAACCAGCTGGTGTGCAACTTCAAGAGACTGCCAGTATTCATCGGGAACAAAGCTTGACTGGACCAGCAGGCAGTTAACAAGGCGATATGCCACAATAAAGAGGGTCACATTGATACCGACTCCAAATAAACCTTAGGAAAAAAGACAAAATACTTGGTGAGATGACTTTACAATAATCTTATTGGAAAAACGTAGGGTGGGTGTGTATGATTAACGGAGCAAACCTTTTCAGCATTATTATTATGCAGTCGGTATTAGTTGATCCACAATTATACTATAGACTGTAGTGCTATGTCTTGAGTTAAACTGTTCCTATTTTGACTATTTCTTGTATAAAAACTACAACAGTGACTGTTTATTCCATCTACAGTAGAAAAACAACCTATTGATGATCTTACCATTCTGAAACTGGACATGCGCGTCCTCTTTGCTATATAGTTTTGATTTTCTTTTCCTGAGCTTAACAGGCACAGAGAGTGCCGATTTTCTGTTTAGAGACAGTCTGGCCCTAATTCTTTCCATTTCTTCATAAACACAGTTCGCTGACAGTATGCAATAACTACATCGCTTTAGCGGAGTGAAAAAACATCTGTATTTCTATTTGTTCTACTTCTTCCGTGTTTAGACAGGACCGATGACGACACATCGGGACGGGAGGGAGGCAGTCGGAAAGTTCAGTCGAGGACCTCTTGCATTTTGCGTTTAAATAATATAATTTGCACTTATTTAACAGATCAATAAAATGACTCATCCCCAAACTGCCTGGTTACGTCTGCAGCGTTTCGGCACAATGAATGAACGTGATGACAGAAAAGAAGAACATTTCTGAAAAATACAAGTAGTTTGTCCTCTTTGCTACACCGTACACTTCTCTTCTAACAACCGGAAGTGTTTGCAGTAGGTTTGGAAAAGTAGCAGGCTTGTTTCACGCTGCTAGGTTTAGGAGTGACTTTTAAAAGCAGGTGTGTTTTGTAGAAATAGTTGTTTATGTATTAACCGGAATATAAGTAGGAGTAAATTATGAGTATTGTCATGAGGATATACTTCAATGCAACATGTTCCTTTTATTACAGTTGTAGCTAGCTTGATAGCTGTCAATGACAATGTGACATTCTGAAATGCTAGTTACAAACACATCATTCTTTTCTTTAAGGAATAAAGAACATTTTTGTTTACTAAATCACCTGTGCTTTAAACGGTTTTAAATGAAATGTATATTAGACTAAGACGAAAACTTGAATTTGACATTCATTGTATGTTAAAAATATAACATAGCCATAACTCCTCTTAATTTCGATGTTGTCTTCGTTTTCTCTAGGACTTGATCGGGACTCCAAACTGACGTGTCATCCTGAACATCGGTGGGGAAAAAGTACATTGAGGAGAACGGTATTCGCGGGGATGGTTTTCAGAAGGCTACCTTTTTCTCAGATAGCGATGGCCACCGTTGTTGGATTTGCCGGAGGACTGTACGTGTACAAACCCATCTACGAGAAGTATGTCAAATATCAGAAGTCAGGCAAGAAGGAGGAAGACGAGCAGAATCTATCAGGCGAACAAGGAGAGCCACGAAAGAAAACTAAATGTGCATGTGAAAAATAAAGCGCTTTTTATACGAATATGAAAACTGTGGAACAGAAAATACATCAATTTAAAATTCAGATCTTCAAATCTTCCTCTCTTATGTAGAATAAATGATTGATTTTTTTATTGTCCAGTGTTACACCAGTAAATTGCAAATGTTTGTTTCATCTAACGTTTATCTGAATTTTTTTTGGGTTATCATATTTGGGTATTTTATAGTATGTGTTTATCCAAAACAATGGAGTTATACAGTTTATTTTTCTCTAGTACCACGTGAGAAAAATATTAACCTTGTTTCTACGTGGCAGATTATAAACGTTTGATATTAAAAGAAGCGTGTTTGTAAGGCAGTTTTATTTAGTACCTATAGATGGCACTGTAAATTAAATTAAAAACAAAGCGTTATCATTTAGTTTGCTACAGGTTAAGGTTTTACCCTATCCTTTCATGTTAAATAGTTTAGATCATTTGTAAAACGGAATTAATCTAATCCAAACCTAGTATCTCAGACTGAAAATAACGCGACAGTTGGCCGCTATGATTTTTAGAAAAACAAAACGTACATTCTGAGTATTCACCTGGTTAAAACGTTAAATTAATTATAACGTATTACAGAATCCAAAAGCTGTACTGCAAGAGTCCTCCATCTAGGTTTTTAAACCATGAAATCAATTTTGTGTTCACGACCTTTATAAGCGTTATGGCATAAAAACACTTAATGATGCTTTTCTCTTTTTGTATCTTTCCTGAATGGCTGCTACACACAGTCATTAGATTGAGCCTATTAAAAAATATGAAAGGTGTTTAAACATGAATTGGACAAAATGTGCAACAATTGCAAAAACAGGAAATAAAAAAGACAGCGTAAAGAAAATACAACTACAGTACGCGGTGCGTTGTTTTCAGTGCTTGCTCACATCTCCCCTCACCAAGGCCCCTCGGGTTAAATGGCTATAGTTTTCCGAGATCAACTTCATCTGCAATAAAGAAGGTGCGCACCGAGTTCTGTTCATCCTGGTTTAAGTACTCTCAGAAGGAGGGGCTGCTCTTACGGGAAGTGATGTTACATTGACGGAAAAAGGCAAGTTTAGCTACTACCTAAAAGGGAAAAAACGATTAAGTTGGGCAATTGAACCGTTCAAGGAGCACTACCCGATTGTTTTTGTGTGTTTTGCTCACGCTTAGGTTGCTGCGAACGACAACCAATTGACGCCGTTGGTAAGTTCACTTTTATCAGTAGTTTGTCCTTTTGTGGTAGGATTTAAAAGCACTTAAATATAGAAGCAGCGACTGTATTTCTTTAGTTGCGAATATTGTGTCCATGCACTGTTTAGTTTATCGCGTCGTTAAGAAAGTTAACTTTTCATAAGTCGTGCATCTTATGTTGCTCATGGCTTGGAAATCGCGGAGGGAGGGAAGGAGAGAGAGGTGGGATTGCAGACAGCACCCCGGCATGTGCGAGATACTACGCACGGTCACAGCTTGGAAATGTCCAAGGTATTAAACGCAATTTATGTCCACCAAAACTATATTTGCTTTGCGGGCAACACGTAGTCAATTTCAGGACCACACGCCCTGCCAAATTCACGTTAGTTTTAGCTTCTCTCAATGTGTTTAATGGTTGAAACCGATGGTCTCTTACAGAAAATCCCACACCGTCTGTAAAATGCAGACCTACTTTAATTTCTGAGTTTATTATCAGAGACGACACAGTGTTCCAAAATCAATTTAACAAAGAGGTGGTTATTATACATTTTTACAGTTGGGTTTGGTTTGGGGTCGTTTTAAAGAAAGACAAAGGTTTTCTGTTTTTACCGGTTACCAGGGCCTCAATATGTGGAATGTCTGCTGTAACCTAATCAATTGAAAATAAGCATTTTCCTTCTCATTAGCTGACGTCTGGTTTTTAATGATCAGCCAGTTACTCTTTTTTTTGCCCGCAGAGTAGTATGTTTTTTTACAGCTCAACTTTTATTTTGACGTTTTTTTTCTCTGCTCCACTTCTGTGTAAAATGTGGTCTGCAGCACCACGCCAGGGTGTGTTTGACGTGTTTTGTCATCTATTATCTTTAAACAGTAAACGTTCTCCAGTTTCTCCACAGCCTAATAACCCGGTATTAATTCTTTGTCATTAGCTCTGTGGTACACAGCACTACTCAATCTGTGTAGTTAATCATTTCTTTTCCAAGTTGAATGTTCTCAATTCGTGCATTAAAAGCCAGCAAGCTGTACTCCTGTAGTTACATGAATCGATTAGTTTAAGAAATGGACAGTTTCACTTCATCCCTGCATCTCCATCTTTTAAATGATCAAGAAAGTGCTCATCACATTTAATAAGCAATGTGGGATTAATAATAATTAGATATTGTAAGCAGAAAACCAGCTTTTTTATAACAGAATTCCCCCAACTGTTCTCCAGTTAGCTTGCTTTCTTCTGTTTATCTGCCTTGTTGATTTTTCTGAATTTACTCCTGTCACCAGGTTTGTCCGCTCACTGCATTGGGCATAATCTGACCCATTACTTATCAGACAAAAGCATCTGATGGAGCAGTACCCTGGGACTCCAGTCCTGGTCCTGGCGGGCAAATGTACCCTCAGGTTGTCATTCCAGTTTCAAATGAATTATCTTAATGATAGAATCCAGCTGGTTACCAGCTCAACTGGACCCATTTAACTGCTTCTCCCAGCTCTTCAGGTGCTGGTGCTTTAAAGTGATCTTGTAAACCTGCAGACACACCAGGCCACCAGGATGAGGACTGGATGCATGGCTGGGGAGAAACCCACCAGAGGCGGCTTCCTGCCTTTGCCAGAGTATTTTGTGCGACTTGTTCACCTGTCGCAGTGCAGCTGCTGGGGTTTTGCATTTGTGAAAGGCTTATCAGTGAAGGCTGTAAATTTTTTATTGTCCTGTTGAACTTGAATGGTGTGTTTGTATCTGCAAGATGATACAAGAGATGGTATCCAACTCTAGGACAGCTGGAGCTTTTATTTAAAAAAAACTGAAGGTAAGGCTTCAGGCTTTGCTTCCCGGAGGCATGTGATACTGTATGAACTGAAAAAAGGATAGAATGAGCAGAACTTATGTGCTCCATTATGAAATTTGTTTGCCTGATACCCTTTTCCTTGATCGGGTTTTTCTAATCCAATCCAGTTTCATTCACTGTGGTTTGAAAGTTTTTTTGGGGGGATGAAGATTTCTTCTAATACTCCACATTTAGTGTGTACGAGAAGCTAGTAAAAAACTTCTACTTATTTTCAGGCCTCAAAACAGCATGTACTGTGAGCTTTCTTGTGCTTGATTACATGTCAGTGAAAGCGTGTTGTGCAAGACACTGCTACAGTGCATTGAGACACTCACTAGGCAGATTTCATAAGATTAAGGTTACAATACACTCACATCAATCATGTAGCAGCAGCAAAACTTCCTAACTTTGAATATTCTGAATTTATTGCTGTGCAGCCAGATGAATTTAATTTAATTTAATTGCTTACACTTATATAGTGCTTTTCTGGACACTCCACTCAAAGCACTTTACAGGTAATGGGGACTCCCCTCCACCACCACCAATGTGCAGCACCCACCTGGATGATGGTGGATATAGATGATTAAATATCAGGCACCGGTGATGAATACCACTATTCAGGTTTCATTGGGGAAGTTTATCATATTTGGTCAGATAATTGGCTCCCCTGTGATCCTGAACTGGAAGAAGTGGTTTGAAAATGGATGGATGGTACCTAACTTCACCTTGTGTTCTTCTGAGTCTGGACAATGATATCTGTTAAAGGTCTCAAACAAGTTACTCAAGGGGGTACCTGAAAGGATTGTAAAAAGTGAGTGAAAGAGTGCATTTCTTGCACCCACATTTAAATGGACGGAATTGATCTAAGGAGTTATAGACCAATTAAACCAAAGGAACATCTATATGGTAATGAGATTCTAGGGGATAGTCAACATGGAGTTAGAGAAGGTCAGTCCTGCTTAACTAACTTGTTAGATGTTTGAGTACATTCAGGTCATGAGGAAAACAGTGAGCGAATACGGAATTTGGATTTCCATAAGGATTTTTGATTTATCCTTTACATAGAACTTTATCTTAGACTACATGTTATAGGCATCCAAGGTAATGTATGTTTTTGGATTGAGCGGGTTAGTGGCTAGAAAACTCACTAGAGAGAAGGCATTAATGCCCAAACTGGGTTGATGTAATTAGTGGGGTACCACAGGGATCTGTATTAGTACCAATGTTCATCCCAATTTATATTCACACCTGAAGAAGGCTCCACGGCCGAAACATTGTGTTTTCTTTCTTCTCTTTTCAGCATGGAATAAACCTATTACTTGTTCCAATTTATATTGGTCACCTATGTCGTGGAAGTGATAGAAAACCAGATTCTGATTATTGTAAAATAGCAAAATTAGCTAACATAGTAAAATAAGTAAAAATAAATATTAAACCTATAAAATTCAATATTGGGCAGTAAATACAAGAATTGCGCTTGTCTAGACAAAGCAATAAAAGAACAAATAGAATGTGTGTAATACCAGAAGTGTAGAATGTACATTAAGGGTTATTTTAAAATTGTACAATGCATAAGGAAGACCTTAGAATATTATCATGGTACTGGTCACCATGTTACAAAAAAGGTTGCTACTCTGGAATTAGTCCAGAAAACAAAGACCATACACATTCCTGGGCTTAAAGAAATGTGCTGTGCTGGCTAGCAGGAAGAGCTGTATCTTTGTAGTCAGTGTCAAGCAGAAGAGCAAGTGGAAGTTCCAGGGCGATGCTTTTTGAAACTGAGAGCAGGAGACACTTTGAAAGATGTAGAAAAAGTGAACGATTCATGATGTAGAAGCTGGCATCCTGGGCTTCTTTCCAGTGAAGACCGGATGACATTGTTGGATCAGCCACCTAACAGCAAACATAAGAACTAGATAGCCCCCTCTTGTTGTAACTTAAGTGTGTTAAAAAGGGGATATCTGTGTGGAGACTGATAGTGTAAAACACAAATGCCTTTGGAGAGACAATTATATTTTCTATATTGGTAACTGCCAGAAAGATGTTGGCATTATCAATTGTAAGTGATCTCCCACAGCCCAAAAGCTCACTTATGGCCATCCAGCACTAATGACTCCCTGTGAAGTTTTTATTTCCTTCTCTTATATGACCTCTTCTGTAGTCTATAGTAGAAAAAATATAAATACTTTAGTAAGTCTAAAATCAGATACAGTCTAGGAAGACCAAGTATTTCAACTAAATGTTTCCTGAATACTGCTTTTGGAGGTATGCCTGCTCAGATATGGGCAGTTGAGTCTCCAGGTGTGTTAACAAGTGTCATTACTTTCAGATGAACGTACTACTAACTAACTTACTACTTCATAGTTTTTATAGTAGAGATAAGACTGTTTTGTGCAGCACTGGGTAAATGCCAGTCTTAGGACCTACATGACAAATGAATATTTTCAGTAATGTCTTTTTCATTTACTTCAAGTGAAATTGTGTTTTCTCTGAAGTCTTTTAAATAGTTAATGAAAAAAGTAGTTGGTCCTCTTCTAATGAGATTCCTGATTTATCAGCTAAGAGAACAAAATATGCTTTTATTCACTGTCTAAGACGTTAATGAGCAGAGCTGTGCAGTTGCTTCTTGAGACCTAACTTTGTTTGACTGAGCGGGGCAATATATTTTTTTAAATGTTACATTGAATCAAACAGATTAGTGTACAATATTCCCATTATTCAACTAAGGAATGTTCCAGAAAATACTGTCTTGCACAGTGTATTGAGACTGTGCAGTGGGAAACATGCGTATTGAACTGGTTCCTTGACTTTGTGAAATATCTGTGGTCACCTGACTGGACAGAAAAAGCACATGAGGGCCTGCTGATAGTTATTAGATGCAGATATTGTGTGTTGCAGAATCCACTGGTGAGTTCTGGGAATTGTTTTGTGTGTGTGGCAGGGCAGTGGTGATTGGTTTGAGTCTTTAAGTATAATTTGTTTCTGGAACTTCTGACTTGATACAAATTTGATACAAATTTATTCAGCTCTATTGACAGAACACTAAGTGGATACTTCTTGTGAATGAATTAAATGAGGAAACTAATTGGGTTGCATGAGGAATTAGAATTCTACAGGAAATTGAAGCTATCTAGTTTTTTTCGTTGTTCTTATAAGGTATGTTGTTTTAGCTGATACCCAATATAATTCTGTTACAAGATGCATCATAAATATAGTATTTTTATAGTGTCTGTGTTCAGAACTGGGACGGTGTTGTAGGAACTACCAATTTTGCATGGATAGAGTCTTATCTTTAGGGATGTTTTACATTTAACAATTAATGAAGTTTTAGAATTCTGTTCAAATGTGTTTTAAAGGGTTTAGTTGTCAGGTGTACTGAGTGTGCCTGTCCCTGTTGGATTCTTGAAATACAAGCATTTGATTGTTTTTAGAAATTAAATTTAACATCTGTTTGGGGCTTTATTTTAATAACTGCTAAACCTTAATTTGTGTGTGCTCTCTGATAATCGGATGTTTAACATCAAATGTTTCATCATGTTGGCATTGTCTCTTGATACGTTAAGGCATGCTAAGTAAGGAAACCTTCAGTGCACTAGCAATCAATTTAGCATTAAAACTTAATTAAAAAGTAACAAACGTTAGTTATTTGTAAAAACATTTTACTTAAAAGCAATAATGCAGGATACCAAGTCGATTCTAACATAACACCTAAAAACACTTTCAAAAACATTACCGATTCAGTAAATATTTTGAAACTAAAGCTGTTTATCTTCCTGTGTAAGGTGAATTGAGTACACAGCTTGAGTAAGTTTTCATCACCTTGGCTACAGGACATGAGCCCTTTTATCTGTATTTCAAATTTACATTTTTACCAAAACTGGAAAAGAGTTAAATCCCCATCTACTCTGAGAGTATTGTAATTGGCAGATTGCTGTAGTCTGCTGTTTAAAAGCAAATTGTAAAGTATGCTACAGCAGGAATTCACAGCTCGTTTGAGGCTGATTTGTTTATTGGGCAAGCTAATCAAAGCAGGTTGGTTGGAGTACAGGAACTCTCAAATCATTAAACAAGTTCAGCCTTTTTAGTTTTTTAGAAATGTCCAGTCCTTAGTAATGTTAGCTACAAGTTAGTGCTTTGAAATATCAAAATTGTTTTGTTTCTCAACTAGGTTTTAATAGGATAATAGTTTTATTCATGCCATCAGTTCCGCCACACTTCGGCTGGGCCAGATTTATTTAATTTACTGGGTTCTGCATATCCGCATAGTTGTTTTGTAGGGACAAGCGCCATCAGTGTTGGACGGCTGCCCAGGGTGGATACTTCAGTGCTCAGTGAAATCCACAGTGTAACTCTTTATTCACCTCATTGGTTAATCCTGCCTTCTGTTCAAGAGCACTACTCTTAAATGTAGTAGTAGGTCATTAGGGTGTTGCGTTGACTTGTTCAGCTGGAAAACCCGTTTTTAAATAATAGAATCGTGACGCCTTAATTACAGAATTGTGACTTCACGAATTGTTACTAAGGTTCTCCTTCCACTTGAGAAGCCTGGTGTTGGCAGGCTACCTGGAGATGAGATGTTTTTATCTTCGCTTGATCCTTGATTTTCAGCATTTATTCACATAACAAATTTGGATCTAGGTGAAGAATTTTGGTTTTTAAATACCTTTGTTGTATTTAAAATTTAATGTATTGACTTTGCAATGTCATTCACTTCAGAGGTGGACAGAGAATGTTCCCTTCCTATACCGAAAGTGTTTTAAGATTCCTATGGATAAAAGTCTCTCTATATACAGTAAATAATATAATTATTTTCAAACATTGGGAAGTATTTACTAACAGTGATGCGGTAGAATTCTGTTCTATTTAAAATGTAGCACTGCATGTTTTTGGCTATAGCAACAGTCTCTTGTAACTGTGGTAATAGCAGTTTGTGTAATACGTATACACTGGACTTAAGGAGCTGTTAGGTCAATTTAGAATTTAGTAAAAGTGACTAGTGTTGTCAAAATAAAACAACTGGCCAACCTAAAGCCTTCAAACACAAACGACTGAAGTGTGCTGTTAATAAAAAATACCTCTGTAATGCAGAAAGGTTCCTGCTTTTAAGATGGACTCCAGTTTCTGACTTGCTGACTATTGAGGTGTTACGTTTTTCTTAAAATGATCCTGACATTTAATAGTTCATTTTTACCAGAGCGACCTGAGAACATAGCCCATTTATGTAGGTTTTGTAAATACACTGTATATGTTTGTGTAGACAATTAGATTTTTTCATTTAAAAAAAATCTTGGAGAATAAAAAAACATATTGAGAAATGAAATATAACTTACAGCTTCTGTACATTGAGATCCCCTTGAATTCAGTTATAGATATTGTGGTACAGTGTGTGTCACTGAAACATGCGCTGTCTGTAAACTGAATGGTCTTCTGTTTATCTAGAGGTGTGCTGTAGTAGTCATGCATGTGTGTGCCATCCGGGGTGTGTTGTTACCTTGCACCCTGTGCCGGCTATCAGCGCCCCCCTGAGGGTGAAGCGATACTGCAGATGGATAGGTAGATTATCAGAAAAGTAACAGGTTATGCGTTTGGCAGCTGGAGAAATCATACTGAATGATATTTAGGCCTAAACATTTTGCCATTTTATTAAAGTTTGATAACGTAAAACTAAAGCAAAACCTTTTTTTTTAGGAAACTTATGTATCCCTTTCTTTCTCTACCAGTTTTTCATTGTTAATCATGCATCAGCCTGACACATGAGTTGGCAGCCCAGTCATGGGACTATGGCCTCTGTGTCTCGACCCGTGGCACCTGGGCCAGTTCTGAGTCAGCCTTTGTGAGGCTATAATCCACATTTGGCAAGTGGGCGTAGTCCGCATTGGAACCAGCCATTTCAAGTTTATGGGGCACATTCCGGGCTGCAGACAGGACTTTCCTGGAGGAGCTGCTTTGCAGCCTACTGGGAAAACAAAAACAGTTTTGAATATTGTTTAGTTTAATGGGGTAGCATAATGATGCAGTTCCTCTAGGTGCTTGGGTTTCCTCCTATTGTCCATAGACAGACTGGTAGGTTAATTGGCTTTTGAGGAGACTGCCCCTGGTGCGAGTGTGTGTCTGTGTTTGTGTGCCCTGCAATAGACTAGTCCAGGGTGTAGCCAGCCTTGTGCCTGTTGCTTGTCGGGTTGGACTCCCAGCTCCACTGTGACCCTGAATTTTTACAAAGCGGTTAGGAAACGGATGGATGGATTTACTTGAATGATTTTATATACAGTAGGGCCTTATGAGATATTCCCTTTGTCATTGTGGGCTGAAGCTGCCACTGTAAATGTTAGAGTTCCCCTGCTGTGTGCCGCTTGACTTTCATTTTGATGATGGTGTCAGACAGAAACATTCATGAGGCAAAGCAGGGTTTGCTAGTACTGTGTGTGCAGCTGTGGCTTGTCATTACAGTTACAGTGAGAAAACCATTTTCAACACTCTGGTACCAGTCCCCCCTGTACTGTTCTCGGTCCCCTCTTATTTTAGAGGCCATAACCATCACTCATGTTCCTCTTACTTGTGGAGGAACATTCGATCACGGTGAAACAACTGGTGTCATTGTAAAAACAGAATGAGGAGCCCAAATGCTGAAAACCTGGAGCTTTGTGTGCAGCACTGCTTGGAGATGGGGGCAGCTGACTCGATAGCCTGGTGACAAGTTAGGAAAGATATAGTATTGTGCACTTCTGGGTGAAGCTTTCCTGTTGTAATTTAATTCTTGAAAGCTCTAGAAACAAAGACTATGGAATTCTCAAAGGGGCAACAGGAGTTCTTGTATCTTAGTGGCACAGTGCAAAGCTGTTAAGTAACTGGAGAGTTATGCTTTTGCTTTTCTTAGTGCCTTTGCTGACTTTGAGTAACCTAGGCCTCATACTTTCATACTGGAAAATTCAGCCTCCACATTATTTTTCACAGAGAACATTGGACTGTGTGATAAAACAAGGACTATAGAAAAGTATGAATTCAATGCTAGAAATATTATTTTAGAGTTCATGGGTACAGATCACAGCATGGATAATACTTATCAGGAAAACAGAGAATGAAATATTGTAAAGTTCGTAGTTTTAATTGACATTTTCCTTTCAAGCGTGAAGGTCCTGATATGCGATGAGTCTTTGCTTGAAATTCACTCCCTGACCAAGGAACCTCATAGAGACAAATAAAAATCACGAGAAACACTATTATTGCACACAAATGGAGGCCACTCAACTAGTAATTTTGTGCTTTTATTTAGGCTTGCCGTAGCAGAGGGTTTGAATAAATCTGCAATCCTTAATGTAGCCATTTTCCTTTCATATTTACTTCTACATGTTTTGTTCTTTGAATGTGAGGTGTAGGTTGTTTTTTTTAGTAAGAAATATAACCAGATAGTCTGATGTATTGTTGAAACCTTCTTTTTCACCATAACAGCCAAGGAGTAAATGCAGTAGATCTGATCTCTTGTAAAGGCATGTAAGCAGGAACACTCTTGCTGAGAAGACCTAACTCTTCACTATCCTTGCAATATTCCTTCTGCTCTTAGAAGACCCTTCTAGTGGTTGTTTCCTGTAAGTCACAGACTGTCATAATGACAGTCTAAAACAAGATACTGTTGTTTATATTCATTTGTCTTTCCTATTACAAATTTCTTTCAAGTGCAAGCTGGGTTTTTAGGAGGTAAGGCTGTTCCTTCCATATAGAGCAAGCAACAAATGCAAGGTGGGATGCACCCTGATCGGGATGCCAGTCGATCACAGGGCACACAGGGACTCAGATGTGTATAAACAGGCAAGTCTTCCCAGAATACAGTTAACCTACCAGTACAGTATGTCTGTGGACTACGGCAGAGCACCTGGAGGAAATCCAGGTGAACACAGGGAAACAAATACAATCTCCACACACATAGCACCCCAGGAATTGAAACCAGAAGCCCAGAGGTGAAAGGCAGCAACACAGCACCCTCCTAGGTGATCATGCATTCGTGAAATTATAACACTGTTTTAAAGGTGACAGGTGTACACGTTTAATTTGTCACCATCTGTGTCATAGAGCATTTAAAGAAGGTAAACCACTATTGACATCAGACCAGCTAGCTTTCCTAAGGTGAGTAGAGCCACTCCTAATTATCATCCAGCACCCAGAGAAACGAACAGTAAATGCATTCCACGTATGTCCAGAATGTTGTGTGCATACTAGGTGGAGCTGAAAATTAGAGCTACGGATCAGTGTGCTTCTGTTAGTCCTGGCAATTTGTTTGTGAGTGTGGAGGTAAGCATGCTTAATTTGTTTTACAATAGTTTTGCAAATTGCATGAAGAAATGCCAGATGTTTTTTTGCTAACTGGGTATGAAATTCAAATTAAAGGGTACATTTTTGGTACATTGCATTTTGGGTAATCTTTGGCACATTTACATTTTTATAAAAAGTCTTACAGAATGATAGAGTATAGTGCTCTTGTTGCATCATTTAAAAACAGAATGTGATATAACCTATGCAGCAAAGTAGTAAAATGAGTGACTTTACTATTCTAACACCATTCCTTTATGGAATGGAGCACTTAGAGCAATGCATTGTTGTGCATATTTAACGCTTGCTGAACTTTTCCAAAGATCTGTACATCTTTAGTTTTCCTATTCTTGTTAATGGAAATGCAGTATACAGTAGCATAACATGTACAGATAAGCAGCCTGCATCTCTTCAACTAGTATATCACTGGGCAGAAAATAGTCACAAAAATTAATAAGTGCATTCATGCAATTAGTAAGACGGTCATCATAAATCTTTCTTTGCCGGTGGCTTTACAGTGCTGTGGCATTGTACTGATAACTGGAGTCTGATAACATATAGCATGTGTGCCTCATTGAGAGGGTGGAGGATCATTGCTAAATATTTAGCAAGGGAGGAGGAGAGTTGTGTATTATGGGATAAAACGTGGAAGTTTAATTCCCACCTTAAAGTGATAGTCACGAAAGGTTGGCATTCTGTGTTAATTTCTAGTGAGTGGAGTTCATTACAATAATGCACAGATGATTAATAATTCAATACATGTGCTTCCTGCAGTAGCTGTATTAAACAGGCTTGTTCTGAGATTACGGAGCTGATTAATAAATGAGTTGCTAGGTTTGTGACTTCAGATGTGGTGTGGTAGGGCTAAGCAGCGATCTAATCATCCCTCTCGAGGGAGCAGTCATGGCGTAGAAAATAACGCACAGGAGTCTTTAACAGTCTTTGGAGTTTCAGTTAATTTCTTTAAGGTTAATTGAACTTGGTTCCCACCTGAGAGTGTAACCTGCGTGCCAGTGAGTTATTCCTCACAGTGCTGGTAGACGATTGTAAAGTACATTGCTCAAGGGTACATCTAGAGTACATTGTTCATAACAGCAACTTGAATCCTGAACCTCTCAGTTATGATACCAGATCCCAAACCACGATTCTGTGCTTCCACTCTGATATCCCTGTAGTTCTCATTTGTAGTGTTTGCCGTCATCCGGTTTTCAGAATTTTCACACGGTTCTGGGCAAACATGTAGGCATTCCAGGTACTTCTTCTGTGTAGTCTTGGGTCTACGCAGGACATATGCTGCTTTTGTTTTCCTGCATTGATGTTTCAGTTCCTAGTTTGGAGAGCATGCAGATGGCAATAGTAAAGGATTCTTGTGACGAATGTGGAGGAATTGGTTTGGAACTTGAAGAAAAAGAAAAGTTTAAAAGCAAAGATAATACTGTATACTGTATATTAGTCCCAAAGCGCATGGCATAGTTTTTCTTATTATTTTTGTTTTTCTTATAACTTACAAGAAGATTGTGTGTGTGTGTGTGTGTGTGTGTGTGTGTGTGTGTGTGGGGGGGGGGGGGTTATCCTGCTTCTAATTTCTTCTTTCCAACAAATTCAGATACTGTCGCATAGGAGACCAAGCTTGGTTATGGATGTTTGACATTGATGTTTTTTATAATTTGCATTTTAAGTGCATCAAAGATCTATCCTGTTTGCTCCAGTTTTCTCCTCCTTAATGACTAAACAGACATGGAATTAATGAAACCTCAAGCACAGGGCTTTTTCTCTGTACATACCTTGTGCCTGTTTGAGGTGCATTTTGGAAGAGCTTTCTGCTGAGGAACTGCAGAAGGAGTCAACAGTTTGATATGGCTTAAGGTTTGATTGCAAGTTTGTCTGACTCTTGTTGCAGCTGTTGCTCTTGCATGTTTTTTTTACCAAGATAAGTGTGAAGCAAGACGTGGTAAAGAACACAAATTGAAAAATATGCTGACATGCAACACAGTGTCACAGAGGATCTTTTCACACTTTATGATAGTCTTGAACAGGAAGAGTCAGTTTTGTTGCTGGTTGCTGAAAAATGTTTCATGCAAGTACTCCACCGTGGACCATGCTAATATTGAAGGTTTGGATTCCTAATTGTATTGTGTTCCTTATGTCCATCTGTATTGTTGTATTCCTTTCCCAGTCTGTAAAGTTTTCATATGTAAGGTAGAAAACCTTTACAAACTTTCTACAGGTATTTGTTAAAACCACATTTCCTTGGATTAAGAAAATAAGAATAGTTACAAATCGGAGGAGGCCATTAGGCCCATCCAACTCAGTCTCTGGATAGTAGATAATTGGTCCAAGGATTTCAAACAGCTTTTTTTCTTGAAAGAAGCCAGTGTATCGGCTTCAACAACAAGGCTGGATAGCTTGTTCCACACTCCCACTAACCAAACAACATGAAAGGGCTTATACTGTACATACAGTACCTTCCTGAACCTATTCCTTCTTGACCAAGTGAAACTGTGCGAATAAATGTAAGTATGCGTGGTAATGTAAAAAAAAAATAGTTGTATACGTCTTTTGATAATGTTCCCCAGTACACTTCCTGTGGGTTATCTTAGACTTGACCCGAATAAGTGAAGAAACGCCCTTAAATGATAAGCATCTCCTGACTGCATTTGATTCTCACTTGAATAACTGAAGCTAATCTTGCAAGTTATAAGGAGTTTGTACAACTCTGCGTGAGCTCACCATAAAACAGAATGGAAAAGGACAGAACAAACTTGATTTTTTATGGACGATTTTAAGAAGCCGGTATTAATTTCTTCTGTTGTGGTAGACCTTGTATATGTGCAGTGAAGAGATATAAACATATTCTTTATCATGCACTTCTGTGGTTTTATATCCTCCAAGCATGCGCAAGCCTTAGTGTCTAATTAAATGAGTATCAGAAATTCCCAAGCTTGCAGTGCTTTTGGGAAGGGTACATGTTGAGAATTTATCCATTCCTTTCTCTTTGACCTAGTAATTTTATGTAGACAGTGGAATTGCTTTACAGGGCTAAGAGTGTTTTTATCTTTAAGGTAATAGAACAGTTGCACAAAGTCTGAAAACTGTTGTGCTTCAGACCTTAAGCTGCTTAAGCTTAGGATGGGATTTAGCTTTTGTTAAATGTGAAAGAATGCAGGACTTGTGTGAATGCCTTCTCGTGGTGTAGTCATATGATGTGGGTTACAGGATCACGCAGTGCTTGTTCGCTGAGTGTCAGATGTGTATCTGTGTTTACTTTCCAGGGCTGGAGTTTGTCTCTTGCATACAGCCCAGGGCTGCTCCATGCTTTGGGATTGCAGTGAGCTTCACATTGTAAGGGCTGATGCAGGGATAAAGTTGTATGAAATATTTATGATGTCATATAAATACAAAAATAGCCATTGTTTCTAAAATATTGCTGTTGCAGTGGCATTAAGTGATGAATGGGTGCAGTTACAAAATTATCATCATAATAATGAGATGTCTTTCTCTTCATAGTTTCTGTTCTGTTAAGAGTTCTCTGTCATGGCAGAATAACATGTGGCTCTTGCTGGAGGATGTATTTACCAGTGCCACCTGACTTGTGCCCTTCATTGTCTTTTTGTAAGTGTCAGACGTATCAAACTCATCCCGGGCAAAACTGTACGTGAATCTCCTTATTGGCTGTTTCCTTTTGATCATGAGAGTTTCATTTTTTAAGAATCGCCAGAGCTTTCATTGAAATTACATTGTGTTTGAGTGGGTGTTCTTAAAATCATTCTTGTTAAGGTGATCCTGGAGCCCTGACCTTCTCTTATTCTGAGTATTTCTTGTTGTGGGGAGGAACATGGAGTCGGTGATAGTCTTGGCCTTAATGGCTGTGGAGTCTTCATTCTGCTAACAACACTTCTCCTTCTGAGAAATTCTTCACTGAATGTGCTGTCAAGAGCATTTGCACCCTAGTACCTTCTGAGGCGTATTTACTTGCTAATAGCTGGAAATCTTCTGTTTATTTGGTTCACAATTTTAAGTAGAATTACACAGCCTGGCTGTATGAGCGATTTTGAGCTACACATCCTGCATTGCATTAGATATGTCTTGCATGTTCAGCATGAAATGAAGATCATTCGGATTTTGTGTCACCTTCCCCTTTAATTGTGAAAAGACCATTCCACTGAAATGTGCAAACATTTCTGACTCGAGGGTAATTTACTGACGACATTTCCTCTGTCCTTATTCATCACGTCTCCTAGGCTCCATCTCATTCCCTGTAAAGTGCTAGTCTGCAGAAAGACTTCGATTTTGTTCCCAAATGCATGCGATACAGAATGATGTTGGATGTGTGAGTTTGGCCGAGTATTGTGACCTTCTCGGAATGGAAGTACAAACTTTGCCTGTGTGGTACACTTATGACGTACCCTTTTTTAGAGTGGGGTGTCATTCCAGTTTTTTCAGAAACAATTCCCTCTAAGAATTTCTGTAACTGTAAAAAGGAATTGTGAGTTGGTTTGAAAGAGGGAATTGGATTTAAAAAACTGAGGTTAAACCCCCAACATTGACTAACACTGTACATTTCAGTGAAGGGGATGCATATCACTTTACTGACCATATTGTCTGTCTTACAGGTCAGAAATAAATTCTCACTATGTCTGATGGGGACTATGATTACCTCATCAAATTCTTAGCCCTGGGGGATTCTGGAGTGGGAAAGACCAGCTTCTTGTACCAGTACACAGATGGAAAATTCAATTCCAAATTCATTACAACTGTGGGGATTGACTTCAGAGAAAAAAGAGTGGTAAGTAGAAATATCGACACAAGAATCTACTGTATTCACGAACATCAATGAAGTGAACAGCAACAGGACTTGATTTCCATGTAGTTCTAAAAAATCTTGTGACTTAATGTGAAAAGGCTGTTATCTTAACATATGATTTAGGCAACTTCTAAATCTTGTGGGATCATAGTCACTTCCTTTGTTTAGTGTCCCCTCACATCGTGCAGAACTCAACAGTTGTGGCTTTTCCTTTCAAGTACTGTGAATGCATTTTCCTGCAAAAAAGTGTTGGTTTTGTCAGTAGCCTACAAATCCTACTGATTTGCATTTCCAAAGCATAATTGCTATTTGATGCTGCATCTTTTTGCATATTCTCTTCTCTAACTGATATTTAATGTTTGTGTCTGTGTTGGCTATAAATGAAATGTGTATTGGGTGAAACTACCAAAGCTTCTTTCATAACAACAAGATACAGTCTACTGGTCTGCTTGCTTGGTTGCCCTTATTCTCCCTGTTTAAGTACTCTGAGCCAATAACAAGGGAATCTAGTTAAAAGAACTATGAATACATTGATAGTGACAACTTAATCCACAAAATGCTTGTCAAGATAGCGTCTTGTACCATTATAGTATAGTCACTGGTGGCTTAAATGTTGCATCTGAGTGCTGGTTTCATATGACAAATGGTAGAATATGTTTGGTGGGAAGTATTCCAAATTCTGCACTCTCTTGAAGATACACATGGAAACGCTTCTCCACAGCAGACATTACCCAGTCTACGAAGGGGCTTTCTTACTTTTTCACGTTGGGTCCAGAAGTGCTTTCCCCGTTGTGCCCGAGGGCTAACATTTGATTTCATTTAGAGGCTTGTCAAGCTTTCGGAACATCAGCTGAGTGGTGATGCGGTAGTCTAATAATAATAATAATAATTGCTTACACTTATATAGCGCTTTTTCTGGACACTCCACTCAAAGCGCTTTACAGGTAATGGGGACTCCCCTCCACCACCACCAATGTGCAGCCCCACCTGGATGATGCGACGGCAGCCATAGTGCGCCAGAACGCTCACCACACATCAGCTATCAGTGGGGAGGAGAGCAGAGTAATGAAGCCAATTCACAGAGGCTAGTCTGTGTGCATCTCTCCCTGACGGTCCCGTAAGAACATGGGAAGGGTTACAGACGAGAGGAGGGTGATTCAATCATTGTGTGTGTGAGGTTTCTAGTAGTTTGTCTTGTCTGTGGTTTCCCGATGGTTCCCAGGCTGCATCTACATGGCTTGGCACCTGGTTCCAGACACCCACACCCCTCTGTGGGTGTGTTCTCTCTGTAAAGACGGGTCTTCTGTTAAATGCTTTTCCTTGTAACTTCCACTTGTACCCTCAATCTGTTGATTCACAAGTTTCTCATATACTTATAAGAAAGATTATCCAAGGGAATTAACTTTTGCTGAATTGCTTGTTCATATAGTTATACTATAACTTATAGATCATGGCATGATTCTGTGAGGCATATGGACCAGGTTCAGAATGCACATCTTCTACACTGCCTTGTAGAAGTCTTCGAATACAGGGGGTCAGACTGATCTGTGGAGATTCCCACAGGGTCACTGGAGTCGGAAAGTCTTTGCACGTGCTTCAGAGCCAGGTGTTACTTGGGGGTGAGAGGTGCACAACAGTTGGTCAGTGTGGTTAACACTGAGGGACTATGGACAGCACTGTCAATATTTGAGCATGGCTTTAGATCAGATGAACCAATTAAGGCAATAACAAGAATAAAAACAAGTAAATTGCCATCTTTAAGTCATAAAAGTAGCAATGTCTTTTTCATTTTAAGCATTAGAATAAGAAACCTGCAGACATTCAGTTTTGCTTTGAAAGCTGTAATTGCCCAGCTTATCCAACCTATAGAATTTCATCCCTTCTTCACCAGCAGCTGAAAGCTAGTCTTCCTGTAATGGGAAAAATTACCTATTGGAATAAAGCATTGGTGGTAATAATGAAAAGAAAGCCTTGAATATCATTTTTATTGATTTTACAAAGCTTGGTGCAAATTGAATGGGTGGGCCTAGTGTTTGTGAAGTTACCTCACGGAAATTAGAAAATAATTGTGCTATTCTGTACACTCCCGAAAGATAAACATTGAAAATGACTTAACCAAATTTGAATGTGTAATGTGTTTAATCACAAGCATGCTTAGGTAATGACTTGAAAGGAGAATTATTGCAGATCTTTGTAAAAAAAACCTAGATAAAGCCTTTTTTATAGAATTACTGTCATAATACATACATAATAGCACGTTCCAAGCAGAGCACATGTGGAAACCTTTACATCCCTGGTGATAAAGTTCATGCAAATACACAGGGCTTAATCATTTGGCCTTTTGGAGATGAGTTGCACTAAGCTTTTTGCCTGAAATCATTTTAAAATATTTTAGTATAATGGGAGAAGTGACAGTTGAGTCACTTGTCCCATAAAACTAAGTTTCAATATTTTTTTCCATTGTTTCAAGGTTCAGTTTAAAAATATCTGTGCTTGACAGGTGTACAAGTCGAATGGTGCCGATGGGATTGCAGGAAGAGGGCAGAGGATACACATCCAGCTGTGGGACACCGCTGGACAAGAAAGGTGCGTAAGAGTGTGTGAATTTGTTTTCCCCTTGGCTGTGTCAGAAAAGGCCTTAGGCCTTTTGTGACTCCTGAAAAACATTGTCTCTCAGTGCCACGTTTTTAACTCACAAGTGTGTTTGAGAAGGGAAGTATTTTTTTCTTTGCTTTTCCTTTTGCAAAGTGTTTTTTTTTTAATTCTTCTGTGGGTTAAGATGTTCAAACATGAATTAAATTCTCCTTTTTGTTATAGATTTCGTAGCCTAACGACAGCATTCTTCAGAGACGCTATGGGCTTTCTCCTTCTGTTTGATCTTACTAATGAGCAGAGTTTCCTCAATGTCAGAAACTGGATGAGTAGGTTTCATTGCCTATATATATATACATGTGCTTTTTTAAAATGTGTATCCTACTTGTATTTGTCTTTCTTTAAATTATGGACCCTGAATGATTTTATAACTACAGTGTTTTTCGTTACTTGACTATAATGGTTTTGAAAAAAAAAATCTATTTATAGTTACTTGTGATAAGAGCAGTATATATGTGGTTGTACATGAGTAATTACATAATATTAAACCCATTCGTTAATTGATATGCTAAACTAGAATTTAATACCAGGACTTCTTAGCCTCATGCTTCTCAGACCAAAACACCTATTGCTTAAAAGCGTACTTATATTTGACCTTCATAGTAAATGCATTTATTGCTTCTGAAATTCAGTGACCGCCAGTTTAATTTTCAAGCTCAGTATTAAAAGAAAGCTAAAATAGTACGGGCAGATGAGATTTTAATTGCGTATTTTAAAACAGATTAAAAAGAAAGTCACATGAAGCTCATCAACCTTTCTGCTTGTGCAGGTCAGTTGCAAATGCATGCATACTGTGAGAACCCCGATATTGTCCTCTGTGGTAATAAGTGTGATCTGGAAGACCAGAGGGCAGTGAAAGCAGAAGAAGCCCAAGAACTTGCTGAAAAATATGGGTACGTACTATTGTAACCTCAGTTTTGCTAATGCTAAAACAAAGTCTCCATTTTTATTCTTTTACATGTGTGCATTCATGCAGAAAATCACAGCACAGTTCTGTGTAGTTTTTGGAATAGGTTCATGATGAGGCCCTGAGGAGACTCAGGCAGTATTGGGCAACCTTCCTTTTATTCCTTATGTAAAAAAAAACATTGTGTTGGGAAGAGATAGATATATTTGAACACTAGCACGGAAAGAATATTTCTGAAATTTAGAAATACACACCTCACACTGTTCAGCAGTTTTTCATTCCCTGTCAGTTCAAATAAAGCCTGCTTTTTAAATAAGAAGGAAAGCTAATCTCCTCAGGTGTGTAGCAGGATCAGACAAGTCCTCAAGAAGAGGAAATTCTCTTGCACACTGCTGTATGCAAAAAGCACATTTAAAATGAAAGAGGTGAAAAGCTGACATTCCGGTTTTAGTCATCTTTTCATTTTTCTCATATTATATCTATTATTTTGCATATTGCAGTATGTGGAAGCCCCTTCTTTCCTCATATTTCAGAACCCTGTCAAAGTGCTCAGTCAATACCCAAATACAACAAAATTTCAAATTCTGACAACCCGTCAAAGTAATTAACTGTACCAAACTGTGACTGATAATGGTGACGGCTTTGGTAGGAGTTCTGTCTGATTTATCTGATGTGGTCTGTTTCTGTAGAGGTTATTTAGCTGAGAAACATTTATTTAGAGTGTCAAGGCCCAGAAACAGGGAAAGTGCGTTTGCTTTCGAAGAGCCTTGACACCTTCTGCAGTAATCCCCTTTTCAAAAGGATTTATTAAACTATGAAATGCTTTCATTTGTATACTAGTTTGAGGTAGTCTGTCTTATTCTCATGGCCAAAACTTGAATACCAGCATGAATCTTATGGTAGACGATTTGAATCATTATAATATTATAAGGTGTGTAAATGTGCTTCGGGTTAATCCTGAGTTCTGTATGCATACTTTAGCTTGATTTAATCAGAATACAGTAGCTTCCTCCAGTTAGAAGGCATTGATGGTGTTGTGCACAGAGCTTCGCGTCTGCTCTTCCAGCGTCCATTCAGCTACATGCTAGAATAGTGAACAAAAAACTTCTCAGTATCCATAGCTGTCATGTGAACCTATAAACTACAGTAATCCCTTGCTGTACAGGTTTTCATTAATATGACTTGTAGTGATTCCTACCTTTTTAAAACAAAAAATTTAACAAGTAGATTTTATTGGGACAAGCTGGGCTTTCATAAAGCATTTCCAAAGTTCTTCTTTTCTTGCATCTTTTTATTACATTTTTGCTTTTTTTGTAATAAAGGCTTGTGTGTGAAATGCATAAACATTAGGTACTATCCTGTACTATATGCATTTGCTAATGCCTGTAATTATACATGTATAACTACTGTACTGTAAATGAGCAGAATTATAAATGTCCTTAGCTGAGGAAAACAATGACATGTTATTTGAATAAATATTGAGGTATTACTTTTATACTTAGGGTACCGTTTTGCATTGTGTTAAGATGAAGTTTGGGTACATTTTGTTTTTAGTTCTGGAGCAAATCGGAGATTATAAAATGGAAAGTATTGGGGATTTAATTTCCATTGTACGAGTATTCAACTACAAAGCACTTTTCGAGGAATGAATTAAGCTTGTATAATGAAGGAGTACTGTATTTTATTGTTTGACAAGAATCACAATTTAAAATTCTTGAAATTTGTAGAGAGGATTGTTTTTCCCATTCTGTAAGTATTTTTATTTTACTGTGACAGACTAGTGTGCTGTCCAGGGTATTATAATCCTGTCACCAGGGATAGGTACCAGGAATTGGAAAGTTAACATATCAGATGGCCTTCAAGATCATTAGGTTCTGCTTCTTTGTAGACACCTAACCAGTATTGGCTGTACTGCAAACATACCGTTACTTATGAAATTTACTTGACCTAGTAAGGAACAATTTTAGAGTTGCCAATTAATTGTTTCTGGGACATGGGAGGAAACTGAAGCAATTGGTAAAAACTGCACGCAGAACATGAACCTAGGACTCTGCATAAAGACCACCACACCTGCACCCAGTAAGATGCATTTATATTGCTACACATTGTGCGAGTTTCCTATCGTTCTGATTTACTTTGATAATGCCATCCAAGATGAGAGCTGGCTTAAAGTGACAAGCTTGACATTTTAAAATGGTCTCTGGAAGAGGAAGCTGTCATGAAGTGTAGCATTGTGGCAGCATTGAAATCTGTAGGAGCAATGAAAGGAGAAAAGCCTCTATAAGAGTGAAAGTCTGGCTGCTTGTGCACTTTATTATACATTATATATTCTACTCAGGACACGCATTGGTATAGAAAACATCTTAACTGCTCTACAGTAATCATTATTCACTAGTAATCTATTTACAGATTTATTGCAATCTATTGCAATTGCAATCTATTCTGTAAAATCCTTTCATAAAATCTTTAATAAACCTTTAATATCACTGATCTCTCTGAACTGAACTCTTTACTTTCATATTCCACATTTACAAAAAACGTTCTGTTTTGTTCTTTTGAATTTAAATAATTTATGATAATTTAAACTGGATTATCTATTCTGACATCATTCAAGTGGAGGAAAAAAAGCACTTATTTAAAAATATCTCATGGCTGTTTCCCAAAGAAAGGTTTGTTTTTGATCTCTCATGGCATTGTGCTGAAACAGGAGGATTTTCTGTTTTTCCAGTGACGTTCATTTACTTTTCTATAAAGGCCATTAAACAGCTTGAGTTGTTGTGGTTGACTTGGTGACTCATATGTCACATATGTTTGTAATGCATTTGTTGCCAGGCATTTACCTGAAAAAAAAATCCTGCCTTCAGATGAAGGACAGTCTAGATACTGTATTCCCAAGACAGATGACACTTAGAGAAGGGCTTTATGAGCAAAACACGGTTCTACAAGCATGTACAAACTGCAGTGTGATTTCCTCTTTTTCTTTACAGTAGGAAAAGCTGTGAGCCATAGACATCTCCTGAGGTTTGATTCAGAAAGTGATGTGTGCAATGGGTGATTTAAAGGAATTTCTACAGGGGTTTATCAGTACTTAAATAAGGAAGGTAGATGTTGAACAGGGACACTTGCTCTGTAAGTTCATCAGCAGGGCTTCTGAGAGATAAAATCACAGAGCTTGAGCCATAAACGAGAAGTCCTGCCTCACTTGCACCCCCTTCAGTTTTATACTGTTGTATAGTCTTAAAAGCATGATAAGCATCTTAATGCTGCATTGAAAAATGTCATTTTATGGTGTGGAATTACATGAACCAAGAATCAAATTCTGGTGACTTTTGTGTATGATGTATACTAATCGGTGCCATATTTGAATTGCCAGTCAGCGATTTATACGATTAACAGTGCCATATTTGGAGCTGGAATCAAAGTGACTAAAATGCAATCAGTCCAGTTGGCCGTAGTTTCTAATATGAAAGCTGTTCGCTAGGAGAAATGACAGTTACACGAACGGAAAGGCCAGTGTCTTTACTCTGCCCAGAGGTCTTCACATTATGTAAGGGTGTGATTCAGAAAGGTAATTAGCTCTGTAAAACTGTAGATGTGCTATTGTGAATAGGTAGGAATTTACTATGTCACTTTGTATATAAATTAAAATTTAAATTAAACTACATTTTTCTAATTGGTAGTTGGAGCTAGATTTCTGGAAATAATTGACACGACAAGAAATGCGAAGTGGCAAATGTTTTACAAAAAAATGTGCCAATCATTGATATGGAAAGAAAGTGATGAGAGATCCTGTTTCAAATTTAACCAAAAGCCATTAATGACAAAAGTTAATTAACTGTTAGTCCAATATAAATATCGAGATTGATTATTATTTGTTAATGTCAGAGTTCTTGTCTATCACTCTCATGGAAACAATAAAATCGTGCCACGAAATATGGCTAAACCTCTGCTCAGAAAGGGGGCGCCCCCGCACATCTGACGGTCCTGGTAACTTGTTTTGGGTGTAGGTTTTCACATGTCCGTGTAGGTTTTCTCTGGGTGCTCCGGTTAACTGAACTCTGGGAAAATTCGACTTGGTGTGAGTGTGTCTGTGTTCGCCCTGTGATGGACTGGCGTCCCGTCCAGGGTGTATCACTCCTTGCACCCGTTGCTTGCCAGGATAGGCTCTGGCTCCCCCACAACGCTGAATTGGATAAAGGCGTTAGAAAATGGATGGACGGACTAGTTTTAGCGCCGGTGTTTTTTGAGCTACAGTAAGAATTTGTCAAAATGGCACACCACCATCGTGTGCAGTGTTGCTTCTCAGAATACAGCTGCCTTGCTGCAGGGACTTCATTGTAAATATATATATATAAAAAAAGCTGAACTGTGCTCTGGAAAATGTCGCCCGCAGGATCCCTTACTTTGAAACGAGCGCGGCCAACGGACAGAACGTGGCCAAAGCGGTGGAGGTCCTGCTGGATCTCATCATGAAACGGATGGAACGGTGTGTGGACAAGTCCTGGATTCCGGATGGGGTGTTGCGATCCAATGGCCACAGCTCTGCGGATGGACTTCCAGAGGACAAAACCCAGGAGACGGGCAAATGCAGTTGCTAATGTACCTTGGGGGGAGGGGACATCACCTGTGTCTCAGTAGTACAGCTGTAGTTATTCTTCTACTCTAGGGCCTTTCCGCATGGTGTACGGCAGGGAGCTTCTTCTGAGATGGTGTGAGAGGAGAGTTGTATTGAGTTTACGTTACCACGCTGCTCACAGTTTTCTGGTGTCTGCTACTGTATTTTTTTTTTTAATTGTTACTTAGATGGGTTCTTCACTTTTTAACCTTTTTTAAAATAATAAAAGTTCATATACAGGACAGAAATCAACAGTTATATGCAGTGCTTTTAAGTTGAAATTTGTAACTATAGCTGTACTACCAGAAATAGTTTGTAAGCTTTTAAAACAATAGCCCTGATATATCTGTGTTCTGTATGGCCCAGGCCAAGAATGCTCTGTGTGGTAGTGTAATGGTAAGATTGTATTTAATGTATAAATTTTCCTATATTTCAACAGTGCAGGGCAGCCTTGACGCTACAACATTAGCTTCAGTGCAGTAGCTGGACTGAATCTGTGTACCATATGCACTTTTTGGACATTTGTTCTTCTAAATTGTAAAGAAATGACATTGGGCTATAGGTCTTCTTATGGTAAGAAAGCAATTTTAAGTCATGAATACATTAAATCAATAATGACTGAATTTGAAAGCTTTCATTTCCTATACTTCTTGATGGTATAGAACGCTGATACATTTCTTCTGTATATCTTTCATGGTGGAATTTTAGGGTCTCTTATAGAATTGTAGGCTTTTTGTAAGGTCAAGAAGATCTCTCTGATTTACTTTCATCAAAAATCAAGTGTTTTATAAAGCTAAAATGTAATTTTGGGAAGTGCCTGGAAATATACTTTTTTTCCCCTACACTGTATTAATGCCAAAACACTGTAACAATGCCAAATATGTTAAAGATACTCATTATAATATCTAGATTTTATTTATTAAAATGATGTAGTAAACATTAAAAGCTATTTTCTGTTGTTTTTTTCTTATCTGCTTACTAGTATATTCATGTTTTATTGACTTCATAACTTCTTGGTTTGCTGGTATCTGGAACCTGTACAATACTAATCATCACATCTGAAGTTTGTGCATTATCAAGTTTTCAGTTGGCAAAATAGATATGAATGTATGCATAAGAGTATTTTTTTAGTATTTAGAGTATTTAAGAGTATAATTTACTGTATATCAATTTAAAAAAAATGGACCATTTTTGATTTATAATCTACTGTACAGTATGTGAGAATTGGCAGATTTTAGTTTCACTGTATTTTACTGTATCAATATTGAACATGCATGCAAGTTGGGAATCATTGAGCATGTAGTGTGCAGGATACTACTGTGGTGTTGAGTAGTTCAACAACATTAGAGCTATAAGAGCATAAATCATTGTGGGTTATTAATATGACCAATATCAATAGCAGGGATTGTTATACTTACTGAAACGAGAGTACACCCGTGTCTTCCAGGTTTCATTCCAGCTAAATGTTAGTTTACCATCAACTTTGCTTGTCAAGTCAATAAAATAAACTGTTCACTTGCAGTTTAAAACTGTTTAAGTTCTTGCACAGCAGGGTTTGAAATTATGGATAAAACCTTTACCAAATACTGGGTTTTCAGCTCTTCTCTCACTTTTGGTGGGTAGAATGCTACAGCAGAAGCCCAGTAGGTTTTATGGAGCACCCATAAATGATCAATCTGCAAATTCTTGGAATAGTCAGTTTTGATCAGTTTAGAATGTTATCTGGTTCAATTACATGGAGAATTTCCAACTTGCCCTTCTTTGGCGTTTGTGATTAATTGAAGTGAGTAATTGAACAATTCACCTGCTTTGGTGGTCAAAAAGAAAATGTGTTCTCAGGCACTTCAAAGATGACTCATAAAAACAGTTGCACAGCCACACCTTTTTTTATTGGTTAAATTTACTTAGTGAGCTCTCGCAACATCTAGAACACATTCTCACTTGAGAGTGTTTTATAGAGTCATCTCGAACTCTGCATATGGTGAACTGATTATAGGAGAGGTTTAGAAAGAAAGATGAAAGTCATCAATTAGCATGGGTGCAACCATTTTAAACACAAATCAAAACAGGATTTTAGTCATGACTTTTCTTGGAAGCATAAAGGAGAGTATTGGTCAAAGTGAGTCCTGAGTGCAAAAACAGTTAAAAGTTTTATCAGATTGTTCAATTTAGGGATCAATAAGCTTAATTGATTAAGAAGTGGGTTGGAATGAAACCAGAAGAGCTAGTACTGCAGGATCAGGATTGGGGAGATGCAGTTCTGAAGCTTAAAACTCAGAAGGACATCTTGACAGATTGTTTCATTTTATTTTAGAGTGGGTTTATCGGGTTCATTTGCTTTTCCTTAAGTAAAAGCATCAATATGGTGTTGCTGGTTCACTGTTCCAACACTAGGCAGGGGAATAGGAATGTACTCTGCTCTATTTGAATGTAAAAGAGTACTTTTACAACACTGAGACACATACTCTAATATTTGAGTAGGGTTATCTATCAACAAATGTTAATTTCTCCCATGTACAGTACAAACCTTTAAGTGTAAAAGATGATTTTTGATATTTAATATTTTAATTCTGTATGTATTAAGCTACAGAACGAAATATGCTGTACTTTAACAGAAGGACATTTAAAATAAAAAAATAAATAAAGGTTTTTTCATGACAAAATCCTAAAGACGTGATGTGCTCAAATTAAAAGATATTGCAACATGCTGTATTTGTTCCGAAAGTCATTGCCTGAATCGACAGTGTTTTGGCTTTCAGTTTTCTTTGCCTCTGGAAGCCTCTCAACGGGATAAAGCATCTGTAGAGACTCAACGGATCATACCTGAATAAGGCTGCCATCAGTATGCCTGGGACAGTGATCTACAGCATTGGTCCTGGAGGAGCACAGTTTTCTGTTTTTTGCTCCACTAGACTTCTTAATTACAGGGATGTTGATTTCTGTTTTCTATTTGGATCATATCTGTAAATTTGCTTTTAGCTCTTAAAAGGTCATGTATGATTTGTATTTGGTACCAAACCTCTATCTATTCTTGAGTTTCCAGAACAGCCCTCATTCAGATGTTTTGCCTGAAGTACAACCACTGAACCTCTGCAGTAGGATAAAATGCTACTGTTTAGCCAGCAGTATGTGCAAGAATGTTGAGAAAAGGCAGCATAAAGGCAGTGTGTATTGGAGTTGTTGGAAACAGTACCCATGAAGCGGGATGTTTTTGACACTCGGGACCAACCAAAGAAACAAGATAAAAGTGTAAACAAGCAAGCAGATCAATGAAGTCGTCAATTAGCACTAGCAATTTAGAGTTCAGCTGGAAGGAAAACCGGTAGACTCAAGTATTCCTGCTGGAGCGAGGTTAGGAACCATTGATCTATAGACATTCTTAAAAACCTTTTAGTTACGTCTGTTAAGGGGGAGCTGCAAAGGAGATGTGCAAGGAGCAGAGTCAAACAGGGAACCGAAGGGAAAATCAAAATGCCAGAGAACCAGGTAATTATTTGCTTTTACCCAAATGCCAGGAGTATTCAGAGCAAAATGCAAGAAAAGGCTACTGTATTGGCATGGACTCATAGTGTAATTGCAACCACAGAAACAAAGTGAGGGGTATGAATACAGCATTACTGGATAACAACCATAATTAGTGTGAAATATAGAGTGAATGTGAATAAAAGATGTGCAGTGGTTCACTAAATGAGACCAGGTTTAGGTTTAAAGCTAGGGCTAAAATTGGATGTAGGGTTAGTGTGAGAAGAAATCTTAGGTTAGACTTAAAGATAAAGTTAGGATTAAGGCTAGGGTAGGTGTTTGGGCGAGGATAAAACCTGCAATTGAGTTTACAGCAGAGGCAGCAATGAAATCATTAATTTCTAAAGACCTGGAACAATGGCTGGTTTATTACAAGTAATTTACTTATGCAAAAAACTCTTGAAGATCTTTCAAGGCCCAAGACCCTTAATTCAACAAATTGCTTGCTTAATTGATTGGCATACTAGTGTTCCCAACCTTAATAAAATATGTTATTCAGGGTAATTTAATTTATTGTCTGATTAGGGTTCTCCGGAAGCAGGTTGTGTCCCCTGTTTTAGAATGAAAGGAAGGATTAGGATTATGGCTACATTTGTATTAAATTTCTGTTTAAATATATTGGCAAGAAAAGGTATACAAAATCAGTGGTCAAGATCCCATGAATTTTATAATGCTTAATGATATTTGGCACGTAGTTAACAGCAGAAGCAGAAGCAGATGTTTAAATCATATGATGATTATGAAAGCCATTTCAGTTTGTTCCGCAGTATTTAACTATCTCAGAATGTTCTAATAGAACTTATAGAACTATAGAACTTCTATAGTTTTTCATGTGTTTGTTTCTAAGCAACCGCTACACTCTAAAATCCCTTTAATACTGAGATCGTGATCATTAAGTGATCACCGTAATGACTGTAAGAAATAACTTAATTCAATTTCGCATCTTTACAACAGAATCGCTTAATTCTTTGCAACCAAAATGTCTCAACGATAAAATGTCCAGGAGGTGGCAGTATTAATTTTCCTTTTTTTTTCGTGACCTTTTAACCGGAAACTGAACGTTGCAACTTCCTTTAGTAAACACTCCGTACATGTGATAGGAGTGGACTTGATTTTTAATGGATGAATAAATACTGAAACATTAAAAATGCGTATCGAGAAATGTTATTTTTGCTCCGGGCCCGTTTACCCGGGTCATGGAATGATGTTCGTTCGAAATGACTGCAAGGTGAGAGACTTATTTTATCTTGTTTTCTTAAAACGTGCCATCAGGCCTTCGCGATGGAAACCAGCACGGTAGTTCAGCGTGGATCACACCTGGGACTGGAGTTTATTAGATAATTTCGGAAATAGAGAAATATAGTAAAAGAGGACTGGGTATTTGTAGAATTACCTAGATCTATATAGTGTGAATTTTATTTTTCGATACAAGTACATTTTTATACTTCAGCTTTAAAATTCCGTTTCAATTACACTGACGAGGTTTTGTACTTTATTTGGTCTGATAGGAATGGATTTTAATAATTATATTGAAAATAAAACTGTAGGATTAATTATTGCTTTTGGATCAATTGTTGTATAGCGAGCTCAGTCACATATAGTTTTTCCTTTGAGTGGGAAGACCAGTGAAGTTTTCTCAACTTGTACATTTTGGAATGGACTTTTTTTCAAATCTGCTTTACATGTTTAATTGTTCAGACGTAAGAAGGCATTGCATTTTTTACATCCCACGATTAGCGCCTATTATAATAACATTTTATATTTTAATCTGCTCTTTTTAGGTGTTTAGGTTCTGCAAATCAAAATGTCACAAAAACTTCAAGAAGAAGAGAAACCCCCGAAAGATCAGATGGACGAAGTCTTTCCGGAAAGCTTCGGGCAAGGAATTGACGGTGGTAAGCGTGACGTCTTCAATGGTTTTGGAAAGAGTGCCTGTTAAAAACAGAATGATTACGTTTTTTAATGTTGGTTTTTTTATTACTAATGCAGGATAACTCTCTGGAGTTTGAGAAGCGCAGAAATGTTCCAGTGAAATACCAGAGAGAGTTGTGGAACAAGACTGGTAAGGCCCCCCTCTGTGTACCCCTTTTACAGTGAATAACTCTTCATTTGACACACTGTATAGTTCGCTAACATTTGTGAGGCTTATAAAGAAAGTTACTGTGGCTGCAGGCCTGTCCTATCAGTATGTGTTTTTAGTTATATATGAGTTGTGGTAATTTTGGTGAATGTAGTGGTTTGATACAAGTGATTAAATCCAATGTTTTTAAATGATCTTAAATGATCACTTTAAGAAAACGTGGTGTCTCAGTTACTCAGTGTCTTAGTAACTAATAATAATAATTTCACAGAGTAGGGAGGCACAGTGCTTAGCAGTGCTGAATTTTGGGATTAATTCTGACCCTGGGGTTCTGTCTGCTTGGAAATTGTATGTTCTTCCCTTGTTTCTGTGGGTTTCCTTCCACAGTCATAAAACATACTGGGGTGAGTTTCCCCAAAACGATGAATCTTAGAGATTAATGAGCAACTTTACGATGTAAGTACGGTCATTTTATAAGCTAGGATAAAGTACTTCTTTGTTAACCCCACCCCTGAAGTCGCTTAGCAAAAAGCATCACAAGTCAATTGGAAAAACAATCGATTGACAATACTTTCATTACATGGTGTCGGTTTTGGTCCTTCAGTGAGATTAAATAAAGTTGTAAAAAGGAAGTAAACATGACATCATACTTTAACAACCAAATAAACAAAAGCATATAGATAGGCACAAAATGGAACACCTATTGTTAATAAGAGAAAATAAAATAAATGACTGACATGCTGTAAAAGAAAACCAAGATCGACTGTGTGGACAGTGTAAGTGTCTTTGATTTAAAGCAAGATTTTTTTTTGACACGCTGCCATTGTTAAGAATCACAGTGTTTCATGAGAAAATACTGTTATTTATAGTTATTGGGTGTATTGGAACTGCATTTTAATTGGTCTTATTAACGTGACATCTGGAAAAATTAACTACTTAGCTTGTCATGTGTCACTCAAATACAGGACCTATAATCAAATTTAAATACAAGTAGGTCTAAGCTTTACTGTCAACAATCACAACAGAACATAAAATGGTATTTGAACTTTAAATATAAATAAATATTAGGCCCAATGATTTAACTTAAATAATGCATTACTGCATTTCATCATGAAAATCATATAATCTAGTCAAGTATAAAACTTAGCATTTTTTTTAAATTAAATATATTGTAACAGATTGGGGTTCTCTGGACATGTGCCCTTGCTGCTCCCATACAAATACAAGTAGAGGAGAAAATACAGATAAAAGAAAGAAAACATAAACATAACAAAAAAACAATTAACTGCCAGTGGTAATGAGGTAAATATGTAACAAAGTTATATTTTTACATATATCAAATGCTTTCCTTGTTTTTAGTATTTTTCACATTCTTTATGGAATTTAAATAAAATTTAAAATCCATCTCAAAAGTACTGAGAGAGGGAGTATTATTGGACCATTTGACTTATGAATATGAAATTTACCCAGGATGACTAATAAAATAATTAATGTGTAAATAATAATAATAATAATTACTTACACTTATATAGTGTTTTTTGAACACTCCACTTTAAAGCGCTTTACAGGTAATGGGGACTCCCTTCCACCACCACCAATGTGCAGCATCATCCACCTTTCCAGCCATAGTGCGCCAGAACGCTCACCACACATCAGCTATTAGTGGGGAGGAGAGCAGAGTAATGAAGCCAAATCATAGATGGGGATTATTAGGAGGCCATGATTATTAAGGGCCAATGGGAAATGAGAAACGCCCTGGGATTTTTAATGACCACCGAGAGTCAGGACCTCGGTTTTACGTCTCATCCGAAGGACGGCGCCTGTTTACAGTGTAGTGTCCCCAACGCTATACTGGGACATTAGGACCCACATGGACCGCAGGGTGAGCGACCCCTGCTGGCCCCACTAACACCTCTTCCAGCAGAAACCTTAGTTTTTCCCTGGAGGTCTCCCATCCAGGTACTGACCAGGCTCACACCTGCTGAGCTCCAGTGGGTTGCCAGTTGTGAGTTGCAGGGTGATATGGCTGCTGGCTGCTAAATAAATGTTATTTTTCCAAATTTCTTCTTACATAGTACAACAAAATATCAAAATCCATAATATAAAATCTTAGTATTCTAAATTTCCAGAGAATTGTCATGGCGTGAATTTAATGTCTGGCGATCTCTGTTGCTAAGGTTGGCTTAAGAGGTAGCCAGTTTAAGAAGCACTTAGTGATTAACGAGTGGGTCAGGGAACATGTAGATTACAAAGAATTTAACGTGCTACTTTAGTTACGATAGGTTTTGGGAAACACTCGTAAATTAACGATAGATCTTAAGATTGAGTTTACGATGTTCTTAGCACCATGATGCTTTCGGGAACCTCACCCCTGATATGTTAATTGGCTTCTGGGAAAATTGGCCCTCGGTGTGAGTGCATGTGTCTGCCCTGTGCAATGAACTGGTGTCCCATCCAGGGCGTACCCTGCCTTGCTCCCTTTGCTTGCTGGGATAGGCTCCGGCTCTCCTGCAACCCAGAATTGGTTAGAAAATTGATGGACTTCCATGTGTTTGTAAAGTTTCTCATTCACTTCCTCTGTCCCCTTTTCCCTCTTCCTGAGGAGTGCTGTGACTATAGTGACATAGTTTTGGTTAAACAAAGCAACAGAGATGAATGGCTGTTGGGCTTTATAATTTTCCTTCTGTCAGTATTGTTAATTAAATTTATGAAATATGGCAATTTTTATCCCAACATAGTTAAAAGTCTTTTTAGAAGTTTAATTTTGAAACTTTCCTGTCCTTGTAATAAACAACACATTTAGGTTTTTGCTTTCCTGAGTGCTAACTGACTTTTGACTGCTTGTTTCAGTGGAAGCCATGAAGAAAGTAGAAGAGATCAAACAGAAACGGCAAGCAAGGTTTATCATGAACAGGTGAGAATCTGTCTTAGTTCTGATTTTGGAGAAAGAACACAATCTTCTCCCATTTTTATCAAGATTAAATGATCAAGTAATTTCATTTTTATGCATCTACCAATGTAAGTAAATGTTTTGTAATGTAACAGTCTCAGAATTGTTCTGAAAGATCTGTGAGGATTTTTTGTGATTAGAATTTGGATTAAATTCTGGCGCACTGCTGTGTCTTTGTATTAAAGACTGAAGAAGGGCAAAGAGTTAGAGAAGGAAGAAGCCATCAGCGAGGTGAAGAAAAATATCCATCTTATCAAAGCCCCACATGCAGGTAAGTACATTACGTTTTATTTCCTGTTTGGGGCTGTTTAGGTCTCACTGAAGCTGCTCCAGAGCAAAGATGTAATTTATCCCATTCTCTTGTCTGTGTTTTATCAAGGAGAGCTTTGGGTCATCGTAAGTATCAGCTGGGGTTATTAATTGCATTAATTTGTACATTCCCTTAATTAACTTGAGAGTAATCGGGTAAACATTTCCCTTGTAGTTTTTTAATATCTTGAATGTCAGTTCTGCAGATTAACTTATTGATGGGAGTACAGGTGGCTCATCCTTGAAGCGCCACATTAATTGCTGAAGTGGCTTCAGTATGTAAAATGAATGCTAATTGGGTTTTTGCTGTTGAATATTGCCCATTTACTAAAGTCATTCCGTGGCCATATAGGTCAAGGTGGGATATTCATTTCCAGCATTTGAGAAGCAGTACCAACATTATGCAGGTATAATTTAGCCAGTCATAATTGGTGCTATGTGTTGTAGAATCTGATTTTTAAACCAGACTCACTGTTTCCTGTCTGGCTGTGCTGAAATGTCAAAAAAAGAAAAAACAAATTTGGTCTTTTGCTTATTAATATGTGTTTTTATTTGCAGGAAAAGCAAAGAAGATGGAGGAAAAGATGGTGCAGAAATTACAAGAAGATGTGGAAATGGGAGACGATTAAAAATGTTCATCCTCATTCTTGCAGTGGAATTAACTGTAATTGAGACCTTTTAACTGTTGTAGGAACTTTTGAATTTCATGTATAAAAGCATTTTTCTTTCATTGAACAAAATCATACAAGCTCCACTGCTCTTCACTTCCATGGCTACAAAAGATAACGCAAGTATTTCAGTAAATTTCCCAGTAAAATAAGAGTGGCTTGGCTGCTAATTTGCAGGACCTTGAAACTCCTTATATCATTTAAATGGTTTTGTTCCTAATGTGCGAAAACCATCCATATGCATTGAAGGTGTTTCTAAATTAAACCAAAGTCACAATAAACAATGATCTGGTTTGGTAAAGTACTTGTTTTAGTGTCAGTGACTTTGTATTTTTAATAACGTATCTCAGTAATTTAGTCTACATGTTTTCAGATGTGCAAAAAGAGGATTTATTTTATTAAAACATTTTTGTAATGGATGTAGATTGTCTTTGGTATGGAAGTATACATCTTGTTTTCCCTTCAGTATGAATGCTGTAGTTAAAGTCTTTGGATTATAAATTATTGCATAAATTATGCAGGGGTCATGTTTCACATTTTCTAATGTACTATAAAGTGAAACAACAGTACCATTTAATCATAATTCATTAAGTGGAAATTTAAATTGCTTGATGTACTGCACCAATTTTACATCAATTAAGTCTTAATTACAAGTTTTGAGTGGAGTGATGAATTTGCGACTAGTAAAGGCACTTAAGAGACTTCAAAAGTGCTTGTTGAAATAGTTATACAATATCATTTTAAATCTTTCCAGCAATTAAACTGTCTTCAGTTAAAACCTAGCTATCAAATCAAATATCAGATACAAGCAGCTGCTTATTCCTGGTGAGGGTCACAGTAAACCCAAGTCTGTCCTGGAAGCACAGGGCACAAGGTAGGACTATACCTTGGCTGAGGTACCAGTCCAAGTGTGAATGTGAACACATAGAGACAAATTAGAAATATTAATTAACCTCAATCTAGCCTGTCTTTATGAGTTTGGGAAGCATATGTGCACATGGGGAGAACAAACCACACAAAAGTTGCCCCAGCAGCATTGCAATCCAGGACCGAAGAGCTATGCTGTAGCAGCATTAAATGCCACTCTGCCGTTCTGTTGTCGAATAAAAACAGCCTATTAAACAAAAACAATCTTTGCTTTTTTCCAAGGCTGTGGCATTTTAACCTTGAATTAAATTCCCCATTCTTTAGTCAAGATGAACAGATTCTTCATTATAGAGGATAATTTCCTGAGGGGTAATGAATCATTACCAACACAATTCTAAAGCAGGCTGTGTATAAACATCGGAAAAATATCCTGAACTAAGAAACTGGTAAATTTGATTACAGAAATTGAATTATATAAAATAATGTAGAAATTGTGCTGTATATTATTGCTCCATTGTTAGTATACTAAAATAGTCACATTTATTTGAAGTTTGGAATGAAGTGTGATGTACTGCACTGTTATTGTTTTGTTTGCATTTTATTGTGAAGAGATGTTTTTTTTTGCAGTTAATCCAATGGCTTGAATTTGTTAGTTAGATATTTTTGCTTTGTAATAAATACCTTGGTTACTTTTAGCACACAATTGTATCTAAGACCTAAGTCAGTTTTGCGCCTGAAAAATACTGCTTTAAATACCTGCAGTGAAATAATGACCAAGTTGGGTTATGCGAAAAAACACATTCCTAATCCAAGAAGTTGTATATGGCCAATACAGTGATCTTATGTTATCTTGAGGGGAGAGTTTTAAAGTATAATCTGGGTAGACTTTAGACTTGAAAGTGACAGTTTTGTAAACTGTCTAAAATTGCTGGTTCTAGTATGATGTACAAAATGCTGCATTACTAAAAGGCCTACAGTGGACGACAGGACTGCAGTGTTTTCCCGAAGGCTGATATATAACATTAGTTAAGAGAAAGTCCTATCTTGATGAAGCTGTTCAGTGCTCCAATATCCAACTGAGAAAGAGATGGTTTGCCTGAAGAAAAAGTGTTGTATGGAGCAATATTTATTTCTTCCTCCTGTGTGGATTTCAGCTGCTTACGGAGCTTCTGTGAATGTCAGATGTGGGATGTTGATCTTCATAGCTGAGTGATTCTGACAGCTCTTGACTGATTTAAATGTTTCAGGGACACAGAAAATTCTTTCTGGACATAAGTATTTCTGTTCTGTTTCTCAGGGCACACCGGAGGTAATTCTCTGTTTCTATCTGTCATTTTCTGTATGTATTATTTAGCCTTACTCAGACTATGGGCTTGGCCCAGCAGTCTCTGGGACTGCTTTTATTTTTATTCATTAAGGTTTGTAGTATGCTCATCTCAGTGGCACTTGGCTAACTGTCATTGCCATTTTCATTTAAATTGATGAACACTGATAATCTGTCGCACGCTTCATTTACAGAACTGTCGAGCTTGTGCGCTGCAATTTTTCTTGATGTTTTCTTGATGTTACCTATCCATTAATCATAAAGGGAAGGATAAAACAGTATTATATAAAGTACACCCATGTGTTGTCTTGAGTTCGAAATAGCCTCCAAGTCAGTGTAGTGCACAGCCTAATGCATCCATTCATGTTCTAACTGCTAAATCCAGTTCAGGGTCGTGGGGGAGACTATCCTGGCAAGCAGTGAGCGCAAGACAGGGTTCACCCTGGACGGGATGCCACTTTGTCACATGGCAGACAGACACAAACATGTACACCCTCACACCAGGGGCTTTCTCAGAAGCCAATTTACCTACTGTAGCAGTATGTTGTCTTTGGATTGTGGGAGGAAACGGAGTCCAACACGCGAACACAGTGACACACACCACTCTCTTTAAAAGTCCTTCCGTAAGACATAGCAGGGGTGTGAGCTAGCTTGTTTTCTGTGCCCCAAGACGACGTTCACTGCAGAGGAACAGGAGGAGCTTGCTGGAGCAGGGCTGACAGGAGGCGTTAGCGCTCGGAGGAGGGTGGCAATGTCTGGCAAGGTAGCAGCATATCTTCTAACTTGGAGAAGAAAAGCTCCCAAAAACAAGAACAGCCCCAGTGCTGCTTGGTAGCAATGCTAACGACTGTCCCACAACACAGTCTAATGTGCACAAATATTCTGTTTTTGAATGGTAGTTTTGCATGTAGAACTGTCTGGAAGCATTAGTTTTGAAATAAGAAATCGCCTAAATCTGTAACATCAGAAGATTCATGTTATTTTCTCAGTTTCTGTATTTGAAGCCTGCTGGCAGGTAAGAGCAGATGGTTCCCAGCTCCTGAGTGGAAAATGGAGGAACATTTTTCTTTGCTGCACCACTAGCGTTTGAAGTGAGATTTCTTATACATAGGCATTTCTGCACTGGTATCCTAAAGGAACCATTGACTTTAACAGTTGTTGGATTAAAGAAAAAGAGACTTTGGGAGGTCCCACTTTGTTTAACCTGTAAAGGTGCTTATGTGAAGTGCAGGTTATACTCAGAAGTGCAGTGTTTTGAGACTAGACTGTGTCCTTAGCTGACTGTGATTGATAGACAATTACTCAAGCTCAATTGGTTGAATACTACAGGGTTTGGGGTGGACTGGTGGTGGTGAATTTACCCTTGGTATGCTGTGCATGTACTTACAGCTTCCAGGTCAAACATCCCCAGTGACCTGACCTGGAATCTGTAAGTCTGTAGTGTTTTCTGTGCCAGTTCAACACTTAAAATGAAGAAGAAAAATAAAACTCTCTCTAAAAGTCCCTCCTGCTATCTCCCAGTGATAAAACCTGGAACTAAAAGTGCCCTTATTTTTCTACTTTATGAATGATGTTAAAGTCCAAGTTCAGGATGAGTTATAAGGTTATAGTTGCAGACAGTTTAAATACATCAGGGAACAAAGTATTACTGATTGCTCTGCAATCCCAAGGAACATTTAGATGTACTGTGTCTTTAAATCCTGTTGTACAGATACGACTACTGTTTATGTCACTTTTGTTGTTGCATTAATTAACCTACAGTACAGTATGTTTTACAGCAGTAACAAACCAGTTACAAGAAACAATATATTCCAGGGTGGTTTTAATTAAATATAAAATGCTTTTTTAATACATAAGTTTAATTGATTTAATTATAACAGTAGACTGTGTTTCTGTTTCCGCAATGAAAACTTCCAAATATTTCTTAGGCTGACGGAACAGTTCCAGCAAAAAAGAGTAACTAATTAATCAAAACCTGCTGCACAGCACTGCATTTGTCTGTTTTTGGAAGACATTGTGTTGTAGCAGAAAGTAATTAGTCTTGATGCATTAAAGTTTTAAAAGGCACATGTAAAAAAAAGAAAACACGTTTCCTAGATTTCAGTACCACGGTCCTAGGGCACGGGATGGTTTTATAGAACAGAGTAGTGAAGAACTGGGATATTATTTCATTCTTCAGAAGAATTCTTCTAAAGGTCGTCAGCTTGAGATTTTGTGGAAGTTGTCTGAAATATCCAACAAGGTAATATTTCGATAAATACTACTCCGAGGTGTTTCTAAACTAGGGTGGCATGGTGGTACAGTGGTTATCACTCCTGTCTCTTAGGGTGCTTTCTGCGTGGATTGGACTGTGTCTTTTCCTTGTGTTCTCCTAGGTTTCTTCCAGGTGCTCTGGTTTCCTATTATGATCCAAAGACATACTGGTAAATGAATTGGCTTCTGTGAAAACCACCATTGGCTTGGCTGGTGTGAGTATGGACGTGTCTGTGTCTATTTTCCGTGCGATGGACTGGGTACTGTATATCCTGCCTTGTGCCCAGAGCTTGCCAGTATAGGCTCCGGCTCCACTGTTATCCTGTATTGAATGAAGTGGTTACAAAATGAATGGATGGTATTTCTCTGCAGAGTTTATCTACAGAGAATAGAGAAGGCAGTCCCTCACAGCTTTCTGTGGAATTTTAAATGCAAAGCGTGTTGCCAGATTTATGGTAGCTCCTTTAAAACTAACCAGAAGAAAGTAATCAGATGGAATATGATTGAGATGCAATCTCACACAATACTGTTTAACTTAGGTAAATTATACGTTTAATTGGAAAACAGTGGTACTGCTACAGTCTAGTACAGTATGTTAATCTTAAATTGGTAAAGCCCGTATTTTTGCAGTCTTTATAGCTGCGTTTCTAATAGCATTTAATAGTATTTTAATTAAGCTCTTACAGGCTGAAGATTCCTTTAGATAACCTTTACTGTTTTAGAGTAATTGAGGGTGCTTCTTATGATTATGATTATACACATTTCCAAAGTTTTCCTAAGCCTATAAGTACAATACATAACTCCTGTCACCTGTAAATTGCACTAGATTCCTGTGAAATTTAGAGTGGACTTGAAGGTTTTCCAATTCGCATAGAATGCAATTAATGGGACTAGCTTCAGGTTATTTTAAGCATAGTCCTTAAATTCCTAATCAATGGCTCAAATAACTTAATAAACCAATTAAGATATAACATATAAAGGGAAATCAAGCATCTGATTAAGATGATTAAAAAAGAACACGACTTGCCTGAAGAGAAGGAATATAAAGGAATTGCGAGCTCAGATAAAAAAAAGTATATTAGAAAGACTAAAAGAGAGGTGAAAAGTAATATTGCAATGAATGCTAAAATAAATTTAAAAATATGAAAAGTAAAAAAAAAGGAAGGGTTTATTTTCCATTTTGCAAGAACAGGAGGATAAAGTAAAAGTATCTGGGGTAATAACAGGAAACATCTAGATAATGAAAGATAAATGGCAGATGCATTAAATTTCCCTCGGATATACAGTATATCAAGGAAGAAATCAACAACATGATTCAATCAACAAGCTGAGGAAGGACACAATTCAAATATCAAATATTGTTAGAAAAGAAGAAGCAGATGTGCCATACATACTAGAAGTACTTTAGATAAACAAATCTCCAGAGACTGATATACTTTTTTACCAATTGTACATAAGAAAACAAGATATTAATACTATTAATAGGCCATTGACAAAATACAGCCAACAGCTGCTCAAGACAGGGATAATACCTACTGACTGGGAAATTGATAATATAGTACCGATTCCTAAAAAGAGAAGGGAAGGAGAAATTAATTCCCACATTGCAGACAGTAGGTATTCAAGGTAATGACAGGGTCATTTTTAGATTGAGAACATGATTAAAGATAGAAAACAGAGAGTACCAATAAGAGGCTCAAAGTGGGATGATGTAATTAGCGGAGTACCAAAGAGATTTATTCTGGTGTAGTTAATCAACTTGTGAGGTTTGCAGATGATCTCAAATCAGGCAGATTAGCAAGCATTGCAGAACCAGCAGAGGACATTCATAAATATTTAAACATTGGGCAAACAGCTGGCAGATGAACAGACGTATTGTAGAGAAGTACAAAGCATCAGTTGCACAAAAGTAAAACTATTTAAAATTGTACAAATAACAAGCAACACATCATTTAGAATACTGTATTGTGTCCAACTCTGGTAACCATGTAACAAAAAAAGATAATTGTTGCTTGGGAATCAGTCCCAAGAAGAAGAACAGCAACCAGATACATTCCCAGACTTGATAGAAAGTCCAACACAGACAGGCCAAACTTGTAATACCCATGCTAACGCAGACTTGTACTCTCTTGTTTCTATGGCAACCAAGCAAATCTCCACGCAGTCTGAAACATCTACCAGTGCTCCTAATTAATGGGCCCTTACCTTGTTAACATCAGGTATTTTAGGTCTGTCTCAGCCCCAGTCCTCTGCTCAGTCACTGGGCTTCTTCCCCTTGAACCTCTAGTTTGCATCCTATCCTCACTTTCCCAATGGCAGTGTTCTGTCACCAACATGCAGTGCCAGGATTTTAGAATAAGCATTGTGGTGCATAATGTTAATATCCATCAGGACACTGTGAATGGAAATTAGCAGTACAGTATGGTGACAATCATTATACCATGCTTCGTCCAGGATTAATTTGTGTGACATACTAGAAATATTTTACCGACAGGGGTGACACAGTGGTGCAGAAGTTAGTGTTTCTGCTTTGTAGTGCTGGGGCCCTGGGTTCAATTCCTGTGGTGCAATCAGTGAGGAGTTTGTATGTTCTCCCTGTGTTTACATGGGTTTCCTCTGGGTCCTCCAGTTTGTTTCTATAGTTTAAAGACATACTGGTATGTTAGTTGGCTTCTGTGAAAACTGCCCTGGTGTGAGTGTTCGTGTGTCTGTATCTGTGTATATCTTGCGACAGACTGGCTTGTGCCAGTTGCTTGCTGGGATAGAATCTGGCTTCCCTGTATTCGATAATACTGTTAGAGAAGGAATGGATGTTACTGACCTTCCACTTTTTTTCCACCTCTCATCTGATTGTTGCTTCTGCACTATCACTCGGCTTCTCTCAGATTATGATAAAACAGTTGGTTTTTGCTAAGGTCTTGCCACTGTTACAAATTCATTTTTCAGCCCTCAAGATTTACTGAGGTTCCTGGTCCATCTGTTCACTATTAACTTTTTGGATTTTGTGCCCGTGTGTGTGAGTCAATGATTTATGAAAGTACCGGTATCCGAAGTTCATTAGAGTATGTAAACTAGGAACGGACTCCTTAACAATTAATGTTTCTGTTGAATTGGCAAAGACAATACGCTCTGAAAGGTATATTCTGAAACGGCATTTTAGAGAAAGCAGCTCTTACTTCATTTGTTGCATGCACTTAGAATTGGAGAGAGAAATATTTGTCCAGAGCAAGCAAAGATTTCAGCTTAGATTTCAGGTGTTAGGCCAGGAGGAACATCTTATATTTATTCACACATCATCATTCTGTAAGAGTTCGAATTGTTTTTTATTCTGCACTGCAACCCGCCCAGCCCCTTGTTTCCTCTAATTAGTGCATGGCGGATTAATCCAATTTAATTAATTCACATCAGCAGCCAAAAACCTCTCCTCTTAGGAGTGAACGTATAAACCTAGGTTACGGCTGCTTGGCTATCTCTGCTAAGTCCAAATCAATGTCTGCTATCAAAACGTTGATTCACTAAGAGCAGGATTGCAATTTTCACATCTCCAAATGTCTCCTGGGATATCAACTTATGCATGACAATTACTTCAACAATTGCATAGCTGTGATTAGAAAACCATTTTTATGAGGTTTGCTGATAAGAATTTACACACCGCAATATTACGTTTCCCTGCAGAATCATTTCGGTAGGTAATTCTAACATAGATCTAACAAAAGGCTTTTTTTAAAAAAAAACTGACCTTACCTAAGGGAGTGAAGGCAAAAAGATAAAAATAGATCATATGTTTAGTACCATGTCTGAATTAAAGTTGTCAGTCAATAGAATTATGTTTATTTCAGGAAAAAGTTTTTTTTACCTTGCCTATTCCATCTTTGAAATGTAATTTCTTCTGTTTATGCCTTGAGGATGTACTGTATTACATGTAAAGGAACTTTGAAGGATTATGAATTGTGTAGTGCATGTATCCTATAAAAGGGAAACTAGAAATGTTATTGGGTCGTAATGCACAATAAAAGGAGATAAAAATATAATGTTAAATCTAAATTGTACTTCGGAAACATTTTTTTTTCTTGGTTTTAAATTACCTACGGGTTCAAAGCCTAGGTAAGATACTTCTCTTGTACTTTGAGAACTCTTGAGTAAGCTACTAGATCGCTCTAGCAAAATGCCCAGCTGTATAAATTGGTACAATAATGTGTAAGGTGTTTTGGATAGAAGGGTCAGCCAAATAAATTTGTAATAACAAATTATATTCCCCCAAATGAGAGTGTCAGGAACATTCTAGCATTACTTGAAATGTAATCATTTCAGTTTCAGTAGCAGTTTCAGGAGAATCTGAAACTGTATTAAATCCTCATTGCTGCACAATTTAGGTATCCCAAACAAATTAGGCTATTACTCGGTTGGTAACAATTATAGGTCAATAACTGGCTGCAGAATTAATTGCAGTGATTTAGAAAGTGGTTCTGCACTCTTCCCTTTGAAAATAGGACTGCTTGATTCTCTGTGCATTTATTTCCACAAAAACAACAAGGTAACAGCTCCTGTCCTGATTTAGCTTTCTTTCCGTGTTCCCTCAAGAAAGAATTAGTTTCGTGTTTACTGCGGAATGAAGCCTTGTATCTGGGAGAGCCAAATGTGGGCTTGTGTTTCTTCTTGTGCATGACTTCATATAGATAAACAAACAAGGCGAAGCAGCACTGTTTGCATTTATATGAACTAATATTCGTGCTATTCTTATTTTTGGTGAAAAAAGAAACTGGGAAGAAAGAGCTCATTTCATACCATGGCTTTCCCAATCTGCAATGTTTTCCTTTAGATGCCTTGTTCTTTTACTGTTTTCACTCTGGGAATGATTTAAAGTAGACTTGCCTGATTTCATAGGGTATATTGTTCCACAGCTTAAATGCATAGCAGAGGGCTCTGTCAGCAACAGTCCTTAAACTAGTTGAGGGACCAGAGAAAAGACCAACATCCAGGAACAGGAGAGTGAAACTAGTGGTGTGATTTAATATCGTGTGAGTCCAGAAACATAATGGGAGAGATCCACTTCATGGCCTTAAAATCAAGAGCGAAATCTTAAAGCCTACAATTCAACAGGAAGCAAGTGCAGAACAAGTTTAAGTCAGAAGTACAGATCCTGCGTTTTGAAAACTTTTTTGTAAGGTGTTCTTTAACACCACAGCACTTACTGTAGAGCATTGTAGTAATCAAGCTGATATGATATGGACTAATTTCTCTTCAGTAAGCATTTAAAGACCATAATACAATCAAATAATGTTTCTAACATCAAAGCCCTAAGACTTTTGGTGGCCTCTGTGATGTCCTCTGTGATTAATTTGAACGCAGCTGAAGTTAGAAAGTACCTCTGTATTTTTCAAAATGCATCATTTAAACCAAAGTTTAGCAACAACTATACAATTTGTAAGCACAGAGATTGCTACTTTCCTGTCAGGTTGAGCTGGAAAGTAAATTTCAATATCACCAGCATATAGCTAGAAATTAACACCACAACTTTTAAACATTTGGACAAACAAAATAATAAACAAAAGAGTCAAGGTCCCTTAGTTTGGAGCATTAGTGGACTCTGGGGGGTACAAGCCTGATACATAAACAAACCCTTAGGAATATATTGCTTTATCTTAAGGAGATAACAAGACAGTAACCGGCCACATCAAGCACACTTTTTTAAAAAGCAAGAATATTATGGTTCATGGTATAGAAGGCAACACTGAAGTACAGTAAAAGCTTGTTTAAACAGGGATCAGAAATTTTAAAGATAGTTGTTTTGCTTCAGTGTGTGCATTTTCAAATAATTATGGTATCAGTTATTTAAACAACATCAGTAGTATGAAAATATTCCTTAAATTAATTTTCCTAGCTTTTTTCTTAACCTGTATGTCTCGTCGTAAATGAGGTCATTATTTCAGCACATTTCTGACAGCAAACTGTACAACAAGCTCCAGTGCATGTAATTTGGGTCTTTTAAGTGCCTTATTGAAGTAGGTGACATTTTTAATACCATCCTATGAGAAAAATCAAGCTGTTTTTCAACAGATCGGGGCTGGGTAAGATGTACGTCCAATATTTTTTTTTTCCATGATGGCACTGCTACTGACATGACAGTCATATCTGGCACACTGTGTGATTTGACTATATCATTTGCATAAGGCAGACTAAGGAATCAAAGAACACTTAATCCTTAGTTTGACACAGAAAATTCACTTGACATCAGTAAATGTTAAACGTACATTCCAATATTCATAGTTTTTTTATATGTTACTGATAGCTATTGTTTAAATATCATCAGTATCAGCAATTTGTTAGTATTATTAAATATTTCCTATAAATAAAATCATATAATCACATTATCATATTTGAAGATCAGCTCTGAACTGTTGCGTTTTTCAAACTATCAGTCCTCATATACCTCTTTTCTAAATGACTTATCAGCTACTATTAGAAGCTTTGTTCAACGGCCTAGGTGCATTTATCTCAAGTAATACCCATGAGCAGAACAGCCCACTCCACCCACACAAATCTAAGTCAAAGTCCATAGTTAGTCAGACTTTCAATATACATTTCCATCTGCAAGGTCCTGTTACACTGCTTTTTTAAAAAAGCTTTTTAAATGGAGTCCTAAGGAAAGTTCGGGAGGGATGAGGGCAGTGGGACTAATTAAGCTCAACTACTGTAACCCAAAACTAATCCTGACGTAACATCTCAGAGTCCCATACAGTATATACCCCACATCCTGTGGCCGGGAGGTTGGCCCTCAGCCAAGTGGGTTCAGCCAAGTTTTCACAAACTCAATAAATGATTACACTTCCACACAATCTTCTGTTGCCCGCATTCCTTGTGAACTCATCTTTCATGGAACCTCAGACTACTGTGTGGAAATACGTGGAAATAGCACAATCGCCAAACTAGTACTTCCTATGCATTGTCTCTGCTAATATTGAAAACTGTTGACTGTTTTGCATGTAATGACTGACTGGCTCTTTGGTGGATGCTGCCAAATGTATAGGAATTGTTTTTATAATAGGGTGACATACACAAATGATTGTAGGAAATAAATAATACACTTTGCGTCTGCTACTAAATGTTAAATTAAACCTCTTGAGCTGGAGCCTTGGTCTTCAACAGGAATTCATATGCCTTATCAGCTGCATGAAGACAAAGCACTTCAGCAGAGTGATTAATGGCTAATGTTGCAGTGATGTTTGTCTGGCTATGAAAAGATCCATCACACAGGCTGTTGTACTGGCCTTTTCTTCACTGCAAAAAAAATGGTCTGCTTTTCTCATTAATGGAGGTGTTATTAATTGTGATGCATGTTGTAACAGCATACATGTCTGAAGCTGTAATTGCTGCTGTTTTTTTGGGGGGGGATTTGCAGTTTGCTTTGAAAAGAGAGGGAATGTATTTTCTCATAGATCAGAGCAGCTAAACTAAGTCTTTGGCCATGCAAGTCGGGCTTTGCTGCTTCTCTGCAGAACAAAGACAGAGGATTAAAGTGTATGGATTCAAACAGCCTCAACCCCAAGCTTGTGGCATTGTTTGAAATCAAAAAGCACTGTCAGTCTCATCTTGCTGAGCTTAAAACAGGCAAGTATTTTACTTAACGAATTGTCTGATGCCTCTAGTTACAATACAGCATCTTAAATGATGTGTTGCTGGTACTTATCTGATTTCTTTTCCTGGCTGAGTCTGCTTCAGATGTCACGGCATTTTAGCAGGTGAGTGCTGGGAACTGACAGTGCGTTAAAGCAGCGGGTCTCTTTCCTCTTTTTGCCTTTTTGGTACTTCATAAGTGCTTGAAATGAGCCCGAAGGCTCCTAAATTGATTGTTATTCAGCCCCTGGAACAGTTTTGCACTAAGATCTAACTTACCATGACTAGAAAAAATATAGCAGTACATTTTTTAAACAAATTCAGTTTGAATGTTGTTTTTTAAAATATTTGCTGAATTCCCTAGATACAGTACACAGTGTATATGGAATGCGATTCAATTCAAAATTTACACATTATATACAGTGCATATATGTCTGGTCTCCAAGGGTTTTTCAGCCTGTGGAAACTCTATGATTTTGAGAAGACTATGAATGCATTCAAAAACGTCATGCGTCTGTAATGTGCTGTTATCCCAGGAGCTTCATAAGCCAGGTGAAGACCAGCAGAATTCATTGCTGCTTGGAGGAGGTGCTGTGTGGCTTGAGGGCTGTAACCTTTTAAGATGTGCATATACAGTGTTATTCAAAATGGATTGATCAGGTTCTGAAAATGCTTTGACAAATTCATGTACAATAATCCAAGAATACATGAAACTATATCATAGGCGAGTCATTTTTTGTTTTTATGTGCATAGATTTTTAGACCCTTTGGAAGATCTTATGGTAGTGGCATATCGAGTCTTACAGCAGACACGAGCAAGACACTGCAAATCATATTCATACCTTTAACTATCGCTTCTGGAATTCCCGTCAAGCTGGCTAATTTACTTAAGAAGAAATCAATTGTTGATTTGACAGGAACGCAAATATGCATTTCCTTGTGTTTGAAAATATTTCTTTTTTTGTTCACAATATCTTTATCAGCACTTTCCTTTTGTACTCTGAGACAAATCTATATTTCTGTGACCACATGAGTAGCACCCAGATGAAAGAGTGTTTTCTTCACTATGTAATTAAAAACTTCTGAGGCTGATGATGTTAACGATGCCAAGTATAAAAGCACTTTTAAAAGGTCATTTTACTTAGCTAATGCCCTGATACTTGTTAGTGTTCGGAAGCTGCACACATGATAACACTCCATTTTCTAGGGGATAGAATATATATTTGATGTGGAGCCTTGCATGAATAGCATGGTGGCATAGTGGCCAGCATTGCCCTGGGCTCTGGACCTGGGGTGGAACCAGCGTGGAGTTTGTATGTTCTCCCTGTGTTCACATGGGTTTTCTTCCCACAGTCCATAAACATACAGGTTAATTGGCTTCCGGGAAAACTGGCGCTGATGTGAGTGTGTCTGTGTGCCTTGCCATGGACCGGTGTCCAATTCAGGGTGTATTCTGCCTTGTGCATGTTGCTTGCTGGGATAGGCTCCAGATCCCCTGTAACCCTGAACTACAAGAAGCAGATAGAAAATGGATGGATAGAACCACGCATATCAATAGGCTGGGGATATCATTTCATATACCTCTCTTTTGCACATTGGGACTCATTTCTGCAACACCTTTTGTATGGCTGGGAAATGGGTTTACTAGCTTACTGATTTACCAGCTGCCAGTTTTCATTCCAGCCCATCTTAATTTTTTAATTGAAGTCTTAATAGAACTCACAAGTTTCCAAGCTGCACCCCATGTCTAAATAGGAAACAACTGCCATTGACCCAGGACATAAATATCAAACTCAAAAACATGCTGTGTTAGATCACTGCATCAACAAAGAGGTGAATAGTAAGAATTATTTCTAATTCAGCTATAATACCAGCACAATGCGCTAAGGAGAAAAAGGCAAGCATTGCTGATGTTTTTTCAGTTGAAAAGCTTCAAAGAGTTGTTCACAACAAGGAAAGTGGGATTTTTAACTATTCAAATAAGTAATGTATTATTGCATATGTAGATGTGTAAGCATCTAGTTATTTACAGGCATTATACAGCTGTTTCTTCAGGCAGTCTCTTCACCCAGCTTTGTTAGGTCTGTTGGTACAACTGATTCCTGTCACTAAGGTAACAGTTTTTCTTTCAGGCCTGAAGCAATGATGGCAAAGGTCATCTGGTTTAATTAGTCTTGCTCTTACTAATAATCGTTTTATCGTTTTAACAGTCATGAGGCTAATACAAACAGGCTAAGGTCACTACATAAAATGCAGATAGTTTTGAAAAATTACAAAGCTGCATTACTCAAATAGAAACTTCTCTACATGCGTTTTGTTAAATGCTTTAATGTATGTATATATATTAAAACATTAAATGAGAAATTCATGAAGTCTTCAGAGCTGAATGCATTTTCTAAGCCACATTTCATGTCAGATCAATTTCCTAATGGTTTAATGTATTTATCTGTTTTAAAATCCTCTCCCTTTCTAGGTCTCTTGATGTAAACGGCAGGATTGTTTACTGCTAGTATTGCTGTGTGCTCTGAAAATGTTCTGTTTAATAGAATATTTAATGTCAGGAATATCTATTTAGTCCATAACAGTAGTCAATTGTGCAATAAAAATCCTTTGCCTTTTTCAGTATCACACTGATATAGTGCAAAAAACAGCCAGGTCTGTGTGGCTATAGCTTGCAGTTTGCTGCAGGCATTTTTACGGCAAAATAATTATATCACAGTACATCTCCTGATTAATGCCTCCCTCGCCTTGAGCCATTCCCAGCATCCATTGTCGAAATGGCATTTTAGTGTTCTTGATTTGGCCAGCAGGGGGCAATACATTCATTGTCAAAGGAAGGGAGCACCCTTTTCTTTTATCACATATTAAAAATGCTCTTATTTTGCTGTGGCCATAATTAAGCCAGCAAAGATAAATTGAAAATGTATTATTTTTTCAACAATAGGTGATTGAATCCTTACTTAAATTTTGAATTATACTCATCTTAAAATTAAACTTGGAAAACCCATAATTAGAGCTGAGTTATATGGAAAGATAATCCTGGTTGGTGGCTGTCTGCCCGCACAGTACAACCACTGTCACATATTAAGTGAAAGTGTATTAAAACACTGCAATAACATTAAACACTACTTAACCTATAAACAGATTTTTGGCAATTTGAAGAGGCATTGTTCCCAATGTAAAACCAAAGATCTGTGTCCGTAATTTACATTTTTGTTATGAGATTAGTGGTGTATGCTTTGCTGGGCTGAAACAGAACAAAACCAGTTGTTTAAAAAAGGCTTATAGGTTGTTTGTAGAGTTCTCAGTGCTTTAAAGACAATAGAACATTTCGATTGTAATATTTTGAAGAGAAAGCGATTTCTAAAGCCTTCTGTACTAGGAATTCATTGCTTTATGTGGAATGCTATTTTGCACACATAAATAAATACAGTATGTGCATAATATAACAGCACATCACAAAGAAAGCCCGGTGTATGATTAAATATGTAATATAATTCAAAACTTGCATGTCCTTGATGTTTATGTCTATGATGTCATTACTAGTTACTGTAGGCTTGAGTCAAGTCCGTTTACAGTACACCCAGTATTTGAAGGAAAGTTATCCATCCATCCATTTTCAATTGCTTAATCTAATACGGGAGCATAACCCGGCAAGCAACAGGTGCAAGGCAGGCTACAGCATGGATACCAGTCCATTGTAGGGCATACACAGACATAAACACACACACTCACACTTTCCAAAAGCCAAAGAACCTACTAGTATGTCTTTGGACTGTGGGAGGAAACCCATGCAGACACGGGGAGAATATAGTAACCCCAGGCAGATAGCACCCCAGGCCTGGAATTAAACCAGGGTTCCAATGTTGCAAAGCACCAATTCTAGCCACTGTGCCTCCACACCCTAATGGGGTGGAGCAGTGGCTCTGTGGCTCAGGATCTGCACCTGTGACTGGAAGGTTGCTGGTTCAAATCCTGCAGCTGGCAGAGGAGTCCTACTCCATTGGGCCCCTGAGTAAGGCCCTTAACCCCAACTGCTCCAGGGGTGCCATACAATGGCAGACCCTGTGCTCTGACACCAAGCTTCTCTCCCTGCCTGTGTGTCTGTGTCTCCATGGAGAAAAGCTGGGGTATGTGAAAAGATGAATTCCTAATGCAAGAAATTGTATAGGGTTAATAAAGAAACATTATTACCATCCTGAAGGGAAAGTTATATCTTTAGAAAATTCACTGCACCTTCTACGTAATGCCTAATAATTCAGTCTAAATTATTACTTCTAAGCGTTCTTTTCATACCATGTGGGACATCCATCATTGTAAATAAAGTGATTTCCAGGAGAGAGGCTCTACACAAAGTCAATAACAATTCCTTGTTTCAAAAATGACAATTGCTTGGACATTAGCAAAGACCTCAAATCCAATTATGGGCTTGAATACATTTGACTGAGTCTATGTTGCTGCGACATAATTACGTCTCTGTGAAAAATGTTCTAAGTTAATTTTTAAATTATGGTTATCGCTTCACTTTTTGGGCAAAGATTTTATTGTCTTTCACACATTTTTGTATTCAGAAAGCTGGGGCTGGAGGTCATCTTAAAAAACACAAACCAAAAAACCACAAAATTGCACTGGAAAAGATGTGAAAACCACTAAGTTCTCTCTCACATATAACTGCAGAAACAGAAGGGGAATGCTGATGACAATGAAGTATGCCACAATCTAAATCAAAGCAACGTTAACTGCTAACAAGAATTAGGTGGCAGAATGGTAAGAGCATCAGTTGTAATGATGGGGAGATAAGTATAGCATCAGTCCACAAGCCTGTTGTCAAATACATAGTCCACTGTGAAATGCTGCCTAACTGATAAGCACTTTTCTGATATCTTAAAGTCATTCTGCTTTATTTTCTTGTATTTAATTCTAAGTAGGAGTGAAAATCTAAATAGACACAGAATTATATATATATAATTAAATACCAGCAAAAGTATGATACAACAGAGACTAATTGAGACAAGAGTTTTACTGTATAAAGCCTATGGTGCAATAATTTATATTGTCAGATTAACATGTTTATTACCCCTGGATAGAGCAATAGAGATCTAGTAGCCAGAACACTTAAATTTTTAATTTGCAATTGTAATATGAATGAACATTAAAATGCAGGTTAATGTTTAAATTCACACATGTGTATAAAAACAACAACAAAATTATATCTATTTTTTTTTAATTAGGTAAGGATGTTTCTAGCCAGTATTTTGAAATGTTTTGTGTATGTGTCATGTATAGTCTCATGGTATCAAGGCAAAACGACTATGTATCTATGACACCCACAATCTGTGTTTGCTTTTAAAACCTGGGTGTAGGGAAACTGAAAATCCACCACAGTCATTGTCATGTTATTAAAATGAAGAAAATGCCTGTGCTTTAAAAACTAGAAGTTATTTTCCACTGGTCTTGTGATAGACACTGAACTGCTCAGCAGACCATTTATAGGTTAATGTACTTCTCTGTGCTTTAAATAACACTCTGTAATTTGAGCACAGAAAGAATCTTTCAGTTATGTACTAAAACAGGAGCCAAGCTAGTTTTACCTGAAATGAAATTCTCTCACGAAGGGATTTTCTTTCATGCCTTACATCAGGGTTAGGCAACTCTGGTCCTGAAGTGGGGCATTTGTTTTTGATTTTCAATCCACCTTAATTGAACTAATTAATTGGATGAGAAGTCAAATCAGCTGTGTTTTCCAGGCCTAAATCAGGTGCTAATTGAAAGGCCCTTCTGAAAGCTGCAGGAACCTGGCTCTAGAGGACTGGAGCTGCCTCCTGCTGAGGGGGAGGCAGTGCGATGTTGTAGGACAGTACACCCTTCCATCATCAAAGACCCCCGGATGTCTTAAGATGACTTGCAAAAGTACTGTTCTTGATAATCTATCTACTGTTGTACACTAGATATTGTTCCATCCCAGTAGTGCTACATTTGTTGCTGCTAGATGTTTTCTTTGCCTTTTTAAAGCATCAGTGCTGAAATAGATGGAGGAGATTATTCACTGGTCCAATTAAACTAAGTGCTGTGTTGGAATAAACCTGGACATGAAGACATGACTGCTCTGCTGTACAAACGTTCCAATATAGAAACAACACTGCTCATGTGACTGGAGTGTGCTGACAGTAAATGGTGGTATCACAGTGCACCAGTGATTCCTCACTGTAATCACTATATTACTAAGGTTTGTAGTATCATGTGCTGCCACGTTGTCGTGGCAATTAGAGTCTTTTATTGTTTAGGACTGTATTAGATACATTGATTCTGATGCTGTGTTATTAATTTACATGGTGCTCTTTAGCATATATTGCTACTATCAGGTGTTGCCACTGGTATCTTGTTTTGAAAACTACCCCATGTACTTGATTGTTCCAAATTGGCAGAGGTCAGCAACAAACAATAACAAACACATAGCGTATGCTCATAACTAGAGCTCTACTGGATTCAAAACCATGTGGATCATTAGTAATGATGGTCTTCAAACATACAATTCCGCATACATGAAGTTCACCACTTCTAATTATAAATCTTGGAGTACTCTAAACAAATAAAATGCATCTTTTTTTCTGTTACCAGAAAATATAAAAAGAAAATATACTTTTAAACGGGTACAATTAAAAAATTAAAGACTGGCATGCTTTACTGTGTCAAAATCTGACAATTTGTACTGCTCAGCCTTGCATTTGGACAACATTGTTTGTGTTGGAAAGAAAACATCAAGCATAATCAGAATGGTGGCAAGACAGCAATAATCCTGTTTTTCAAAAGACATTCCTATTATGATCGTAAACCTCAAAAGTTTGGATACTGTCAAAGGATGGTGAGTTAATTAGGCCCCATACAATAAAGAATCCTTCCAAAATGCTGGATAATAGGCAAAATAAATCAGAAGCAAAATATTTACTGTTAAGACATTACAGTTCCTAGAAATTAATTAAAACTATCATTGGTACCAGTTGTCTTTTTAATAGCTAGTGCTGGCATATTCTATAATTTGTGACAGCTTTCTGAATGCAATGGGTGTTTTACTATTCACACATTCCTTTGCAATACTGTAACTCAGCTTGATTGCTTTTGGGTCATTATTTCTATATGTACTGCTGGAGGCTGAGCTGTCACTTTTTAAAACAGGGACAAAACGACACCCTTTTTTCTGCTTCGGTTATGATTACATTTCAGCGGATAGACAAAAACAATTAATTTGTAGCAGGGCTCAGGGAATAGATTTTGGAGGGAAAGTATGTCTTTTCCTGGCCTTCGGAAACTTTTCTGGGGAAGGTGTATCAAACTCTGGACAGCCCACTAAGGTATGGATCTCCACCACTAGACAAGGTTGCAGCACTCAGTGTTGCTGCTATACCCTTCAGCAATAGTTAAATTCAGTATGTTTAAGTGGGTACTCTCTAGGTTGTCATTGGAAACAAGACTTGCTTTCCAGTTTATTCATGTAGCTAAATATACTATTAAAGATTAAAGTCTCTGTTGCAGTCAAATAAATATGAAATAGGAAGGGGTGAAATATTAAAATAGATGTGGTTGATAAAGAATAGCTGCGATTTTATTATAAAGTCAAAATCAGGGGATCTCAGACTAGTAGTTTTGACAAGCCTTCATTTTCAGTAAACCAACAGAAAATCCTTAATTTAAGTCTGGGATCTCTTCTGTTTAGAGTTTACATGTTCTGCTTGTGTTAAGAAGTGCTTTTTCTGGGTGCTACTTTGGGTGCCAAAGACATTATGACTGAGATAATTGGTGACTTTAAATTGTTCCTGTGTGTGTGTTGTCCTGTTCTGGATGTTGTCCCTTCTTTCTCCCTTAGCTCTGGGTTGCTACAATACATGGCAAGAATAAGTGATTATCAGATAAGGGATGCATAAATGTGTTCCCTTTAATCCTCATTCCTTGTATACAGTGGTGTATGATATCCTACTGTGGAGTTCAAAGATTAGTTCTAACTATTTTTGCATTGTGTCTCAGTGACCATTGATTCAAAACCAGGTGAAGCAATTCAGAAAAGAAAACTGCTGAAATCCTATGAGCAGTGACAGCACAATAGTCCCATGTTATAATGACACATGGTACAGGTAAATAGCACAAAAAAACAGACTGGACTTAGCATTGCTCTTATGGCATCTTATGTCAGGCTTAATGGTTTTATACTTGGAGATGCAGGCGATATTTATTTTATATCTAATATCTATATAAATACCAGTAAATGAAAAAGAGTGCCACCATGGTTTTTTGGTTTAACATCACTCATAATATTATAATCCGAGAGAGGCTCTGAGATCTGCCCTCCTCCACACTATATGACAGTCTTGCCTTTCCAGTGTGGAGTGTGTTTATCCCCACTCCCTGTAGTTCATGACGGCACCTTGAATTCTTTCACCTTGGCTCTCCTCACCTGTTAATTACTGCTTGCCAACTTGAAGCTGTAGGCCTCCTGTTTCCTCAGCTACCTTTTCCCTCATGTTGTGCTACTGTAAATCAAGAGTCACCAGACTTTCCATTAGTGAGAGAACCTTCTGATAAAACACACACTCAGATTTAATCACATGCCACTCAAATGTAAATGGAAACCAAATGCGTACAGTAGATAAATGCTAAAAAATAAATAAATGTACAGACTGTGATTCTTCAAATTACAGTGCAACACTGGCTGAGCTCTGCCAAAGCTACTGGAATTTACTGGATTAGTTGGCCAGGGCTCTCCTGGCTGTCAGTAACACAGCGCCCCCTGTGGTTTCTTGAATTGTTCGAAAGTGGGCAGGTCGAGGGAGTCAGTCTACACTTCTTTATTCTCTCCTATGGGTGCTTCCAGATATTGTTCATTGAACTAGTAGGGCTTCCATAGCTTATGAAGGAGAACAAAAAGTTTGGTTCCGTGTGCACACCGTAACACCGTGCAGTTGTCTGCCATTGCCTTTTCGATCTTGATGTAAATTTAGAGCAGGGGTCACCATTTCAGCTCCTGGAGGGCCTTTTACACTTGACTATTTGAAACATTCAATTCTTTAAACGTACAGTTACCTAATATACACATTACCTTAAACTTGATTAGGAGTACTGCAATTGTGCAGTAATAATATTGTCTAAATAATTAGACCAACAATCTAACTGAAACCTATTTCAACATGGTGGCTCAGTGTTTAGCACTGCTGCCTTGCAGTGCTGGGGTTCAGTTCCTGGGGTGCTAGAGTATCTGAGTTTCTATGTTCTCCCTGGATTCAGGTGTTTTTCCTCTGGAAGTTCTGCTTTTCTCGCACAGTCCAAGGACATACTGTGCCGGTAGGTTAATTGGCTTCTGTGAAGATTGTCCCTAGTGTGAGTGTGCCCTGTGATGGACTGTATCCTGCCTTGCGGCAGTTGCTATCTGAGATAGGCTCCAAATCCCCCATGACTCTGTATTGGATAAAGCGGTTGGAAAATGGATGTAGGGAGGTAACTGGAAGCTGAGGTGGGACCAAAACAGCTACGCCCTCCAGGCACTAGGTTTGACACCTTTGGGCTGGTAGTTGCTTACAAATCTTAAATAATGAAATCTGTACAAAATTTTCACACAGAAACATTCAAACAGAAATACAGTTCTGCTTTGCACGTTTGCATATGGTGAAGGTTTCCTGCTGCTGCAAGCAGGAGGCCCTCACAATGTGCAAGCTTTATACGTTCAATTCTATAAGCTTGGTGTGATTTATCTAGTGAAACTGTTAGCCTGGTGAGAACATTAAAAGAGCCTACTGGCAGACTGTGAAGAGCGAAGAAGAAGCAGTGAAGCTGTAAGTGGACTAGTCACCTTAGAAAATTACTGCAATGTACAATTGAAGTAAAGTCAGCAGATTTTTTTAGCAGCTTTTCTTCAGTGTAAGCCAGTTCAGCCTGCCAAAGTTCTTTTCACCATCATCCAATTGGGATCTAACTTGAAGGAGATCTCAGCACACCCACTTGTTTTGTTCCTGCTTTGTTAATACTAATTACCTTGGCTCTTGGAACAAAAAAGTAACAACTTTGGAAGAGATTCTCAGGATAATCTATGCATTTTTTAAAAGAAGTTATTCCTTCAGGTTATTTTAAAGCACACATCTTTTAATGTCAACTTAGAATCACCAATTAATTTAGCTTGTCTTCATATCTCAGTACAAAGATACAACCCCTGTCCTGTAGGTACAGAGGGAGAATAAGGAAACGAAGAGAAAGACAGGTTGCTGCCATTGAGTCATTCATCTTTTGACAGCAGGCTCTGCGCTGATGTACAGAAGGTTCAGTAGTTTCGGCTGGAGATGAAGCACGTCCTTCCCTAATGTAAGCTTAGGTCCTGTTTATTGTATTTGTTTGGTTGAGCAGTTTGAAATGTTTTTGAGTTGTGCGGAGTTCTCTGGTTCAATTGGTGGGTAGGTTTACAGTAATGTGACTGTATTTTCTGATTGGTTTTGGGGGAGAATGTGACTAGAAAAGAGAGGAGATCAGGAAGAGAGTGGCACAGAATGCAGAGTTGTAAATGTGGCTGTTCAGTAATGAAGTGCAGAAAGAATATCGTCTCCATCCAGATCCCGTCCATACCGCCAGATTGCCATTGCACAAACCCTACAGTAACACTGACATCATTGTGAGAACACTTCTCTGTGGAGGAGCACACCCACAGGAAGTTGACAAAGAGAACACACAGGAAGTTGCTGTTTTGCCAGGAGCCGAGAAGACACTGGCTAACCAATCAGAGCCCCACCCTCGCTGGCACTGAGCCAGTTATGCACCAGAAAAGCGCGGGGAGTCCCGGAAGAAACTGGATAGAAAGCTAGGCTTGAACGTTTAGATCACAGAGCACAGTTTAGATCTTTGACCAGCTGAACCACTTCTGCGCCCCCAATCCTGTCTTTTTCCATCCATTCATTTTCTAACTGCCTTATCCAATTCAGGGTCCAGAGAGAGCCAGAACCTCTCCTGGCAAGCACTGTGTGCGCAAGGCAGGACAGGACCTTGGATGGGAGGCCAATCCATGGCAGGGCAAACACAGACCCAAATACAGACAAGCTCACATGCCCATTTTCCTAGAAGCCAACCTACTAGTATGTCTTTGGACTGAGGGATGAAACCAGACCTCCCATAGAAAATCCACATGAAGACAACTCCAAACTGACAGCACCCCAGGTCCGGAACTGAGCCCTGGACCCCAGAGCTGGCAGGCAGCAATGTTAACCACTGCCCTCCAAGTCCTTGTAAGGCTGAGAAATGATTACCAAACACAATGCGTTTCTCTGAAAACTCTGTATGTTTAGTAATTTCAGATGAATGCTCAATTTCTTTTCTACAGGAACATCTGCAATGATTTGAGGGTAACTAATAAGATGAATATTGTTTCTGCTTTTATGAAAATGCTTTATTGTATTATAATTTGTCCTGATTACATTAGTCTGTTCCATGAGGGGTCGTGATTTAAAGAAACATAACAGCTTTATTTTATGAAATGCCATAAAAAACAGCAATGAATGGTGACCTCTGGAAATCTGATCTTCAGATACTAAAATGTTATTGTTGTCAGTAAAAAACAACAGATTGCAATATGCTTAAATTACAACATAGGCTTTCTACAGCACAAATAAACTGAACAAAATGAAAGATAATATTTAAAAAGGGATTATCTTTCAAATGAATAGAATATATATTTTTTAATCTTTGAGCTTGGATTGTACTTAACACTGATGAGCAGTAATCAGTGCATTGGTCTTTTAGGAGTGGAAGAGATTAATGGTGCATTTAACTAGAAGCGCAATAAAAGTTCAAGTTCTAATCTTACCCATTTCCTCTCTTCTACACATAAACTCCTCTCCTGCTGAGCACATCCCCTTTGTGTCTCTTTCTAGCACTCCTCCATACACCCCATCTTCACCCTTGTAGCGGCTCCTTGGCTCATTCCTGACGAGAGGGGGGCCCATCAGCGTCCCCACAATCGGACTGCTGTTCCCTTATCCAGGTGACTTTCTCTGTATAAAATTCAATGCATTTTGACTCTATGTCACATTATTTAAGATTTGGTCAAACTACGGAAAAGGCAGTTATTGAAATGGTGGAATATATATTTAAAGGATATCTGCTTACAAATCTCCTGCAAAATTAGAAGTGTGGTATTACGTTATTATGTTCAATTATTGGATTTTCCCCTTGTACTTTATTTCAGTAAGATCACACCTTTTAATTTCCAGATTGAATGGAGCGTTTGTTACAATGGACTGCATTTTTATCTAGTTGCAGCAAGTCTAGTTTAAAATTAATCATGATCACGATAGAGGAACAGAAATTGTAACAATATATGCAGCTGAAGAAAGAATGAAGGGGATAAATGTACGCTGCTAGGGCAAAGCATTCATCATATTGTAACGCTTACGGCCGACAGGCACTGTGTAAGAGCCGGCGTACCAGAGCGGGTGACGTCACCGCCCTTCCCTGTGATAGCAGGACCACAGCTACTGGGCTGTGGAGAGATCTCTCTTTGGCTCACGGGGCTAGGTCGCTGCAGAGAGACGCGGAAGTCCCGGGTTCGAGCCCCGGACGGTGCAGGGGCTGACCTAATGCGGCAAGGGCGCCCGCCGGAGCCCCCGTTGCGTTACATTGGTGTCAGAAGCGGGATGGGATAGCCCTTCGCCGGGGACGGCGATTTAAGCGGGGGAGAGTGTAACGCTTACGGCCGACAGGCACTGTGTAAGAGCCGGCGTACCAGAGCGGGTGACGTCACCGCCCTTCCCTGTGATAGCAGGACCACAGCTACTGGGCTGTGGAGAGATCTCTCTTTGGCTCACGGGGCTAGGTCGCTGCAGAGAGACGCGGAAGTCCCGGGTTCGAGCCCCGGACGGTGCAGGGGCCGACCTAATGCGGCAAGGGCGCCCGCCGGAGCCCCCGTTGCGTTACAATATGTTTCTTTTAGTTAAAAAGCAGCATGGGGCCAAAATCAGAATGAAAACTACATATGAAACAGATGGAAACAGGAACACCGCAAATCATTTACACAAGAGAGGAGAACAACAAACCTAGACAAGTAAAACTCATTTCTTATTTTATTTATTCTATTTATTTGCTTTCCACTTTCCTATTTTTCAGATTCTTGTGGAGTGCCTTTTTATTGACCTTTACTGTTCTCGGTGGAATGATTTTGCAAGATGTTGACGATACCAGCTAGAATGTCATTTCATACTTTGGTGAATTCTATAGTTCTGTAAGCTGTAATTGAGCACTTCAGCCTGAACTGTCATTCTCTGGGTTGATATCTCATGGAGAGAAATCTGAGATTCTGAGGTCGTAGGGAGAGTAACCCAGCAGAATGGGACCTCTTGAAGGTGAAACTCCTCTAGTGTGCCATAGTTTAACCATGTAGTTCAAGTAGGTAGTAGTAGTTCAGGTGGGTAGCTGCGTCAGCATGCGTAGGCGGCAAAGGAACGGGTAATAGGTTAATTCCATGCTGAAAAGAGAAGACAGAAAACACAACGTTTCTGCCGTGGAGCCTTCTTCAGGTGTGAGAAAGAGAGGAAAGTAAACAGATAAAAAAGCATGGGAGACCAAAAGCTGGGAGTGAAGAGAAGGAGGGAGCAGGGGGAAGGCAGAGCTGGTGTGAAATGGACAGAGGTGAAGAGAGGTGTGAAGTCAAAACCCACAAATGAATAGAGAGGATTAGAAGGAAACGAGTCTGTCATTGAGAGAAGAGGGAAGGTGTGATCCTAGTTTCAGGATAATTTTGGTTTCAGATGTCTTTCTGCAAAAGGAGTTGAGAAACCCCTCTTTGGGTATGCAGAGTGATCTGTATGACCATGGCCATTAGAGATGAAAGGAGAAACTATGAGCCTGGAGAGATCTTTTATCCTCACAGCCCTGACATGTTCCCTGAAGTGGTCTCCCAGTCTCCTTCTTGTTTCCCTAATGTACTGTAGATAGCTGGGCATTTTCTGTAAGAGATGCAGTAAATAAGATTGCCGGAGGTACAAGATGTCATTTTAGTGATACGGAATTGTCCAGAGGGGCCTTGAAGGAGCGTGGTATTGGATATATTTACAGTTGATACAGCGAGTTCTGTTGCAGGAGAATGTGTCTGGTGTCACAATAGTTTAATCATGTTCACAAATTTAATAATGATAAGGTGCAATGCAAATAAAACTGCGTTCCCCTTGATCTACTTTGTCTCTGACTCTGCTGGTTTCACACGTCAGGTTTTCTAAACCCAGCGCTCCCCAATAAAAAGTATTCTGTCACTATCTTCATCTACTGTAATAGCCACTCTTTTTCTTACTTGGAAGGTCTTAAAATTTTAAGTAAATGATGTTAATAATTAGAATTAATTGCATTTATGCATTGCATATCATTCCAAATGATTCCAAAGCACATTGCACATAGAAGGGGACCCACCAGAGTCAACTACTGCAGTGTACTGTAGCTCCCACTGGGGTGAAGTGCCAACAGCCCCACTGCACAGCCGATGAGGTAGAAAGGTCTGAAACTGCTTCATAAATTGATTGAAGTGGGAGGCAAGACTGTATAAGCCTAGTCCTAGTTAGCTAGGACACTGGATTAACACCCCCACTCTTTCAAAAGGCGCAATGGAATCTTTTAATAAGCAAATAGTCCAGACTTTGGTTTAATATCTGATTCAAGTAGGACACGTCCTGCAACAGGGTCTCCAGGCTCCACACCGGGGTATTGCGTTCTGGAAACTCTAGTTTAAAGGGAAGAGCGCCACCTTCTAGTGCACTAGTGCTACGCACCAACACAGTTTTCCCTTTGAGGTCTCCAATTTCGGCACAGCAATGCATTGCTGGTATTCACTTTCCTCTGATGTACCACATTTTGTTCTAAGCAAAATACAGCACAAATGATTTAGCCCACTTTATAAAGGAATTCAGCATATTCATAACACACATTCACATGAATCAGCAATAAAGTAGAATAGCACAAGAAAGTGCCCAAATTAATTGACTGCAGGAGCTAAGGCACTTGCATAACTTGCTCTTTTGAAACTCACAAACGATAGTTTTACATTCTAAATGGCAGAAAAGTTATTATTCCAAATGTTGTGTATTCTTTTATTTTGTCTGCCTCTGTAATTAGATAGCAATTCAGTCTAGTCTAATTCCAGTAATTGCATTTAAATGATTTATGTATACGGTATTACTTAATATATGAACACACGCATATGATGAACACAAAAGCTTTTGATGTCAATGAATATATATATATAAATTAATATAAACAATACTCAGAAAAAACATTTCACATTGTGCCATTGCACAAATGTAAGTTAGGTATAGTAAGAATAGGTCAATTCAATGCATTCAGTATATTTTAATTTTTGATTTTTCATTCCAGGTTTTGCTGACATTTAATAATAATAATAATAATAATAATAATAATAATAATAATAATAATAATTGCTTACACTTTCTGGACACTCCACTCAAAGCGCTTTACAGGTAATGGGGACTCCCCTCCACCACCACCAATGTGCAGCCCCACCTGGATGATGCGACGGCAGCCATAGTGCGCCAGAACGCTCACCACACATCAGCTATCAGTGGGGAGGAGAGCAGAGTAATGAAGCCAATTCACAGATGGGGATTATTAGGAGGCCATGATTGGTAAGGGCCAATTGGAAATTTGGCCAGGACGCCGGGGTTACACCCCTACTCTTTTCGAGAAACGCCCTGGGATTTTTAATGACCACAGAGAGTCAGGACCTCGGTTTTACGTCTCTTCTGAAGGACGGCGCCTGTTTACAGTATAGTGTCCCCGTCACTATACTGGGGCATTAGGACCCACATGGACCACAAGGTGAGCGCCCCCTGCTGGCCCCCCTGCTTACCGTATTTCACACACAAAAAGATTTTTTTGAGCAAGGAGGACTTAAAATATTCACTTTTCAAGACGTATATACATCATTTGTAATACAGCAACATTATTATAGTATGGTACTGTAAGCATAATTTTTACATCTAAAATTCAGAAGCTGTACTCCAATGTACAGTTGCTTTTCACTGACTACCATGCTATTAATCAGAACTGCTGAGCCAAAAAAAAATATCATACAATACAGTAAAACAATCTGCACTTTGATGTCAAGGATAGTACACAATTCTGTGCTGCAGATCTGAGTCATGCCAGAGATTTGGATTGTACTGTAAGTAAACAAAGTAAGACCATTCAGCATATAAGAAATTCTTGTTCAAAATGGCAAAGAGGACAGCACTAAAATCAGAATTCCTTCCTCAATCACACTTGTGAACTGTAAAAAAGGAAATAGACTAAAAAATCAATGATTTTATCTGGATTGACATGCTCTTCATAATATCAAGAATCTCATCTGACAGGCACTCTAAGATCCCCATACACAGTGTAGATGGTTAATTAGGCAATCTCTTCTTAGAAGCAGTAATCTCAAAAAGCAATGAGCAAATCCTACGAATTGCTTTTTTCTATCCTGCTATGTGTATTGCAGAACTATACACAATAGTGAATTTGCAGTGCTGTTAAAATAATTGATGTGACTTTACAGCGTGTATCAAGAAAAAAATATTTTTAAAAATGCCCAGTTCTAATGTAATGCATCATAGCATAAATCTTTGTATGCTTATGATTGTTGCAGTTATGTGGTAGCTTTTAAAATAAATGTCAGGAAGAATCACCTAGCAGGTATTCAACAGGTTCTCTGCTTTAAGTGAAAATTCTACTTCTGATGGCAACCTCTTTTTAAAACTCTGGTTTAAGAAACGTATAAACAAAATCAATATATGAGGTATATTCTTTAGACAGCAGTACGTATACAGTGTTAAAAAATCAAGATATACATTATATTCTTTAGACAGCAGTATGCAATATTTAATAAGCAACAATAAGCTGCAAATTTTAAGCAGATTGCTAAATGCCATAGAAGGTGGCACAGCAGTTGACAAGGTTGAATGTCTGGGACCAAAATGTAGCCCAAGGCAGATGGACTGGAAAGCAGTGACCAATAAGTGCTAGAAATTTGAAACTGCAGAGAAAAATCAACCACATCTATTAATAAATATGCTTTACTTTGTTATTGATGTCACCGCTTTTGTTATTGAACTAGACATGTTTGTTTAAATGGAGAAAACCCACTGGAGTATGATTTTGTTTTTTCCATTTAAGACTACTTCATTAGAATTATCATTGGCCACCCCAATCACGGACACTTTTTCACGAAACATGCCTTTTGGTGCTCTGTGACAGTTCAGATCTAATTTAGAAAGAGAGTGATTGCAGAAATTACTTGCACTTGATCTTCTTACAGCCCGAGGAGATAAAACAAAACAGGAAGGGGGCAGGGTAATTGATTTGTACTTTTGGAAGCTTCTCAATGTCATACCAGCATTTTAAGAGACAGTGCAACTTTTTCTCATTGTACCATTGTATAAGCATCAGAACGCTTAAGGGTTTAATCACAAGCACTATAATTACGTGTTATTCTTCACTATACGTATTCCATTATTAAAACATGGTAGGAAAAACCACGTGCAAACATGCAGTTGTTTCTCCTGTATTCACCAGGCTAATATTATGCATAATTTAGATGCAGTTAAACTTGGAATGAGGTCAGCTCCTATACAGTTTATCACATATATACCATGGATAGACCAAGATTTTATTATACAAAAATAAAAGTGGACGCAGAAAAAAAAAACTGAAAGTGATAAAAAAAAAGTCTTATCACAGGAGATTAAAAGGTGAAAGCATAGACAATCACCCCAATCTGTGATCACAAATCCAAACACCCCATCAATATGCAGAATTCTTTGAAAATAAAAGCTGAAAAACAACAAGCCATAAATATTTCCTCAGATCACAAGATCTCCATTACATGAAAGCTCGCTTTCGTAAACAGTGACGTTCCATTTGTATAAAGGGCTATTGGATTGTTCTGTGTTACATTTGCTGACTATACGAAGTCTTCAGAGTAACTGCTCTCTGAAAAGAAATGCATTTATCAGCAATGAGGAAGTGCAATGTCACTTTCTTTTGCTCATCAATCACTGGGCTCCAGCAGTCCAATGGGACTCAAGAACATTTCTATGGCCCTCCCTGTTCCATCTTAAAGCCAGGGCGATGTGCTTTAATGTAGACCCATTTTTTTTTCAGAACTGGGGCCTGGCTGAGAGTGACCAGGCAAGGGTGCTCTGACTGCATTCCTCTTTGGGAGGCCGGGGCCGTGGACACAAGCTTCCATTCTCTTTCAAGGATGGAATCAAGTGATGGCCGACAGGAACAGACACAACCAAGCCAACAGGCAATCGATGGCAAAGTCCTACAGAGGGCATGGAGCGAGGAGGGTCCAAAGCAGCCTGTAGAACCCAGAGCACTGAAGGTATAGAGCCTGGCGAATACAGAGGGGGAGGCCTAGCGGGCACCATGCAGATCATGTCCAGGAAAGTTTAGGGAAGGAGGGCCTAAGAAGAAGCCAGTATCCTTGTAGAATATAACAATAAAAATATAAAATAGATACATCAGAATATTTTATCAGGGAAATTTGTATGTAACTCTGTGCGCACATGGTATTTGTTTGGTTGTGTGAATTAACTACGAATCACAATGAATTCAAGGGCTGAAATATCCTTTTCCTGCTTACAGTATATATCCCTTCTTATTCTCTTTCTGACTTTGTTTTAATGTGGAGCAAAGGCAGACAAGTATACAATATGTCAGAACAATTCAGGCAAAATCAGATAAAATCAAAAATGGAAATAAAATCTGTAAAATGTCTGTTTTGTACTGTATACTCCTCCATACTCTGACTCTACTATTCCACCATTCCGTCACTACCATGAATGTCCGAGCTCTCCCTTGCTTTGCTATTGCTTTGTCTTACTACGTTCAGACATTGAATTCAGTACCCTCAATGCAGTTACCCAGTAACTTCTGAAAATTTCATTTGTGTTACACATCACAGGAGGAAGTACAGATGGTGTGCATGCATTGAATTCCATTAAGATTATTATATGCAAATGATTTGCTGCTGTGAGTGAATGCTGGTCGTGTACTCAACATGTGGTAAGGACACTTGTGTATGAATATGAGTGTAAGTATAGCACATGGATTGCTATGGGTATTGTATTGCAAAGGAAATGTGTCCATGTTTAAAAGTGAATGAATATATGATTGCTAGGATGACTTTCCCTAGTGGCTGTGTTGCAATATGGTGCAGACTTTTCTCTGCTTGTACAGGATCAATGTGAGAATACTGCCCATTAATCACAATAAAGTGGAGAGGCTGTACTTGGGAAGCATGCTAATGAACTGTGATGTGGTCAGACACAGGAAAATACATTGTATCTTAGAGCTGCAGTCTCATTCTCATATCCCCTTTTTCATTTGCTCCTGTGGCATCTCAGCAGTCACTAAAACCAAGTGATCCTCTCTCTCTGGGAACAGATTACATTATGTTTAACTTGGACTCCTTTTTTTCTTGCTCTTGTTATTTCTTTTTTGGTAAATTGATATTAAAATAAGTCATTTTTGCATTGTTACTATGACAAAACATATTTTATATTTAGGCATGGAATATAATATGTTTCGAAAAGCTATAGGCACCACTGTACTGTAGACTTCCCTTTACACAAAAAAGCTGTTTAATAATAATAATAATAATAATAATAATAATAATAATAATAATAATAATAATAATAATAATAATTCCTTACACTTATATAGCGTTTTTAGGAGGGCTCCCCTCCACCACTACCAATGTGCAGCCCCACCTGGATGATGCAACGGCAGCCATAGTGCGCCAATACACACACTTCACTACTATTACTATTGTAATTAAGTTAATCAATGTATTGGTTGTTTTGTACTGTATTTCTCTTATCTGTTATGGATTCACATGGGTTCTTGTGGATTAAATGGAGATTCACCTATCCATCAAATGGGACCTGGGGGGAGGGGTGGAGTTAAGGCTCTTTAACCTAGTACTCATACGGCCGCACCCTAGTCTTTGTCTAGTATTGTTTGTGTGACTGATACATAGCCTGTTGTTTGTAAGCGTGTTTGGAACAACTAGTAGTAAATTCCTTACAAAGGTGTTGTTTACTATTTTGTTGAATGTTTTTCTTTAAAAAAAATATTTTTCTGCATCAGAGTACGTTAGTAAACTGACACATTTTTGCACATTTTTCCTCTTGTCAGTCCCATGATTTTATTCCTGTGACCACCCCTGGTTTTTCTATCAGATGATTTGATCACACTGTGCATTTCATACATTTGTGTAATGAAAATAAAGGTAATGTAATCATTCACATAGAATTATAACAAAAGAACAAGTGCTCATTTAGTGTTTTATTTTCTTGATCTGCTTTCCATTCTTTTCTCTTTGCAAGTGTTAAGTGTTAAGTATTATGATGTGGTCAGGGAATGACGGTGATCTAAAATATCATACTATTGTATTAACAACATAATAGTACAATACTCTAGGCAATAAAGGTTATAATAAAATAGTTTATTAGCTCATGGCGCACATACTACATTATAAACTTCCTTTATGCAAAGAATATTCACACTGAGGCAACCAGAAATTTGAAAGCCGACTTACTGTACTTTTCGTTCAGACAGTTCTTGGCTACTGAGAAGATGCTAAAGTTGACCTTGATCCTGTAAAGTTTATTTGGAAGTTACAACTGTGTCATTCTCTTCCTGAATTGCTCTTAATTTAATAGAAATCAACAAGTATGCGGGTCAACATGCTTGAGAACTGAATGTGTCCAGAAGAGGGAATAGCCTTCTCTCATTAACACACATTAAAACAGCCAAACTGAGAGCTTCTCTTAGTCTTTTTAAAGGTCAACCCTTGAATATAATCACTTATCCAAGTTACTTCAGAAAATACAGGGGGCACATGTTAGCTTTCACATTAATGATTTACATCTTCTGGTCCAATTCTTTCTTTTACTACACAAAGTGACCGTTTATAATCAGCTGCACTCCTGATCACTGAGGCTTGACCCATCTCTGATGTGCAATGTTAATAAAATGGTATGTTAAGGCTGTTAAACTCTTTGGATACATAATCCATAGAGACCTGTGAAACTAGTCTTTTGTTTCAGAAATAAAGTCTGCTGTTCATTTAATTTTTTTACTATAAGCTTCAGTTTTTACTAGCTTTATAGCAGAAATATTTCTGTTTGATGTGTGTATATGTAGAAATGGGTATATTCCTATAATACAGTAACCATTAATGCTTGGCATTGTGACATATTAAAGGAGAACTGCAATGCTATTTTTAAATTTTGGGGTTATTATTGTCAGTGATGGGTGGATTTCAAACCACAGTGAAACTACCAAGTGCACAGTAACGTGTACAACTTTCAATTAACATCACAACAGAGATGAAGTTTAAATGTATGTGTAGCACCATATTGCTGTTATTGTCTGTGATTTAGAACGAGGCAACAAAACGAGGTGACTCGAAAGCAGTCCTATTACATTGTAAACACACTTTAGACCAAACAAGTTTTGCTACTTTATTAACAGTAAATAAAGTACACTCATAATAATTAACATTCTAAGAAGAACATGTTTCTCTTTTGCTTACAGAGACTAGTGAGCAGGAAGGGCCGTTTTCACGTCACAATTCGCAGAAACTCTTGGGGTTTCTTGTCTGTCCACGACAACACAGTACTTTCACAAAACCCATGATTTTACACTTAATTCGAAATTGAACAAAACTGTCAATTGATTTGTTTTGTTGCCGAGATTGATTATTAATCATTTAATAATATATTCAATAGCTTTAAATTGATTATATACAGTATATGACCTGATTGTGAAATCGTTAGATGCTTTAACTCGGCATGTTCATTTTGAAATACTGCAAAAAGCATTGCTTTGCACAATAACCACCCCTGCAATTGAATCCTTTTCACTTCTTTTCTATTTTGGGGCTGTTGTGTGTATATTTCTCTAGGGAATTTCAAGAGAATCTGAAATCAAAGTGCTGTCAGCCTTGAGACTACAAATGTCTTGTGGGAAAGAAGAAGACCCTGGAGTAATTTTTAATGCCTTTTCAGTTCTCACCTGTTTAACAGTTTAAGTCACTGTAGGTTGTGACATTGTTTTTATTTGCTGTTTTTCTGAAACAAATGCACATTTTATACAGTCTTTCTGTTTTGTCACTTTAGGTGACACATGTACCTCATTCATTTCTGCGATCAGAGATACTCTATTGTTTAGCCTGTGTAATTCTACATTCCAGATACCTCCCATTGTAGCCATTAAGTGTTGGCACCTTGTACAGTATTTTAATTGAATTAATTCATTACAACATCTTATTCATCAACTTCTAGGATGACTGACTGTTCAATAAGCTTTAAAAGGTATCACTGACAAATTAATAGATCTTAACGAACTGTCCATTACATTGCATAAATTACCAAGTATCCTTATATTAAAAGGAGAGTTTTTACATCTATAGCTGTAATTACTGTACATTACATGAAGCGATTAATTGTTCTTTAAGACTTCTTGTCTGTGTATAAAGGAATTTTTAAGAGGCAATAGGATTTTGGACATCCATCCATCCATTTTCTACCTTATTCTAATCCAGGGTTGCAAGAGGCACAAGGCAGGACACACCCTGGACAGGATTCTAGTACATCACAGGGCACACACACACACACACATGCACACACTCAACACCAGGTCCAACTTTCCAAAAGCCATTTATCCCACCAGTATGTTTTTGGACTATGGGAGGAAACTGGAGCACCCGGAGGAAACCCACCTGAACACGGGGAGAACACACAATCATCAAAGGTTGGAAAACCCAGGGCCCCAGGACTGCAAGACAGCACTGCTAACCACTGCACCACCAGGCATCTTGAACAGAATACATTACATAAGGTTTAAAGTTAAGCATCGGTTTGAGGAAACAGAATGCTGGTTAATTGGGGCAACCGTGTTGTGAAAGGTGCTATATAAAAATAAATTGCATGGTACTGTATAGCATGCAATGCTTTGGCATTGAGGATCTGCAAGAGAATATGGTAAAATAAGGATATTGTGTAGTGTTCTGATGTCTACTCCCTATTCGCTAGGCACTCTTACATAACAGCAAAAGGGTTTGAGAGGTTTGTGTGTCCTGTTTCTGTTCCCAAAAGAGAGAAGCCAACATGCAATTTGTTAGGACGTATATTCACACCCTTATTATCCCCATAACATTATTTCCATTCTACTATAACATCCAAGTCCATACAACAAATTTTACAGATCAAAACGTAATTTGTTGATGTAACCTTTATTTTAAACCAATAAGTCAACAAAAGCACAAATTCTCATTTGAGAATTTGACAAACCGCAGATTATACAACTTTGGTGTTAGCAATTACGAATGCTGGAAATAAGGACCCAGTGCTGGGCTCAAGTGGGCTTATTTCCCGAGTAGCCATAGGAAATCCAATTAGAAAAGGTTACCAAAATAGAAACGGAAGTCCTAATATCCGAAATCCAAAATTCACACACACACACACACACACACACACACACACACGCACGCACACACACTACACTACAGCGCTCCAGGGAGAATCCGAAATAGTGAGCAATGGTATGTAAAAGGGGAGGGTTAAAGTAGTGATAGGAAGATTAGTTGCGGCGTGAGCGTCTGTTTGAGTGGGTGCACGTGGGAAGGTGAGGGCGTTTGTGAGAGTGTGTGGAAAGTGTGACACTGCGAGTGCGTGCAGAATGCGTGACATTTGGTGCTTTACAGATGAAAATATATAGTAGTCAATAAAGACTTCAATACTGGATTGTTTACAATGTACAGTAATTAGTACAGACATTATCAATGCAGTGGCGGGGCAGTGCGCAGTGCGGTGGCTCTGTGGCTAAGGATCTGAGGCTGTGGCTAGACGGTTGCCGGTCGTATCCTGTGGCCGGCAGGGGAATCCTACTCTGTGGGGCCCCTGAGCAAGGCCCTTAACCCCAACTGCTCCAGGGGTGCTGTATAAAATGACTGACCCTGCGCTCTGACCCCAAGCTTCTCTCCCTGTATGTGTGTCTCATGGAGAGCAAGCTGGGGTATGTGAAAAGACAAATTCCTAATACAAGAAATTGTATACTGTATGGTCAATAAAATGATCTTATCTTATTAATACTGGGCTTTAAACTGAGCTTTTTGCATTAGAAATGTCTTGTGCTGCTCTGATAGTGAGTCGATGTGCAGTAATTAATGTTAGAGTTTAATGCTGAATTCTAAACTGGGCAGTTTGCACTAACAATGACTTAGTGTCTTGTCCTGTTCTGACGGTAAATAAACAGTTAGGTCACTTCTGTCATTCACGCAGGGAGCTCATTAACGTTCTTTCCAAATCGCCTTTGGCTCTTGACATTTTGTACTCCTGGCAAATGAGGGAATTCTTGCAAACTGCATTGCTCTTTTTCCATTAAGCAGGAGGATAAAATACAGTATCTTTGATTTACCCTTTACAATCATTCTGCTAATGTTTGGGCTTGTACATTATTTGGGATTTGGTGGCCCAATGGGTAGACGTTGCTTGGGGGCTCAAAGTTGTCATTACTATATTTTGTGAGTAATGAGTGCATTTCTCTCCTCTGCTTTAGAAATCCCTGGGAGACCTGCAGTCAGCACCACTTCCGCCAATGGAGACTAATCAGTATCTATAGGATTTATTCCTAGCTCACTCTCCCCCATGGAGAAATAAGCACTTGTCAGTGACATTCTCTTTAGCATTGCCCAGGCTGATTTGTTTTTAATTGTGCGGCGTTAAGAGCCTTTCTTTTTCTAATCTTTTAGGTTGCACAACAGCGTTGCTTGTTAAGACTCCATATTATCAATGAGCTTCCAAATATTGTCTTGTGCAGATTATGTATTACCTAAGAGGTGCATAGGCCCTGTAGAAAAATACGTTTTTTGATGTTACAGTTCTTGAATTATGAATCTAGCAAGCTCACTTTCAAATATCTCAAGCATTAAAAGAAATACCAATCATAACTGCAGATTCACAAAGTTCTCAGGAAAATGTCTCTATTTTTAGTGGTTGCATTGACATCTAATTAAACAGACATTATACAGATGAATTCCTCATCTACTGTAAAAGTCACTGGCTTGCAGTGTATGTGGCCACTTCTGGAAGCATTACAGCTTTACATCTGTGTCACAGCAGATGTTGTGTTGTGGATTACTGTGTGATGCTATTGCTAGTGCATCGTTCTGCATGTATGTGCCACATAAGATTAAAACAATGGGGGGGGGGGTTCACACATCCTTCATTCATGATAAAAGAAGACTTGGCTTTACTGCTGCCAAGTTCCAAAATAATCTCCAAATAACCTCCAAACAATTGACACAAAGGTGTTCTCTTGCTGAGAGGGGCATTATGGTTCCTCTTCCTCTTTTCTTGTCCTGATTTTCACCAAGGCCGGAAATGTTATGCACATCACTTGTGTCTAATCGGCTCTCACTAATAAGGCGATTTACTGTTTATGCAACCATCAACAGCAACCGTCTGTATATCACAGCCATACAAACAGTATCAGTTAAACAAAATGAAGAAACAGCATTTATCCATGGGAGTCCTGATGACTCAAGCAGGAAAGGTGTTCTGCTCAGAACAGGCTGAGCTCAAAGATTATGTGTTTATGAGCACAGATCATGTCACTAACCGACTGAGACTGGGATTCTTCCAGTAGAGGCACACAATTAGCTGATCCCCAAATTTCTTCTGCTGAGACAGCATCCACCTCAGTGCAAAATATCATTATAATATCACATGGCAGACCTGAGGCTAGGCACTTCCTAGTCTCTCATACCCCTGTCCGCTCTTTTCTATTAAATGCGTAGGGGTTATGACTCTAGAGGGAGGCAGCTATTGAAATCGGCTGCTGCCATGAAATTGAGAGTGCAGTGGCCTTCATGGACTTTATCCTTCCTTGAGCCCGCCGTTACTTTTCACCACCCTGACACTTTCATAATGTTTGTGAATGTCAGAAAATGGTTTAATGCCTCATGTATGTGTCTGCAGTGGTTTATATCCTGATCAAGACTAATAACTCCCTTTGGCTTTGCTGACTGAACAACCATTCAGTCAGCAATGACTCCCTGCACACTACCTTTATTTAATTTCACACACAGGGTGAACAATACATCTGTGTTTGCTATTGCCATGTAGACTCATACTTTCACCCTTCTGGAGACGGTTTGCAAATGTCTTTTTAGAATTGGAGATCCCAGCTGATGCATCTGATGACTGTTTAAGGTGTAACATATAATCAGATGGTGTTTGGGATGTGGGAGTTGGCCAGGTCAATAAAAGTTAGAAAAAGAGAAAGAAAGTAATGAATATCAGGGCGGAGTTGTTATTAATAAAGAAGTTCCAATACTTTTATTAATTTGTATTAAACTTTATTTATCGTCTCTCATAAAAATATTCACTGTTGCGTTGCTTTGAGTAATAACGGTTTTTAGCTACATCTTTCCATTACCTCATACTTCTAACTTCTAACTAAACCTATTTTTTATTTAAATTTATTTAAATTTCATTTAAATTAAACCTAATTAAATTTTAAATGCTTCTTCAACATGCTTTTCTAGTTTTCTTGGTTTATACCTCATGAGATTTGAATTAATGGAGTAAATAACATTTAAGAACCTTTAAACAGTGACTTTGGGGGAAATATACTGCTTCCATATTGTTGCTGCTTCCAAAACTAAGTTGTAAAACATCTTTTGAAAAAGTTTTAATCACTTAATCTCTTCTTCTGTCTTCCCTTTTAAGGAAAGTCATAAAAGGTTGAAGGATATGGTGAGAATGAGATAATCATTTTATATTATTATGGAGTGTTGATAGCTATAGGGCAGCCTAGGTCTATTAGCTGTATGTGTCTATTCACACATTTTGCATTATTCTGCTTCAAAGGTGCTCAGAATGTCAGTTTGCTAGTTTTGTGAATGGCCTGGCAAGCACATCTTTGCCAAACTCCCTGTGCAGGATTGCATATTGTAACGAATCCCTGGTGGTGCAGCAATGCCTGCCTGTTACTTAGCTGACAGGGGCCCCAGTCTTTTAGCAATGCTTGCAAGGGGATCTGATCCATGCTCCCACATGTGGTCTTCAGTGTTAAATTAATAAACCTGATAACTGTTACAGTCTTGTGTCTAGATCTTTCTCAGAAGGGTGAATCCCGTTTTTTTTACAGAGGCCTTCTAATTTTGATTCCTGGGTTATTCTGTCATTGAGTAATGAACATACGTAGCAATGAACAATATATTGTACTTCAAAATGTTTTTACAACACAAAGGGCTTTTATTGGAGATAACACACTAAAATATTGTAAATCTCATATATTCAAATGCTTAAAATCATATCAATAGCAATTTTTAGTAATATGGTCATTGTCTAGTGTAAATATATTGTCTATTACGTGATGACGGAATAATGGATGAACCAAAAGTAGGTTTAATGTTAACTCCCTTCTAGGCTAACCTCTTTATTTCTCAGAAGCTAAGCAAGGTTTAGCCTGGTTAGTACTGGGATGGAGACCTCTAATTAAGATTACCTGGCTGCTGTAGGTGGTGTTTATGGATCAGTGGGTGGTGCTCTTCCTGCCGGACCAAACCGATGTCTTAGTATGGTGACTAGAGACAATGTGCTGTAAGGGGTGAATTTGTTTTGTTGAGATGTTAAAGAATATCAAAGTGAGCTCCTGACCACTTTATTATTAAAGCTCCCATGATGCTGAATTGGTGAAGCAAATGAGTGACCCCTCATATATGTGAAGTGCTTTGGGGTAAAAGCACTACATAAAACACATTTATCGTAAGTGATAATAATTAATCATAATCAGATCTTTGACAGTTTAGCTGCAGCTGTGTGTAAAGGGTCATCTTTTCCTTTACATGCAATGAAATCGATACATAATTAAAGATGTGAATTATGCAAGTGAGTAAACCCATAGCGAAGTGACTTTTAGCTTTCATTGCTTGAAATCAGTTGTGTTTATGGGATGTTTGTCCTCTGACTCCTGCTTTCCCCATTATTTCCCTTTTTGGATCGAAGGTGCTATTTAAAAACTGGTCAGAGGACTTGCACATAAAATAAAGAGGTAGTCTTTTCAATGGCTTACTGTAAATACATATATGTCAAAGTGACATTTTCAGTATGGAGAAGAGCAACCGTGCTCTTCTGGTTTGCAGTATATTTTCAGGATGAGGATTTGGTTACAGGTGCCATTATGGAAAGTCTTTCAGCACTTCTCATCAATCACACTAAGAGAATGCAGCACACATTTGTCTAAGTCTGAGTGGGGGTAATATTTTCAATTTAGCTGCAGGAAAAACCAACCCAGGAGTCACACACCAGCCCACAAAACCTGCTGCATGATCATTCATTGCTGCTTTCCTTTTATAAAAGTCTGAAGTATAAATCAAGATTGAATTTAAAGTAAGGGAGAAAAAAGGCCAATTTCCCCTTTGCTGTTTGAAGTATATGGTCATTAAAGCTAATGCTGTCGTGTACATATAAATAAAAGCACAAGCCCAGGAATTTAAATATGAATCTGACGTTGATTCCTTTTTTTACAGTGCTCACCAGATGCATGAACCCCCCTCTTTCTAATGCATAGGGTGTTTACTCATCAATACCTTTTTAAGCACTAAATTATTCACTGCAGTCTTCTGATAGCTATTGGCCCTCAATACATTCAGCAGTGGGACCTGAAGGGATTTCAGTTAAATTGCATCCATTCCGTGCCTGAAGAAGATGAGTACAAAAACAAGCCATTCCAAATGTGGAACACAATCGGACGTGCATTCATATTCCATAATGTCTTATGTAAAAGGTTTTAATGTAAAGGTTTTAACGACCCAATTAAATCAGCAATTAAACAGACTAAATCAAAACGTTTGTGGCTCTTGTAGAGCCTACAGTATATAACCTGTAGAGTGGCTGCTGCTTTCTGTATCACTGGACCATTAATCAAAGCAGGGTTTTGTACAGTATGCAATGTTTGAACATACAGAAGGAGTAGCTTTCAATTAAATTTATTTTTAAGTAAGACTTTTTACCACCCTGATTTTAATATTAGTAGCAATGTTTCATTAAAACCAGTCGATTGTATTTAAATGGGATGCATGCTTGTCTTTTGGGGGCAGTGCTTTTGAAAAAGAAGCCCCACAGGCAGCATGTTTCTGACTATGAAGATAAAATTACACAACATTGACACATTCTTGTGTAATACATTACAGACAATTAAATATCTCCACAAAGGTTTATGAATATAGAAACATTAAATTATTGTTCAACGGCACTTAGAGCAAGGATTTTAAATCAGAATACTTAGTGACAAAAATCTATGATGAAGTTTCAGATCATTTTCCATGTCAGTGGATGGTACGGAGCAAATCTCAGCTGGCAAACTGACCTACTTTCTGGTAGCCAGCAAACTTAAATCATACCCAGTTTCATTTAAATCACAATTAACACACGCACATTGTTCAGGCAATGCTTGCAATGCTGACAAAAAGATTGCATTTATGTGTTAACCTCCTTATCAAAACCAGTATTAACACTCATTCTAGTTTATCCTAGTCAATAAGGATATGCTGTACATAATAATATCCAGGCTGTAATGCAGACAAGCTTTAATTAAATTCTTAAATTGACAACCAGTTATGGGAATAGGACTTTAAATAAATCTTTCCTCCTATACAGTACCTCAAATAAATACAGAAATAATCATCACTAAATCCAACAAACGTTCATATGATTCTTTTGTACAGATGTTTTCATTCTAGTTAATTCTTATTACTACATGAATTTAAAATGCAGCTAGAGACTGAATTTTTCACGTTATAATCATTACAATTGTCCTTCTGTTTCTTCTGTGTACCAGTTTCAATATAGTAAAAAAAACATAATTCTAATGTTGAACTGCACTTCATATAATATATGTGCATTTCAAACAAGGACGTTCCTTTTCATACCGTAAATTTATTGATTTGAATGTAATCGCCAAGCGAGTTTTACTTGACATGCAGTTAAAGTGAATCTACCCTTTGACCCTTAACTCCGAAGGCTAAACAGCTAAGGAAGCATAAAACAGCAAAACAGACTGAGAGTTTAGAGTTCTGTCTCACATTAAATATTTAGAGACTCTCAAGGTCAAATTAGAGAAGGACAGAGCTCAGGGAATATGCTATTACATGGAAAGTGAACAAAACTGCTGTGTGAGGTGATGAATACTGAAAAGGATAATGTATGATGCTTGAAAGAGCATTGTCTAATTAATCACCCATCCATCATCAGAAAGTCACTTATTCCTGATGAGGGTCTTGGCAACCCCTAGCCCGTCCTGGATGCGAAGGACACAAGTGGGGACTACACTCTGCATTGGATACCAGTCCATCACAGCGCACAAGGTGGGACCACAGCCAAGACAGGACACCGGTCCATTGCAAGGAATGAAGGAGGAATACACCCTGGACAGGATGCTTTTCCATCATAGTAAACCTCGAGTATATCAAGAATATCAAGTACACTGGGACACCAACAACCTGCCCAGAATGTCTTTGGAGGAAACCAAAGTATCCCAAGAAAGCTCAGGTGAACACAGGGAGATCATTTAAATCCACACAGAAGGACCCCAGGTCTGCAATGAAATCCAGGATCCATGAGCCTGCAGACAGCAATGCTAGGCACCCTACCACTGTGCTGCCCATAAACTGCTCAGTATGAGTCATATTTTTTTTTCTTTATCCCTGTTCAGATTTCTTACTGACCACCATGAGATTATACAAGAAGGATGAATGAGTGAAAGTGATTTGTAATTCTAGTGTGGAAACGTGCAGATTTGTAGTACTCAAAATCCAAGAACCCAGGCAGCATTTGAGGCTTGCTCAGTTTCAAAGCTTGCGATTGAGTTGACCACAGTGATTCTTTCACTAGGGACATACTTTTGCAATACCATACACTGGAGGTACATCACAGAAATGTGGTGGTATCAATTACTGAATGAAAAACCAAAATGACTCATGTAATGTGCTCTGATGAATTGGTGATTCTTAGTCGCCTAAATTAGGAGGTGCTTGGATGTTATGACTGAGCACTTTATATATTGTTATTGCCTTTCATTAGTGTTAACATTCACTTCAGTATATAGAATAACTATTGAGAAATTAAACTCCTTATTATAAATGCATTATTTCTACACTTAATGACACACATCATGAGTATGATGAATTAATGGACAGTTGTTTTATTGCCACAATGCTTAAAAGCTGAAAATTAGTCTAATTATTATATTTAACTGAATGCTTATATAGGAAGCAAAGAAAAATCAAGTTTCACGACAAGAATCAGAAAAAAGTGCTGAATTTCAGAATATTGTGTTTCACTGTTATTAGCTGCATAATAAAACTGTCCTTTCCAGAAAATTAATTTTTATCCTTGTTCCTTAGTTAGCAGTATATAAAACCCTTCATTAAAAATGACTAAACTTTTTTCTACAACTTTGTCCATCTTCCGTAACTTTTCCCCCCAAATACTTCTAATTAAAAAATTGGTAAACTGACCCTTATAATGCTTGCAATGGCACATACTTTGCTTTACAGTACCAGGGATAACTTTCTCTTTTGGCTTCTAAAATCTTACCTTTAATTAAAATAGGCTTGAAATATTAAATCAATGAATGCTGGATTTAGGTTGCTGGTTTCTGAGTGACAAGGGACACAGATCAGAAATGAAAGACTCAAAGTATTTTCCAACTAAATTCATAAACTTCAATGCTGACCAAGCATTGTTGCTCTGTAAAAAATCCTCTTTGACATTGGCTGTATAATGCAGCCATTCATGGTCAGTTCTTATCATTGCTCAACAGCTCAACTTAGTTTTTCAGACGACAGTAAGTAGAACATTTTGACTGACAAATAACAATTCCTTGCATTTATACAGTATGTTGTTGTTATCCCAAGGATCTAAAAATGACTTTGTGAGTTAGGTGTTGATGGGAGCAGACCAAAGCCAGTAAAAGATCTCACAGCAGCAGATTACATGCAACCAAAAGACAAATTTATTCACCAAGGCCAGTACAATTTATTGCTCCGTTTATTGATTTTATCTCAAAACTGAGCCAGATGAAAAGTGTGAAGAATACCTGTTCTAATGGGCAAACTCTCTTCATTTTGTCATTTAAAGTGCAGCTAAAAGTGTAACTGCGGGCAAAATTCTATGGTTCTGGTAACCCTAACCCTGCCAGAAATTTCAATCATGCCAATCTAACTTTCATTTTAAAAGTATTTTTCACCTTTATGAAAATGTGCCTAAACAAGACAGATTATTGAAGAAGATACATCTCCTAGAGGTTTTAAAAACTGTTTTGATTGTTTGAGAGTGATTGTTTTTGGTTTGAGGAAAAAAATCAAATTTGATGATTGGAGGGTTTCTGAGACACCATGCCGGAATGTACATTTCAAACCCTAGCTAGGGTTAGGGTTAGCATTCCCACACTGGGTAGAAGTTTTTTACTGTCAGTGCTGCATTTCTGGCCCCCCGTTATCTTTAGGATGAGTCATAATTTGCTCCTATCTGCACTTATAGTTTTTGGACAGTTTTGGTCACCTTTTTGTATACTGCCTCATTCACTGATTTTATCCCAAAAACTGAGCCAGATGAAAAGTGTGAAGAATACCTGTTCTAATGGGCAAACTCTCTTCATTTTGTCATTTATTGTGCAGCTAAAAGTGTAACTGCGGGCAAAATTCTATGGTTCTTGTAACCCTAACCCTAGCCAGGAATTTCAATCATGCCAATTTAATAATCAATTGACAGCAATTTTCACCTTTATAAAAATGTGCCTAAACAAGACAGATTATTAAAGAAGATACATCTCCTAGAGGTTTTAAAAACTGTTTTGATTGTTTGAGAGTGATTGTCTTTGGTTTGAGGAAAAAAATCAAATTTGATGATTGGAAGGTTTCTGAGACACCAAGCCGGAATGTACATTTCAAACCCTAGCTAGGGTTAGGGTTAGCATTCCCACACTAGGTAGAAGTTTTTTACTGTAAGTGCTGCATTCTGGGCCCTCCGTTATCTTTAGGATGAGTCATAATTTGCTCCTATCTGCACTTTTAGTTTTTGGACAGTTTTGGTCACCTTTTTGTATACTGCCTCATTCATTGATTTCATCCCAAAAACTGAGTCAGATGAAAAGTGTGAAGAATACCTGATCTAATGGGCAAACTCTCTTCATTTTGTCATTTAAAGTGCAGCTAAAAGTGTAACTGCGGGCAGAGTTCTATGGTTCTTCTAACCCTAACCCTAGCCAGGCATTTCAATCATGCCAATTTAACTATCATTTGACAGAACTTTTCAGCTTCATGAAAATGTGCCTAAACAAGACAGATTATTAAAGAAGATACATCTAATAGAGGTTTTAAAAACTGATTTGATTATTTGAGAGTGATTGTTTTTGGTTTGAGGAAAAAAATCAAATTTGATGATTGGAGGGTTTCTGAGACACCCTGCCAGAATGTACATTTCAAACCCTAGCTAGGGTTAGGGTTAGCATTCCCACACTGGGTAGAAGTTTTTTACTGTCAGTGCTGCATTTCTGGCCCCCCGTTATCTTTAGGATGAGTCATAATTTGCTCCTATCTGCACTTTTAGTTTTCGGACAGTTTTGGTCACCTTTTTGTATACTGCCTCATTCATTGATTTCATCCCAAAAACTGAGCCAGATGAAAAGTGTGAAGAATACCTATTCTAATTGGCAAACTCTCTTCATTTTGTCATTTAAAGTGCAGCTAAAAGTGTAACTTTAGGCAGAGTTCTATGGTTCTTGTAACCCTAACCCTAGCCAGGCATTTCAATCATGCCAATTTAACAATCATTTGACAGCATTTTTCACCTTTATGAAAATGTGCCTAAAAAAGACAGATTATTAAAGGAGATACATCTCCTAGAAGTTTTAAAAACTGATTTGATTATTTGAGAGTGATTGTTTTTGGTTTGAGGAAAAAAATCAAATTTGATGATTGGAGGGTTTCTGAGACACCCTGCCGGAATGTACATTTCAAACCTTAGCTAGGGTTAGGGTTAGCATTCCCACACTGGGTAGAAGTTTTTTACTGTCAGTGCTGCATTTCTGGCCCCCCGTTATCTTTAGGATGAGTCATAATTTGCTCCTATCTGCACTTTTAGTTTTCGGAGAGTTTTGGTCACCTTTTTGTATACTGCCTCATTCATTGATTTCATCCCAAAAACTGAGCCAGATGAAAAGTGTGAAGAATACCTATTCTAATTGGCAAACTCTCTTCATTTTGTCATTTAAAGTGCAGCTAAAAGTGTAACTTTAGGCAGAGTTCTATGGTTCTTGTAATCCTAACCCTAGCCAGGCATTTCAATCATGCCAATTTAACAATCATTTGACAGCATTTTTCACCTTTATGAAAATGTGCCTAAACAAGACAGATTATTAAAGAAGATACATCTCCCAGAGGTTTTAAAAACTGATTTGATTGTTTGAGAGTGATTGTTTTTGGTTTGAGGAAAAAAATGAAATATGATGATTGGAGGGTTTCTGGGAGACCCTGCCGGAATGTACATTTCAAACCCTAGCTAGGGTTAGGGTTAGCATTCCCACACTGGGTAGAAGTTTTTTATTGTCAGTGCTGCATTTATGGCCCCCTGTTATGTTTAGGATGAGTCATAATTTGCTCCTATCTGCACTTTTAGTTTTCGGACAGTTTTGGTCACCTTTTTGTATACTGCCTCATTCATTGATTTCATCCCAAAAACTGAGCCAGATGAAAAGTGTGAAGAATACCTATTCTAATAGGCAAACTCTCTTCATTTTGTCATTTAAAGTGCAGCTAAAAGTGTAACTTCAGGCAGAGTTCTATGGTTCTTGTAACCCTAACCCTAGCCAGGCATTTCAATCATGCCAATTTAACAATCATTTGATAGAATTTTTCACCTTTATGAAAATGTGCCAAAACAAGACAGATTATTAAAGAAGATACATCTCCTAGAGGTTTTAAAAACTGATTTGATTGTTTGAGAGTGATTGTTTTTGGTTTGAGGAAAAAAATGAAATTTGATGATTGGAGGGTTTCTGGGACACCCTGCCGGAATGTACATTTCAAACCCTAGCTAGGGTTAGGGTTAGCATTCCCACACTGGGTAGAAGTTTTTTACTGTCAGTGCTGCATTTCTGGCCCCCTGTTATGTTTAGGATGAGTCATAATTTGCTCCTATCTGCACTTTTAGTTTTCGGACAGTTTTGGTCACCTTTTTGTATACTGCCTCATTCATTGATTTCATCCCAAAAACTGAGCCAGATGAAAAGTGTGAAGAATACCTATTCTAATAGGCAAACTCTCTTCATTTTGTCATTTAAAGTGCAGCTAAAAGTGTAACTTCAGGCAGAGTTCTATGGTTCTTGTAACCCTAACCCTAGCCAGGCATTTCAATCATGCCAATTTAACAATCATTTGACAGCATTTTTCACCTTTATGAAAATGTGCCGAAACAAGACAGATTATTAAAGAAGATACATCTCCTAGAGGTTTTAAAAACTGATTTGATTGTTTGAGAGTGATTGTTTTTGGTTTGAGGAAAAAAATGAAATTTGATGATTGGAGGGTTTCTGGGACACCCTGCCGGAATGTACATTTCAAACCCTAGCTAGGGTTAGGGTTAGCATTCCCACACTGGGTAGAAGTTTTTTACTGTCAGTGCTGCATTTCTGGCCCCCTGTTATCTTTAGGATGAGTCATAATTTGCTCCTATCTGCACTTTTAGTTTTCGGAGAGTTTTGGTCACCTTTTTGTATACTGCCTCATTCATTGATTTCATCCCAAAAACTGAGCCAGATGAAAAGTGTGAAGAATACCTGTTCTAATAGGCAAACTCTCTTCATTTTGTCATTTAAAGTGCAGCTAAAAGTGTAACTTCAGGCAGAGTTCTATGGTTCTTGTAACCCTAACCCTAGCCAGGCATTTCAATCATGCCAATTTAACAATCATTTGACAGCATTTTTCACCTTTATGAAAATGTGCCGAAACAAGACAGATTATTAAAGAAGATACATCTCCTAGAGGTTTTAAAAACTGATTTGATTGTTTGAGAGTGATTGTTTTTGGTTTGAGGAAAAAAATGAAATTTGATGATTGGAGGGTTTCTGGGACACCCTGCCGGAATGTACATTTCAAACCCTAGCTAGGGTTAGGGTTAGCATTCCCACACTGGGTAGAAGTTTTTTACTATCAGTGCTGCATTTATGGCCCCCTGTTATGTTTAGGATGAGTCATAATTTGCTCCTATCTGCACTTTTAGTTTTCGGAGAGTTTTGGTCACCTTTTTGTATACTGCCTCATTCATTGATTTCATCCCAAAAACTGAGTTAGATGAGACGTGTGAAGAATACCTGTTCTAATGGGCAAACTCTCTTCATTTTGTCATTTAAAGTGCAGCTAAAAGTGTAACTTCAGGCAGAGTTCTATGGTTCTTGTAACCCTAACCCTAGCCAGGCATTTCAATCATGCCAATTTAACAATCATTTGACAGCATTTTTCACCTTTATGAAAATGTGCCTAAACAAGACAGATTATTAAAGAAGATACATCTCCTAGAGGTTTTAAAAACTGATTTGATTGTTTGAGAGTGATTGTTTTTGGTTTGAGGAAAAAAATGAAATTTGATGATTGGAGGGTTTCTGAGACACCCTGCCGGAATGTACATTTCAAACCCTAGCTAGGGTTAGGGTTAGCATTCCCACACTGGGTAGAAGTTTTTTACTGTCAGTGCTGCATTTCTGCCCCCCTGTTATCTTTAGGATGAGTCATAATTTGCTCCTATCTGCACTTTTAGTTTTCGGAAGTTTTGGTCACCTTTTTGTATACTGCCTCATTCATTGATTTCATCCCAAAAACTGAGCCAGATGAAAAGTGTGAAGAATACCTATTCTAATTGGCAAACTCTCTTCATTTTGTCATTTAAAGTGCAGCTAAAAGTGTAACTTTAGGCAGAGTTCTATGGTTCTTGTAACCCTAACCCTAGCCAGGCATTTCAATCATGCCAATTTAACAATCATTTGACAGCATTTTTCACCTTTATGAAAATGTGCCTAAAAAAGACAGATTATTAAAGGAGATACATCTCCTAGAAGTTTTAAAAACTGATTTGATTATTTGAGAGTGATTGTTTTTGGTTTGAGGAAAAAAATAAAATTTGATGATTGGAGGGTTTCTGGGACACCCTGCCGGAATGTACATTTCAAACCCTAGCTAGGGTTAGGGTTAGCATTCCCACACTGGGTAGAAGTTTTTTACTGTCAGTACTGCATTTCTGGCCCCCCGTTATGTTTAGGATGAGTCATAATTTGCTCCTATCTGCACTTTTAGTTTTCGGAGAGTTTTGGTCACCTTTTTGTATACTGCCTCATTCATTGATTTCATCCCAAAAACTGAGCCAGATGAAAAGTGTGAAGAATACCAATTCTAATAGGCAAACTCTCTTCATTTTGTCATTTAAAGTGCAGCTAAAAGTGTAACTTCAGGCAGAGTTCTATGGTTCTTGTAACCCTAACCCTAGCCAGGCATTTCAATCATGCCAATTTAACAATCATTTGACAGCATTTTTCACCTTTATGAAAATGTGCCTAAACAAGACAGATTATTAAAGAATATACATCTCCTAGAGGTTTTAAAAACTGTTTTGATTGTTTGAGAGTGATTGTTTTTGGTTTGAGGAAAAAAATCAAATTTGATGATTGGAGGGTTTCTGAGACACCCTGCCGGAATGTACATTTCAAACCCTAGCTAGGGTTAGGGTTAGCATTCCCACACTAGGTAGAAGTTTTTTACTGTCAGTGCTGCATTCTGGGCCCTCCGTTATCTTTAGGATGAGTCATAATTTGCTCCTATCTGCACTTTTAGTTTTCGGAGAGTTTTGGTCACCTTTTTGTATACTGCCTCATTCATTGATTTCATCCCAAAAACTGAGCCAGATGAAAAGTATGAACAATACCTGTTCTAATGGGCAAACTCTCTTCATTTTGTCATTTAAAGTGCAGCTAAAAGTGTAACTTCAGGCAGAGTTCTATGGTTCTTGTAACCCTAACCCTAGCCAGGCATTTCAATCATGCCAATTTAACAATCATTTGACAGCATTTTTCACCTTTATGAAAATGTGCCGAAACAAGACAGATTATTAAAGAAGATACATCTCCTAGAGGTTTTAAAAACTGATTTGATTGTTTGAGAGTGATTGTTTTTGGTTTGAGGAAAAAAATGAAATTTGATGATTGGAGGGTTTCTGGGACACCCTGCCGGAATGTACATTTCAAACCCTAGCTAGGGTTAGGGTTAGCATTCCCACACTGGGTAGAAGTTTTTTACTGTCAGTGCTGCATTTCTGGCCCCCTGTTATGTTTAGGATGAGTCATAATTTGCTCCTATCTGCACTTTTAGTTTTCGGACAGTTTTGGTCACCTTTTTGTATACTGCCTCATTCATTGATTTCATCCCAAAAACTGAGCCAGATGAAAAGTGTGAAGAATACCTATTCTAATAGGCAAACTCTCTACATTTTGTCATTTAAAGTGCAGCTAAAAGTGTAACTTCAGGCAGAGTTCTATGGTTCTTGTAACCCTAACCCTAGCCAGGCATTTCAATCATGCCAATTTAACAATCATTTGACAGCATTTTTCACCTTTATGAAAATGTGCCTAAACAAGACAGATTATTAAAGGAGATACATCTCCTAGAAGTTTTAAAAACTGATTTGATTATTTGAGAGTGATTGTTTTTGGTTTGAGGAAAAAAATCAAATTTGATGATTGGAGGGTTTCTGGGACACCCTGCCGGAATGTACATTTCAAACCCTAGCTAGGGTTAGGGTTAGCATTCCCACACTGGGTAGAAGTTTTTTACTGTCAGTACTGCATTTCTGGCCCCCCGTTATGTTTAGGATGAGTCATAATTTGCTCCTATCTGCACTTTTAGTTTTCGGAGAGTTTTGGTCACCTTTTTGTATACTGCCTCATTCATTGATTTCATCCCAAAAACTGAGCCAGATGAAAAGTATGAACAATACCTGTTCTAATGGGCAAACTCTCTTCATTTTGTCATTTAAAGTGCAGCTAAAAGTGTAACTTCAGGCAGAGTTCTATGGTTCTTGTAACCCTAACCCTAGCCAGGCATTTCAATCATGCCAATTTAACAATCATTTGACAGCATTTTTCACCTTTATGAAAATGTGCCGAAACAAGACAGATTATTAAAGAAGATACATCTCCTAGAGGTTTTAAAAACTGATTTGATTGTTTGAGAGTGATTGTTTTTGGTTTGAGGAAAAAAATGAAATTTGATGATTGGAGGGTTTCTGGGACACCCTGCCGGAATGTACATTTCAAACCCTAGCTAGGGTTAGGTTTAGCATTCCCACACTGGGTAGAAGTTTTTTACTGTCAGTGCTGCATTTCTGGCCCCCTGTTATGTTTAGGATGAGTCATAATTTGCTCCTATCTGCACTTTTAGTTTTCGGACAGTTTTGGTCACCTTTTTGTATACTGCCTCATTCATTGATTTCATCCCAAAAACTGAGCCAGATGAAAAGTGTGAAGAATACCTATTCTAATAGGCAAACTCTCTACATTTTGTCATTTAAAGTGCAGCTAAAAGTGTAACTTCAGGCAGAGTTCTATGGTTCTTGTAACCCTAACCCTAGCCAGGCATTTCAATCATGCCAAATTAACAATCATTTGACAGCATTTTTCACCTTTATGAAAATGTGCCTAAACAAGACAGATTATTAAAGAAGATACATCTCCTAGAGGTTTTAAAAACTGATTTGATTGTTTGAGAGTGATTGTTTTTGGTTTGAGGAAAAAAATCAAATTTGATGATTGGAGGGTTTCCTGAGACACCCTGCCGGAATGTACATTTCAAACCCTAGCTAGGGTTAGGGTTAGCATTCCCACACTGGGTAGAAGTTTTTTACTATCAGTGCTGCATTTATGGCCCCCTGTTATGTTTAGGATGAGTCATAATTTGCTCCTATCTGCACTTTTAGTTTTCGGAGAGTTTTGGTCACCTTTTTGTATACTGCCTCATTCATTGATTTCATCCCAAAAACTGAGTTAGATGAGACGTGTGAAGAATACCTGTTCTAATGGGCAAACTCTCTTCATTTTGTCATTTAAAGTGCAGCTAAAAGTGTAACTTCAGGCAGAGTTCTATGGTTCTTGTAACCCTAACCCTAGCCAGGCATTTCAATCATGCCAATTTAACAATCATTTGACAGCATTTTTCACCTTTATGAAAATGTGCCGAAACAAGACAGATTATTAAAGAAGATACATCTCCTAGAGGTTTTAAAAACTGATTTGATTGTTTGAGAGTGATTGTTTTTGGTTTGAGGAAAAAAATGAAATTTGATGATTGGAGGGTTTCTGGGACACCCTGCCGGAATGTACATTTCAAACCCTAGCTAGGGTTAGGGTTAGCATTCCCACACTGGGTAGAAGTTTTTTACTGTCAGTGCTGCATTTCTGGCCCCCTGTTATGTTTAGGATGAGTCATAATTTGCTCCTATCTGCACTTTTAGTTTTCGGACAGTTTTGGTCACCTTTTTGTATACTGCCTCATTCATTGATTTCATCCCAAAAACTGAGCCAGATGAAAAGTGTGAAGAATACCTATTCTAATAGGCAAACTCTCTACATTTTGTCATTTAAAGTGCAGCTAAAAGTGTAACTTCAGGCAGAGTTCTATGGTTCTTGTAACCCTAACCCTAGCCAGGCATTTCAATCATGCCAATTTAACAATCATTTGACAGCATTTTTCACCTTTATGAAAATGTGCCTAAAAAAGACAGATTATTAAAGGAGATACATCTCCTTGAAGTTTTAAAAACTGATTTGATTATTTGAGAGTGATTGTTTTTGGTTTGAGGAAAAAAATAAAATTTGATGATTGGAGGGTTTCTGGGACACCCTGCCGGAATGTACATTTCAAACCCTAGCTAGGGTTAGGGTTAGCATTCCCACACTGGGTAGAAGTTTTTTACTGTCAGTACTGCATTTCTGGCCCCCCGTTATGTTTAGGATGAGTCATAATTTGCTCCTATCTGCACTTTTAGTTTTCGGAGAGTTTTGGTCACCTTTTTGTATACTGCCTCATTCATTGATTTCATCCCAAAAACTGAGCCAGATGAAAAGTGTGAAGAATACCAATTCTAATAGGCAAACTCTCCTCATTTTTTCATTTAAAGTGCAGCTAAAAGTGTAACTTCAGGCAGAGTTCTATGGTTCTTGTAACCCTAACCCTAGCCAGGGATTTCAATCATGCCAATTTAACAATCATTTGAAAGCATTTTTCACCTTTATGAAAATGTGCCTAAACAAGACAGATTATTAAAGAATATACATCTCCTAGAGGTTTTAAAAACTGTTTTGATTGTTTGAGAGTGATTGTTTTTGGTTTGAGGAAAAAAATCAAATTTGATGATTGGAGGGTTTCTGAGACACCCTGCCGGAATGTACATTTCAAACCCTAGCTAGGGTTAGGGTTAGCATTCCCACACTAGGTAGAAGTTTTTTACTGTCAGTGCTGCATTCTGGGCCCTCCGTTATCTTTAGGATGAGTCATAATTTGCTCCTATCTGCACTTTTAGTTTTCGGAGAGTTTTGGTCACCTTTTTGTATACTGCCTCATTCATTGATTTCATCCCAAAAACTGAGCCAGATGAAAAGTATGAACAATACCTGTTCTAATGGGCAAACTCTCTTCATTTTGTCATTTAAAGTGCAGCTAAAAGTGTAACTTCAGGCAGAGTTCTATGGTTCTTGTAACCCTAACCCTAGCCAGGCATTTCAATCATGCCAATTTAACAATCATTTGACAGCATTTTTCACCTTTATGAAAATGTGCCGAAACAAGACAGATTATTAAAGAAGATACATCTCCTAGAGGTTTTAAAAACTGATTTGATTGTTTGAGAGTGATTGTTTTTGGTTTGAGGAAAAAAATGAAATTTGATGATTGGAGGGTTTCTGGGACACCCTGCCGGAATGTACATTTCAAACCCTAGCTAGGGTTAGGGTTAGCATTCCCACACTGGGTAGAAGTTTTTTACTGTCAGTGCTGCATTTCTGGCCCCCTGTTATGTTTAGGATGAGTCATAATTTGCTCCTATCTGCACTTTTAGTTTTCGGACAATTTTGGTCACCTTTTTGTATACTGCCTCATTCATTGATTTCATCCCAAAAACTGAGCCAGATGAAAAGTGTGAAGAATACCTATTCTAATAGGCAAACTCTCTACATTTTGTCATTTAAAGTGCAGCTAAAAGTGTAACTTCAGGCAGAGTTCTATGGTTCTTGTAACCCTAACCCTAGCCAGGCATTTCAATCATGCCAATTTAACAATCATTTGACAGCATTTTTCACCTTTATGAAAATGTGCCTAAACAAGACAGATTATTAAAGAAGATACATCTCCTAGAGGTTTTAAAAACTGATTTGATTGTTTGAGAGTGATTGTTTTTGGTTTGAGGAAAAAAATGAAATTTGATGATTGGAGGGTTTCTGGGACACCCTGCCGGAATGTACATTTCAAACCCTAGCTAGGGTTAGGGTTAGCATTCCCACACTGGGTAGAAGTTTTTTACTGTCAGTGCTGCATTTCTGCCCCCCTGTTATCTTTAGGATGAGTCATAATTTGCTCCTATCTGCACTTTTAGTTTTCGGAGAGTTTTGGTCACCTTTTTGTATACTGCCTCATTCATTGATTTCATCCCAAAAACTGAGCCAGATGAAAAGTGTGAAGAATACCTATTCTAATTGGCAAACTCTCTTCATTTTGTCATTTAAAGTGCAGCTAAAAGTGTAACTTTAGGCAGAGTTCTATGGTTCTTGTAACCCTAACCCTAGCCAGGCATTTCAATCATGCCAATTTAACAATCATTTGACAGCATTTTTCACCTTTATGAAAATGTGCCTAAAAAAGACAGATTATTAAAGGAGATACATCTCCTAGAAGTTTTAAAAACTGATTTGATTATTTGAGAGTGATTGTTTTTGGTTTGAGGAAAAAAATGAAATTTGATGATTGGAGGGTTTCTGGGACACCCTGCCGGAATGTACATTTCAAACCCTAGCTAGGGTTAGGGTTAGCATTCCCACACTGGGTAGAAGTTTTTTACTGTCAGTACTGCATTTCTGGCCCCCCGTTATGTTTAGGATGAGTCATAATTTGCTCCTATCTGCACTTTTAGTTTTCGGAGAGTTTTGGTCACCTTTTTGTATACTGCCTCATTCATTGATTTCATCCCAAAAACTGAGCCAGATGAAAAGTGTGAAGAATACCAATTCTAATAGGCAAACTCTCTTCATTTTGTCATTTAAAGTGCAGCTAAAAGTGTAACTTCAGGCAGAGTTCTATGGTTCTTGTAACCCTAACCCTAGCCAGGCATTTCAATCATGCCAATTTAACAATCATTTGACAGCATTTTTCACCTTTATGAAAATGTGCCTAAACAAGACAGATTATTAAAGAATATACATCTCCTAGAGGTTTTAAAAACTGTTTTGATTGTTTGAGAGTGATTGTTTTTGGTTTGAGGAAAAAAATCAAATTTGATGATTGGAGGGTTTCTGAGACACCCTGCCGGAATGTACATTTCAAACCCTAGCTAGGGTTAGGGTTAGCATTCCCACACTGGGTAGAAGTTTTTTACTGTCAGTGCTGCATTCTGGGCCCTCCGTTATCTTTAGGATGAGTCATAATTTGCTCCTATCTGCACTTTTAGTTTTCGGAGAGTTTTGGTCACCTTTTTGTATACTGCCTCATTCATTGATTTCATCCCAAAAACTGAGCCAGATGAAAAGTATGAACAATACCTGTTCTAATGGGCAAACTCTCTTCATTTTGTCATTTAAAGTGCAGCTAAAAGTGTAACTTCAGGCAGAGTTCTATGGTTCTTGTAACCCTAACCCTAGCCAGGCATTTCAATCATGCCAAATTAACAATCATTTGACAGCATTTTTCACCTTTATGAAAATGTGCCTAAACAAGACAGATTATTAAAGAAGATACATCTCCTAGAGGTTTTAAAAACTGATTTGATTGTTTGAGAGTGATTGTTTTTGGTTTGAGGAAAAAAATCAAATTTGATGATTGGAGGGTTTCCTGAGACACCCTGCCGGAATGTACATTTCAAACCCTAGCTAGGGTTAGGGTTAGCATTCCCACACTGGGTAGAAGTTTTTTACTATCAGTGCTGCATTTATGGCCCCCTGTTATGTTTAGGATGAGTCATAATTTGCTCCTATCTGCACTTTTAGTTTTCGGAGAGTTTTGGTCACCTTTTTGTATACTGCCTCATTCATTGATTTCATCCCAAAAACTGAGCCAGATGAAAAGTGTGAAGAATACCTATTCTAATTGGCAAACTCTCTTCATTTTGTCATTTAAAGTGCAGCTAAAAGTGTAACTTTAGGCAGAGTTCTATGGTTCTTGTAACCCTAACCCTAGCCAGGCATTTCAATCATGCCAATTTAACAATCATTTGACAGCATTTTTCACCTTTATGAAAATGTGCCTAAAAAAGACAGATTATTAAAGGAGATACATCTCCTAGAAGTTTTAAAAACTGATTTGATTATTTGAGAGTGATTGTTTTTGGTTTGAGGAAAAAAATCAAATTTGATGATTGGAGGGTTTCTGAGACACCCTGCCGGAATGTACATTTCAAACCTTAGCTAGGGTTAGGGTTAGCATTCCCACACTGGGTAGAAGTTTTTTACTGTCAGTGCTGCATTTCTGGCCCCCCGTTATCTTTAGGATGAGTCATAATTTGCTCCTATCTGCACTTTTAGTTTTCGGAGAGTTTTGGTCACCTTTTTGTATACTGCCTCATTCATTGATTTCATCCCAAAAACTGAGCCAGATGAAAAGTGTGAAGAATACCTATTCTAATTGGCAAACTCTCTTCATTTTGTCATTTAAAGTGCAGCTAAAAGTGTAACTTTAGGCAGAGTTCTATGGTTCTTGTAACCCTAACCCTAGCCAGGCATTTCAATCATGCCAATTTAACAATCATTTGACAGCATTTTTCACCTTTATGAAAATGTGCCTAAAAAAGACAGATTATTAAAGGAGATACATCTCCTAGAAGTTTTAAAAACTGATTTGATTATTTGAGAGTGATTGTTTTTGGTTTGAGGAAAAAAATCAAATTTGATGATTGGAGGGTTTCTGGGACACCCTGCCGGAATGTACATTTCAAACCCTAGCTAGGGTTAGGGTTAGCATTCCCACACTGGGTAGAAGTTTTTTACTGTCAGTACTGCATTTCTGGCCCCCCGTTATGTTTAGGATGAGTCATAATTTGCTCCTATCTGCACTTTTAGTTTTCGGAGAGTTTTGGTCACCTTTTTGTATACTGCCTCATTCATTGATTTCATCCCAAAAACTGAGCCAGATGAAAAGTGTGAAGAATACCAATTCTAATAGGCAAACTCTCTTCATTTTGTCATTTAAAGTGCAGCTAAAAGTGTAACTTCAGGCAGAGTTCTATGGTTCTTGTAACCCTAACCCTAGCCAGGCATTTCAATCATGCCAATTTAACAATCATTTGACAGCATTTTTCACCTTTATGAAAATGTGCCTAAACAAGACAGATTATTAAAGAATATACATCTCCTAGAGGTTTTAAAAACTGTTTTGATTGTTTGAGAGTGATTGTTTTTGGTTTGAGGAAAAAAATCAAATTTGATGATTGGAGGGTTTCTGAGACACCCTGCCGGAATATACATTTCAAACCCTAGCTAGGGTTAGGGTTAGCATTCCCACACTAGGTAGAAGTTTTTTACTGTCAGTACTGCATTCTGGGCCCTCCGTTATCTTTAGGATGAGTCATAATTTGCTCCTATCTGCACTTTTAGTTTTCGGAGAGTTTTGGTCACCTTTTTGTATACTGCCTCATTCATTGATTTCATCCCAAAAACTGAGCCAGATGAAAAGTATGAACAATACCTGTTCTAATGGGCAAACTCTCTTCATTTTGTCATTTAAAGTGCAGCTAAAAGTGAAACTTCAGGCAGAGTTCTATGGTTCTTGTAACCCTAACCCTAGCCAGGCATTTCAATCATGCCAATTTAACAATCATTTGACAGCATTTTTCACCTTTATGAAAATGTGCCGAAACAAGACAGATTATTAAAGAAGATACATCTCCTAGAGGTTTTAAAAACTGATTTGATTGTTTGAGAGTGATTGTTTTTGGTTTGAGGAAAAAAATCAAATTTGATGATTGGAGGGTTTCTGGGACACCCTGCCGGAATGTACATTTCAAACCCTAGCTAGGGTTAGGGTTAGCATTCCCACACTGGGTAGAAGTTTTTTACTGTCAGTACTGCATTTCTGGCCCCCCGTTATGTTTAGGATGAGTCATAATTTGCTCCTATCTGCACTTTTAGTTTTCGGAGAGTTTTGGTCACCTTTTTGTATACTGCCTCATTCATTGATTTCATCCCAAAAACTGAGCCAGATGAAAAGTGTGAAGAATACCAATTCTAATAGGCAAACTCTCTTCATTTTGTCATTTAAAGTGCAGCTAAAAGTGTAACTTCAGGCAGAGTTCTATGGTTCTTGTAACCCTAACCCTAGCCAGGCATTTCAATCATGCCAATTTAACAATCATTTGACAGAATTTTTCACCTTTATGAAAATGTGCCTAAACAAGACAGATTATTAAAGAATATACATCTCCTAGAGGTTTTAAAAACTGTTTTGATTGTTTGAGAGTGATTGTTTTTGGTTTGAGGAAAAAAATCAAATTTGATGATTGGAGGGTTTCTGAGAAACCCTGCCGGAATGTACATTTCAAACCCTAGCTAGGGTTAGGGTTAGCATTCCCACACTAGGTAGAAGTTTTTTACTGTCAGTGCTGCATTCTGGGCCCTCCGTTATCTTTACGATGAGTCATAATTTGCTCCTATCTGCACTTTTAGTTTTCGGAGAGTTTTGGTCACCTTTTTGTATACTGCCTCATTCATTGATTTCATCCCAAAAACTGAGCCAGATGAAAAGTATGAACGATACCTGTTCTAATGGGCAAACTCTCTTCATTTTGTCATTTAAAGTGCAGCTAAAAGTGTAACTTCAGGCAGAGTTCTATGGTTCTTGTAACCCTAACCCTAGCCAGGCATTTCAATCATGCCAATTTAACAATCATTTGACAGCATTTTTCACCTTTATGAAAATGTGCCGAAACAAGACAGATTATTAAAGAAGATACATCTCCTAGAGGTTTTAAAAACTGATTTGATTGTTTGAGAGTGATTGTTTTTGGTTTGAGGAAAAAAATGAAATTTGATGATTGGAGGGTTTCTGGGACACCCTGCCGGAATGTACATTTCAAACCCTAGCTAGGGTTAGGTTTAGCATTCCCACACTGGGTAGAAGTTTTTTACTGTCAGTGCTGCATTTCTGGCCCCCTGTTATGTTTAGGATGAGTCATAATTTGCTCCTATCTGCACTTTTAGTTTTCGGACAGTTTTGGTCACCTTTTTGTATACTGCCTCATTCATTGATTTCATCCCAAAAACTGAGCCAGATGAAAAGTGTGAAGAATACCTATTCTAATAGGCAAACTCTCTACATTTTGTCATTTAAAGTGCAGCTAAAAGTGTAACTTCAGGCAGAGTTCTATGGTTCTTGTAACCCTAACCCTAGCCAGGCATTTCAATCATGCCAATTTAACAATCATTTGACAGCATTTTTCACCTTTATGAAAATGTGCCGAAACAAGACAGATTATTAAAGAAGATACATCTCCTAGAGGTTTTAAAAACTGATTTGATTGTTTGAGAGTGATTGTTTTTGGTTTGAGGAAAAAAATGAAATTTGATGATTGGAGGGTTTCTGGGACACCCTGCCGGAATGTACATTTCAAACCCTAGCTAGGGTTAGGGTTAGCATTCCCACACTGGGTAGAAGTTTTTTACTGTCAGTGCTGCATTTCTGCCCCCCTGTTATGTTTAGGATGAGTCATAATTTGCTCCTATCTGCACTTTTAGTTTTCGGAGAGTTTTGGTCACCTTTTTGTATACTGCCTCATTCATTGATTTCATCCCAAAAACTGAGCCAGATGAAAAGTGTGAAGAATACCTATTCTAATTGGCAAACTCTCTTCATTTTGTCATTTAAAGTGCAGCTAAAAGTGTAACTTTAGGCAGAGTTCTATGGTTCTTGTAACCCTAACCCTAGCCAGGCATTTCAATCATGCCAATTTAACAATCATTTGACAGCATTTTTCACCTTTATGAAAATGTGCCTAAAAAAGACAGATTATTAAAGGAGATACATCTCCTAGAAGTTTTAAAAACTGATTTGATTATTTGAGAGTGATTGTTTTTGGTTTGAGGAAAAAAATCAAATTTGATGATTGGAGGGTTTCTGGGACACCCTGCCGGAATGTACATTTCAAACCCTAGCTAGGGTTAGGGTTAGCATTCCCACACAGGGTAGAAGTTTTTTACTGTCAGTACTGCATTTCTGGCCCCCCGTTATGTTTAGGATGAGTCATAATTTGCTCCTATCTGCACTTTTAGTTTTCGGAGAGTTTTGGTCACCTTTTTGTATACTGCCTCATTCATTGATTTCATCCCAAAAACTGAGCCAGATGAAAAGTGTGAAGAATACCAATTCTAATAGGCAAACTCTCTTCATTTTGTCATTTAAAGTGCAGCTAAAAGTGTAACTTCAGGCAGAGTTCTATGGTTCTTGTAACCCTAACCCTAGCCAGGCATTTCAATCATGCCAATTTAACAATCATTTGACAGCATTTTTCACCTTTATGAAAATGTGCCTAAACAAGACAGATTATTAAAGAATATACATCTCCTAGAGGTTTTAAAAACTGTTTTGATTGTTTGAGAGTGATTGTTTTTGGTTTGAGGAAAAAAATCAAATTTGATGATTGGAGGGTTTCTGAGACACCCTGCCGGAATGTACATTTCAAACCCTAGCTAGGGTTAGGGTTAGCATTCCCACACTAGGTAGAAGTTTTTTACTGTCAGTGCTGCATTCTGGGCCCTCCGTTATCTTTAGGATGAGTCATAATTTGCTCCTATCTGCACTTTTAGTTTTCGGAGAGTTTTGGTCACCTTTTTGTATACTGCCTCATTCATTGATTTCATCCCAAAAACTGAGCCAGATGAAAAGTATGAACAATACCTGTTCTAATGGGCAAACTCTCTTCATTTTGTCATTTAAAGTGCAGCTAAAAGTGTAACTTCAGGCAGAGTTCTATGGTTCTTGTAACCCTAACCCTAGCCAGGCATTTCAATCATGCCAATTTAACAATCATTTGACAGCATTTTTCACCTTTATGAAAATGTGCCGAAACAAGACAGATTATTAAAGAAGATACATCTCCTAGAGGTTTTAAAAACTGATTTGATTGTTTGAGAGTGATTGTTTTTGGTTTGAGGAAAAAAATGAAATTTGATGATTGGAGGGTTTCTGGGACACCCTGCCGGAATGTACATTTCAAACCCTAGCTAGGGTTAGGTTTAGCATTCCCACACTGGGTAGAAGTTTTTTACTGTCAGTGCTGCATTTCTGGCCCCCTGTTATGTTTAGGATGAGTCATAATTTGCTCCTATCTGCACTTTTAGTTTTCGGACAGTTTTGGTCACCTTTTTGTATACTGCCTCATTCATTGATTTCATCCCAAAAACTGAGCCAGATGAAAAGTGTGAAGAATACCTATTCTAATAGGCAAACTCTCTACATTTTGTCATTTAAAGTGCAGCTAAAAGTGTAACTTCAGGCAGAGTTCTATGGTTCTTGTAACCCTAACCCTAGCCAGGCATTTCAATCATGCCAAATTAACAATCATTTGACAGCATTTTTCACCTTTATGAAAATGTGCCTAAACAAGACAGATTATTAAAGAAGATACATCTCCTAGAGGTTTTAAAAACTGATTTGATTGTTTGAGAGTGATTGTTTTTGGTTTGAGGAAAAAAATCAAATTTGATGATTGGAGGGTTTCCTGAGACACCCTGCCGGAATGTACATTTCAAACCCTAGCTAGGGTTAGGGTTAGCATTCCCACACTGGGTAGAAGTTTTTTACTATCAGTGCTGCATTTATGGCCCCCTGTTATGTTTAGGATGAGTCATAATTTGCTCCTATCTGCACTTTTAGTTTTCGGAGAGTTTTGGTCACCTTTTTGTATACTGCCTCATTCATTGATTTCATCCCAAAAACTGAGTTAGATGAGACGTGTGAAGAATACCTGTTCTAATGGGCAAACTCTCTTCATTTTGTCATTTAAAGTGCAGCTAAAAGTGTAACTTCAGGCAGAGTTCTATGGTTCTTGTAACCCTAACCCTAGCCAGGCATTTCAATCATGCCAAATTAACAATCATTTGACAGCATTTTTCACCTTTATGAAAATGTGCCTAAACAAGACAGATTATTAAAGAAGATACATCTCCTAGAAGTTTTAAAAACTGATTTGATTATTTGAGAGTGATTGTTTTTGGTTTGAGGAAAAAAATGAAATTTGATGATTGGAGGGTTTCTGAGACACCCTGCCGGAATGTACATTTCAAACCTTAGCTAGGGTTAGGGTTAGCATTCCCACACTGGGTAGAAGTTTTTTACTGTCAGTGCTGCATTTCTGGCCCCCCGTTATCTTTAGGATGAGTCATAATTTGCTCCTATCTGCACTTTTAGTTTTCGGAGAGTTTTGGTCACCTTTTTGTATACTGCCTCATTCATTGATTTCATCCCAAAAACTGAGCCAGATGAAAAGTGTGAAGAATACCTGTTCTAATGGGCAAACTCTCTTCATTTTGTCATTTAAAGTGCAGCTAAAAGTGTAACTTCAGGCAGAGTTCTATGGTTCTTGTAACCCTAACCCTAGCCAGGCATTTCAATCATGCCAATTTAGCTTTCATTTGACAGCATTTTTCACCTTTATGAAAATGTGCCTAAACAAGACAGATTATTAAAGAAAATACATCTCCTAAAGGTTTTAAAAACAGTTTTGATTGTTTGAGAGTGATTGTTTTTGGTTTGAGGAAAAAAATCAAATTTGATGATTGGAGGGTTTCCTGAGACACCCTGCCGGAATGTACATTTCAAACCCTAGCTAGGGTTAGGGTTAGCATTCCCACACTGGGTAGAAGTTTTTTACTATCAGTGCTGCATTTATGGCCCCCTGTTATGTTTAGGATGAGTCATAATTTGCTCCTATCTGCACTTTTAGTTTTCGGAGAGTTTTGGTCACCTTTTTGTATACTGCCTCATTCATTGATTTCATCCCAAAAACTGAGCCAGATGAAAAGTGTGAAGAATACCAATTCTAATAGGCAAACTCTCTTCATTTTGTCATTTAAAGTGCAGCTAAAAGTGTAACTTCAGGCAGAGTTCTATGGTTCTTGTAACCCTAACCCTAGCCAGGCATTTCAATCATGCCAATTTAACAATCATTTGACAGCATTTTTCACCTTTATGAAAATGTGCCTAAACAAGACAGATTATTAAAGAATATACATCTCCTAGAGGTTTTAAAAACTGTTTTGATTGTTTGAGAGTGATTGTTTTTGGTTTGAGGAAAAAAATCAAATTTGATGATTGGAGGGTTTCTGAGACACCCTGCCGGAATGTACATTTCAAACCCTAGCTAGGGTTAGGGTTAGCATTCCCACACTAGGTAGAAGTTTTTTACTGTCAGTGCTGCATTCTGGGCCCTCCGTTATCTTTAGGATGAGTCATAATTTGCTCCTATCTGCACTTTTAGTTTTCGGAGAGTTTTGGTCACCTTTTTGTATACTGCCTCATTCATTGATTTCATCCCAAAAACTGAGCCAGATGAAAAGTATGAACAATACCTGTTCTAATGGGCAAACTCTCTTCATTTTGTCATTTAAAGTGCAGCTAAAAGTGTAACTTCAGGCAGAGTTCTATGGTTCTTGTAACCCTAACCCTAGCCAGGCATTTCAATCATGCCAATTTAACAATCATTTGACAGCATTTTTCACCTTTATGAAAATGTGCCGAAACAAGACAGATTATTAAAGAAGATACATCTCCTAGAGGTTTTAAAAACTGATTTGATTGTTTGAGAGTGATTGTTTTTGGTTTGAGGAAAAAAATGAAATTTGATGATTGGAGGGTTTCTGGGACACCCTGCCGGAATGTACATTTCAAACCCTAGCTAGGGTTAGGTTTAGCATTCCCACACTGGGTAGAAGTTTTTTACTGTCAGTGCTGCATTTCTGGCCCCCTGTTATGTTTAGGATGAGTCATAATTTGCTCCTATCTGCACTTTTAGTTTTCGGACAGTTTTGGTCACCTTTTTGTATACTGCCTCATTCATTGATTTCATCCCAAAAACTGAGCCAGATGAAAAGTGTGAAGAATACCTATTCTAATAGGCAAACTCTCTACATTTTGTCATTTAAAGTGCAGCTAAAAGTGTAACTTCAGGCAGAGTTCTATGGTTCTTGTAACCCTAACCCTAGCCAGGCATTTCAATCATGCCAAATTAACAATCATTTGACAGCATTTTTCACCTTTATGAAAATGTGCCTAAACAAGACAGATTATTAAAGAAGATACATCTCCTAGAGGTTTTAAAAACTGATTTGATTGTTTGAGAGTGATTGTTTTTGGTTTGAGGAAAAAAATCAAATTTGATGATTGGAGGGTTTCCTGAGACACCCTGCCGGAATGTACATTTCAAACCCTAGCTAGGGTTAGGGTTAGCATTCCCACACTGGGTAGAAGTTTTTTACTATCAGTGCTGCATTTATGGCCCCCTGTTATGTTTAGGATGAGTCATAATTTGCTCCTATCTGCACTTTTAGTTTTCGGAGAGTTTTGGTCACCTTTTTGTATACTGCCTCATTCATTGATTTCATCCCAAAAACTGAGTTAGATGAGACGTGTGAAGAATACCTGTTCTAATGGGCAAACTCTCTTCATTTTGTCATTTAAAGTGCAGCTAAAAGTGTAACTTCAGGCAGAGTTCTATGGTTCTTGTAACCCTAACCCTAGCCAGGCATTTCAATCATGCCAAATTAACAATCATTTGACAGCATTTTTCACCTTTATGAAAATGTGCCTAAACAAGACAGATTATTAAAGAAGATACATCTCCTAGAAGTTTTAAAAACTGATTTGATTATTTGAGAGTGATTGTTTTTGGTTTGAGGAAAAAAATGAAATTTGATGATTGGAGGGTTTCTGAGACACCCTGCCGGAATGTACATTTCAAACCTTAGCTAGGGTTAGGGTTAGCATTCCCACACTGGGTAGAAGTTTTTTACTGTCAGTGCTGCATTTCTGGCCCCCCGTTATCTTTAGGATGAGTCATAATTTGCTCCTATCTGCACTTTTAGTTTTCGGAGAGTTTTGGTCACCTTTTTGTATACTGCCTCATTCATTGATTTCATCCCAAAAACTGAGCCAGATGAAAAGTGTGAAGAATACCTGTTCTAATGGGCAAACTCTCTTCATTTTGTCATTTAAAGTGCAGCTAAAAGTGTAACTTCAGGCAGAGTTCTATGGTTCTTGTAACCCTAACCCTAGCCAGGCATTTCAATCATGCCAATTTAGCTTTCATTTGACAGCATTTTTCACCTTTATGAAAATGTGCCTAAACAAGACAGATTATTAAAGAAAATACATCTCCTAAAGGTTTTAAAAACAGTTTTGATTGTTTGAGAGTGATTGTTTTTGGTTTGAGGAAAAAAATCAAATTTGATGATTGGAGGGTTTCCTGAGACACCCTGCCGGAATGTACATTTCAAACCCTAGCTAGGGTTAGGGTTAGCATTCCCACACTGGGTAGAAGTTTTTTACTATCAGTGCTGCATTTATGGCCCCCTGTTATGTTTAGGATGAGTCATAATTTGCTCCTATCTGCACTTTTAGTTTTCGGAGAGTTTTGGTCACCTTTTTGTATACTGCCTCATTCATTGATTTCATCCCAAAAACTGAGCCAGATGAAAAGTGTGAAGAATACCAATTCTAATAGGCAAACTCTCTTCATTTTGTCATTTAAAGTGCAGCTAAAAGTGTAACTTCAGGCAGAGTTCTATGGTTCTTGTAACCCTAACCCTAGCCAGGCATTTCAATCATGCCAATTTAACAATCATTTGACAGCATTTTTCACCTTTATGAAAATGTGCCTAAACAAGACAGATTATTAAAGAATATACATCTCCTAGAGGTTTTAAAAACTGTTTTGATTGTTTGAGAGTGATTGTTTTTGGTTTGAGGAAAAAAATCAAATTTGATGATTGGAGGGTTTCTGAGACACCCTGCCGGAATGTACATTTCAAACCCTAGCTAGGGTTAGGGTTAGCATTCCCACACTAGGTAGAAGTTTTTTACTGTCAGTGCTGCATTCTGGGCCCTCCGTTATCTTTAGGATGAGTCATAATTTGCTCCTATCTGCACTTTTAGTTTTCGGAGAGTTTTGGTCACCTTTTTGTATACTGCCTCATTCATTGATTTCATCCCAAAAACTGAGCCAGATGAAAAGTATGAACAATACCTGTTCTAATGGGCAAACTCTCTTCATTTTGTCATTTAAAGTGCAGCTAAAAGTGTAACTTCAGGCAGAGTTCTATGGTTCTTGTAACCCTAACCCTAGCCAGGCATTTCAATCATGCCAATTTAACAATCATTTGACAGCATTTTTCACCTTTATGAAAATGTGCCGAAACAAGACAGATTATTAAAGAAGATACATCTCCTAGAGGTTTTAAAAACTGATTTGATTGTTTGAGAGTGATTGTTTTTGGTTTGAGGAAAAAAATGAAATTTGATGATTGGAGGGTTTCTGGGACACCCTGCCGGAATGTACATTTCAAACCCTAGCTAGGGTTAGGTTTAGCATTCCCACACTGGGTAGAAGTTTTTTACTGTCAGTGCTGCATTTCTGGCCCCCTGTTATGTTTAGGATGAGTCATAATTTGCTCCTATCTGCACTTTTAGTTTTCGGACAGTTTTGGTCACCTTTTTGTATACTGCCTCATTCATTGATTTCATCCCAAAAACTGAGCCAGATGAAAAGTGTGAAGAATACCTATTCTAATAGGCAAACTCTCTACATTTTGTCATTTAAAGTGCAGCTAAAAGTGTAACTTCAGGCAGAGTTCTATGGTTCTTGTAACCCTAACCCTAGCCAGGCATTTCAATCATGCCAAATTAACAATCATTTGACAGCATTTTTCACCTTTATGAAAATGTGCCTAAACAAGACAGATTATTAAAGAAGATACATCTCCTAGAGGTTTTAAAAACTGATTTGATTGTTTGAGAGTGATTGTTTTTGGTTTGAGGAAAAAAATCAAATTTGATGATTGGAGGGTTTCCTGAGACACCCTGCCGGAATGTACATTTCAAACCCTAGCTAGGGTTAGGGTTAGCATTCCCACACTGGGTAGAAGTTTTTTACTATCAGTGCTGCATTTATGGCCCCCTGTTATGTTTAGGATGAGTCATAATTTGCTCCTATCTGCACTTTTAGTTTTCGGAGAGTTTTGGTCACCTTTTTGTATACTGCCTCATTCATTGATTTCATCCCAAAAACTGAGTTAGATGAGACGTGTGAAGAATACCTGTTCTAATGGGCAAACTCTCTTCATTTTGTCATTTAAAGTGCAGCTAAAAGTGTAACTTCAGGCAGAGTTCTATGGTTCTTGTAACCCTAACCCTAGCCAGGCATTTCAATCATGCCAAATTAACAATCATTTGACAGCATTTTTCACCTTTATGAAAATGTGCCTAAACGAGACAGATTATTAAAGAAGATACATCTCCTAGAAGTTTTAAAAACTGATTTGATTATTTGAGAGTGATTGTTTTTGGTTTGAGGAAAAAAATGAAATTTGATGATTGGAGGGTTTCTGAGACACCCTGCCGGAATGTACATTTCAAACCTTAGCTAGGGTTAGGGTTAGCATTCCCACACTGGGTAGAAGTTTTTTACTGTCAGTGCTGCATTTCTGGCCCCCCGTTATCTTTAGGATGAGTCATAATTTGCTCCTATCTGCACTTTTAGTTTTCGGAGAGTTTTGGTCACCTTTTTGTATACTGCCTCATTCATTGATTTCATCCCAAAAACTGAGCCAGATGAAAAGTGTGAAGAATACCTGTTCTAATGGGCAAACTCTCTTCATTTTGTCATTTAAAGTGCAGCTAAAAGTGTAACTTCAGGCAGAGTTCTATGGTTCTTGTAACCCTAACCCTAGCCAGGCATTTCAATCATGCCAATTTAGCTTTCATTTGACAGCATTTTTCACCTTTATGAAAATGTGCCTAAACAAGACAGATTATTAAAGAAAATACATCTCCTAAAGGTTTTAAAAACAGTTTTGATTGTTTGAGAGTGATTGTTTTTGGTTTGAGGAAAAAAATCAAATTTGATGATTGGAGGGTTTCCTGAGACACCCTGCCGGAATGTACATTTCAAACCCTAGCTAGGGTTAGGGTTAGCATTCCCACACTGGGTAGAAGTTTTTTACTATCAGTGCTGCATTTATGGCCCCCTGTTATGTTTAGGATGAGTCATAATTTGCTCCTATCTGCACTTTTAGTTTTCGGAGAGTTTTGGTCACCTTTTTGTATACTGCCTCATTCATTGATTTCATCCCAAAAACTGAGTTAGATGAGACGTGTGAAGAATACCTGTTCTAATGGGCAAACTCTCTTCATTTTGTCATTTAAAGTGCAGCTAAAAGTGTAACTTCAGGCAGAGTTCTATGGTTCTTGTAACCCTAACCCTAGCCAGGCATTTCAATCATGCCAAATTAACAATCATTTGACAGCATTTTTCACCTTTATGAAAATGTGCCTAAACAAGACAGATTATTAAAGAAGATACATCTCCTAGATGTTTTAAAAACTGATTTGATTATTTGAGAGTGATTGTTTTTGGTTTGAGGAAAAAATGAAATATGATGATTGGAGGGTTTCTGGGACACCCTGCCGGAATGTACATTTCAAACCCTAGCTAGGGTTAGGGTTAGCATTCCCACACTGGGTAGAAGTTTTTTACTGTCAGTGCTGCATTTCTGCCCCCCTGTTATCTTTAGGATGAGTCATAATTTGCTCCTATCTGCACTTTTAGTTTTCGGAGAGTTTTGGTCACCTTTTTGTATACTGCCTCATTCATTGATTTCATCCCAAAAACTGAGCCAGATGAAAAGTGTGAACAATACCTGTTCTAATGGGCAAACTCTCTTCATTTTGTCATTTAAAGTGCAGCTAAAAGTGTAACTTCAGGCAGAGTTCTATGGTTCTTGTAACCCTAACCCTAGCCAGGCATTTCAATCATGCCAAATTAACAATCATTTGACAGCATTTTTCACCTTTATGAAAATGTGCCGAAACAAGACAGATTATTAAAGAAGATACATCTCCTAGAGGTTTTAAAAACTGATTTGATTGTTTGAGAGTGATTGTTTTTGGTTTGAGGAAAAAAATGAAATTTGATGATTGGAGGGTTTCTGGGACACCCTGCCGGAATGTACATTTCAAACCCTAGCTAGGGTTAGGGTTAGCATTCCCACACTGGGTAGAAGTTTTTTACTGTCAGTGCTGCATTTCTGCCCCCCTGTTATCTTTAGGATGAGTCATAATTTGCTCCTATCTGCACTTTTAGTTTTCGGAGAGTTTTGGTCACCTTTTTGTATACTGCCTCATTCATTGATTTCATCCCAAAAACTGAGCCAGATGAAACGTGTGAAGAATACCTGTTCTAATGGGCAAACTCTCTTCATTTTGTCATTTAAAGTGCAGCTAAAAGTGTAACTTCAGGCAGAGTTCTATGGTTCTTGTAACCCTAACCCTAGCCAGGCATTTCAATCATGCCAATTTAACAATCATTTGACAGCATTTTTCACCTTTATGAAAATGTGCCTAAACAAGACAGATTATTAAAGAAGATACATCTCCTAGAGGTTTTAAAAACTGATTTGATTGTTTGAGAGTGATTGTTTTTGGTTTGAGGAAAAAAATCAAATTTGATGATTGGAGGGTTTCTGGGACACCCTGCCGGAATGTACATTTCAAACCCTAGCTAGGGTTAGGGTTAGCATTCCCACACTAGGTAGAAGTTTTTTACTGTCAGTGCTGCATTCTGGGCCCTCCGTTATCTTTAGGATGAGTCATAATTTTCTCCTATCTGCACTTTTAGTTTTCGGAGAGTTTTGGTCACCTTTTTGTATACTGCCTCATTCATTGATTTCATCCCAAAAACTGAGCCAGATGAAAAGTATGAAGAGTACCTGTTCTAATGGGCAAACTCTCTTCATTTTGTCATTTATTGTGCAGCTAAAAGTGTAACTGCGGGCACAATTCTATGGTTCTTGTAACCCTAACCCTAGCCAGGCATTTCAATCATGCCAATTTAATAATCAATTGACAGCATTTTTCACCTTTATAAAAATGTGCCTGAACAAGACAGATTATTAAAGAAAATACATCTCCTAGAGGTTTTAAAAACTGTTTTGATTGTTTGAGAGTGATTGTTTTTGGTTTGAGGAAAAAAATCAAATTTGATGATTGGAGGGTTTCTGAGACATCCTGCCGGAATGTACATTTCAAACCCTAGCTAGGGTTAGGGTTAGCATTCCCACACTGGGTAGAAGTTTTTTACTGTCAGTGCTGCATTTCTGCCCCCCTGTTATCTTTAGGATGAGTCATAATTTGCTCCTATCTGCACTTTTAGTTTTCGGAGAGTTTTGGTCACCTTTTTGTATACTGCCTCATTCATTGATTTCATCCCAAAAACTGAGCCAGATGAGAAGTGTGAAGAATACCAATTCTAATAGGCAAACTCTCTTCATTTTGTCATTTAAAGTGCAGCTAAAAGTGTAACTTCAGGCAGAGTTCTATGGTTCTTGTAACCCTAACCCTAGCCAGGCATTTCAATCATGCCAATTTAACAATCATTTGACAGCATTTTTAACCTTTATGAAAATGTGCCTAAACAAGACAGATTATTAAAGAAGATACATCTCCTAGAGGTTTTAAAAACTGATTTGATTGTTTGAGAGTGATTGTTTTTGGTTTGAGGAAAAAATTAAATTTGATGATTGGAGGGTTTCTGGGACACCCTGCCGGAATGTACATTTCAAACCCTAGCTAGGGTTAGGGTTAGAATTCCCACACTGGGTAGAAGTTTTTTACTGTCAGTGCTGCATTTCTGGCCCCCTGTTATCTTTAGGATGAGTCATAATTTGCTCCTATCTGCACTTTTAGTTTTCGGAGAGTTTTGGTCACCTTTTTGTATACTGCCTCATTCATTGATTTCATCCCAAAAACTGAGCCAGATGAAAAGTGTGAAGAATACCTGTTCTAATGGGCAAACTCTCTTAATTTTGTCATTTAAAGTGCAGCTAAAAGTGTAACTTCAGGCAGAGTTCTATGGTTCTTGTAACCCTAACCCTAGCCAGGCATTTCAATCATGCCAATTTAACAATCATTTGACAGCATTTTTCACCTTTATGAAAATGTGCCTAAACAAGACAGATGATTAAAGAATATACATCTCCTAGAGGTTTTAAAAACTGTTTTGATTGTTTGAGAGTGATTGTTTTTGGTTTGAGGAAAAAAATCAAATTTGATGATTGGAGGGTTTCTGAGACACCCTGCCGGAATGTACATTTCAAACCCTAGCTAGGGTTAGGGTTAGCATTCCCACACTGGGTAGAAGTTTTTTACTGTCAGTGCTGCATTTCTGGCCCCCCGTTATCTTTAGGATGAGTCATAATTTGCTCCTATCTGCACTTTTAGTTTTCGGAGAGTTTTGGTCACCTTTTTGTATACTGCCTCATTCATTGATTTCATCCCAAAAACTGAGCCAGATGAAAAGTGTGAAGAATACCAATTCTAATAGGCAAACTCTCTTCATTTTGTCATTTAAAGTGCAGCTAAAAGTGTAACTTCAGGCAGAGTTCTATGGTTCTTGTAACCCTAACCCTAGCCAGGCATTTCAATCATGCCAATTTAACAATCATTTGACAGCATTTTTCACCTTTATGAAAATGTGCCTAAACAAGACAGATTATTAAAGAAGATACATCTCCTAGAGGTTTTAAAAACTGATTTGATTGTTTGAGAGTGATTGTTTTTGGTTTGAGGAAAAAAATGAAATTTGATGATTGGAGGGTTTCTGGGACACCCTGCCGGAATGTACATTTCAAACCCTAGCTAGGGTTAGGGTTAGCATTCCCACACTAGGTAGAAGTTTTTTACTGTCAGTGCTGCATTCTGGGCCCTCCGTTATCTTTAGGATGAGTCATAATTTTCTCCTATCTGCACTTTTAGTTTTCGGAGAGTTTTGGTCACCTTTTTGTATACTGCCTCATTTATTGATTTCATCCCAAAAACTGAGCCAGATGAAAAGTATGAAGAATACCTGTTCAAATGGGCAAACTCTCTTCATTTTGTCATTTATTGTGCAGCTAAAAGTGTAACTGCGGGCAAAATTCTATGGTTCTTGTAACCCTAACCCTAGCCAGGCATTTCAATCATGCCAATTTAATAATCAATTGACAGCATTTTTCACCTTTATAAAAATTTGCCTGAACAAGACAGATTATTAAAGAAGATACATCTCCTAGAGGTTTTAAAAACTGTTTTGATTGTTTGAGAGTGATTGTTTTTGGTTTGAGGAAAAAAATCAAATTTGATGATTGGAGGGTTTCTGAGACACCCTGCCGGAATGTACATTTCAAACCCTAGCTAGGGTTAGGGTTAGCATTCCCACACTGGGTAGAAGTTTTTTACTGTCAGTGCTGCATTTCTGGCCCCCCGTTATCTTTAGGATGAGTCATAATTTGCTCCTATCTGCACTTTTAGTTTTCGGAGAGTTTTGGTCACCTTTTTGTATACTGCCTCATTCATTGATTTCATCCCAAAAACTGAGCCAGATGAAAAGTGTGAAGAATACCAATTCTAATAGGCAAACTCTCTTCATTTTGTCATTTAAAGTGCAGCTAAAAGTGTAACTTCAGGCAGAGTTCTATGGTTCTTGTAACCCTAACCCTAGCCAGGCATTTCAATCATGCCAATTTAGCTTTCATTTGACAGCATTTTTCACCTTTATGAAAATGTGCCTAAACAAGACAGATTATTAAAGAAAATACATCTCCTAAAGGTTTTAAAAACAGTTTTGATTGTTTGAGAGTGATTGTTTTTGGTTTGAGGAAAAAAATCAAATTTGATGATTGGAGGGTTTCTGGGACACCCTGCCGGAATGTACATTTCAAACCCTAGCTAGGGTTAGGGTTAGCATTCCCACACTAGGTAGAAGTTTTTTACTGTCAGTGCTGCATTCTGGGCCCTCCGTTATCTTTAGGATGAGTCATAATTTGCTCCTATCTGCACTTTTAGTTTTCGGAGAGTTTTGGTCACCTTTTTGTATACTGCCTCATTCATTGATTTCATCCCAAAAACTGAGCCAGATGAAAAGTATGAACAATACCTGTTCTAATGGGCAAACTCTCTTCATTTTGTCATTTAAAGTGCAGCTAAAAGTGTAACTTCAGGCAGAGTTCTATGGTTCTTGTAACCCTAACCCTAGCCAGGCATTTCAATCATGCCAATTTAACAATCATTTGACAGCATTTTTCACCTTTATGAAAATGTGCCGAAACAAGACAGATTATTAAAGAAGATACATCTCCTAGAGGTTTTAAAAACTGATTTGATTGTTTGAGAGTGATTGTTTTTGGTTTGAGGAAAAAAATGAAATTTGATGATTGGAGGGTTTCTGGGACACCCTGCCGGAATGTACATTTCAAACCCTAGCTAGGGTTAGGGTTAGCATTCCCACACTGGGTAGAAGTTTTTTACTGTCAGTGCTGCATTTCTGGCCCCCTGTTATGTTTAGGATGAGTCATAATTTGCTCCTATCTGCACTTTTAGTTTTCGGACAGTTTTGGTCACCTTTTTGTATACTGCCTCATTCATTGATTTCATCCCAAAAACTGAGCCAGATGAAAAGTGTGAAGAATACCTATTCTAATAGGCAAACTCTCTTCATTTTGTCATTTAAAGTGCAGCTAAAAGTGTAACTTCAGGCAGAGTTCTATGGTTCTTGTAACCCTAACCCTAGCCAGGCATTTCAATCATGCCAATTTAACAATCATTTGACAGCATTTTTCACCTTTATGAAAATGTGCCTAAACAAGACAGATTATTAAAGGAGATACATCTCCTAGAAGTTTTAAAAACTGATTTGATTATTTGAGAGTGATTGTTTTTGGTTTGAGGAAAAAAATCAAATTTGATGATTGGAGGGTTTCTGGGACACCCTGCCGGAATGTACATTTCAAACCCTAGCTAGGGTTAGGGTTAGCATTCCCACAATGGGTAGAAGTTTTTTACTGTCAGTGCTGCATTTCTGCCCCCCTTTTATCTTTAGGATGAGTCATAATTTGCTCCTATCTGCACTTTTAGTTTTCGGAGAGTTTTGGTCACCTTTTTGTATACTGCCTCATTCATTGATTTCATCCCAAAAACTGAGCCAGATGAAAAGTGTGAAGAATACCTGTTCTAATGGGCAAACTCTCTTCATTTTGTCATTTAAAGTGCAGCTAAAAGTGTAACTTCAGGCAGAGTTCTATGGTTCTTGTAACCCTAACCCTAGCCAGGCATTTCAATCATGCCAATTTAACAATCATTTGACAGCATTTTTCACCTTTATGAAAATGTGCCTAAACAAGACAGATTATTAAAGAAGATACATCTCCTAGAGGTTTTAAAAACTGATTTGATTGTTTGAGAGTGATTGTTTTTGGTTTGAGGAAAAAAATCAAATTTGATGATTGGAGGGTTTCTGGGACACCCTGCCGGAATGTACATTTCAAACCCTAGCTAGGGTTAGGGTTAGAATTCCCACACTGGGTAGAAGTTTTTTACTGTCAGTGCTGCATTTCTGGCCCCCTGTTATCTTTAGGATGAGTCATAATTTGCTCCTATCTGCACTTTTAGTTTTCGGAGAGTTTTGGTCACCTTTTTGTATACTGCCTCATTCATTGATTTCATCCCAAAAACTGAGCCAGATGAAAAGTGTGAAGAATACCTGTTCTAATGGGCAAACTCTCTTAATTTTGTCATTTAAAGTGCAGCTAAAAGTGTAACTTCAGGCAGAGTTCTATGGTTCTTGTAACCCTAACCCTAGCCAGGCATTTCAATCATGCCAATTTAACAATCATTTGACAGCATTTTTCACCTTTATGAAAATGTGCCTAAACAAGACAGATTATTAAAGAATATACATCTCCTAGAGGTTTTAAAAACTGTTTTGATTGTTTGAGAGTGATTGTTTTTGGTTTGAGGAAAAAAATCAAATTTGATGATTGGAGGGTTTCTGAGACACCCTGCCGGAATGTACATTTCAAACCCTAGCTAGGGTTAGGGTTAGCATTCCCACACTAGGTAGAAGTTTTTTACTGTCAGTGCTGCATTCTGGGCCCTCCGTTATCTTTAGGATGAGTCATAATTTGCTCCTATCTGCACTTTTAGTTTTCGGAGAGTTTTGGTCACCTTTTTGTATACTGCCTCATTCATTGATTTCATCCCAAAAACTGAGCCAGATGAAAAGTATGAAGAATACCTGTTCTAATGGTCAAACTCTCTTCATTTTGTCATTTATTGTGCAGCTAAAAGTGTAACTGCGGGCAAAATTCTATGGTTCTTGTAACCCTAACCCTAGCCAGGCATTTCAATCATGCCAATTTAATAATCAATTGACAGCATTTTTCACCTTTATAAAAATGTGCCTGAACAAGACAGATTATTAAAGAAGATACATCTCCTAGAAGTTTTAAAAACTGTTTTGATTGTTTGAGAGTGATTGTTTTTGGTTTGAGGAAAAAAATGAAATTTGATGATTGGAGGGTTTCTGAGACACCCTGCCGGAATGTACATTTCAAACCCTAGCTAGGGTTAGGGTTAGCATTCCCACACTGGGTAGAAGTTTTTTACTGTCAGTGCTGCATTTCTGGCCCCCCGTTATCTTTAGGATGAGTCATAATTTGCTCCTATCTGCACTTTTAGTTTTCGGAGAGTTTTGGTCACCTTTTTGTATACTGCCTCATTCATTGATTTCATCCCAAAAACTGAGCCAGATGAAAAGTGTGAAGAATACCAATTCTAATAGGCAAACTCTCTTCATTTTGTCATTTAAAGTGCAGCTAAAAGTGTAACTTCAGGCAGAGTTCTATGGTTCTTGTAACCCTAACCCTAGCCAGGCATTTCAATCATGCCAATTTAACAATCATTTGACAGCATTTTTCACCTTTATGAAAATGTGCCTAAACAAGACAGATTATTAAAGAAGATACATCTCCTAGAGGTTTTAAAAACTGATTTGATTGTTTGAGAGTGATTGTTTTTGGTTTGAGGAAAAAAATCAAATTTGATGATTGGAGGGTTTCTGGGACACCCTGCCGGAATGTACATTTCAAACCCTAGCTAGGGTTAGGGTTAGCATTCCCACACTGGGTAGAAGTTTTTTACTGTCAGTGCTGCATTTCTGCCCCCCTGTTATCTTTAGGATGAGTCATAATTTGCTCCTATCTGCACTTTTAGTTTTCGGAGAGTTTTGGTCACCTTTTTGTATACTGCCTCATTCATTGATTTCATCCCAAAAACTGAGCCAGATGAAACGTGTGAAGAATACCTGTTCTAATGGGCAAACTCTCTTCATTTTGTCATTTAAAGTGCAGCTTAAAGTGTAACTTCAGGCAGAGTTCTATGGTTCTTGTAACCCTAACCCTAGCCAGGCATTTCAATCATGCCAATTTAACAATCATTTGACAGCATTTTTCACCTTTATGAAAATGTGCCTAAACAAGACAGATTATTAAAGAAGATACATCTCCTAGAGGTTTTAAAAACTGATTTGATTGTTTGAGAGTGATTGTTTTTGGTTTGAGGAAAAAAATCAAATTTGATGATTGGAGGGTTTCTGGGACACCCTGCCGGAATGTACATTTCAAACCCTAGCTAGGGTTAGGGTTAGCATTCCCACACTAGGTAGAAGTTTTTTACTGTCAGTGCTGCATTCTGGGCCCTCCGTTATCTTTAGGATGAGTCATAATTTTCTCCTATCTTCACTTTTAGTTTTCGGAGAGTTTTGGTCACCTTTTTGTATACTGCCTCATTTATTGATTTCATCCCAAAAACTGAGCCAGATGAAAAGTATGAAGAATCCCTGTTCAAATGGGCAAACTCTCTTCATTTTGTCATTTATTGTGCAGCTAAAAGTGTAACTGCGGGCATAATTCTATGGTTCTTGTAACCCTAACCCTAGCCAGGCATTTCAATCATGCCAATTTAATAATCAATTGACAGCATTTTTCACCTTTATGAAAATGTGCCTAAACAAGACAGATTATTAAAGAAGATACATCTCCTAGAGGTTTTAAAAACTGATTTGATTGTTTGAGAGTGATTGTTTTTGGTTTGAGGAAAAAAATGAAATTTGATGATTGGAGGGTTTCTGGGACACCCTGCCGGAATGTACATTTCAAACCCTAGCTAGGGTTAGGGTTAGCATTCCCACACTGGGTAGAAGTTTTTTACTGTCAGTGCTGCATTTCTGGCCCCCTGTTATGTTTAGGATGAGTCATAATTTGCTCCTATCTGCACTTTTAGTTTTCGGACAGTTTTGGTCACCTTTTTGTATACTGCCTCATTCATTGATTTCATCCCAAAAACTGAGCCAGATGAAAAGTGTGAAGAATACCTGTTCTAATGGGCAAACTTTCTTCATTTTGTCATTTAAAGTGCAGCTAAAAGTGTAACTTCAGGCAGAGTTCTATGGTTCTTGTAACCCTAACCCTAGCCAGGCATTTCAATCATGCCAATTTAACAATCATTTGACAGCATTTTTCACGTTTATGAAAATGTGCCTAAACAAGACAGATTCTTAAAGAAGATACATCTCCTAGAGGTTTTAAAAACTGTTTTGATTGTTTGAGAGTGATTGTTTTTGGTTTGAGGAAAAAAATCAAATTTGATGATTGGAGGGTTTCTGAGACACCCTGCCGGAATGTACATTTCAAACCCTAGCTAGGGTTAGGGTTAGCATTCCCACACTGGGTAGAAGTTTTTTACTGTCAGTGCTGCATTTCTGGCCCCCCGTTATCTTTAGGATGAGTCATAATTTGCTCCTATCTGCACTTTTAGTTTTCGGAGAGTTTTGGTCACCTTTTTGTATACTGCCTCATTCATTGATTTCATCCCAAAAACTGAGCCAGATGAAAAGTGTGAAGAATACCTATTCTAATTGGCAAACTCTCTTCATTTTATCATTTAAAGTGCAGCTAAAAGTGTAACTTTAGGCAGAGTTGTATGGTTCTTGTAACCCTAACCCTAGCCAGGCATTTCAATCATGCCAATTTAACAATCATATGACAGCATTTTTCACCTTTATGAAAATGTGCCTAAACAAGACAGATTATTAAAGAAGATACATCTCCTAGAGGTTTTAAAAACTGATTTGATTGTTTGAGAGTGATTGTTTTTGGTTTGAGGAAAAAAATGAAATTTGATGATTGGAGGGTTTCTGGGACACCCTGCCGGAATGTACATTTCAAACCCGAGCTAGGGTTAGGGTTAGCATTCCCACACTGGGTAGAAGTTTTTTACTGTCAGTGCTGCATTTCTGGCCCCCTGTTATCTTTAGGATGAGTCATAATTTGCTCCTATCTGCACTTTTAGTTTTCGGAGAGTTTTGGTCACCTTTTTGTATACTGCCTCATTCATTGATTTCATCCCAAAAACTGAGCCAGATGAGACGTGTGAAGAATACCTGTTCTAATGGGCAAACTCTCTTCATTTTGTCATTTAAAGTGCAGCTAAAAGTGTAACTTCAGGCAGAGTTCTATGGTTCTTGTAACCCTAACCCTAGCCAGGCATTTCAATCATGCCAATTTAACAATCATTTGACAGCATTTTTCACCTTTATGAAAATGTGTCGAAACAAGACAGATTATTAAAGAAGATACATCTCCTAGAGGTTTTAAAAACTGATTTGATTGTTTGAGAATGATTGTTTTTGGTTTGAGGAAAAAAATGAAATTTGATGATTGGAGGGTTTCTGGGACACCCTGCCGGAATGTACATCTCAAACCCTAGCTAGGGTTAGGGTTAGCATTCCCACACTGGGTAGAAGTTTTTTACTGTCAGTGCTGCATTTCTGGCCCACTGTTATGTTTAGGATGAGTCATAATTTGCTCCTATCTGCACTTTTAGTTATCGGAGAGTTTTGGTCACCTTTTTGTATACTGCCTCATTCATTGATTTCATCCCAAAAACTGAGCCAGATGAAAAGTGTGAAGAATACCTGTTCTAATAGGCAAACTCTCTTCATTTTGTCATTTAAAGTGCAGCTAAAAGTGTAACTTCAGGCAGAGTTCTATGGTTCTTGTAACCCTAACCCTAGCCAGGCATTTCAATCATGCCAAATTAACAATCATTTGACAGCATTTTTCACCTTTATGAAAATGTGCCTAAACAAGACAGATTATTAAAGAAGATACATCTCCTAGAGGTTTTAAAAACTGATTTGATTGTTTGAGAGTGATTGTTTTTGGTTTGAGGAAAAAAATCAAATTTGATGATTGGAGGGTTTCTGGGACACCCTGCCGGAATGTACATTTCAAACCCTAGCTAGGGTTAGGGTTAGAATTCCCACACTGGGTAGAAGTTTTTTACTGTCAGTGCTGCATTTCTGGCCCCCTGTTATCTTTAGGATGAGTCATAATTTGCTCCTATCTGCACTTTTAGTTTTCGGAGAGTTTTGGTCACCTTTTTGTATACTGCCTCATTCATTGATTTCATCCCAAAAACTGAGCCAGATGAAAAGTGTGAAGAATACCTGTTCTAATGGGCAAACTCTCTTAATTTTGTCATTTAAAGTGCAGCTAAAAGTGTAACTTCAGGCAGAGTTCTATGGTTCTTGTAACCCTAACCCTAGCCAGGCATTTCAATCATGCCAATTTAACAATCATTTGACAGCATTTTTCACCTTTATGAAAATGTGCCTAAACAAGACAGATTATTAAAGAATATACATCTCCTAGAGGTTTTAAAAACTGTTTTGATTGTTTGAGAGTGATTGTTTTTGGTTTGAGGAAAAAAATCAAATTTGATGATTGGAGGGTTTCTGAGACACCCTGCCGGAATGTACATTTCAAACCCTAGCTAGGGTTAGGGTTAGCATTCCCACACTGGGTAGAAGTTTTTTACTGTCAGTGCTGCATTCTGGGCCCTCCGTTATCTTTAGGATGAGTCATAATTTGCTCCTATCTGCACTTTTAGTTTTCGGAGAGTTTTGGTCACCTTTTTGTATACTGCCTCATTCATTGATTTCATCCCAAAAACTGAGCCAGATGAAAAGTATGAAGAATACCTGTTCTAATGGTCAAACTCTCTTCATTTTGTCATTTATTGTGCAGCTAAAAGTGTAACTGCGGGCAAAATTCTATGGTTCTTGTAACCCTAACCCTAGCCAGGCATTTCAATCATGCCAATTTAATAATCAATTGACAGCATTTTTCACCTTTATAAAAATGTGCCTGAACAAGACAGATTATTAAAGAAGATACATCTCCTAGAGGTTTTAAAAACTGTTTTGATTGTTTGAGAGTGATTGTTTTTGGTTTGAGGAAAAAAATGAAATTTGATGATTGGAGGGTTTCTGAGACACCCTGCCGGAATGTACATTTCAAACCCTAGCTAGGGTTAGGGTTAGCATTCCCACACTGGGTAGAAGTTTTTTACTGTCAGTGCTGCATTTCTGGCCCCCCGTTATCTTTAGGATGAGTCATAATTTGCTCCTATCTGCACTTTTAGTTTTCGGAGAGTTTTGGTCACCTTTTTGTATACTGCCTCATTCATTGATTTCATCCCAAAAACTGAGCCAGATGAAAAGTGTGAAGAATACCTATTCTAATAGGCAAACTCTCTTCATTTTGTCATTTAAAGTGCAGCTAAAAGTGTAACTTCAGGCAGAGTTCTATGGTTCTTGTAACCCTAACCCTAGCCAGGCATTTCAATCATGCCAATTTAACAATCATTTGACAGCATTTTTCACCTTTATGAAAATGTGCCTAAACAAGACAGATTATTAAAGAAGATACATCTCCTAGAGGTTTTAAAAACTGATTTGATTGTTTGAGAGTGATTGTTTTTGGTTTGAGGAAAAAAATCAAATTTGATGATTGGAGGGTTTCTGGGACACCCTGCCGGAATGTACATTTCAAACCCTAGCTAGGGTTAGGGTTAGCATTCCCACACTGGGTAGAAGTTTTTTACTGTCAGTGCTGCATTTCTGCCCCCCTGTTATCTTTAGGATGAGTCATAATTTGCTCCTATCTGCACTTTTAGTTTTCGGAGAGTTTTGGTCACCTTTTTGTATACTGCCTCATTCATTGATTTCATCCCAAAAACTGAGCCAGATGAAACGTGTGAAGAATACCTGTTCTAATGGGCAAACTCTCTTCATTTTGTCATTTAAAGTGCAGCTTAAAGTGTAACTTCAGGCAGAGTTCTATGGTTCTTGTAACCCTAACCCTAGCCAGGCATTTCAATCATGCCAATTTAACAATCATTTGACAGCATTTTTCACCTTTATGAAAATGTGCCTAAACAAGACAGATTATTAAAGAAGATACATCTCCTAGAGGTTTTAAAAACTGATTTGATTGTTTGAGAGTGATTGTTTTTGGTTTGAGGAAAAAAATCAAATTTGATGATTGGAGGGTTTCTGGGACACCCTGCCGGAATGTACATTTCAAACCCTAGCTAGGGTTAGGGTTAGCATTCCCACACTAGGTAGAAGTTTTTTACTGTCAGTGCTGCATTCTGGGCCCTCCGTTATCTTTAGGATGAGTCATAATTTTCTCCTATCTTCACTTTTAGTTTTCGGAGAGTTTTGGTCACCTTTTTGTATACTGCCTCATTTATTGATTTCATCCCAAAAACTGAGCCAGATGAAAAGTATGAAGAATCCCTGTTCAAATGGGCAAACTCTCTTCATTTTGTCATTTATTGTGCAGCTAAAAGTGTAACTGCGGGCATAATTCTATGGTTCTTGTAACCCTAACCCTAGCCAGGCATTTCAATCATGCCAATTTAATAATCAATTGACAGCATTTTTCACCTTTATAAAAATGTGCCTAAACAAGACAGATTATTAAAGAAGATACATCTCCTAGAGGTTTTAAAAACTGATTTGATTGTTTGAGAGTGATTGTTTTTGGTTTGTGGAAAAAAATCAAATTTGATGATTTGAGGGTTTCTGGGACACCCTGCCAGAATGTACATTTCAAACCCTAGCTAGGGTTAGGGTTAGCATTCCCACACTGGGTAGAAGTTTTTTACTGTCTGTGCTGCATTTCTGGCCCCCTGTTATCTTTAGGATGAGTCATAATTTGCTCCTATCTGCACTTTTAGTTTTCGGAGAGTTTTGGTCACCTTTTTGTATACTGCCTCATTCATTGATTTCATCCCAAAAACTGAGCCAGATGAAAAGTGTGAAGAATACCTATTCTAATTGGCAAACTCTCTTCATTTTGTCATTTAAAGTGCAGCTAAAAGTGTAACTTTAGGCAGAGTTCTATGGTTCTTGTAACCCTAACCCTAGCCAGGCATTTCAATCATGCCAATTTAACAATCATTTGACAGCATTTTTCACCTTTATGAAAATGTGTCTAAACAAGACAGGTTATTAAAGAATATACATCTCCTAGAGGTTTTAAAAACTGTTTTGATTGTTTGAGAGTGATTGTTTTTGGTTTGAGGAAAAAAATCAAATTTGATGATTGGAGGGTTTCTGAGACACCCTGCCGGAATGTACATTTCAAACCCTAGCTAGGGTTAGGGTTAGCATTCCCACACTAGGTAGAAGTTTTTTACTGTCAGTGCTGCATTCTGGGCCCTCCGTTATCTTTAGGATGAGTCATAATTTGCTCCTATCTGCACTTTTAGTTTTCGGAGAGTTTTGGTCACCTTTTTGTATACTGCCTCATTCATTGATTTCATCCCAAAAACTGAGCCAGATGAAAAGTGTGAAGAATACCTGTTCTAATGGGCAAACTCTCTTCATTTTGTCATTTAAAGTGCAGCTAAAAGTGTAACTTCGGGCAGAGTTCTATGGTTCTTGTAACCCTAACCCTAGCCAGGCATTTCAATCATGCCAATTTAACAATCATTTGACAGCATTTTTCACCTTTATGAAAATGTGCCTAAACAAGACAGATTATTAAAGAAGATACATCTCCTAGAGGTTTTAAAAACTGATTTGATTGTTTGAGAGTGATTGTTTTTGGTTTGAGGAAAAAAATGAAATTTGATGATTGGAGGGTTTCTGGGACACCCTGCCGGAATGTACATTTCAAACCCTAGCTAGGGTTAGGGTTAGCATTCCCACACTGGGTAGAAGTTTTTTACTGTCAGTGCTGCATTTCTGGCCCCCTGTTATGTTTAGGATGAGTCATAATTTGCTCCTATCTGCACTTTTAGTTTTCGGACAGTTTTGGTCACCTTTTTGTATACTGCCTCATTCATTGATTTCATCCCAAAAACTGAGCCAGATGAAAAGTGTGAAGAATACCTGTTCTAATGGGCAAACTTTCTTCATTTTGTCATTTAAAGTGCAGCTAAAAGTGTAACTTCAGGCAGAGTTCTATGGTTCTTGTAACCCTAACCCTAGCCAGGCATTTCAATCATGCCAATTTAACAATCATTTGACAGCATTTTTCACGTTTATGAAAATGTGCCTAAACAAGACAGATTCTTAAAGAAGATACATCTCCTAGAGGTTTTAAAAACTGTTTTGATTGTTTGAGAGTGATTGTTTTTGGTTTGAGGAAAAAAATCAAATTTGATGATTGGAGGGTTTCTGAGACACCCTGCCGGAATGTACATTTCAAACCCTAGCTAGGGTTAGGGTTAGCATTCCCACACTGGGTAGAAGTTTTTTACTGTCAGTGCTGCATTTCTGGCCCCCCGTTATCTTTAGGATGAGTCATAATTTGCTCCTATCTGCACTTTTAGTTTTCGGAGAGTTTTGGTCACCTTTTTGTATACTGCCTCATTCATTGATTTCATCCCAAAAACTGAGCCAGATGAAAAGTGTGAAGAATACCTATTCTAATTGGCAAACTCTCTTCATTTTATCATTTAAAGTGCAGCTAAAAGTGTAACTTTAGGCAGAGTTGTATGGTTCTTGTAACCCTAACCCTAGCCAGGCATTTCAATCATGCCAATTTAACAATCATATGACAGCATTTTTCACCTTTATGAAAATGTGCCTAAACAAGACAGATTATTAAAGAAGATACATCTCCTAGAGGTTTTAAAAACTGATTTGATTGTTTGAGAGTGATTGTTTTTGGTTTGAGGAAAAAAATGAAATTTGATGATTGGAGGGTTTCTGGGACACCCTGCCGGAATGTACATTTCAAACCCGAGCTAGGGTTAGGGTTAGCATTCCCACACTGGGTAGAAGTTTTTTACTGTCAGTGCTGCATTTATGGCCCCCTGTTATGTTTAGGATGAGTCATAATTTGCTCCTATCTGCACTTTTAGTTTTCGGAGAGTTTTGGTCACCTTTTTGTATACTGCCTCATTCATTGATTTCATCCCAAAAACTGAGCCAGATGAGACGTGTGAAGAATACCTGTTCTAATGGGCAAACTCTCTTCATTTTGTCATTTAAAGTGCAGCTAAAAGTGTAACTTCAGGCAGAGTTCTATGGTTCTTGTAACCCTAACCCTAGCCAGGCATTTCTATCATGCCAATTTAACAATCATTTGACAGCATTTTTCACCTTTATGAAAATGTGTCGAAACAAGACAGATTATTAAAGAAGATACATCTCCTAGAGGTTTTAAAAACTGATTTGATTGTTTGAGAATGATTGTTTTTGGTTTGAGGAAAAAAATGAAATTTGATGATTGGAGGGTTTCTGGGACACCCTGCCGGAATGTACATCTCAAACCCTAGCTAGGGTTAGGGTTAGCATTCCCACACTGGGTAGAAGTTTTTTACTGTCAGTGCTGCATTTCTGGCCCACTGTTATGTTTAGGATGAGTCATAATTTGCTCCTATCTGCACTTTTAGTTATCGGAGAGTTTTGGTCACCTTTTTGTATACTGCCTCATTCATTGATTTCATCCCAAAAACTGAGCCAGATGAAAAGTGTGAAGAATACCTGTTCTAATAGGCAAACTCTCTTCATTTTGTCATTTAAAGTGCAGCTAAAAGTGTAACTTCAGGCAGAGTTCTATGGTTCTTGTAACCCTAACCCTAGCCAGGCATTTCAATCATGCCAAATTAACAATCATTTGACAGCATTTTTCACCTTTATGAAAATGTGCCGAAACAAGACAGATTATTAAAGAAGATACATCTCCTAGAGGTTTTAAAAACTGATTTGATTGTTTGAGAATGATTGTTTTTGGTTTGAGGAAAAAAATCAAATTTGATGATTCGAGGGTTTCTGGGACACCCTGCCGGAATGTACATTTCAAACCCTAGCTAGGGTTAGGGTTAGCATTCCCACACTGGGTAGAAGTTTTTTACTGTCAGTGCTGCATTTATGGCCCCCTGTTATGTTTAGGATGAGTCATAATTTGCTCCTATCTGCACTTTTAGTTTTCGGAGAGTTTTGGTCACCTTTTTGTATACTGCCTCATTCATTGATTTCATCCCAAAAACTGAGCCAGATGAAAAGTGTGAAGAATACCTGTTCTAATGGGCAAACTCTCTTCATTTTGTCATTTAAAGTGCAGCTAAAAGTGTAACTTCGGGCAGAGTTCTATGGTTCTTGTAACCCTAACCCTAGCCAGGCATTTCAATCATGCCAATTTAACAATCATTTGACAGCATTTTTCACCTTTATGAAAATGTGCCTAAACAAGACAGATTATTAAAGAAGATACATCTCCTAGAGGTTTTAAAAACTGATTTGATTGTTTGAGAGTGATTGTTTTTGGTTTGAGGAAAAAAATCAAATTTGATGATTGGAGGGTTTCTGGGACACCCTGCCGGAATGTACATTTCAAACCCTAGCTAGGGTTAGGGTTAGCATTCCCACACTGGGTAGAAGTTTTTTACTGTCAGTGCTGCATTTCTGGCCCCCTGTTATGTTTAGGATGAGTCATAATTTGCTCCTATCTGCACTTTTAGTTTTCGGACAGTTTTGGTCACCTTTTTGTATACTGCCTCATTCATTGATTTCATCCCAAAAACTGAGCCAGATGAAAAGTGTGAAGAATACCTGTTCTAATGGGCAAACTTTCTTCATTTTGTCATTTAAAGTGCAGCTAAAAGTGTAACTTCAGGCAGAGTTCTATGGTTCTTGTAACCCTAACCCTAGCCAGGCATTTCAATCATGCCAATTTAACAATCATTTGACAGCATTTTTCACGTTTATGAAAATGTGCCTAAACAAGACAGATTCTTAAAGAAGATACATCTCCTAGAGGTTTTAAAAACTGTTTTGATTGTTTGAGAGTGATTGTTTTTGGTTTGAGGAAAAAAATCAAATTTGATGATTGGAGGGTTTCTGAGACACCCTGCCGGAATGTACATTTCAAACCCTAGCTAGGGTTAGGGTTAGCATTCCCACACTGGGTAGAAGTTTTTTACTGTCAGTGCTGCATTTCTGGCCCCCCGTTATCTTTAGGATGAGTCATAATTTGCTCCTATCTGCACTTTTAGTTTTCGGAGAGTTTTGGTCACCTTTTTGTATACTGCCTCATTCATTGATTTCATCCCAAAAACTGAGCCAGATGAAAAGTGTGAAGAATACCTATTCTAATTGGCAAACTCTCTTCATTTTATCATTTAAAGTGCAGCTAAAAGTGTAACTTTAGGCAGAGTTGTATGGTTCTTGTAACCCTAACCCTAGCCAGGCATTTCAATCATGCCAATTTAACAATCATATGACAGCATTTTTCACCTTTATGAAAATGTGCCTAAACAAGACAGATTATTAAAGAAGATACATCTCCTAGAGGTTTTAAAAACTGATTTGATTGTTTGAGAGTGATTGTTTTTGGTTTGAGGAAAAAAATGAAATTTGATGATTGGAGGGTTTCTGGGACACCCTGCCGGAATGTACATTTCAAACCCGAGCTAGGGTTAGGGTTAGCATTCCCACACTGGGTAGAAGTTTTTTACTGTCAGTGCTGCATTTATGGCCCCCTGTTATGTTTAGGATGAGTCATAATTTGCTCCTATCTGCACTTTTAGTTTTCGGAGAGTTTTGGTCACCTTTTTGTATACTGCCTCATTCATTGATTTCATCCCAAAAACTGAGCCAGATGAGACGTGTGAAGAATACCTGTTCTAATGGGCAAACTCTCTTCATTTTGTCATTTAAAGTGCAGCTAAAAGTGTAACTTCAGGCAGAGTTCTATGGTTCTTGTAACCCTAACCCTAGCCAGGCATTTCAATCATGCCAATTTAACAATCATTTGACAGCATTTTTCACCTTTATGAAAATGTGTCGAAACAAGACAGATTATTAAAGAAGATACATCTCCTAGAGGTTTTAAAAACTGATTTGATTGTTTGAGAATGATTGTTTTTGGTTTGAGGAAAAAAATGAAATTTGATGATTGGAGGGTTTCTGGGACACCCTGCCGGAATGTACATCTCAAACCCTAGCTAGGGTTAGGGTTAGCATTCCCACACTGGGTAGAAGTTTTTTACTGTCAGTGCTGCATTTCTGGCCCACTGTTATGTTTAGGATGAGTCATAATTTGCTCCTATCTGCACTTTTAGTTATCGGAGAGTTTTGGTCACCTTTTTGTATACTGCCTCATTCATTGATTTCATCCCAAAAACTGAGCCAGATGAAAAGTGTGAAGAATACCTGTTCTAATAGGCAAACTCTCTTCATTTTGTCATTTAAAGTGCAGCTAAAAGTGTAACTTCAGGCAGAGTTCTATGGTTCTTGTAACCCTAACCCTAGCCAGGCATTTCAATCATGCCAAATTAACAATCATTTGACAGCATTTTTCACCTTTATGAAAATGTGCCGAAACAAGACAGATTATTAAAGAAGATACATCTCCTAGAGGTTTTAAAAACTGATTTGATTGTTTGAGAATGATTGTTTTTGGTTTGAGGAAAAAAATCAAATTTGATGATTCGAGGGTTTCTGGGACACCCTGCCGGAATGTACATTTCAAACCCTAGCTAGGGTTAGGGTTAGCATTCCCACACTGGGTAGAAGTTTTTTACTGTCAGTGCTTCATTTATGGCCCCCTGTTATGTTTAGGATGAGTCATAATTTGCTCCTATCTGCACTTTTAGTTTTCGGAGAGTTTTGGTCACCTTTTTGTATACTGCCTCATTCATTGATTTCATCCCAAAAACTGAGCCAGATGAAAAGTGTGAAGAATACCAATTCTAATAGGCAAACTCTCTTCATTTTGTCATTTAAAGTGCAGCTAAAAGTGTAACTTCAGGCAGAGTTCTATGGTTCTTGTAACCCTAACCCTAGCCAGGCATTTCAATCATGCCAATTTTACAATCATTTGACAGCATTTTTCACCTTTATGAAAATGTGCCTAAACAAGACAGATTATTAAAGAAGATACATCTCCTAGAGGTTTTAAAAACTGATTTGATTGTTTGAGAGTGATTGTTTTTGGTTTGAGGAAAAAAATCAAATTTGATGATTGGAGGGTTTCTGGGACACCCTGCCGGAATGTACATTTCAAACCCTAGCTAGGGTTAGGGTTAGCATTCCCACACTGGGTAGAAGTTTTTTACTGTCAGTGCTGCATTTCTGCCCCCCTGTTATGTTTAGGATGAGTCATAATTTGCTCCTATCTGCACTTTTAGTTTTCGGACAGTTTTGGTCACCTTTTTGTATACTGCCTCATTCATTGATTTCATCCCAAAAACTGAGCCAGATGAAAAGTGTGAAGAATACTTATTCTAATGGGCAAACTCTCTTCATTTTGTCATTTAAAGTGCAGCTAAAAGTGTAACTTCAGGCAGAGTTCTATGGTTCTTGTAACCCTAACCCTAGCCAGGCATTTCAATCATGCCAATTTAACAATCATTTGACAGCATTTTTCACCTTTATGAAAATGTGCCTAAACAAGACAGATTATTAAAGAAGATACATCTCCTAGAGGTTTTAAAAACTGATTTGATTGTTTGAGAGTGATTGTTTTTGGTTTGAGGAAAAAAATCAAATTTGATGATTGGAGGGTTTCTGGGACACCCTGCCGGAATGTACATTTCAAACCCTAGCTAGGGTTAGGGTTAGCATTCCCACACTGGGTAGAAGTTTTTTACTGTCAGTGCTGCATTTATGGCCCCCTGTTATGTTTAGGATGAGTCATAATTTGCTCCTATCTGCACTTTTAGTTTTCGGAGAGTTTTGGTCACCTTTTTGTATACTGCCTCATTCATTGATTTCATCCCAAAAACTGAGCCAGATGAAAAGTGTGAAGAATACCAATTCTAATAGGCAAACTCTCTTCATTTTGTCATTTAAAGTGCAGCTAAAAGTGTAACTTCAGGCAGAGTTCTATGGTTCTTGTAACCCTAACCCTAGCCAGGCATTTCAATCATGCCAATTTTACAATCATTTGACAGCATTTTTCACCTTTATGAAAATGTGCCTAAACAAGACAGATTATTAAAGAAGATACATCTCCTAGAGGTTTTAAAAACTGATTTGATTGTTTGAGAGTGATTGTTTTTGGTTTGAGGAAAAAAATCAAATTTGATGATTGGAGGGTTTCTGGGACACCCTGCCGGAATGTACATTTCAAACCCTAGCTAGGGTTAGGGTTAGCATTCCCACACTGGGTAGAAGTTTTTTACTGTCAGTGCTGCATTTCTTCCCCCCTGTTATGTTTAGGATGAGTCATAATTTGCTCCTATCTGCACTTTTAGTTTTCGGACAGTTTTGGTCACCTTTTTGTATACTGCCTCATTCATTGATTTCATCCCAAAAACTGAGCCAGATGAAAAGTGTGAAGAATACCTATTCTAATAGGCAAACTCTCTTCATTTTGTCATTTAAAGTGCAGCTAAAAGTGTAACTTCAGGCAGAGTTCTATGGTTCTTGTAACCCTAACCCTAGCCAGGCATTTCAATCATGCCAATTTAACAATCATTTGACAGCATTTTTCACCTTTATGAAAATGTGCCTAAACAAGACAGATTATTAAAGAAGATACATCTCCTAGAGGTTTTAAAAACTGATTTGATTGTTTGAGAGTGATTGTTTTTGGTTTGAGGAAAAAAATCAAATTTGATGATTGGAGGGTTTCTGGGACACCCTGCCGGAATGTACATTTCAAACCCTAGCTAGGGTAAGGGTTAGCATTCCCACACTGGGTAGAAGTTTTTTACTGTCAGTGCTGCATTTCTGCCCCCCTGTTATCTTTAGGATGAGTCATAATTTGCTCCTATCTGCACTTTTAGTTTTCGGAGAGTTTTGGTCACCTTTTTGTATACTGCCTCATTCATTGATTTCATCCCAAAAACTGAGCCAGATGAAAAGTGTGAAGAATACCTGTTCTAATGGGCAAACTCTCTTCATTTTGTCATTTATTGTGCAGCTAAAAGTGTAACTTCAGGCAGAGTTCTATGGTTCTTGTAACCCTAACCCTAGCCAGGCATTTCAATCATGCCAATTTAACAATCATTTGACAGCATTTTTCACCTTTATGAAAATGTGCCTAAACAAGACAGATTATTAAAGAAGATACATCTCCTAGAGGTTTTAAAAACTGATTTGATTATTTGAGAGTGATTGTTTTTGGATTGAGGAAAAAAATCAAATTTGATGATTGGAGGGTTTCTGGGACACTCTGCCGGAATGTACATTTCAAACCCTAGCTAGGGTTAGGGTTAGCAATCCCACACTGGGTAGAAGTTTTTTACTGTCAGTGCTGCATTTCTGCCCCCCTGTTATCTTTAGGATGAGTCATAATTTTTTTCCTATCTGCACTTTTAGTTTTCGGAGAGTTTTGGTCACCTTTTTGTATACTGCCTCATTCATTGATTTCATCCCAAAAACTGAGCCAGATGAAAAGTGTGAAGAATACCTGTTCTAATGGGCAAACTCTCTTCATTTTGTCATTTAAAGTGCAGCTAAAAGTGTAACTTCAGGCAGAGTTCTATGGTTCTTGTAACCCTAACCCTAGCCAGGCATTTCAATCATGCCAATTTAACAATCATTTGACAGCATTTTTCACCTTTATGAAAATGTGCCTAAACAAGACAGATTCTTAAAGAAGATACATCTCCTAGAGGTTTTAAAAACTGTTTTGATTGTTTGAGAGTGATTGTTTTTGGTTTGAGGAAAAAAATGAAATTTGATGATTGGAGGGTTTCTGGGACACCCTGCCGGAATGTACATTTCAAACCCTAGCTAGGGTTAGGGTTAGCATTCCCACACTGGGTAGAAGTTTTTTACTATCAGTGCTGCATTTATGGCCCCCTGTTATCTTTAGGATGAGTCATAATTTGCTCCTATCTGCACTTTTAGTTTTCGGAGAGTTTTCGTCACCTTTTTGTATACTGCCTCATTCATTGATTTCATCCCAAAAACTGAGCCAGATGAAAAGTGTGAAGAATACCTATTCTAATTGGCAAACTCTCTTCATTTTGTCATTTAAAGTGCAGCTAAAAGTGTAACTTTAGGCAGAGTTATATGGTTCTTGTAAACCTAACCCTAGCCAGGCATTTCAATCATGCCAATTTAACAATCATTTGACAGCATTTTTCACCTTTATGAAAATGTGCCTAAACAAGACAGATTATTAAAGAAGATACATCTCCTAGAGGTTTTAAAAACTGATTTGATTGTTTGAGAGTGATTGTTTTTGGTTTGAGGAAAAAAATGAAATATGATGATTGGAGGGTTTCTGGGACACCCTGCCGGAATGTACATTTCAAACCCTAGCTAGGGTTAGGGTTAGCATTCCCACACTGGGTAGAAGTTTTTTATTGTCAGTGCTGATTTATGGCCCCCTGTTATGTTTAGGATGAGTCATAATTTGCTCCTATCTGCACTTTTAGTTTTCGGAGAGTTTTGGTCACCTTTTTGTATACTGCCTCATTCATTGATTTCATCCCAAAAACTGAGTTAGATGAGACGTGTGAAGAATACCTGTTCTAATGGGCAAACTCTCTTCATTTTGTCATTTAAAGTGCAGCTAAAAGTGTAACTTCAGGCAGAGTTCTATGGTTCTTGTAAAACTTACCCTAGCCAGGCATTTCAATCATGCCAAATTAACAATCATTTGACAGCATTTTTCACCTTTATGAAAATGTGCCGAAACAAGACAGATTATTAAAGAAGATACATCTCCTAGAGGTTTTAAAAACTGATTTGATTGTTTGAGAGTGATTGTTTTTGGTTTGAGGAAAAAAATCAAATTTGATGATTGGAGGGTTTCTGGGACACCCTGCCGGAATGTACATTTCAAACCCTAGCTAGGGTTAGGGTTAGAATTCCCACACTGGGTAGAAGTTTTTTACTGTCAGTGCTGCATTTCTGGCCCCCTGTTATCTTTAGGATGAGTCATAATTTGCTCCTATCTGCACTTTTAGTTTTCGGAGAGTTTTCGTCACCTTTTTGTATACTGCCTCATTCATTGATTTCATCCCAAAAACTGAGCCAGATGAAAAGTGTGAAGAATACCTATTCTAATTGGCAAACTCTCTTCATTTTGTCATTTAAAGTGCAGCTAAAAGTGTAACTTTAGGCAGAGTTATATGGTTCTTGTAAACCTAACCCTAGCCAGGCATTTCAATCATGCCAATTTAACAATCATTTGACAGCATTTTTCACCTTTATGAAAATGTGCCGAAACAAGACAGATTATTAAAGAAGATACATCTCCTAGAGGTTTTAAAAACTGATTTGATTGTTTGAGAGTGATTGTTTTTGGTTTGAGGAAAAAAATGAAATATGATGATTGGAGGGTTTATGGGACACCCTGCCGGAATGTACATTTCAAACCCTAGCTAGGGTTAGGGTTAGCATTCCCACACTAGGTAGAAGTTTTTTACTGTCAGTGCTGCATTCTGGGCCCTCCGTTATCTTTAGGATGAGTCATAATTTGCTCCTATCTGCACTTTTAGTTTTCGGAGAGTTTTGGTCACCTTTTTGTATACTGCCTCATTCATTGATTTCATCCCAAAAACTGAGCCAGATGAAAAGTATGAACAATACCTGTTCTAATGGGCAAACTCTCTTCATTTTGTCATTTAAAGTGCAGCTAAAAGTGTAACTTCAGGCAGAGTTCTATGGTTCTTGTAACCCTAACCCTAGCCAGGCATTTCAATCATGCCAATTTAACAATCATTTGACAGCATTTTTCACCTTTATGAAAATGTGCCTAAACAAGACAGATTATTAAAGAAGATACATCTCCTAGAGGTTTTAAAAACTGATTTGATTGTTTGAGAGTGATTGTTTTTGGTTTGAGGAAAAAAATCAAATTTGATGATTGGAGGGTTTCTGGGACACCCTGCCGGAATGTACATTTCAAACCCTAGCTAGGGTTAAGGTTAGAATTCCCACACTGGGTAGAAGTTTTTTACTGTCAGTGCTGCATTTCTGGCCCCCTGTTATCTTTAGGATGAGTCATAATTTGCTCCTATCTGCACTTTTAGTTTTCGGAGAGTTTTCGTCACCTTTTTGTATACTGCCTCATTCATTGATTTCATCCCAAAAACTGAGCCAGATGAAAAGTATGAAGAATACCTGTTCTAATGGGCAAACTCTCTTCATTTTGTCATTTAAAGTGCAGCTAAAAGTGTAACTTCAGGCAGAGTTCTATGGTTCTTGTAACCCTAACCCTAGCCAGGCATTTCAATCATGCCAATTTAACAATCATTTGACAGCATTTTTCACCTTTATGAAAATGTGCCGAAACAAGACAGATTATTAAAGAAGATACATCTCCTAGAGGTTTTAAAAACTGATTTGATTGTTTGAGAGTGATTGTTTTTGGTTTGAGGAAAAAAATGAAATTTGATGATTGGAGGGTTTCTGGGACACCCTGCCGGAATGTACATTTCAAACCCTAGCTAGGGTTAGGGTTAGCATTCCCACACTGGGTAGAAGTTTTTTACTGTCAGTGCTTCATTTCTGCCCCCCTGTTATGTTTAGGATGAGTCATAATTTGCTCCTATCTGCACTTTTAGTTTTCGGACAGTTTTGGTCACCTTTTTGTATACTGCCTCATTCATTGATTTCATCCCAAAAACTGAGCCAGATGAAAAGTGTGAAGAATACCTATTCTAATAGGCAAACTCTCTTCATTTTGTCATTTAAAGTGCAGCTAAAAGTGTAACTTCAGGCAGAGTTCTATGGTTCTTGTAACCCTAACCCTAGCCAGGCATTTCAATCATGCCAATTTAACAATCATTTGACAGCATTTTTCACCTTTATGAAAATGTGCCTAAAAAAGACAGATTATTAAAGGAGATACATCTCCTAGAAGTTTTAAAAACTGATTTGATTATTTGAGAGTGATTGTTTTTGGTTTGAGGAAAAAAATCAAATTTGATGATTGGAGGGTTTCTGAGACACCCTGCCGGAATGTACATTTCAAACCTTAGCTAGGGTTAGGGTTAGCATTCCCACACTGGGTAGAAGTTTTTTACTGTCAGTGCTGCATTTCTGGCCCCCCGTTATGTTTAGGATGAGTAATAATTTGCTCCTATCTGCACTTTTAGTTTTCGGAGAGTTTTGGTCACCTTTTTGTATACTGCCTCATTCATTGATTTCATCCCAAAAACTGAGCCAGATGAAAAGTGTGAAGAATACCAATTCTAATAGGCAAACTCTCTTCATTTTGTCATTTAAAGTGCAGCTAAAAGTGTAACTTCAGGCAGAGTTCTATGGTTCTTGTAACCCTAACCCTAGCCAGGCATTTCAATCATGCCAATTTAACAATCATTTGACAGCATTTTTCACCTTTATGAAAATGTGCCTAAACAAGACAGATTATTAAAGAAGATACATCTCCTAGAGGTTTTAAAAACTGATTTGATTGTTTGAGAGTGATTGTTTTTGGTTTGAGGAAAAAAATCAAATTTGATGATTGGAGGGTTTCTGGGACACCCTGCCGGAATGTACATTTCAAACCCTAGCTAGGGTTAGGGTTAGCATTCCCACACTGGGTAGAAGTTTTTTACTGTCAGTGCTGCATTTCTGCCCCCCTGTTATCTTTAGGATGAGTCATAATTTGCTCCTATCTGCACTTTTAGTTTTCGGACAGTTTTGGTCACCTTTTTGTATACTGCCTCATTCATTGATTTCATCCCAAAAACTGAGCCAGATGAAACGTGTGAAGAATACCTGTTCTAATGGGCAAACTCTCTTCATTTTGTCATTTAAAGTGCAGCTAAAAGTGTAACTTCAGGCAGAGTTCTATGGTTCTTGTAACCCTAACCCTAGCCAGGCATTTCAATCATGCCAATTTAACAATCATTTGACAGCATTTTTCACCTTTATGAAAATGTGCCTAAACAAGACAGATTATTAAAGAAGATACATCTCCTAGAGGTTTTAAAAACTGATTTGATTGTTTGAGAGTGATTGTTTTTGGTTTGAGGAAAAAAATCAAATTTGATGATTGGAGGGTTTCTGGGACACCCTGCCGGAATGTACATTTCAAACCCTAGCTAGGGTTAGGGTTAGCATTCCCACACTAGGTAGAAGTTTTTTACTGTCAGTGCTGCATTCTGGGCCCTCCGTTATCTTTAGGATGAGTCATAATTTTCTCCTATCTGCACTTTTAGTTTTCGGAGAGTTTTGGTCACCTTTTTGTATACTGCCTCATTCATTGATTTCATCCCAAAAACTGAGCCAGATGAAAAGTATGAAGAATACCTGTTCTAATGGGCAAACTCTCTTCATTTTGTCATTTATTGTGCAGCTAAAAGTGTAACTGCGGGCAAAATTCTATGGTTCTTGTAACCCTAACCCTAGCCAGGCATTTCAATCATGCCAATTCAATAATCAATTGACAGCATTTTTCACCTTTATAAAAATGTGCCTAAACAAGACAGATTATTAAAGAAGATACATCTCCTAGAGGTTTTAAAAACTGATTTGATTGTTTGAGAGTGATTGTTTTTGGTTTGAGGAAAAAAATCAAATTTGATGATTGGAGGGTTTCTGAGACACCCTGCCGGAATGTACATTTCAAACCCTAGCTAGGGTTAGGGTTAGCATTCCCACACTGGGTAGAAGTTTTTTACTGTCAGTGCTGCATTTCTGCCCCCCTGTTATCTTTAGGATGAGTCATAATTTGCTCCTATCTGCACTTTTAGTTTTCGGACAGTTTTGGTCACCTTTTTGTATACTGCCTCATTCATTGATTTCATCCCAAAAACTGAGCCAGATGAAACGTGTGAAGAATACCTGTTCTAATGGGCAAACTCTCTTCATTTTGTCATTTAAAGTGCAGCTAAAAGTGTAACTTCAGGCAGAGTTCTATGGTTCTTGTAACCCTAACCCTAGCCAGGCATTTCAATCATGCCAATTTAACAATCATTTGACAGCATTTTTCACCTTTATGAAAATGTGCCTAAACAAGACAGATTATTAAAGAAGATACATCTCCTAGAGGTTTTAAAAACTGATTTGATTGTTTGAGAGTGATTGTTTTTGGTTTGAGGAAAAAAATCAAATTTGATGATTGGAGGGTTTCTGGGACACCCTGCCGGAATGTACATTTCAAACCCTAGCTAGGGTTAGGGTTAGCATTCCCACACTAGGTAGAAGTTTTTTACTGTCAGTGCTGCATTCTGGGCCCTCCGTTATCTTTAGGATGAGTCATAATTTTCTCCTATCTGCACTTTTAGTTTTCGGAGAGTTTTGGTCACCTTTTTGTATACTGCCTCATTCATTGATTTCATCCCAAAAACTGAGCCAGATGAAAAGTATGAAGAATACCTGTTCTAATGGGCAAACTCTCTTCATTTTGTCATTTATTGTGCAGCTAAAAGTGTAACTGCGGGCAAAATTCTATGGTTCTTGTAACCCTAACCCTAGCCAGGCATTTCAATCATGCCAATTTAATAATCAATTGACAGCATTTTTCACCTTTATAAAAATGTGCCTAAACAAGACAGATTATTAAAGAAGATACATCTCCTAGAGGTTTTAAAAACTGATTTGATTGTTTGAGAGTGATTGTTTTTGGTTTGAGGAAAAAAATCAAATTTGATGATTGGAGGGTTTTTGGGACACCCTGCCAGAATGTACATTTCAAACCCTAGCTAGGGTTAGGGTTAGCATTCCCACACTGGGTAGAAGTTTTTTACTGTCTGTGCTGCATTTCTGGCCCCCTGTTATCTTTAGGATGAGTCATAATTTGCTCCTATCTGCACTTTTAGTTTTCGGAGAGTTTTGGTCACCTTTTTGTATACTGCCTCATTCATTGATTTCATCCCAAAAACTGAGCTAGATGAAAAGTGTGAAGAATACCTATTCTAATTGGCAAACTCTCTTCATTTTGTCATTTAAAGTGCAGCTAAAAGTGTAACTTTAGGCAGAGTTCTATGGTTCTTGTAACCCTAACCCTAGCCAGGCATTTCAATCATGCCAATTTAACAATCATTTGACAGCATTTTTCACCTTTATGAAAATGTGCCTAAACAAGACAGATTATTAAAGAAGATACATCTTCTAGAGGTTTTAAAAACTGATTTGATTGTTTGAGAGTGATTGTTTTTGGTTTGAGGAAAAAAATGAAATTTGATGATTGGAGGGTTTCTGGGACACCCTGCCGGAATGTACATTTCAAACCCTAGCTAGGGTTAGGGTTAGCATTCCCACACTGGGTAGAAGTTTTTTACTGTCAGTGCTGCATTTCTGGCCCCCTGTTATGTTTAGGATGAGTCATAATTTGCTCCTATCTGCACTTTTAGTTTTCGGACAGTTTTGGTCACCTTTTTGTATACTGCCTCATTCATTGATTTCATCCCAAAAACTGAGCCAGATGAAAAGTGTGAAGAATACCTATTCTAATTGGCAAACTCTCTTCATTTTGTCATTTAACTTGCAGCTAAAAGTGTAACTTTAGGCAGAGTTATATGGTTCTTGTAAACCTAACCCTAGCCAGGCATTTCAATCATGCCAATTTAACAATCATTTGACAGCATATTTCACCTTTATGAAAATGTGCCGAAACAAGACAGATTATTAAAGAAGATACATCTCCTAGAGGTTTTAAAAACTGATTTGATTGTTTGAGAGTGATTGTTTTTGGTTTGAGGAAAAAAATGAAATATGATGATTGGAGGGTTTCTGGGACACCCTGCCGGAATGTACATTTCAAACCCTAGCTAGGGTTAGGGTTAGCATTCCCACACTAGGTAGAAGTTTTTTACTGTCAGTGCTGAATTCTGGGCCCTCCGTTATCTTTAGGATGAGTCATAATTTGCTCCTATCTGCACTTTTAGTTTTCGGAGAGTTTTGGTCACCTTTTTGTATACTGCCTCATTCATTGATTTCATCCCAAAAACTGAGCCAGATGAAAAGTGTGAAGAATACCTATTCTAATAGGCAAACTCTCTACATTTTGTCATTTAAAGTGCAGCTAAAAGTGTAACTTCAGGCAGAGTTCTATGGTTCTTGTAACCCTAACCCTAGCCAGGCATTTCAATCATGCCAATTTAACAATCATTTGACAGCATTTTTAACCTTTATGAAAATGTGCCTAAACAAGACAGATTATTAAAGAAGATACATCTCCTAGAGGTTTTAAAAACTGATTTGATTGTTTGAGAGTGATTGTTTTTGGTTTGAGGAAAAAAATCAAATTTGATGATTGGAGGGTTTCTGGGACACCCTGCCGGAATGTACATTTCAAACCCTAGCTAGGGTTAGGGTTAGAATTCCCACACTGGGTAGAAGTTTTTTACTGTCAGTGCTGCATTTCTGGCCCCCTGTTATCTTTAGGATGAGTCATAATTTGCTCCTATCTGCACTTTTAGTTTTCGGAGAGTTTTCGTCACCTTTTTGTATACTGCCTCATTCATTGATTTCATCCCAAAAACTGAGCCAGATGAAAAGTATGAAGAATACCTGTTCTAATGGGCAAACTCTCTTCATTTTTCATTTAAAGTGCAGCTAAAAGTGTAACTTCAGGCAGAGTTCTATGGTTCTTGTAACCCTAACCCTAGCCAGGCATTTCAATCATGCCAATTTAACAATCATTTGACAGCATTTTTCACCTTTATGAAAACGTGCCTAAACAAGACAGATTATCAAAGAAGATACATCTCCTAGAGGTTTTAAAAACTGATTTGATTGTTTGAGAGTGATTGTTTTTGGTTTGAGGAAAAAAATGAAATTTGATGATTGGAGGGTTTCTGGGACACCCTGCCGGAATGTACATTTCAAACCCTAGCTAGGGTTAGGGTTAGCATTCCCACACTGGGTAGAAGTTTTTTTCTGTCAGTGCTGCATTTCTGCCCCCCTGTTATCTTTAGGATGAGTCATAATTTGCTCCTATCTGCACTTTTAGTTTTCGGACAGTTTTGGTCACCTTTTTGTATACTGCCTCATTCATTGATTTCATCCCAAAAACTGAGCCAGATGAAAAGTGTGAAGAATACCTGTTCTAATGGGCAAACTTTCTTCATTTTGTCATTTAAAGTGCAGCTAAAAGTGTAACTTCAGGCAGAGTTCTATGGTTCTTGTAACCCTAACCCTAGCCAGGCATTTCAATCATGCCAATTTAACAATCATTTGACAGCATTTTTCACCTTTATGAAAATGTGCCTAAACAAGACAGATTCTTAAAGAAGATACATCTCCTAGAGGTTTTAAAAACTGTTTTGATTGTTTGAGAGTGATTGTTTTTGGTTTGAGGAAAAAAATCAAATTTGATGATTGGAGGGTTTCTGAGACACCCTGCCGGAATGTACATTTCAAACCCTAGCTAGGGTTAGGGTTAGCATTCCCACACTGGGTAGAAGTTTTTTACTGTCAGTGCTGCATTTCTGGCCCCCCGTTATCTTTAGGATGAGTCATAATTTGCTCCTATCTGCACTTTTAGTTTTCGGAGAGTTTTGGTCACCTTTTTGTATACTGCCTCATTCATTGATTTCATCCCAAAAACTGAGCCAGATGAAAAGTGTGAAGAATACCTATTCTAGTTGGCAAACTCTCTTCATTTTGTCATTTAAAGTGCAGCTAAAAGTGTAACTTTAGGCAGAGTTCTATGGTTCTTGTAACCCTAACCCTAGCCAGGCATTTCAATCATGCCAATTTAACAATCATTTGACAGCATTTTTCACCTTTATGAAAATGTGCCTAAACAAGACAGATTATTAAAGAAGATACATCTCCTAGAGGTTTTAAAAACTGATTTGATTGTTTGAGAGTGATTGTTTTTGGTTTGAGGAAAAAAATGAAATATGATGATTGGAGGGTTTATGGGACACCCTGCCGGAATGTACATTTCAAACCCTAGCTAGGGTTAGGGTTAGCATTCCCACACTGGGTAGAAGTTTTTTATTGTCAGTGCTGCATTTATGGCCCCCTGTTATGTTTAGGATGAGTCATAATTTGCTCCTATCTGCACTTTTAGTTTTCGGAGAGTTTTGGTCACCTTTTTGTATACTGCCTCATTCATTGATTTCATCCCAAAAACTGAGTTAGATGAGACGTGTGAAGAATAACTGTTCTAATGGGCAAACTCTCTTCATTTTGTCATTTAAAGTGCAGCTAAAAGTGTAACTTCAGGCAGAGTTCTATGGTTCTTGTAAAACTTACCCTAGCCAGGCATTTCAATCATGCCAAATTAACAATCATTTGACAGCATTTTTCACCTTTATGAAAATGTGCCGAAACAAGACAGATTATTAAAGAAGATACATCTCCTAGAGGTTTTAAAAACTGATTTGATTGTTTGAGAGTGATTGTTTTTGGTTTGAGGAAAAAAATGAAATATGATGATTGGAGGGTTTCTGAGACACCCTGCCGGAATGTACATTTCAAACCCTAGCTAGGGTTAGGGTTAGCATTCCCACACTAGGTAGAAGTTTTTTACTGTCAGTGCTGCATTCTGGGCCCTCCGTTATCTTTAGGATGAGTCATAATTTGCTCCTATCTGCACTTTTAGTTTTCGGAGAGTTTTGGTCACCTTTTTGTATACTGCCTCATTCATTGATTTCATCCCAAAAACTGAGCCAGATGAAAAGTATGAACAATACCTGTTCTAATGGGCAAACTCTCTTCATTTTGTCATTTAAAGTGCAGCTAAAAGTGTAACTTCAGGCAGAGTTCTATGGTTCTTGTAACCCTAACCCTAGCCAGGCATTTCAATCATGCCAATTTAACAATCATTTGACAGCATTTTTCACCTTTATGAAAATGTGCCGAAACAAGACAGATTATTAAAGAAGATACATCTCCTAGAGGTTTTAAAAACTGATTTGATTGTTTGAGAGTGATTGTTTTTGGTTTGAGGAAAAAAATGAAATTTGATGATTGGAGGGTTTCTGGGACACCCTGCCGGAATGTACATTTCAAACCCTAGCTAGGGTTAGGGTTAGCATTCCCACACTGGGTAGAAGTTTTTTACTGTCAGTGCTGCATTTCTGGCCCCCTGTTATCTTTAGGATGAGTCATAATTTGCTCCTATCTGCACTTTTAGTTTTCGGAGAGTTTTCGTCACCTTTTTGTATACTGCCTCATTCATTGATTTCATCCCAAAAACTGAGCCAGATGAAAAGTATGAAGAATACCTGTTCTAATGGGCAAACTCTCTTCATTTTGTCATTTAAAGTGCAGCTAAAAGTGTAACTTCAGGCAGAGTTCTATGGTTCTTGTAACCCTAACCCTAGCCAGGCATTTCAATCATGCCAATTTAACAATCATTTGACAGCATTTTTCACCTTTATGAAAATGTGCCTAAACAAGACAGATTATTAAAGAAGATACATCTCCTAGAGGTTTTAAAAACTGATTTGATTGTTTGAGAGTGATTGTTTTTGGTTTGAGGAAAAAAATCAAATTTGATGATTGGAGGGTTTCTGGGACACCCTGCCGGAATGTACATTTCAAACCCTAGCTAGGGTTAGGGTTAGCATTCCCACACTGGGTAGAAGTTTTTTACTGTCAGTGCTTCATTTCTGCCCCCCTGTTATGTTTAGGATGAGTCATAATTTGCTCCTATCTGCACTTTTAGTTTTCGGACAGTTTTGGTCACCTTTTTGTATACTGCCTCATTCATTGATTTCATCCCAAAAACTGAGCCAGATGAAAAGTGTGAAGAATACCTATTCTAATAGGCAAACTCTCTTCATTTTGTCATTTAAAGTGCAGCTAAAAGTGTAACTTCAGGCAGAGTTCTATGGTTCTTGTAACCCTAACCCTAGCCAGGCATTTCAATCATGCCAATTTAACAATCATTTGACAGCATTTTTCACCTTTATGAAAATGTGCCTAAAAAAGACAGATTATTAAAGGAGATACATCTCCTAGAAGTTTTAAAAACTGATTTGATTATTTGAGAGTGATTGTTTTTGGTTTGAGGAAAAAAATCAAATTTGATGATTGGAGGGTTTCTGAGACACCCTGCCGGAATGTACATTTCAAACCTTAGCTAGGGTTAGGGTTAGCATTCCCACACTGGGTAGAAGTTTTTTACTGTCAGTGCTGCATTTCTGGCCCCCCGTTATGTTTAGGATGAGTAATAATTTGCTCCTATCTGCACTTTTAGTTTTCGGAGAGTTTTGGTCACCTTTTTGTATACTGCCTCATTCATTGATTTCATCCCAAAAACTGAGCCAGATGAAAAGTGTGAAGAATACCAATTCTAATAGGCAAACTCTCTTCATTTTGTCATTTAAAGTGCAGCTAAAAGTGTAACTTCAGGCAGAGTTCTATGGTTCTTGTAACCCTAACCCTAGCCAGGCATTTCAATCATGCCAATTTAACAATCATTTGACAGCATTTTTCACCTTTATGAAAATGTGCCTAAACAAGACAGATTATTAAAGAAGATACATCTCCTAGAGGTTTTAAAAACTGATTTGATTGTTTGAGAGTGATTGTTTTTGGTTTGAGGAAAAAAATCAAATTTGATGATTGGAGGGTTTCTGGGACACCCTGCCGGAATGTACATTTCAAACCCTAGCTAGGGTTAGGGTTAGCATTCCCACACTAGGTAGAAGTTTTTTACTGTCAGTGCTGCATTCTGGGCCCTCCGTTATCTTTAGGATGAGTCATAATTTTCTCCTATCTGCACTTTTAGTTTTCGGAGAGTTTTGGTAACCTTTTTGTATACTGCCTCATTCATTGATTTCATCCCAAAAACTGAGCCAGATGAAAAGTATGAAGAATACCTGTTCTAATGGGCAAACTCTCTTCATTTTGTCATTTATTGTGCAGCTAAAAGTGTAACTGCGGGCAAAATTCTATGGTTCTTGTAACCCTAACCCTAGCCAGGCATTTCAATCATGCCAATTTAATAATCAATTGACAGCATTTTTCACCTTTATAAAAATGTGCCTAAACAAGACAGATTATTAAAGAAGATACATCTCCTAGAGGTTTTAAAAACTGATTTGATTGTTTGAGAGTGATTGTTTTTGGTTTGAGGAAAAAAATCAAATTTGATGATTGGAGGGTTTTTGGGACACCCTGCCAGAATGTACATTTCAAACCCTAGATAGGGTTAGGGTTAGCATTCCCACACTGGGTAGAAGTTTTTTACTGTCTGTGCTGCATTTCTGGCCCCCTGTTATCTTTAGGATGAGTCATAATTTGCTCCTATCTGCACTTTTAGTTTTCGGAGAGTTTTGGTCACCTTTTTGTATACTGCCTCATTCATTGATTTCATCCCAAAAACTGAGCTAGATGAAAAGTGTGAAGAATACCTATTCTAATTGGCAAACTCTCTTCATTTTGTCATTTAAAGTGCAGCTAAAAGTGTAACTTTAGGCAGAGTTCTATGGTTCTTGTAACCCTAACCCTAGCCAGGCATTTCAATCATGCCAATTTAACAATCATTTGACAGCATTTTTCACCTTTATGAAAATGTGCCTAAACAAGACAGATTATTAAAGAATATACATCTCCTAGAGGTTTTAAAAACTGTTTTGATTGTTTGAGAGTGATTGTTTTTGGTTTGAGGAAAAAAATCAAATTTGATGATTGGAGGGTTTCTGAGACACCCTGCCGGAATGTACATTTCAAACCCTAGCTAGGGTTAGGGTTAGCATTCCCACACTAGGTAGAAGTTTTTTACTGTCAGTGCTGCATTCTGGGCCCTCCGTTATCTTTAGGATGAGTCATAATTTGCTCCTATCTGCACTTTTAGTTTTCGGAGAGTTTTGGTCACCTTTTTGTATACTGCCTCATTCATTGATTTCATCCCAAAAACTGAGCCAGATGAAAAGTGTGAAGAATACCTGTTCTAATGGGCAAACTCTCTTCATTTTGTCATTTATTGTGCAGCTAATAGTGTAACTGCGGGCAAAATTCTATGGTTCTTGTAACCCTAACCCTTGCCAGGCATTTCAATCATGCCAATTTAACAATCATTTGACAGCATTTTTCACCTTTATGAAAATGTGCCTAAACAAGACAGATTATTAAAGAAGATACATCTTCTAGAGGTTTTAAAAACTGATTTGATTGTTTGAGAGTGATTGTTTTTGGTTTGAGGAAAAAAATGAAATTTGATGATTGGAGGGTTTCTGGGACACCCTGCCGGAATGTACATTTCAAACCCTAGCTAGGGTTAGGGTTAGCATTCCCACACTGGGTAGAAGTTTTTTACTGTCAGTGCTGCATTTCTGGCCCCCTGTTATGTTTAGGATGAGTCATAATTTGCTCCTATCTGCACTTTTAGTTTTCGGACAGTTTTGGTCACCTTTTTGTATACTGCCTCATTCATTGATTTCATCCCAAAAACTGAGCCAGATGAAAAGTGTGAAGAATACCTATTCTAATAGGCAAACTCTCTTCATTTTTCATTTAAAGTGCAGCTAAAAGTGTAACTTCAGGCAGAGTTCTATGGTTCTTGTAACCCTAACCCTAGCCAGGCATTTCAATCATGCCAATTTAACAATCATTTGACAGCATTTTTCACCTTTATGAAAACGTGCCTAAACAAGACAGATTATCAAAGAAGATACATCTCCTAGAGGTTTTAAAAACTGATTTGATTGTTTGAGAGTGATTGTTTTTGGTTTGAGGAAAAAAATGAAATTTGATGATTGGAGGGTTTCTGGGACACCCTGCCGGAATGTACATTTCAAACCCTAGCTAGGGTTAGGGTTAGCATTCCCACACTGGGTAGAAGTTTTTTACTGTCAGTGCTGCATTTCTGGCCCCCTGTTATGTTTAGGATGAGTCATAATTTGCTCCTATCTGCACTTTTAGTTTTCGGACAGTTTTGGTCACCTTTTTGTATACTGCCTCATTCATTGATTTCATCCCAAAAACTGAGCCAGATGAAAAGTGTGAAGAATACCTATTCTAATAGGCAAACTCTCTTCATTTTTCATTTAAAGTGCAGCTAAAAGTGTAACTTCAGACAGAGTTCTATGGTTCTTGTAACCCTAACCCTAGCCAGGCATTTCAATCATGCCAATTTAACAATCATTTGACAGCATTTTTCACCTTTATGAAAACGTGCCTAAACAAGACAGATTATCAAAGAAGATACATCTCCTAGAGGTTTTAAAAACTGATTTGATTGTTTGAGAGTGATTGTTTTTGGTTTGAGGAAAAAAATGAAATTTGATGATTGGAGGGTTTCTGGGACACCCTGCCGGAATGTACATTTCAAACCCTAGCTAGGGTTAGGGTTAGCATTCCCACACTGGGTAGAAGTTTTTTTCTGTCAGTGCTGCATTTCTGCCCCCCTGTTATCTTTAGGATGAGTCATAATTTGCTCCTATCTGCACTTTTAGTTTTCGGACAGTTTTGGTCACCTTTTTGTATACTGCCTCATTCATTGATTTCATCCCAAAAACTGAGCCAGATGAAAAGTGTGAAGAATACCTGTTCTAATGGGCAAACTTTCTTCATTTTGTCATTTAAAGTGCAGCTAAAAGTGTAACTTCAGGCAGAGTTCTATGGTTCTTGTAACCCTAACCCTAGCCAGGCATTTCAATCATGCCAATTTAACAATCATTTGACAGCATTTTTCACCTTTATGAAAATGTGCCTAAACAAGACAGATTCTTAAAGAAGATACATCTCCTAGAGGTTTTAAAAACTGTTTTGATTGTTTGAGAGTGATTGTTTTTGGTTTGAGGAAAAAAATCAAATTTGATGATTGGAGGGTTTCTGGGACACCCTGCCGGAATGTACATCTCAAACCCTAGCTAGGGTTAGGGTTAGCATTCCCACACTGGGTAGAAGTTTTTTACTGTCAGTGCTGCATTTCTGGCCCACTGTTATCTTTAGGATGAGTCATAATTTGCTCCTATCTGCACTTTTAGTTTTCGGAGAGTTTTGGTCACCTTTTTGTATATTGCCTCATTCATTGATTTCATCCCAAAAACTGAGCCAGATGAAAAGTGTGAAGAATACCTATTCTAATTGGCAAACTCTCTTCATTTTGTCATTTAAAGTGCAGCTAAAAGTGTAACTTTAGGCAGAGTTATATGGTTCTTGTAAACCTAACCCTAGCCAGGCATTTCAATCATGCCAATTTAACAATCATTTGACAGCATTTTTCACCTTTATGAAAATGTGCCTAAACAAGACAGATTATTAAAGAAGATACATCTCCTAGAGGTTTTAAAAACTGATTTGATTGTTTGAGAGTGATTGTTTTTGGTTTGAGGAAAAAAATGAAATATGATGATTGGAGGGTTTATGGGACACCCTGCCGGAATGTACATTTCAAACCCTAGCTAGGGTTAGGGTTAGCATTCCCACACTGGGTAGAAGTTTTTTATTGTCAGTGCTGCATTTATGGCCCCCTGTTATGTTTAGGATGAGTCATAATTTGCTCCTATCTGCACTTTTAGTTTTCGGAGAGTTTTGGTCACCTTTTTGTATACTGCCTCATTCATTGATTTCATCCCAAAAACTGAGTTAGATGAGACGTGTGAAGAATACCTGTTCTAATGGGCAATCTCTCTTCATTTTGTCATTTAAAGTGCAGCTAAAAGTGTAACTTCAGGCAGAGTTCTATGGTTCTTGTAAAACTTACCCTAGCCAGGCATTTCAATCATGCCAAATTAACAATCATTTGAAAGCATTTTTCACCTTTATGAAAATGTGCCGAAACAAGACAGATTATTAAAGAAGATACATCTCCTAGAGGTTTTAAAAACTGATTTGATTGTTTGAGAGTGATTGTTTTTGGTTTGAGGAAAAAAATGAAATATGATGATTGGAGGGTTTATGGGACACCCTGCCGGAATGTACATTTCAAACCCTAGCTAGGGTTAGGGTTAGCATTCCCACACTAGGTAGAAGTTTTTTACTGTCAGTGCTGCATTCTGGGCCCTCCGTTATCTTTAGGATGAGTCATAATTTGCTCCTATCTGCACTTTTAGTTTTCGGAGAGTTTTGGTCACCTTTTTGTATACTGCCTCATTCATTGATTTCATCCCAAAAACTGAGCCAGATGAAAAGTATGAACAATACCTGTTCTAATGGGCAAACTCTCTTCATTTTGTCATTTAAAGTGCAGCTAAAAGTGTAACTTCAGGCAGAGTTCTATGGTTCTTGTAACCCTAACCCTAGCCAGGCATTTCAATCATGCCAATTTAACAATCATTTGACAGCATTTTTCACCTTTATGAAAATGTGCCGAAACAAGACAGATTATTAAAGAAGATACATCTCCTAGAGGTTTTAAAAACTGATTTGATTGTTTGAGAGTGATTGTTTTTGGTTTGAGGAAAAAAATGAAATTTGATGATTGGAGGGTTTCTGGGACACCCTGCCGGAATGTACATTTCAAACCCTAGCTAGGGTTAGGGTTAGCATTCCCACACTGGGTAGAAGTTTTTTACTGTCAGTGCTTCATTTCTGCCCCCCTGTTATGTTTAGGATGAGTCATAATTTGCTCCTATCTGCACTTTTAGTTTTCGGACAGTTTTGGTCACCTTTTTGTATACTGCCTCATTCATTGATTTCATCCCAAAAACTGAGCCAGATGAAAAGTGTGAAGAATACCAATTCTAATAGGCAAACTCTCTTCATTTTGTCATTTAAAGTGCAGCTAAAAGTGTAACTTCAGGCAGAGTTCTATGGTTCTTGTAACCCTAACCCTAGCCAGGCATTTCAATCATGCCATTTTAACAATCATTTGACAGCATTTTTCACCTTTATGAAAATGTGCCTAAACAAGACAGATTATTAAAGAAGATACATCTCCTAGAGGTTTTAAAAACTGATTTGATTGTTTGAGAGTGATTGTTTTTGGTTTGAGGAAAAAAATCAAATTTGATGATTGGAGGGTTTCTGGGACACCCTGCCGGAATGTACATTTCAAACCCTAGCTAGGGTTAGGGTTAGCATTCCCACACTGGGTAGAAGTTTTTTACTGTCAGTGCTGCATTTCTGCCCCCCTGTTATCTTTAGGATGAGTCATAATTTGCTCCTATCTGCACTTTTAGTTTTCGGAGAGTTTTGGTCACCTTTTTGTATACTGCCTCATTCATTGATTTCATCCCAAAAACTGAGCCAGATGAGACGTGTGAAGAATACCTGTTCTAATGGGCAAACTCTCTTCATTTTGTCATTTAAAGTGCAGCTAAAAGTGTAACTTCAGGCAGAGTTCTATGGTTCTTGTAACCCTAACCCTAGCCAGGCATTTCAATCATGCCAATTTAACAATCATTTGACAGCATTTTTCACCTTTATGAAAATGTGCCGAAACAAGACAGATTATTAAAGAAGATACATCTCCTAGAGGTTTTAAAAACTGATTTGATTGTTTGAGAATGATTGTTTTTGGTTTGAGGAAAAAAATGAAATTTGATGATTGGAGGGTTTCTGGAACACCCTGCCGGAATGTACATCTCAAACCCTAGCTAGGGTTAGGGTTAGCATTCCCACACTGGGTAGAAGTTTTTTACTGTCAGTGCTGCATTTCTGGCCCACTGTTATCTTTAGGATGAGTCATAATTTGCTCCTATCTGCACTTTTAGTTTTCGGAGAGTTTTGGTCACCTTTTTGTATATTGCCTCATTCATTGATTTCATCCCAAAAACTGAGCCAGATGAAAAGTGTGAAGAATACCTATTCTAATTGGCAAACTCTCTTCATTTTGTCATTTAAAGTGCAGCTAAAAGTGTAACTTTAGGCAGAGTTATATGGTTCTTGTAAACCTAACCCTAGCCAGGCATTTCAATCATGCCAATTTAACAATCATTTGACAGCATTTTTCACCTTTATGAAAATGTGCCTAAACAAGACAGATTATTAAAGAAGATACATCTCCTAGAGGTTTTAAAAACTGATTTGATTGTTTGAGAGTGATTGTTTTTGGTTTGAGGAAAAAAATGAAATATGATGATTGGAGGGTTTATGGGACACCCTGCCGGAATGTACATTTCAAACCCTAGCTAGGGTTAGGGTTAGCATTCCCACACTGGGTAGAAGTTTTTTATTGTCAGTGCTGCATTTATGGCCCCCTGTTATGTTTAGGATGAGTCATAATTTGCTCCTATCTGCACTTTTAGTTTTCGGAGAGTTTTGGTCACCTTTTTGTATACTGCCTCATTCATTGATTTCATCCCAAAAACTGAGCCAGATGAAAAGTATGAACAATACCTGTTCTAATGGGCAAACTCTCTTCATTTTGTCATTTAAAGTGCAGCTAAAAGTGTAACTTCAGGCAGAGTTCTATGGTTCTTGTAACCCTAACCCTAGCCAGGCATTTCAATCATGCCAATTTAACAATCATTTGACAGCATTTTTCACCTTTATGAAAATGTGCCGAAACAAGACAGATTATTAAAGAAGATACATCTCCTAGAGGTTTTAAAAACTGATTTGATTGTTTGAGAGTGATTGTTTTTGGTTTGAGGAAAAAAATCAAATTTGATGATTGGAGGGTTTCTGGGACACCCTGCCGGAATGTACATTTCAAACCCTAGCTAGGGTTAGGGTTAGCATTCCCACACTGGGTAGAAGTTTTTTACTGTCAGTGCTTCATTTCTGCCCCCCTGTTATGTTTAGGATGAGTCATAATTTGCTCCTATCTGCACTTTTAGTTTTCGGACAGTTTTGGTCACCTTTTTGTATACTGCCTCATTCATTGATTTCATCCCAAAAACTGAGCCAGATGAAAAGTGTGAAGAATACCTATTCAATTAGGCAAACTCTCTTCATTTTGTCATTTAAAGTGCAGCTAAAAGTGTAACTTCAGGCAGAGTTCTATGGTTCTTGTAACCCTAACCCTAGCCAGGCATTTCAATCATGCCAATTTAACAATCATTTGACAGCATTTTTCACCTTTATGAAAATGTGCCTAAAAAAGACAGATTATTAAAGGAGATACATCTCCTAGAAGTTTTAAAAACTGATTTGATTATTTGAGAGTGATTGTTTTTGGTTTGAGGAAAAAAATCAAATTTGATGATTGGAGGGTTTCTGAGACACCCTGCCGGAATGTACATTTCAAACCTTAGCTAGGGTTAGGGTTAGCATTCCCACACTGGGTAGAAGTTTTTTACTGTCAGTGCTGCATTTCTGGCCCCCCGTTATGTTTAGGATGAGTCATAATTTGCTCCTATCTGCACTTTTAGTTTTCGGAGAGTTTTGGTCACCTTCTTGTATACTGCCTCATTCATTGATTTCATCCCAAAAACTGAGCCAGATGAAAAGTGTGAAGAATACCAATTCTAATAGGCAAACTCTCTTCATTTTGTCATTTAAAGTGCAGCTAAAAGTGTAACTTCAGGCAGAGTTCTATGGTTCTTGTAACCCTAACCCTAGCCAGGCATTTCAATCATGCCAATTTAACAATCATTTGACAGCATTTTTCACCTTTATGAAAATGTGCCTAAACAAGACAGATTATTAAAGAAGATACATCTCCTAGAGGTTTTAAAAACTGATTTGATTGTTTGAGAGTGATTGTTTTTGGTTTGAAGAAAAAAATCAAATTTGATGATTGGAGGGTTTCTGGGACACCCTGCCGGAATGTACATTTCAAACCCTAGCTAGGGTTAGGGTTAGCATTCCCACACTAGGTAGAAGTTTTTTACTGTCAGTGCTGCATTCTGGGCCCTCCGTTATCTTTAGGATGAGTCATAATTTTCTCCTATCTGCACTTTTAGTTTTCGGAGAGTTTTGGTCACCTTTTTGTATACTGCCTCATTCATTGATTTCATCCCAAAAACTGAGCCAGATGAAAAGTATGAAGAATACCTGTTCTAATGGGCAAACTCTCTTCATTTTGTCATTTATTGTGCAGCTAAAAGTGTAACTGCGGGCAAAATTCTATGGTTCTTGTAACCCTAACCCTAGCCAGGCATTTCAATCATGCCAATTTAATAATCAATTGACAGCATTTTTCACCTTTATAAAAATGTGCCTAAACAAGACAGATTATTAAAGAAGATACATCTCCTAGAGGTTTTAAAAACTGATTTGATTGTTTGAGAGTGATTGTTTTTGGTTTGAGGAAAAAAATCAAATTTGATGATTGGAGGGTTTCTGGGACACCCTGCCGGAATGTACATTTCAAACCCTAGCTAGGGTTAGGGTTAGCATTCCCACACTAGGTAGAAGTTTTTTACTGTCAGTGCTGCATTCTGGGCCCTCCGTTATCTTTAGGATGAGTCATAATTTTCTCCTATCTGCACTTTTAGTTTTCGGAGAGTTTTGGTCACCTTTTTGTATACTGCCTCATTCATTGATTTCATCCCAAAAACTGAGCCAGATGAAAAGTATGAAGAATACCTGTTCTAATGGGCAAACTCTCTTCATTTTGTCATTTATTGTGCAGCTAAAAGTGTAACTGCGGGCAAAATTCTATGGTTCTTGTAACCCTAACCCTAGCCAGGCATTTCAATCATGCCAATTTAATAATCAATTGACAGCATTTTTCACCTTTATAAAAATGTGCCTAAACAAGACAGATTATTAAAGAAGATACATCTCCTAGAGGTTTTAAAAACTGATTTGATTGTTTGAGAGTGATTGTTTTTGGTTTGAGGAAAAAAATCAAATTTGATGATTGGAGGGTTTCTGGGACACCCTGCCAGAATGTACATTTCAAACCCTAGCTAGGGTTAGGGTTAGCATTCCCACACTGGGTAGAAGTTTTTTACTGTCTGTGCTGCATTTCTGGCCCCCTGTTATCTTTAGGATGAGTCATAATTTGCTCCTATCTGCACTTTTAGTTTTCGGAGAGTTTTGGTCACCTTTTTGTATACTGCCTCATTCATTGATTTCATCCCAAAAACTGAGCCAGATGAAAAGTGTGAAGAATACCTATTCTAATTGGCAAACTCTCTTCATTTTGTCATTTAAAGTGCAGCTAAAAGTGTAACTTTAGGCAGAGTTCTATGGTTCTTGTAACCCTAACCCTAGCCAGGCATTTCAATCATGCCAATTTAACAATCATTTGACAGCATTTTTCACCTTTATGAAAATGTGCCTAAACAAGACAGATTATTAAAGAATATACATCTCCTAGAGGTTTTAAAAACTGTTTTGATTGTTTGAGAGTGATTGTTTTTGGTTTGAGGAAAAAAATCAAATTTGATGATTGGAGGGTTTCTGAGACACCCTGCCGGAATGTACATTTCAAACCCTAGCTAGGGTTAGGGTTAGCATTCCCACACTAGGTAGAAGTTTTTTACTGTCAGTGCTGCATTCTGGGCCCTCCGTTATCTTTAGGATGAGTCATAATTTGCTCCTATCTGCACTTTTAGTTTTCGGAGAGTTTTGGTCACCTTTTTGTATACTGCCTCATTCATTGATTTCATCCCAAAAACTGAGCCAGATGAAAAGTGTGAAGAATACCTGTTCTAATGGGCAAACTCTCTTCATTTTGTCATTTATTGTGCAGCTAATAGTGTAACTGCGGGCAAAATTCTATGGTTCTTGTAACCCTAACCCTTGCCAGGCATTTCAATCATGCCAATTTAACAATCATTTGACAGCATTTTTCACCTTTATGAAAATGTGCCTAAACAAGACAGATTATTAAAGAAGATACATCTTCTAGAGGTTTTAAAAACTGATTTGATTGTTTGAGAGTGATTGTTTTTGGTTTGAGGAAAAAAATGAAATTTGATGATTCGAGGGTTTCTGGGACACCCTGCCGGAATGTACATTTCAAACCCTAGCTATTGTTAGGGTTAGCATTCCCACACTGGGTAGAAGTTTTTTACTGTCAGTGCTGCATTTCTGGCCCCCTGTTATGTTTAGGATGAGTCATAATTTGCTCCTATCTGCACTTTTAGTTTTCGGACAGTTTTGGTCACCTTTTTGTATACTGCCTCATTCATTGATTTCATCCCAAAAACTGAGCCAGATGAAAAGTGTGAAGAATACCTATTCTAATAGGCAAACTCTCTTCATTTTTCATTTAAAGTGCAGCTAAAAGTGTAACTTCAGGCAGAGTTCTATGGTTCTTGTAACCCTAACCCTAGCCAGGCATTTCAATCATGCCAATTTAACAATCATTTGACAGCATTTTTCACCTTTATGAAAACGTGCCTAAACAAGACAGATTATCAAAGAAGATACATCTCCTAGAGGTTTTAAAAACTGATTTGATTGTTTGAGAGTGATTGTTTTTGGTTTGAGGAAAAAAATGAAATTTGATGATTGGAGGGTTTCTGGGACACCCTGCCGGAATGTACATTTCAAACCCTAGCTAGGGTTAGGGTTAGCATTCCCACACTGGGTAGAAGTTTTTTTCTGTCAGTGCTGCATTTCTGCCCCCCTGTTATCTTTAGGATGAGTCATAATTTGCTCCTATCTGCACTTTTAGTTTTCGGAGAGTTTTGGTCACCTTTTTGTATACTGCCTCATTCATTGATTTCATCCCAAAAACTGAGCCAGATGAAAAGTGTGAAGAATACCTATTCTAATTGGCAAACTCTCTTCATTTTGTCATTTAAAGTGCAGCTAAAAGTGTAACTTCAGGCAGAGTTCTATGGTTCTTGTAACCCTAACCCTAGCCAGGCATTTCAATCATGCCAATTTAACAATCATTTGACAGCATTTTTCACCTTTATGAAAATGTGCCTAAACAAGACAGATTATTAAAGAAGATACATCTCCTAGAGGTTTTAAAAACTGATTTGATTGTTTGAGAGTGATTGTTTTTGGTTTGAGGAAAAAAAAGAAATTTGATGATTGGAGGGTTTCTGGGACACCCTGCCGGAATGTACATTTCAAACCCTAGCTAGGGATAGGGTTAGCATTCCCACACTCGGTAGAAGTTTTTTACTGTCAGTGCTGCATTTATGGCCCCCTGTTATGTTTAGGATGAGTCATAATTTGCTCCTATCTGCACTTTTAGTTTTCGGAGAGTTTTGGTCACCTTTTTGTATACTGCCTCATTCATTGATTTCATCCCAAAAACTGAGCCAGATGAAAAGTGTGAAGAATACCTGTTCTAATGGGCAAACTCTCTTCATTTTGTCATTTAAAGTGCAGCTAAAAGTGTAACTTCAGGCAGAGTTCTATGGTTCTTGTAACCCTAACCCTAGCCAGGCATTTCAATCATGCCAATTTAACAATCATTTGACAGCATTTTTCACCTTTATGAAAATGTGCCGAAACAAGACAGATTATTAAAGAAGATACATCTCCTAGAGGTTTTAAAAACTGATTTGATTGTTTGAGAATGATTGTTTTTGGTTTGAGGAAAAAAATGAAATTTGATGATTGGAGGGTTTCTGGGACACCCTGCCGGAATGTACATTTCAAACCCTAGCTAGGGTTAGGGTTAGCATTCCCACACTGGGTAGAAGTTTTTTACTGTCAGTGCTGCATTTCTGGCCCACTGTTATCTTTAGGATGAGTCATAATTTGCTCCTATCTGCACTTTTAGTTTTCGGAGAGTTTCGGTCACCTTTTTGTATACTGCCTCATTCATTGATTTCATCCCAAAAACTGAGCCATATGAAAAGTGTGAAGAATACCTATTCTAATTGGCAAACTCTCTTCATTTTGTCATTTAAAGTGCAGCTAAAAGTGTAACTTTAGGCAGAGTTCTATGGTTCTTGTAACCCTAACCCTAGCCAGGCATTTCAATCATGCCAATTTAACAATCATTTGACAGCATTTTTCACCTTTATGAAAATGTGCCTAAACAAGACAGATTCTTAAAGAAGATACATCTCCTAGAGGTTTTAAAAACTGTTTTGATTGTTTGAGAGTGATTGTTTTTGGTTTGAGGAAAAAAATCAAATTTGATGATTGGAGGGTTTCTGAGACACCCTGCCGGAATGTACATTTCAAACCCTAGCTAGGGTTAGGGTTAGCATTCCCACACTGGGTAGAAGTTTTTTACTGTCAGTGCTGCATTTCTGCCCCCCTGTTATCTTTAGGATGAGTCATAATTTGCTCCTATCTGCACTTTTAGTTTTCGGAGAGTTTTGGTCACCTTTTTGTATACTGCCTCATTCATTGATTTCATCCCAAAAACTGAGCCAGATGAAAAGTGTGAAGAATACCAATTCTAATAGGCAAACTCTCTTCATTTTGTCATTTAAAGTGCAGCTAAAAGTGTAACTTCAGGCAGAGTTCTATGGTTCTTGTAACCCTAACCCTAGCCAGGCATTTCAATCATGCCAATTTAACAATCATTTGACAGCATTTTTAACCTTTATGAAAATGTGCCTAAACAAGACAGATTATTAAAGAAGATACATCTCCTAGAGGTTTTAAAAACTGATTTGATTGTTTGAGAGTGATTGTTTTTGGTTTGAGGAAAAAAATCAAATTTGATGATTGGAGGGTTTCTGGGACACCCTGCCGGAATGTACATTTCAAACCCCAGCTAGGGTTAGGGTTAGCATTCCCACACTGGGTAGAAGTTTTTTACTGTCACAACTGCATTTCTGGCCCCCTGTTATCTTTAGGATGAGTCATAATTTGCTCCTATCTGCACTTTTAGTTTTCGGAGAGTTTTGGTCACCTTTTTGTATACTGCCTCATTCATTGATTTCATCCCAAAAACTGAGCCAGATGAAAAGTGTGAAGAATACCTATTCTAATTGGCAAACTCTCTTCATTTTGTCATTTAAAGTGCAGCTAAAAGTGTAACTTTAGGCAGAGTTCTATGGTTCTTGTAACCCTAACCCTAGCCAGGTATTTCAATCATGCCAATTTAACAATCATTTGACAGCATTTTTCACCTTTATGAAAATGTGCCTAAACAAGACAGATTATTAAAGAATATACATCTCCTAGAGGTTTTAAAAACTGTTTTGATTTTTTGAGAGTGATTGTTTTTGGTTTGAGGAAAAAAATCAAATTTGATGATTGGAGGGTTTCTGAGACACCCTGCCGGAATGTACATTTCAAACCCTAGCTAGGGTTAGGGTTAGCATTCCCACACTAGGTAGAAGTTTTTTACTGTCAGTGCTGCATTCTGGGCCCTCCGTTATCTTTAGGATGAGTCATAATTTGCTCCTATCTGCACTTTTAGTTTTCGGAGAGTTTTGGTCACCTTTTTGTATACTGCCTCATTCATTGATTTCATCCCCAAAACTGAGCCAGATGAAAAGTGTGAAGAATACCTATTCTAATAGGCAAACTCTCTTCATTTTGTCATTTAAAGTGCAGCTAAAAGTGTAACTTCAGGCAGAGTTCTATGGTTCTTGTAACCCTAACCCTAGCCAGGCATTTCAATCATGCCAATTTAACAATCATTTGACAGCATTTTTCACCTTTATGAAAACGTGCCTAAACAAGACAGATTATCAAAGAAGATACATCTCCTAGAGGTTTTAAAAACTGATTTGATTGTTTGAGAGTGATTGTTTTTGGTTTGAGGAAAAAAATGAAATTTGATGATTGGAGGGTTTCTGGGACACCCTGCCGGAATGTACATTTCAAACCCTAGCTAGGGTTAGGGTTAGCATTCCCACACTGGGTAGAAGTTTTTTACTGTCAGTGCTGCATTTCTGGCCCACTGTTATCTTTAGGATGAGTCATAATTTGCTCCTATCTGCACTTTTAGTTTTCGGAGAGTTTCGGTCACCTTTTTGTATACTGCCTCATTCATTGATTTCATCCCAAAAAGTGAGCCATATGAAAAGTGTGAAGAATACCTATTCTAATTGGCAAACTCTCTTCATTTTGTCATTTAAAGTGCAGCTAAAAGTGTAACTTTAGGCAGAGTTCTATGGTTCTTGTAACCCTAACCCTAGCCAGGCATTTCAATCATGCCAATTTAACAATCATTTGACAGCATTTTTCACCTTTATGAAAATGTGCCTAAACAAGACAGATTATTAAAGAAGATACATCTCCTAAAAGTTTTAAAAACTGATTTGATTGTTTGAGAGTGATTGTTTTTGGTTTGAGGAAAAAAATCAAATTTGATGATTGGAGGGTTTCTGGGACACCCTGCCGGAATGTACATTTCAAACCCTAGCTAGGGTTAGGGTTAGCATTCCCACACTGGGTAGAAGTTTTTTACTGTCAGTGCTGCATTTCTGGCCCCCTGTTATGTTTAGAATGAGTCATAATTTGCTCCTCTCTGCACTTTTAGTTTTCGGAGAGTTTTGGTCACCTTTTTGTATACTGCCTCATTCATTGATTTCATCCCAAAAACTGAGCCAGATGAAAAGTGTGAAGAATACCTATTCTAATAGGCAAACTCTCTTCATTTTGTCATTTAAAGTGCAGCTAAAAGTGTAACTTCAGGCAGAGTTCTATGGTTCTTGTAACCCTAACCCTAGCCAGGCATTTCAATCATGCCAATTTAACAATCATTTGACAGCATTTTTCACCTTTATGAAAATGTGCCTAAACAAGACAATTTATTAAAGAAGATACATCTCCTAGAGGTTTTAAAACTGTTTTGATTGTTTGAGAGTGATTGTTTTTGGTTTGAGGAAAAAAATCAAATTTGATGATTGGAGGGTTTCTGGGACACCCTGCCGGAATGTACATTTCAAACCCTAGCTAGGGTTAGGGTTAGCATTCCCACACTGGGTAGAAGTTTTTTACTGTCAGTGCTGCATTTCTGCCCCCCTGTTATCTTTAGGATGAGTCATAATTTGCTCCTATCTGCACTTTTAGTTTTCGGAGAGTTTTGGTCACCTTTTTGTATACTGCCTCATTCATTGATTTCATCCCAAAAACTGAGCCAGATGAAACGTGTGAAGAATACCTGTTCTAATGGGCAAACTCTCTTCATTTTGTCATTTAAAGTGCAGCTAAAAGTGTAACTTCAGGTTAGAGTTCTATGGTTCTTGTAACCCTAACCCTAGCCAGGCATTTCAATCATGCCAATTTAACAATCATTTGACAGCATTTTTCACCTTTATGAAAATGTGCCTAAACAAGACAGATTATTAAAGAAGATACATCTCCTAGAGGTTTTAAAAACTGATTTGATTGTTTGAGAGTGATTGTTTTTGGTTTGAGGAAAAAAATCAAATTTGATGATTGGAGGGTTTCTGGGACACCCTGCCGGAATGTACATTTCAAACCCTAGCTAGGGTTAGGGTTAGCATTCCCACACTAGGTAGAAGTTTTTTACTGTCAGTGCTGCATTCTGGGCCCTCCGTTATCTTTAGGATGAGTCATAATTTTCTCCTATCTGCACTTTTAGTTTTCGGAGAGTTTTGGTCACCTTTTTGTATACTGCCTCATTCATTGATTTCATCCCAAAAACTGAGCCAGATGAAAAGTATGAAGAATACCTGTTCTAATGGGCAAACTCTCTTCATTTTGTCATTTATTGTGCAGCTAAAAGTGTAACTGCGGGCAAAATTCTATGGTTCTTGTAACCCTAACCCTAGCCAGGCATTTCAATCATGCCAATTTAATAATCAATTGACAGCATTTTTCACCTTTATAAAAATGTGCCTGAACAAGACAGATTATTAAAGAAAATACATCTCCTAGAGGTTTTAAAAACTGTTTTGATTGTTTGAGAGTGATTGTTTTTGGTTTGAGGAAAAAAATCAAATTTGATGATTGGAGGGTTTCTGAGACACCCTGCCGGAATGTACATTTCAAACCCTAGCTAGGGTTAGGGTTAGCATTCCCACACTGGGTAGAAGTTTTTTACTGTCAGTGCTGCATTTCTGCCCCCCTGTTATCTTTAGGATGAGTCATAATTTGCTCCTATCTGCACTTTTAGTTTTCGGAGAGTTTTGGTCACCTTTTTGTATACTGCCTCATTCATTGATTTCATCCCAAAAACTGAGCCAGATGAAAAGTGTGAAGAATACCAATTCTAATAGGCAAACTCTCTTCATTTTGTCATTTAAAGTGCAGCTAAAAGTGTAACTTCAGGCAGAGTTCTATGGTTCTTGTAACCCTAACCCTAGCCAGGCATTTCAATCATGCCAATTTAACAATCATTTGTCAGCATTTTTAACCTTTATGAAAATGTGCCTAAACAAGACAGATTATTAAAGAAGATACATCTCCTAGAGGTTTTAAAAACTGATTTGATTGTTTGAGAGTGATTGTTTTTGGTTTGAGGAAAAAAATCAAATTTGATGATTGGAGGGTTTCTAGGACACCCTGCCGGAATGTACATTTCAAACCCTAGCTAGGGTTAGGGTTAGCATTCCCACACTGGGTAGAAGTTTTTTACTGTCAGTGCTGCATTTCTGGCCCCCTGTTATCTTTAGGATGAGTCATAATTTGCTCCTATCTGCACTTTTAGTTTTCGGAGAGTTTTGGTCACCTTTTTGTATACTGCCTCATTCATTGATTTCATCCCAAAAACTGAGCCAGATGAAAAGTGTGAAGAATACCTATTCTAATTGGCAAACTGTCTTCATTTTGTCATTTAAAGTGCAGCTAAAAGTGTAACTTTAGGCAGAGTTCTATGGTTCTTGTAACCCTAACCCTAGCCAGGTATTTCAATCATGCCAATTTAACAATCATTTGACAGCATTTTTCACCTTTATGAAAATGTGCCTAAACAAGACAGATTATTAAAGAATATACATCTCCTAGAGGTTTTAAAAACTGTTTTGATTTTTTGAGAGTGATTGTATTTGGTTTGAGGAAAAAAATCAAATTTGATGATTGGAGGGTTTCTGAGACACCCTGCCGGAATGTACATTTCAAACCCTAGCTAGGGTTAGGGTTAGCATTCCCACACTAGGTAGAAGTTTTTTACTGTCAGTGCTGCATTCTGGGCCCTCCGTTATCTTTAGGATGAGTCATAATTTGCTCCTATCTGCACTTTTAGTTTTCGGAGAGTTTTGGTCACCTTTTTGTATACTGCCTCATTCATTGATTTCATCCCAAAAACTGAGCCAGATGAAAAGTGTGAAGAATACCTGTTCTAATGGGCAAACTCTCTTCATTTTGTCATTTATTGTGCAGCTAAAACTGTAACTGCGGGCAAAATTCTATGGTTCTTGTAACCCTAACCCTTGCCAGGCATTTCAATCATGCCAATTTAACAATCATTTGACAGCATTTTTCACCTTTATGAAAATGTGCCTAAACAAGACAGATTATTAAAGAAGATACATCTTCTAGAGGTTTTAAAAACTGATTTGATTGTTTGAGAGTGATTGTTTTTGGTTTGAGGAAAAAAATGAAATTTGATGATTGGAGGGTTTCTGGGATACCCTGCCGGAATGTACATTTCAAACCCTAGCTAGGGTTAGGGTTAGCATTCCCACACTGGGTAGAAGTTATTTACTGTCTGTGCTGCATTTCTGGCCCCCTGTTATGTTTAGGATGAGTCATAATTTGCTCCTATCTGCACTTTTAGTTTTCGGACAGTTTTGGTCACCTTTTTGTATACTGCCTCATTCATTGATTTCATCCCAAAAACTGAGCCAGATGAAAAGTGTGAAGAATACCTATTCTAATAGGCAAACTCTCTTCATTTTGTCATTTAAAGTGCAGCTAAAAGTGTAACTTCAGGCAGAGTTCTATGGTTCTTGTAACCCTAACCCTAGCCAGGCATTTCAATCATGCCAATTTAACAATCATTTGACAGCATTTTTCACCTTTATGAAAATGTGCCTAAACAAGACAATTTATTAAAGAAGATACATCTCCTAGAGGTTTTAAAACTGTTTTGATTGTTTGAGAGTGATTGTTTTTGATTTGAGGAAAAAAATCAAATTTGATGATTGGAGGGTTTCTGAGACACCCTGCCGGAATGTACATTTCAAACCCTAGCTAGGGTTAGGGTTAGCATTCCCACACTGGGTAGAAGTTTTTTACTGTCAGTGCTGCATTTCTGGCCCCCCGTTATCTTTAGGATGAGTCATAATTTGCTCCTATCTGCACTTTTAGTTTTCGGAGAGTTTTGGTCACCTTTTTGTATACTGCCTCATTCATTGATTTCATCCCAAAAACTGAGCCAGATGAAAAGTGTGAAGAATACCTGTTCTAATGGGCAAACTCTCTTCATTTTGTCATTTAAAGTGCAGCTAAAAGTGTAACTTTAGGCAGAGTTCTATGGTTCTTGTAACCCTAACCCTAGCCAGGCATTTCAATCATGCCAATTTAACAATCATTTGACAGCATTTTTCACCTTTATGAAAATGTGCCTAAACAAGACAGATTATTAAAGAATATACATCTCCTAGAGGTTTTAAAAACTGTTTTGATTTTTTGAGAGTGATTGTATTTGGTTTGAGGAAAAAAATCAAATTTGATGATTGGAGGGTTTCTGAGACACCCTGCCGGAATGTACATTTCAAACCCTAGCTAGGGTTAGGGTTAGCATTCCCACACTAGGTAGAAGTTTTTTACTGTCAGTGCTGCATTCTGGGCCCTCCGTTATCTTTAGGATGAGTCATAATTTGCTCCTATCTGCACTTTTAGTTTTCGGAGAGTTTTGGTCACCTTTTTGTATACTGCCTCATTCATTGATTTCATCCCAAAAACTGAGCCAGATGAAAAGTGTGAAGAATACCTGTTCTAATGGGCAAACTCTCTTCATTTTGTCATTTATTGTGCAGCTAAAACTGTAACTGCGGGCAAAATTCTATGGTTCTTGTAACCCTAACCCTTGCCAGGCATTTCAATCATGCCAATTTAACAATCATTTGACAGCATTTTTCACCTTTATGAAAATGTGCCTAAACAAGACAGATTATTAAAGAAGATACATCTTCTAGAGGTTTTAAAAACTGATTTGATTGTTTGAGAGTGATTGTTTTTGGTTTGAGGAAAAAAATGAAATTTGATGATTCGAGGGTTTCTGGGACACCCTGCCGGAATGTACATTTCAAACCCTAGCTATTGTTAGGGTTAGCATTCCCACACTGGGTAGAAGTTTTTTACTGTCAGTGCTGCATTTCTGGCCCCCTGTTATGTTTAGGATGAGTCATAATTTGCTCCTATCTGCACTTTTAGTTTTCGGACAGTTTTGGTCACCTTTTTGTATACTGCCTCATTCATTGATTTCATCCCAAAAACTGAGCCAGATGAAAAGTGTGAAGAATACCTATTCTAATAGGCAAACTCTCTTCATTTTTCATTTAAAGTGCAGCTAAAAGTGTAACTTCAGGCAGAGTTCTATGGTTCTTGTAACCCTAACCCTAGCCAGGCATTTCAATCATGCCAATTTAACAATCATTTGACAGCATTTTTCACCTTTATGAAAACGTGCCTAAACAAGACAGATTATCAAAGAAGATACATCTCCTAGAGGTTTTAAAAACTGATTTGATTGTTTGAGAGTGATTGTTTTTGGTTTGAGGAAAAAAATGAAATTTGATGATTGGAGGGTTTCTGGGACACCCTGCCGGAATGTACATTTCAAACCCTAGCTAGGGTTAGGGTTAGCATTCCCACACTAGGTAGAAGTTTTTTACTGTCAGTGCTGCATTCTGGGCCCTCCGTTATCTTTAGGATGAGTCATAATTTGCTCCTATCTGCACTTTTAGTTTTCGGAGAGTTTTGGTCACCTTTTTGTATACTGCCTCATTCATTGATTTCATCCCAAAAACTGAGCCAGATGAAAAGTGTGAAGAATACCTATTCTAATTGGCAAACTCTCTTCATTTTGTCATTTAAAGTGCAGCTAAAAGTGTAACTTTAGGCAGAGTTCTATGGTTCTTGTAACCCTAACCCTAGCCAGGTATTTCAATCATGCCAATTTAACAATCATTTGACAGCATTTTTCACCTTTATGAAAATGTGCCTAAACAAGACAGATTATTAAAGAATATACATCTCCTAGAGGTTTTAAAAACTGTTTTGATTTTTTGAGAGTGATTGTATTTGGTTTGAGGAAAAAAATCAAATTTGATGATTGGAGGGTTTCTGAGACACCCTGCCGGAATGTACATTTCAAACCCTAGCTAGGGTTAGGGTTAGCATTCCCACACTAGGTAGAAGTTTTTTACTGTCAGTGCTGCATTCTGGGCCCTCCGTTATCTTTAGGATGAGTCATAATTTGCTCCTATCTGCACTTTTAGTTTTCGGAGAGTTTTGGTCACCTTTTTGTATACTGCCTCATTCATTGATTTCATCCCAAAAACTGAGCCAGATGAAAAGTGTGAAGAATACCTGTTCTAATGGGCAAACTCTCTTCATTTTGTCATTTATTGTGCAGCTAAAACTGTAACTGCGGGCAAAATTCTATGGTTCTTGTAACCCTAACCCTTGCCAGGCATTTCAATCATGCCAATTTAACAATCATTTGACAGCATTTTTCACCTTTATGAAAATGTGCCTAAACAAGACAGATTATTAAAGAAGATACATCTTCTAGAGGTTTTAAAAACTGATTTGATTGTTTGAGAGTGATTGTTTTTGGTTTGAGGAAAAAAATGAAATTTGATGATTGGAGGGTTTCTGGGATACCCTGCCGGAATGTACATTTCAAACCCTAGCTAGGGTTAGGGTTAGCATTCCCACACTGGGTAGAAGTTATTTACTGTCTGTGCTGCATTTCTGGCCCCCTGTTATGTTTAGGATGAGTCATAATTTGCTCCTATCTGCACTTTTAGTTTTCGGACAGTTTTGGTCACCTTTTTGTATACTGCCTCATTCATTGATTTCATCCCAAAAACTGAGCCAGATGAAAAGTGTGAAGAATACCTATTCTAATAGGCAAACTCTCTTCATTTTGTCATTTAAAGTGCAGCTAAAAGTGTAACTTCAGGCAGAGTTCTATGGTTCTTGTAACCCTAACCCTAGCCAGGCATTTCAATCATGCCAATTTAACAATCATTTGACAGCATTTTTCACCTTTATGAAAATGTGCCTAAACAAGACAATTTATTAAAGAAGATACATCTCCTAGAGGTTTTAAAACTGTTTTGATTGTTTGAGAGTGATTGTTTTTGATTTGAGGAAAAAAATCAAATTTGATGATTGGAGGGTTTCTGAGACACCCTGCCGGAATGTACATTTCAAACCCTAGCTAGGGTTAGGGTTAGCATTCCCACACTGGGTAGAAGTTTTTTACTGTCAGTGCTGCATTTCTGGCCCCCCGTTATCTTTAGGATGAGTCATAATTTGCTCCTATCTGCACTTTTAGTTTTCGGAGAGTTTTGGTCACCTTTTTGTATACTGCCTCATTCATTGATTTCATCCCAAAAACTGAGCCAGATGAAAAGTGTGAAGAATACCTGTTCTAATGGGCAAACTCTCTTCATTTTGTCATTTAAAGTGCAGCTAAAAGTGTAAATTTAGGCAGAGTTCTATGGTTCTTGTAACCCTAACCCTAGCCAGGCATTTCAATCATGCCAATTTAACAATCATTTGACAGCATTTTTCACCTTTATGAAAATGTGCCTAAACAAGACAGATTATTAAAGAATATACATCTCCTAGAGGTTTTAAAAACTGTTTTGATTTTTTGAGAGTGATTGTATTTGGTTTGAGGAAAAAAATCAAATTTGATGATTGGAGGGTTTCTGAGACACCCTGCCGGAATGTACATTTCAAACCCTAGCTAGGGTTAGGGTTAGCATTCCCACACTAGGTAGAAGTTTTTTACTGTCAGTGCTGCATTCTGGGCCCTCCGTTATCTTTAGGATGAGTCATAATTTGCTCCTATCTGCACTTTTAGTTTTCGGAGAGTTTTGGTCACCTTTTTGTATACTGCCTCATTCATTGATTTCATCCCAAAAACTGAGCCAGATGAAAAGTGTGAAGAATACCTGTTCTAATGGGCAAACTCTCTTCATTTTGTCATTTATTGTGCAGCTAAAACTGTAACTGCGGGCAAAATTCTATGGTTCTTGTAACCCTAACCCTTGCCAGGCATTTCAATCATGCCAATTTAACAATCATTTGACAGCATTTTTCACCTTTATGAAAATGTGCCTAAACAAGACAGATTATTAAAGAAGATACATCTTCTAGAGGTTTTAAAAACTGATTTGATTGTTTGAGAGTGATTGTTTTTGGTTTGAGGAAAAAAATGAAATTTGATGATTGGAGGGTTTCTGGGATACCCTGCCGGAATGTACATTTCAAACCCTAGCTAGGGTTAGGGTTAGCATTCCCACACTGGGTAGAAGTTATTTACTGTCAGTGCTGCATTTCTGGCCCCCTGTTATGTTTAGGATGAGTCATAATTTGCTCCTATCTGCACTTTTAGTTTTCGGACAGTTTTGGTCACCTTTTTGTATACTGCCTCATTCATTGATTTCATCCCAAAAACTGAGCCAGATGAAAAGTGTGAAGAATACCTATTCTAATAGGCAAACTCTCTTCATTTTGTCATTTAAAGTGCAGCTAAAAGTGTAACTTCAGGCAGAGTTCTATGGTTCTTGTAACCCTAACCCTAGCCAGGCATTTCAATCATGCCAATTTAACAATCATTTGACAGCATTTTTCACCTTTATGAAAATGTGCCTAAACAAGACAATTTATTAAAGAAGATACATCTCCTAGAGGTTTTAAAACTGTTTTGATTGTTTGAGAGTGATTGTTTTTGATTTGAGGAAAAAAATCAAATTTGATGATTGGTGGGTTTCTGAGACACCCTGCCGGAATGTACATTTCAAACCCTAGCTAGGGTTAGGGTTAGCATTCCCACACTGGGTAGAAGTTTTTTACTGTCAGTGCTGCATTTCTGGCCCCCCGTTATCTTTAGGATGAGTCATAATTTGCTCCTATCTGCACTTTTAGTTTTCGGAGAGTTTTGGTCACCTTGTTGTATACTGCCTCATTCATTGATTTCATCCCAAAAACTGAGCCAGATGAAACGTGTGAAGAATACCTGTTCTGATTGGGCAAACTCTCTTCATTTTGTCATTTAAAGTGCAGCTAAAAGTGTAACTTCAGGCAGAGTTCTATGGTTCTTGTAACCCTAACCCTAGCCAGGCATTTCAATCATGCCAATTTAACAATCATTTGACAGCATTTTTCACCTTTATGAAAATGTGCCTAAACAAGACAGATTCTTAAAGAAGATACATCTCCTAGAGGTTTTAAAAACTGTTTTGATTGTTTGAGAGTGATTGTTTTTGGTTTGAGGAAAAAAATCAAATTTGATGATTGGAGGGTTTCTGAGACACCCTGCCGGAATGTACATTTCAAACCCTAGCTAGGGTTAGGGTTAGCATTCCCACACTGGGTAGAAGTTTTTTACTGTCAGTGCTGCATTTCTGGCCCCCCATTATCTTTAGGATGAGTCATAATTTGCTCCTATCTGCACTTTAAGTTTTTGGAGAGTTTTGGTCACCTTGTTGTATACTGCCTCATTCATTGATTTCATCCCAAAAACTGAGCCAGATGAAACGTGTGAAGAATACCTGTTCTGATTGGGCAAACTCTCTTCATTTTGTCATTTAAAGTGCAGCTAAAAGTGTAACTTCAGGCAGAGTTCTATGGTTCTTGTAACCCTAACCCTAGCCAGGCATTTCAATCATGCCAATTTAACAATCATTTGACAGCATTTTTCACCTTTATGAAAATGTGCCTAAACAAGACAGATTCTTAAAGAAGATACATCTCCTAGAGGTTTTAAAAACTGTTTTGATTGTTTGAGAGTGATTGTTTTTGGTTTGAAGAAAAAAATCAAATTTGATGATTGGAGGGTTTCTGAGACACCCTGCCGGAATGTACATTTCAAACCCTAGCTAGGGTTAGGGTTAGCATTCCCACACTGGGTAGAAGTTTTTTACTGTCAGTTCTGCATTTCTGGCCCCCCGTTATCTTTAGGATGAGTCATAATTTGCTCCTATCTGCACTTTTAGTTTTCGGACAGTTTTGGTCACCTTTTTGTATACTGCCTCATTCATTGATTTCATCCCAAAAACTGAGCCAGATGAAAAGTGTGAAGAATACCTGTTCTAATGGGCAAACTCTCTTCATTTTGTCATTTAAAGTGCAGCTAAAAGTGTAACTGCGGGCAAAATTCTATGGTTCTTGTAACCCTAACCCTAGCCAGGCATTTCAATTATGCCAATTTAACAATCATTTGACAGCATTTTTCACCTTTATGAAAATGTGCTGAAACAAGACAGATTATTAAAGAAGATACATCTCCTAGATGTTTTAAAAACTTTTTTCATTGTTTGAGAGTGATTGTTTTTGGTTTGAGAAAAAAAATCAAATTTGATGATTGGAGGGGTTCTGAGACACCCTGCCGGAATGTACATTTCAAACCCTAGCTAGGGTTAGGGTTAGCATTCCCACACTGGGTAGAAGTTTTTTACTGTCAGTGCTGCATTTCTGGCCCCCCATTATCTTTAGGATGAGTCATAATTTGCTCCTATCTGCACTTTTAGTTTTCGGAGAGTTTTGGTCACCTTTTTGTATACTGCCTCATTCATTGATTTCATCCCAAAAACTGAGCCAGATGAAAAGTGTGAAGAATACCTGTTCTAATGGGCAAACTCTCTTCATTTTGTCATTTAAAGTGCAGCTAAAAGTGTAACTTCAGGCAGAGTTCTATGGTTCTTGTAACCCTAACCCTAGCCAGGCATTTCAATCATGCCAATTTAACAATCATTTGACAGCATTTTTCACCTTTATGAAAATGTGCCTAAACAAGACAGATTATTAAAGAAGATACATCTCCTAGAGGTTTTAAAAACTGATTTGATTGTTTGAGAGTGATTGTTTTTGGTTTGAGGAAAAAAATCAAATTTGATGATTGGAGGGTTTCTGAGACACCCTGCCGGAATGTACATTTCAAACCCTAGCTAGGGTTAGGGTTAGCATTCCCACACTGGGTAGAAGTTTTTTACTGTCAGTGCTGCATTTCTGGCCCCCCGTTATCTTTAGGATGAGTCATAATTTGCTCCTATATGCACTTTTAGTTTTTGGACACTTTTGGTCACCTTTTTGTATACTGCCTCATTCATTGATTTCATCCCAAAAACTGAGCCAGATGAAAAGTGTGAAGAATACCTGTTCTAATGGGCAAACTCTCTTCATTTTGTCATTTAAAGTGCAGCTAAAAGTGTAACTTCAGGCAGAGTTCTATGGTTCTTGTAACCCTAACCCTAGCCAGGCATTTCAATCATGCCAATTTAACAATCATTTGACAGCATTTTTCACCTTTATGAAAATGTGCCTAAACAAGACAGATTATTAAAGAAGATACATCTCCTAGAGGTTTTAAAAACTGATTTGATTGTTTGAGAGTGATTGTTTTTGGTTTGAGGAAAAAAATGAAATTTGATGATTGGAGGGTTTCTGGGACACCCTGCCGGAATGTACATTTCAAACCCTAGCTAGGGTTAGGGTTAGCATTCCCACACTGGGTAGAAGTTTTTTACTGTCAGTGCTGCATTTCTGGCCCCCTGTTATGTTTAGAATGAGTCATAATTTGCTCCTCTCTGCACTTTTAGTTTTCGGAGAGTTTTGGTCACCTTTTTGTATACTGCCTCATTCATTGATTTCATCCCAAAAACTGAGCCAGATGAAAAGTGTGAAGAATACCTATTCTAATAGGCAAACTCTCTTCATTTTGTCATTTAAAGTGCAGCTAAAAGTGTAACTTCAGGCAGAGTTCTATGGTTCTTGTAACCCTAACCCTAGCCAGGCATTTCAATCATGCCAATTTAACAATCATTTGACAGCATTTTTCACCTTTATGAAAATGTGCCTAAACAAGACAATTTATTAAAGAAGATACATCTCCTAGAGGTTTTAAAACTGTTTTGATTGTTTGAGAGTGATTGTTTTTGGTTTGAGGAAAAAAATCAAATTTGATGATTGGAGGGTTTCTGGGACACCCTGCCGGAATGTACATTTCAAACCCTAGCTAGGGTTAGGGTTAGCATTCCCACACTGGGTAGAAGTTTTTTACTGTCAGTGCTGCATTTCTGCCCCCCTGTTATCTTTAGGATGAGTCATAATTTGCTCCTATCTGCACTTTTAGTTTTCGGAGAGTTTTGGTCACCTTTTTGTATACTGCCTCATTCATTGATTTCATCCCAAAAACTGAGCCAGATGAAACGTGTGAAGAATACCTGTTCTAATGGGCAAACTCTCTTCATTTTGTCATTTAAAGTGCAGCTAAAAGTGTAACTTCAGGTTAGAGTTCTATGGTTCTTGTAACCCTAACCCTAGCCAGGCATTTCAATCATGCCAATTTAACAATCATTTGACAGCATTTTTCACCTTTATGAAAATGTGCCTAAACAAGACAGATTATTAAAGAAGATACATCTCCTAGAGGTTTTAAAAACTGATTTGATTGTTTGAGAGTGATTGTTTTTGGTTTGAGGAAAAAAATCAAATTTGATGATTGGAGGGTTTCTGGGACACCCTGCCGGAATGTACATTTCAAACCCTAGCTAGGGTTAGGGTTAGCATTCCCACACTAGGTAGAAGTTTTTTACTGTCAGTGCTGCATTCTGGGCCCTCCGTTATCTTTAGGATGAGTCATAATTTTCTCCTATCTGCACTTTTAGTTTTCGGAGAGTTTTGGTCACCTTTTTGTATACTGCCTCATTCATTGATTTCATCCCAAAAACTGAGCCAGATGAAAAGTATGAAGAATACCTGTTCTAATGGGCAAACTCTCTTCATTTTGTCATTTATTGTGCAGCTAAAAGTGTAACTGCGGGCAAAATTCTATGGTTCTTGTAACCCTAACCCTAGCCAGGCATTTCAATCATGCCAATTTAATAATCAATTGACAGCATTTTTCACCTTTATAAAAATGTGCCTGAACAAGACAGATTATTAAAGAAAATACATCTCCTAGAGGTTTTAAAAACTGTTTTGATTGTTTGAGAGTGATTGTTTTTGGTTTGAGGAAAAAAATCAAATTTGATGATTGGAGGGTTTCTGAGACACCCTGCCGGAATGTACATTTCAAACCCTAGCTAGGGTTAGGGTTAGCATTCCCACACTGGGTAGAAGTTTTTTACTGTCAGTGCTGCATTTCTGCCCCCCTGTTATCTTTAGGATGAGTCATAATTTGCTCCTATCTGCACTTTTAGTTTTCGGAGAGTTTTGGTCACCTTTTTGTATACTGCCTCATTCATTGATTTCATCCCAAAAACTGAGCCAGATGAAAAGTGTGAAGAATACCAATTCTAATAGGCAAACTCTCTTCATTTTGTCATTTAAAGTGCAGCTAAAAGTGTAACTTCAGGCAGAGTTCTATGGTTCTTGTAACCCTAACCCTAGCCAGGCATTTCAATCATGCCAATTTAACAATCATTTGTCAGCATTTTTAACCTTTATGAAAATGTGCCTAAACAAGACAGATTATTAAAGAAGATACATCTCCTAGAGGTTTTAAAAACTGATTTGATTGTTTGAGAGTGATTGTTTTTGGTTTGAGGAAAAAAATCAAATTTGATGATTGGAGGGTTTCTAGGACACCCTGCCGGAATGTACATTTCAAACCCTAGCTAGGGTTAGGGTTAGCATTCCCACACTGGGTAGAAGTTTTTTACTGTCAGTGCTGCATTTCTGGCCCCCTGTTATCTTTAGGATGAGTCATAATTTGCTCCTATCTGCACTTTTAGTTTTCGGAGAGTTTTGGTCACCTTTTTGTATACTGCCTCATTCATTGATTTCATCCCAAAAACTGAGCCAGATGAAAAGTGTGAAGAATACCTATTCTAATTGGCAAACTGTCTTCATTTTGTCATTTAAAGTGCAGCTAAAAGTGTAACTTTAGGCAGAGTTCTATGGTTCTTGTAACCCTAACCCTAGCCAGGTATTTCAATCATGCCAATTTAACAATCATTTGACAGCATTTTTCACCTTTATGAAAATGTGCCTAAACAAGACAGATTATTAAAGAATATACATCTCCTAGAGGTTTTAAAAACTGTTTTGATTTTTTGAGAGTGATTGTATTTGGTTTGAGGAAAAAAATCAAATTTGATGATTGGAGGGTTTCTGAGACACCCTGCCGGAATGTACATTTCAAACCCTAGCTAGGGTTAGGGTTAGCATTCCCACACTAGGTAGAAGTTTTTTACTGTCAGTGCTGCATTCTGGGCCCTCCGTTATCTTTAGGATGAGTCATAATTTGCTCCTATCTGCACTTTTAGTTTTCGGAGAGTTTTGGTCACCTTTTTGTATACTGCCTCATTCATTGATTTCATCCCAAAAACTGAGCCAGATGAAAAGTGTGAAGAATACCTGTTCTAATGGGCAAACTCTCTTCATTTTGTCATTTATTGTGCAGCTAAAACTGTAACTGCGGGCAAAATTCTATGGTTCTTGTAACCCTAACCCTTGCCAGGCATTTCAATCATGCCAATTTAACAATCATTTGACAGCATTTTTCACCTTTATGAAAATGTGCCTAAACAAGACAGATTATTAAAGAAGATACATCTTCTAGAGGTTTTAAAAACTGATTTGATTGTTTGAGAGTGATTGTTTTTGGTTTGAGGAAAAAAATGAAATTTGATGATTGGAGGGTTTCTGGGATACCCTGCCGGAATGTACATTTCAAACCCTAGCTAGGGTTAGGGTTAGCATTCCCACACTGGGTAGAAGTTATTTACTGTCTGTGCTGCATTTCTGGCCCCCTGTTATGTTTAGGATGAGTCATAATTTGCTCCTATCTGCACTTTTAGTTTTCGGACAGTTTTGGTCACCTTTTTGTATACTGCCTCATTCATTGATTTCATCCCAAAAACTGAGCCAGATGAAAAGTGTGAAGAATACCTATTCTAATAGGCAAACTCTCTTCATTTTGTCATTTAAAGTGCAGCTAAAAGTGTAACTTCAGGCAGAGTTCTATGGTTCTTGTAACCCTAACCCTAGCCAGGCATTTCAATCATGCCAATTTAACAATCATTTGACAGCATTTTTCACCTTTATGAAAATGTGCCTAAACAAGACAATTTATTAAAGAAGATACATCTCCTAGAGGTTTTAAAACTGTTTTGATTGTTTGAGAGTGATTGTTTTTGATTTGAGGAAAAAAATCAAATTTGATGATTGGAGGGTTTCTGAGACACCCTGCCGGAATGTACATTTCAAACCCTAGCTAGGGTTAGGGTTAGCATTCCCACACTGGGTAGAAGTTTTTTACTGTCAGTGCTGCATTTCTGGCCCCCCGTTATCTTTAGGATGAGTCATAATTTGCTCCTATCTGCACTTTTAGTTTTCGGAGAGTTTTGGTCACCTTTTTGTATACTGCCTCATTCATTGATTTCATCCCAAAAACTGAGCCAGATGAAAAGTGTGAAGAATACCTGTTCTAATGGGCAAACTCTCTTCATTTTGTCATTTAAAGTGCAGCTAAAAGTGTAACTTTAGGCAGAGTTCTATGGTTCTTGTAACCCTAACCCTAGCCAGGCATTTCAATCATGCCAATTTAACAATCATTTGACAGCATTTTTCACCTTTATGAAAATGTGCCTAAACAAGACAGATTATTAAAGAATATACATCTCCTAGAGGTTTTAAAAACTGTTTTGATTTTTTGAGAGTGATTGTATTTGGTTTGAGGAAAAAAATCAAATTTGATGATTGGAGGGTTTCTGAGACACCCTGCCGGAATGTACATTTCAAACCCTAGCTAGGGTTAGGGTTAGCATTCCCACACTAGGTAGAAGTTTTTTACTGTCAGTGCTGCATTCTGGGCCCTCCGTTATCTTTAGGATGAGTCATAATTTGCTCCTATCTGCACTTTTAGTTTTCGGAGAGTTTTGGTCACCTTTTTGTATACTGCCTCATTCATTGATTTCATCCCAAAAACTGAGCCAGATGAAAAGTGTGAAGAATACCTGTTCTAATGGGCAAACTCTCTTCATTTTGTCATTTATTGTGCAGCTAAAACTGTAACTGCGGGCAAAATTCTATGGTTCTTGTAACCCTAACCCTTGCCAGGCATTTCAATCATGCCAATTTAACAATCATTTGACAGCATTTTTCACCTTTATGAAAATGTGCCTAAACAAGACAGATTATTAAAGAAGATACATCTTCTAGAGGTTTTAAAAACTGATTTGATTGTTTGAGAGTGATTGTTTTTGGTTTGAGGAAAAAAATGAAATTTGATGATTCGAGGGTTTCTGGGACACCCTGCCGGAATGTACATTTCAAACCCTAGCTATTGTTAGGGTTAGCATTCCCACACTGGGTAGAAGTTTTTTACTGTCAGTGCTGCATTTCTGGCCCCCTGTTATGTTTAGGATGAGTCATAATTTGCTCCTATCTGCACTTTTAGTTTTCGGACAGTTTTGGTCACCTTTTTGTATACTGCCTCATTCATTGATTTCATCCCAAAAACTGAGCCAGATGAAAAGTGTGAAGAATACCTATTCTAATAGGCAAACTCTCTTCATTTTTCATTTAAAGTGCAGCTAAAAGTGTAACTTCAGGCAGAGTTCTATGGTTCTTGTAACCCTAACCCTAGCCAGGCATTTCAATCATGCCAATTTAACAATCATTTGACAGCATTTTTCACCTTTATGAAAACGTGCCTAAACAAGACAGATTATCAAAGAAGATACATCTCCTAGAGGTTTTAAAAACTGATTTGATTGTTTGAGAGTGATTGTTTTTGGTTTGAGGAAAAAAATGAAATTTGATGATTGGAGGGTTTCTGGGACACCCTGCCGGAATGTACATTTCAAACCCTAGCTAGGGTTAGGGTTAGCATTCCCACACTAGGTAGAAGTTTTTTACTGTCAGTGCTGCATTCTGGGCCCTCCGTTATCTTTAGGATGAGTCATAATTTGCTCCTATCTGCACTTTTAGTTTTCGGAGAGTTTTGGTCACCTTTTTGTATACTGCCTCATTCATTGATTTCATCCCAAAAACTGAGCCAGATGAAAAGTGTGAAGAATACCTATTCTAATTGGCAAACTCTCTTCATTTTGTCATTTAAAGTGCAGCTAAAAGTGTAACTTTAGGCAGAGTTCTATGGTTCTTGTAACCCTAACCCTAGCCAGGTATTTCAATCATGCCAATTTAACAATCATTTGACAGCATTTTTCACCTTTATGAAAATGTGCCTAAACAAGACAGATTATTAAAGAATATACATCTCCTAGAGGTTTTAAAAACTGTTTTGATTTTTTGAGAGTGATTGTATTTGGTTTGAGGAAAAAAATCAAATTTGATGATTGGAGGGTTTCTGAGACACCCTGCCGGAATGTACATTTCAAACCCTAGCTAGGGTTAGGGTTAGCATTCCCACACTAGGTAGAAGTTTTTTACTGTCAGTGCTGCATTCTGGGCCCTCCGTTATCTTTAGGATGAGTCATAATTTGCTCCTATCTGCACTTTTAGTTTTCGGAGAGTTTTGGTCACCTTTTTGTATACTGCCTCATTCATTGATTTCATCCCAAAAACTGAGCCAGATGAAAAGTGTGAAGAATACCTGTTCTAATGGGCAAACTCTCTTCATTTTGTCATTTATTGTGCAGCTAAAACTGTAACTGCGGGCAAAATTCTATGGTTCTTGTAACCCTAACCCTTGCCAGGCATTTCAATCATGCCAATTTAACAATCATTTGACAGCATTTTTCACCTTTATGAAAATGTGCCTAAACAAGACAGATTATTAAAGAAGATACATCTTCTAGAGGTTTTAAAAACTGATTTGATTGTTTGAGAGTGAATGTTTTTGGTTTGAGGAAAAAAATGAAATTTGATGATTGGAGGGTTTCTGGGATACCCTGCCGGAATGTACATTTCAAACCCTAGCTAGGGTTAGGGTTAGCATTCCCACACTGGGTAGAAGTTATTTACTGTCTGTGCTGCATTTCTGGCCCCCTGTTATGTTTAGGATGAGTCATAATTTGCTCCTATCTGCACTTTTAGTTTTCGGACAGTTTTGGTCACCTTTTTGTATACTGCCTCATTCATTGATTTCATCCCAAAAACTGAGCCAGATGAAAAGTGTGAAGAATACCTATTCTAATAGGCAAACTCTCTTCATTTTGTCATTTAAAGTGCAGCTAAAAGTGTAACTTCAGGCAGAGTTCTATGGTTCTTGTAACCCTAACCCTAGCCAGGCATTTCAATCATGCCAATTTAACAATCATTTGACAGCATTTTTCACCTTTATGAAAATGTGCCTAAACAAGACAATTTATTAAAGAAGATACATCTCCTAGAGGTTTTAAAACTGTTTTGATTGTTTGAGAGTGATTGTTTTTGATTTGAGGAAAAAAATCAAATTTGATGATTGGAGGGTTTCTGAGACACCCTGCCGGAATGTACATTTCAAACCCTAGCTAGGGTTAGGGTTAGCATTCCCACACTGGGTAGAAGTTTTTTACTGTCAGTGCTGCATTTCTGGCCCCCCGTTATCTTTAGGATGAGTCATAATTTGCTCCTATCTGCACTTTTAGTTTTCGGAGAGTTTTGGTCACCTTTTTGTATACTGCCTCATTCATTGATTTCATCCCAAAAACTGAGCCAGATGAAAAGTGTGAAGAATACCTGTTCTAATGGGCAAACTCTCTTCATTTTGTCATTTAAAGTGCAGCTAAAAGTGTAAATTTAGGCAGAGTTCTATGGTTCTTGTAACCCTAACCCTAGCCAGGCATTTCAATCATGCCAATTTAACAATCATTTGACAGCATTTTTCACCTTTATGAAAATGTGCCTAAACAAGACAGATTATTAAAGAATATACATCTCCTAGAGGTTTTAAAAACTGTTTTGATTTTTTGAGAGTGATTGTATTTGGTTTGAGGAAAAAAATCAAATTTGATGATTGGAGGGTTTCTGAGACACCCTGCCGGAATGTACATTTCAAACCCTAGCTAGGGTTAGGGTTAGCATTCCCACACTAGGTAGAAGTTTTTTACTGTCAGTGCTGCATTCTGGGCCCTCCGTTATCTTTAGGATGAGTCATAATTTGCTCCTATCTGCACTTTTAGTTTTCGGAGAGTTTTGGTCACCTTTTTGTATACTGCCTCATTCATTGATTTCATCCCAAAAACTGAGCCAGATGAAAAGTGTGAAGAATACCTGTTCTAATGGGCAAACTCTCTTCATTTTGTCATTTATTGTGCAGCTAAAACTGTAACTGCGGGCAAAATTCTATGGTTCTTGTAACCCTAACCCTTGCCAGGCATTTCAATCATGCCAATTTAACAATCATTTGACAGCATTTTTCACCTTTATGAAAATGTGCCTAAACAAGACAGATTATTAAAGAAGATACATCTTCTAGAGGTTTTAAAAACTGATTTGATTGTTTGAGAGTGATTGTTTTTGGTTTGAGGAAAAAAATGAAATTTGATGATTGGAGGGTTTCTGGGATACCCTGCCGGAATGTACATTTCAAACCCTAGCTAGGGTTAGGGTTAGCATTCCCACACTGGGTAGAAGTTATTTACTGTCAGTGCTGCATTTCTGGCCCCCTGTTATGTTTTGGATGAGTCATAATTTGCTCCTATCTGCACTTTTAGTTTTCGGACAGTTTTGGTCACCTTTTTGTATACTGCCTCATTCATTGATTTCATCCCAAAAACTGAGCCAGATGAAAAGTGTGAAGAATACCTATTCTAATAGGCAAACTCTCTTCATTTTGTCATTTAAAGTGCAGCTAAAAGTGTAACTTCAGGCAGAGTTCTATGGTTCTTGTAACCCTAACCCTAGCCAGGCATTTCAATCATGCCAATTTAACAATCATTTGACAGCATTTTTCACCTTTATGAAAATGTGCCTAAACAAGACAATTTATTAAAGAAGATACATCTCCTAGAGGTTTTAAAACTGTTTTGATTGTTTGAGAGTGATTGTTTTTGATTTGAGGAAAAAAATCAAATTTGATGATTGGTGGGTTTCTGAGACACCCTGCCGGAATGTACATTTCAAACCCTAGCTAGGGTTAGGGTTAGCATTCCCACACTGGGTAGAAGTTTTTTACTGTCAGTGCTGCATTTCTGGCCCCCCGTTATCTTTAGGATGAGTCATAATTTGCTCCTATCTGCACTTTTAGTTTTCGGAGAGTTTTGGTCACCTTGTTGTATACTGCCTCATTCATTGATTTCATCCCAAAAACTGAGCCAGATGAAACGTGTGAAGAATACCTGTTCTGATTGGGCAAACTCTCTTCATTTTGTCATTTAAAGTGCAGCTAAAAGTGTAACTTCAGGCAGAGTTCTATGGTTCTTGTAACCCTAACCCTAGCCAGGCATTTCAATCATGCCAATTTAACAATCATTTGACAGCATTTTTCACCTTTATGAAAATGTGCCTAAACAAGACAGATTCTTAAAGAAGATACATCTCCTAGAGGTTTTAAAAACTGTTTTGATTGTTTGAGAGTGATTGTTTTTGGTTTGAGGAAAAAAATCAAATTTGATGATTGGAGGGTTTCTGAGACACCCTGCCGGAATGTACATTTCAAACCCTAGCTAGGGTTAGGGTTAGCATTCCCACACTGGGTAGAAGTTTTTTACTGTCAGTGCTGCATTTCTGGCCCCCCATTATCTTTAGGATGAGTCATAATTTGCTCCTATCTGCACTTTAAGTTTTTGGAGAGTTTTGGTCACCTTGTTGTATACTGCCTCATTCATTGATTTCATCCCAAAAACTGAGCCAGATGAAACGTGTGAAGAATACCTGTTCTGATTGGGCAAACTCTCTTCATTTTGTCATTTAAAGTGCAGCTAAAAGTGTAACTTCAGGCAGAGTTCTATGGTTCTTGTAACCCTAACCCTAGCCAGGCATTTCAATCATGCCAATTTAACAATCATTTGACAGCATTTTTCACCTTTATGAAAATGTGCCTAAACAAGACAGATTCTTAAAGAAGATACATCTCCTAGAGGTTTTAAAAACTGTTTTGATTGTTTGAGAGTGATTGTTTTTGGTTTGAAGAAAAAAATCAAATTTGATGATTGGAGGGTTTCTGAGACACCCTGCCGGAATGTACATTTCAAACCCTAGCTAGGGTTAGGGTTAGCATTCCCACACTGGGTAGAAGTTTTTTACTGTCAGTTCTGCATTTCTGGCCCCCCGTTATCTTTAGGATGAGTCATAATTTGCTCCTATCTGCACTTTTAGTTTTCGGACAGTTTTGGTCACCTTTTTGTATACTGCCTCATTCATTGATTTCATCCCAAAAACTGAGCCAGATGAAAAGTGTGAAGAATACCTGTTCTAATGGGCAAACTCTCTTCATTTTGTCATTTAAAGTGCAGCTAAAAGTGTAACTGCGGGCAAAATTCTATGGTTCTTGTAACCCTAACCCTAGCCAGGCATTTCAATTATGCCAATTTAACAATCATTTGACAGCATTTTTCACCTTTATGAAAATGTGCTGAAACAAGACAGATTATTAAAGAAGATACATCTCCTAGATGTTTTAAAAACTTTTTTCATTGTTTGAGAGTGATTGTTTTTGGTTTGAGAAAAAAAATCAAATTTGATGATTGGAGGGGTTCTGAGACACCCTGCCGGAATGTACATTTCAAACCCTAGCTAGGGTTAGGGTTAGCATTCCCACACTGGGTAGAAGTTTTTTACTGTCAGTGCTGCATTTCTGGCCCCCCATTATCTTTAGGATGAGTCATAATTTGCTCCTATCTGCACTTTTAGTTTTCGGAGAGTTTTGGTCACCTTTTTGTATACTGCCTCATTCATTGATTTCATCCCAAAAACTGAGCCAGATGAAAAGTGTGAAGAATACCTGTTCTAATGGGCAAACTCTCTTCATTTTGTCATTTAAAGTGCAGCTAAAAGTGTAACTTCAGGCAGAGTTCTATGGTTCTTGTAACCCTAACCCTAGCCAGGCATTTCAATCATGCCAATTTAACAATCATTTGACAGCATTTTTCACCTTTATGAAAATGTGCCTAAACAAGACAGATTATTAAAGAAGATACATCTCCTAGAGGTTTTAAAAACTGATTTGATTGTTTGAGAGTGATTGTTTTTGGTTTGAGGAAAAAAATCAAATTTGATGATTGGAGGGTTTCTGAGACACCCTGCCGGAATGTACATTTCAAACCCTAGCTAGGGTTAGGGTTAGCATTCCCACACTGGGTAGAAGTTTTTTACTGTCAGTGCTGCATTTCTGGCCCCCCGTTATCTTTAGGATGAGTCATAATTTGCTCCTATATGCACTTTTAGTTTTTGGACACTTTTGGTCACCTTTTTGTATACTGCCTCATTCATTGATTTCATCCCAAAAACTGAGCCAGATGAAAAGTGTGAAGAATACCTGTTCTAATGGGCAAACTCTCTTCATTTTGTCATTTAAAGTGCAGCTAAAAGTGTAACTTCAGGCAGAGTTCTATGGTTCTTGTAACCCTAACCCTAGCCAGGCATTTCAATCATGCCAATTTAACAATCATTTGACAGCATTTTTCACCTTTATGAAAATGTGCCTAAACAAGACAGATTATTAAAGAAGATACATCTCCTAGAGGTTTTAAAAACTGATTTGATTGTTTGAGAGTGATTGTTTTTGGTTTGAGGAAAAAAATGAAATTTGATGATTGGAGGGTTTCTGGGACACCCTGCCGGAATGTACATTTCAAACCCTAGCTAGGGTTAGGGTTAGCATTCCCACACTGGGTAGAAGTTTTTTACTGTCAGTGCTGCATTTCTGGCCCCCCGTTATCTTTAGGATGAGTCATAATTTGCTCCTATCTGCACTTTTAGTTTTCGGACAGTTTTGGTCACCTTTTTGTATACTGCCTCATTCATTGATTTCATCCCAAAAACTGAGCCAGATGAAAAGTGTGAAGAATACCTGTTCTAATGGGCAAGCTCTCTTCATTTTGTCATTTAAAGTGCAGCTAAAAGTGTAACTTCAGGAAGAGTTCTATGGTTCTTGTAACCCTAACCCTAGCCAGGCATTTCAATCATGCCAATTTAACAATCATTTGACAGCATTTTTCACCTTTATGAAAATGTGCCTAAACAAGACAGATTATTAAAGAAGATACATCTCCTAGAGGTTTTAAATACTGATTTGATTGTTTGAGAGTGATTGTTTTTGGTTTGAGGAAAAAAATCAAATTTGATGATTGGAGGGTTTCTGGGACACCCTGCCGGAATGTACATTTCAAACCCTAGCTAGGGTTAGGGTTAGCATTCCCACACTGGGTAGAAGTTTTTTACTGTCAGTGCTGCATTTCTGGCCCCCTGTTATCTTTAGGATGAGTCATAATTTGCTCCTATCTGCACTTTTAGTTTTCGGACAGTTTTGGTCACCTTTTTGTATACTGCCTCATTCATTGATTTCATCCCAAAAACTGAGCCAGATGAAAAGTGTGAAGAATACCTGTTCTAATGGGCAAACTCTCTTCATTTTGTCATTTAAAGTGCAGCTAAAAGTGTAACTTCAGGCAGAGTTCTATGGTTCTTGTAACCCTAACCCTAGCCAGGCATTTCAATCATGCCAATTTAACAATCATTTGACAGCATTTTTCACCTTTATGAAAATGTGCCTAAACAAGACAGATTATTAAAGAAGATACATCTCCTAGAGGTTTTAAAAACTGATTTGATTGTTTGAGAGTGATTGTTTTTGGTTTGAGGAAAAAAATGAAATTTGATGATTGGAGGGTTTCTGGGACACCCTGCCGGAATGTACATTTCAAACCCTAGCTAGGGTTAGGGTTAGCATTCCCACACTGGGTAGAAGTTTTTTACTGTCAGTGCTGCATTTCTGCCCCCCTGTTATCTTTAGGATGAGTCATAATTTGCTCCAATCTGCACTTTTAGTTTTCGGAGAGTTTTGGTCACCTTTTTGTATACTGCCTCATTCATTGATTTCATCCCAAAAACTGAGCCAGATGAAAAGTGTGAAGAATACCTATTCTAATTGGCAAACTCTCTTCATTTTGTCATTTAAAGTGCAGCTAAAAGTGTAACTTTAGGCAGAGTTCTATGGTTCTTGTAACCCTAACCCTAGCCAGGCATTTCAATCATGCCAATTTAACAATCATTTGACAGCATTTTTCACCTTTATGAAAATGTGCCTAAACAAGACAGATTATTAAAGAAGATACATCTTCTAGAGGTTTTAAAAACTGATTTGATTGTTTGAGAGTGATTGTTTTTGGTTTGAGGAAAAAAATGAAATTTGATGATTGGAGGGTTTCTGGGACACCCTGCCGGAATGTACATTTCAAACCCTAGCTAGGGTTAGGGTTAGCATTCCCACACTGGGTAGAAGTTTTTTACTGTCAGTGCTGCATTTCTGGCCCCCCTTTATCTTTAGGATGAGTCATAATTTGCTCCTATCTGCACTTTAAGTATTCGGAGAGTTTTGGTCACCTTGTTGTATACTGCCTCATTCATTGATTTCATCCCAAAAACTGAGCCAGATGAAACGTGTGAAGAATACCTGTTCTAATGGGCAAACTCTCTTCATTTTGTCATTTAAAGTGCAGCTAAAAGTGTAACTTCAGGCAGAGTTCTATGGTTCTTGTAACCCTAACCCTAGCCAGGCATTTCAATCATGCCAATTTAACAATCATTTGACAGCATTTTTCACCTTTATGAAAATGTGCCTAAACAAGACAGATTATTAAAGAAGATACATCTCCTAGAGGTTTTAAAAACTGTTTTGATTGTTTGAGAGTGATTGTTTTTGGTTTGAAGAAAAAAATCAAATTTGATGATTGGAGGGTTTCTGAGACACCCTGCCAGAATGTACATTTGAAACCCTAGCTAGGGTTAGGGTTAGCATTCCCACACTGGGTAGAAGTTTTTTACTGTCAGTGCTGCATTTCTGGCCCCCTGTTATGTTTAGGATGAGTCATAATTTTCTCCTATCTGCACTTTTAGTTTTCGGACAGTTTTGGTCACCTTTTTGTATACTGCCTCATTCATTGATTTCATCCCAAAAACTGAGCCAGATGAAAAGTGTGAAGAATACCTATTCTAATAGGCAAACTCTCTTCATTTTGTCATTTAAAGTGCAGCTAAAAGTGTAACTTCAGGAAGAGTTCTATGGTTCTTGTAACCCTAACCCTAGCCAGGCATTTCAATCATGCCAATTTAACAATCATTTGACAGCATTTTTCACCTTTATGAAAATGTGCCTAAACAAGACAATTTATTAAAGAAGATACATCTCCTAGAGGTTTTAAAAACTGTTTTGATTGTTTGAGAGTGATTGTTTTTGGTTTGAGGAAAAAAATCAAAATTGATGATTGGAGGGTTTCTGAGACACCCTGCCGGAATGTACATTTCAAACCCTAGCTAGGGTTAGGGTTAGCATTCCCACACTGGGTAGAAGTTTTTTACTGTCAGTGCTGCATTTCTGGCCCCCTGTTATGTTTAGGATGAGTCATAATTTGCTCCTATCTGCACTTTTAGTTTTCGGACAGTTTTGGTCACCTTTTTGTATACTGCCTCATTCATTGATTTCATCCCAAAAACTGAGCCAGATGAAAAGTGTGAAGAATACCTGTTCTAATGGGCAAACTCTCTTCATTTTGTCATTTAAAGTGCAGCTAAAAGTGTAACTGCGGGCAAAATTCTATGGTTCTTGTAACCCTAACCCTAGCCAGGCATTTCAATTATGCCAATTTAACAATCATTTGACAGCATTTTTCACCTTTATGAAAATGTGCCGAAACAAGACAGATTATTAAAGAAGATACATCTCCTAGAGGTTTTAAAAACTGATTTGATTGTTTGAGAGTGATTGTTTTTGGTTTGAGGAAAAAAATGAAATTTGATGATTGGAGGGTTTCTGGGACACCCTGCCGGAATGTACATTTCAAACCCTAGCTAGGGTTAGGGTTAGCATTCCCACACTGGGTAGAAGTTTTTTACTGTCAGTGCTGCATTTCTGGCCCCCTGTTATGTTTAGGATGAGTCATAATTTTCTCCTATCTGCACTTTTAGTTTTCGGACAGTTTTGGTCACCTTTTTGTATACTGCCTCATTCATTGATTTCATCCCAAAAACTGAGCCAGATGAAAAGTGTGAAGAATACCTATTCTAATAGGCAAACTCTCTTCATTTTGTCATTTAAAGTGCAGCTAAAAGTGTAACTTCAGGCAGAGTTCTATGGTTCTTGTAACCCTAACCCTAGCCAGGCATTTCAATCATGCCAATTTAACAATCATTTGACAGCATTTTTCACCTTTATGAAAATGTGCCTAAACAAGACAGATTATTAAAGAAGATACATCTCCTAGAGGTTTTAAAAACTGATTTGATTGTTTGAGAGTGATTGTTTTTGGTTTGAGGAAAAAAATGAAATTTGATGATTGGAGGGTTTCGGGGACACCCTGCCGGAATGTACATTTCAAACCCTAGCTAGGGTTAGGGTTAGCATTCCCACACTGGGTAGAAGTTTTTTACTGTCAGTGCTGCATTTCTGGCCCCCTGTTATGTTTAGGATGAGTCATAATTTTCTCCTATCTGCACTTTTAGTTTTCGGACAGTTTTGGTCACCTTTTTGTATACTGCCTCATTCATTGATTTCATCCCAAAAACTGAGCCAGATGAAAAGTGTGAAGAATACCTATTCTAATAGGCAAACTCTCTTCATTTTGTCATTTAAAGTGCAGCTAAAAGTGTAACTTCAGGAAGAGTTCTATGGTTCTTGTAACCCTAACCCTAGCCAGGCATTTCAATCATGCCAATTTAACAATCATTTGACAGCATTTTTCACCTTTATGAAAATGTGCCTAAACAAGACAATTTATTAAAGAAGATACATCTCCTAGAGGTTTTAAAACTGTTTTGATTGTTTGAGAGTGATTGTTTTTGATTTGAGGAATATAATCAAATTTGATGATTGGAGGGTTTCTGAGACACCCTGCCGGAATGTACATTTCAAACCCTAGCTAGGGTTAGGGTTAGCATTCCCACACTGGGTAGAAGTTTTTTACTGTCAGTGCTGCATTTCTGGCCCCCCGTTATCTTTAGGATGAGTCATAATTTGCTCCTATCTGCACTTTTAGTTTTCGGAGAGTTTTGGTCACCTTTTTGTATACTGCCTCATTCATTGATTTCATCCCAAAAACTGAGCCAGATGAAAAGTGTGAAGAATACCTGTTATAATGGGCAAACTCTCTTCATTTTGTCATTTAAAGTGCAGCTAAAAGTGTAACTTCAGGCAGAGTTCTATGGTTCTTGTAACCCTAACCCTAGCCAGGCATTTCAATCATGCCAATTTAACAATCATTTGACAGCATTTTTCACCTTTATGAAAATGTGCCTAAACAAGACAGATTCTTAAAGAAGATACATCTCCTAGAGGTTTTAAAAACTGTTTTGATTGTTTGAGAGTGATTGTTTTTGGTTTGAAGAAAAAAATCAAATTTGATGATTGGAGGGTTTCTGAGACACCCTGCCGGAATGTACATTTGAAACCCTAGCTAGGGTTAGGGTTAGCATTCCCACACTGGGTAGAAGTTTTTTACTGTCAGTGCTGCATTTCTGGCCCCCCATTGTCTTTAGGATGAGTCATAATTTGCTCCTATCTGCACTTTTAGTTTTCGGACAGTTTTGGTCACCTTTTTGTATACTGCCTCATTCATTGATTTCATCCCAAAAACTGAGCCAGATGAAAAGTATGAAGAATACCTGTTCTAATGGGCAAACTCTCTTCATTTTGTCATTTATTGTGCAGCTAAAAGTGTAACTGCGGGCAAAATTCTATGGTTCTTGTAACCCTAACCCTAGCCAGGCATTTCAATCATGCCAATTTAATAATCATTTGACAGCATTTTTCACCTTTATAAAAATGTGCCTGAACAAGACAGATTATTAAAGAAGATACATCTCCTAGAGGTTTTAAAAACTGTTTTGATTGTTTGAGAGTGATTGTTTTTGGTTTGAGGAAAAAAATCAAATTTGATGATTGGAGGGTTTTTGAGACACCCTGCCGGAATGTACATTTCAAACCCTAGCTAGGGTTAGGGTTAGCATTCCCACACTGGGTAGAAGTTTTTTACTGTCAGTGCTGCATTTCTGGCCCCCTGTTATGTTTAGGATGAGTCATAATTTGCTCCTATCTGCACTTTTAGTTTTCGGACAGTTTTGGTCACCTTTTTGTATACTGGCTCATTCATTGATTTCATCCCAAAAACTGAGCCAGATGAAAAGTGTGAAGAATACCTGTTCTAATAGGCAAACTCTCTTCATTTTGTCATTTAAAGTGCAGCTAAAAGTGTAACTGCGGGCAAAATTCTATGGTTCTTGTAACCCTAACCCTAGCCAGGCATTTCAATTATGCCAATTTAACAATCATTTGACAGCATTTTTCACCTTTATGAAAATGTGCCGAAACAAGACAGATTATTAAAGAAGATACATCTCCTAGATGTTTTAAAAACTGATTTGATTATTTGAGAGTGATTGTTTTTGGTTTGAGGAAAAAAATGAAATTTGATGATTGGAGGGTTTCTGGGACACCCTGCCGGAATGTACATTTCAAACCCTAGCTAGGGTTAGGGTTAGCATTCCCACACTGGGTAGAAGTTTTTTACTGTCAGTGCTGCATTTCTGGCCCCCTGTTATGTTTAGGATGAGTCATATTTTGCTCCTATCTGCACTTTTAGTTTTCGGAGAGTTTTGGTCACCTTTTTGTATACTGCCTCATTCATTGATTTCATCCCAAAAACTGAGCCAGATGAAAAGTGTGAAGAATACCTATTCTAATAGGCAAACTCTCTTCATTTTGTCAATTAAAGTGCAGCTAAAAGTGTAACTTCAGGCAGAGTTCTATGGTTCTTGTAACCCTAACCCTAGCCAGGCATTTCAATCATGCCAATTTAACAATCATTTGACAGCATTTTTCACCTTTATGAAAATGTGCCTAAACAAGACAGATTATTAAAGAAGATACATCTCCTAGAGGTTTTAAAAACTGATTTGATTGTTTGAGAGTGATTGTTTTTGGTTTGAGGAAAAAAATGAAATTTGATGATTGGAGGGTTTCTGGGACACCCTGCCGGAATGTACATTTCAAACCCTAGCTAGGGTTAGGGTTAGCATTCCCACACTGGGTAGAAGTTTTTTACTGTCAGTGCTGCATTTCTGGCCCCCTGTTATGTTTAGGATGAGTCATAATTTTCTCCTATCTGCACTTTTAGTTTTCGGACAGTTTTGGTCACCTTTTTGTATACTGCCTCATTCATTGATTTCATCCCAAAAACTGAGCCAGATGAAAAGTGTGAAGAATACCTATTCTAATAGGCAAACTCTCTTCATTTTGTCATTTAAAGTGCAGCTAAAAGTGTAACTTCAGGAAGAGTTCTATGGTTCTTGTAACCCTAACCCTAGCCAGGCATTTCAATCATGCCAATTTAACAATCATTTGACAGCATTTTTCACCTTTATGAAAATGTGCCTAAACAAGACAATTTATTAAAGAAGATACATCTCCTAGAGGTTTTAAAACTGTTTTGATTGTTTGAGAGTGATTGTTTTTGATTTGAGGAAAAAAATCAAATTTGATGATTGGAGGGTTTCTGAGACACCCTGCCGGAATGTACATTTCAAACCCTAGCTAGGGTTAGGGTTAGCATTCCCACACTGGGTAGAAGTTTTTTACTGTCAGTGCTGCATTTCTGGCCCCCCGTTATCTTTAGGATGAGTCATAATTTGCTCCTATCTGCACTTTTAGTTTTCGGAGAGTTTTGGTCACCTTTTTGTATACTGCCTCATTCATTGATTTCATCCCAAAAACTGAGCCAGATGAAAAGTGTGAAGAATACCTGTTCTAATGGGCAAACTCTCTTCATTTTGTCATTTAAAGTGCAGCTAAAAGTGTAACTTCAGGCAGAGTTCTATGGTTCTTGTAACCCTAACCCTAGCCAGGCATTTCAATCATGCCAATTTAACAATCATTTGACAGCATTTTTCACCTTTATGAAAATGTGCCTAAACAAGACAGATTCTTAAAGAAGATACATCTCCTAGAGGTTTTAAAAACTGTTTTGATTTTTTGAGAGTGATTGTTTTTGGTTTGAGGAAAAAAATCAAATTTGATGATTGGAGGGTTTCTGAGACACCCTGCCGGAATGTACATTTCAAACCCTAGCTAGGGTTAGGGTTAGCATTCCCACACTAGGTAGAAGTTTTTTACTGTCAGTGCTGCATTTCTGGCCCCCTGTTATGTTTAGGATGAGTCATAATTTGCTCCTATCTGCACTTTTAGTTTTCGGACAGTTTTGGTCACCTTTTTGTATACTGCCTCATTCATTGATTTCATCCCAAAAACTGAGCCAGATGAAAAGTGTGAAGAATACCTGTTCTAATGGGCAAACTCTCTTCATTTTGTCATTTAAAGTGCAGCTAAAAGTGTAACTTCAGGCAGAGTTCTATGGTTCTTGTAACCCTAACCCTAGCCAGGCATTTCAATCATGCCAATTTAACAATCATTTGACAGCATTTTTCACCTTTATGAAAATGTGCCTAAACAAGACAGATTCTTAAAGAAGATACATCTCCTAGAGGTTTTAAAAACTGTTTTGATTGTTTGAGAGTGATTGTTTTTGGTTTGAGGAAAAAAATCAAATTTGATGATTGGAGGGTTTCTGAGACACCCTGCCGGAATGTACATTTCAAACCCTAGCTAGGGTTAGGGTTAGCATTCCCACACTGGGTAGAAGTTTTTTACTGTCAGTGCTGCATTTCTGGCCCCCCATTATCTTTAGGATGAGTCATAATTTGCTCCTATCTGCACTTTTAGTTTTCGGACAGTTTTGGTCACCTTTTTGTATACTGCCTCATTCATTGATTTCATCCCAAAAACTGAGCCAGATGAAAAGTATGAAGAATACCTGTTCTAATGGGCAAACTCTCTTCATTTTGTCATTTATTGTGCAGCTAAAAGTGTAACTGCGGGCAAAATTCTATGGTTCTTGTAACCCTAACCCTAGCCAGGCATTTCAATCATGCCAATTTAATAATCATTTGACAGCATTTTTCACCTTTATAAAATTGTGCCTGAACAAGACAGATTATTAAAGAAGATACATCTCCTAGATGTTTTAAAAACTGATTTGATTATTTGAGAGTGATTGTTTTTGGTTTGAGGAAAAAAATGAAATTTGATGATTGGAGGGTTTCTGGGACACCCTGCCGGAATGTACATTTCAAACCCTAGCTAGGGTTAGGGTTAGCATTCCCACACTGGGTAGAAGTTTTTTACTGTCAGTGCTGCATTTCTGGCCCCCTGTTATGTTTAGGATGAGTCATAATTTGCTCCTATCTGCACTTTTAGTTTTCGGACAGTTTTGGTCACCTTTTTGTATACTGCCTCATTCATTGATTTCATCCCAAAAACTGAGCCAGATGAAAAGTGTGAAGAATACCTATTCTAATAGGCAAACTCTCTTCATTTTGTCATTTAAAGTGCAGCTAAAAGTGTAACTTTAGGCAGAGTTCTATGGTTCTTGTAACCCTAACCCTAGCCAGGCATTTCAATCATGCCAATTTAACAATCATTTGACAGCATTTTTCACCTTTATGAAAATGTGCCTAAACAAGACAGATTCTTAAAGAAGATACATCTCCTAGAGGTTTTAAAAACTGATTTGATTGTTTGAGAGTGATTGTTTTTGGTTTGAGGAAAAAAATCAAATTTGATGATTGGAGGGTTTCTGGGACACCCTGCCGGAATGTACATTTCAAACCCTAGCTAGGGTTAGGGTTAGCATTCCCACACTGGGTAGAAGTTTTTTACTGTCAGTGCTGCATTTCTGGCCCCCTGTTATGTTTAGGATGAGTCATAATTTGCTCCTATCTGCACTTTTAGTTTTCGGAGAGTTTTGGTCACCTTTTTGTATACTGCCTCATTCATTGATTTCATCCCAAAAACTGAGCCAGATGAAAAGTGTGAAGAATATCTGTTCTAATGGGCAAACTCTCTTCATTTTGTCATTTAAAGTGCAGCTAAAAGTGTAACTTCAGGCAGAGTTCTATGGTTCTTGTAACCCTAACCCTAGCCAGGCATTTCAATCATGCCAATTTAACAATCATTTGACAGCATTTTTCACCTTTATGAAAATGTGCCTAAACAAGACAATTTATTAAAGAAGATACATCTCCTAGAGGTTTTAAAACTGTTTTGATTGTTTGAGAGTGATTGTTTTTGATTTGAGGAAAAAAATCAAATTTGATGATTGGAGGGTTTCTGAGACACCCTGCCGGAATGTACATTTCAAACCCTAGCTAGGGTTAGGGTTAGCATTCCCACACTGGGTAGAAGTTTTTTACTGTCAGTGCTGCATTTCTGGCCCCCCGTTATCTTTAGGATGAGTCATAATTTGCTCCTATCTGCACTTTTAGTTTTCGGAGAGTTTTGGTCACCTTTTTGTATACTGCCTCATTCATTGATTTCATCCCAAAAACTGAGCCAGATGAAAAGTGTGAAGAATACCTGTTCTAATGGGCAAACTCTCTTCATTTTGTCATTTAAAGTGCAGCTAAAAGTGTAACTTCAGGCAGAGTTCTATGGTTCTTGTAACCCTAACCCTAGCCAGGCATTTCAATCATGCCAATTTAACAATCATTTGACAGCATTTTTCACCTTTATGAAAATGTGCCTAAACAAGACAGATTCTTAAAGAAGATACATCTCCTAGAGGTTTTAAAAACTGTTTTGATTGTTTGAGAGTGATTGTTTTTGGTTTGAGGAAAAAAATCAAATTTGATGATTGGAGGGTTTCTGAGACACCCTGCCGGAATGTACATTTCAAACCCTAGCTAGGGTTAGGGTTAGCATTCCCACACTGGGTAGAAGTTTTTTACTGTCAGTGCTGCATTTCTGGCCCCCTGTTATGTTTAGGATGAGTCATAATTTGCTCCTATCTGCACTTTTAGTTTTCGGACAGTTTTGGTCACCTTTTTGTATACTGCCTCATTCATTGATTTCATCCCAAAAACTGAGCCAGATGAAAAGTGTGAAGAATACCTGTTCTAATGGGCAAACTCTCTTCATTTTGTCATTTAAAGTGCAGCTAAAAGTGTAACTGCGGGCAAAATTCTATGGTTCTTGTAACCCTAACCCTAGCCAGGCATTTCAATTATGCCAATTTAACAATCATTTGACAGCATTTTTCACCTTTATGAAAATGTGCCGAAACAAGACAGATTATTAAAGAAGATACATCTCCTAGAGGTTTTAAAAACTGATTTGATTGTTTGAGAGTGATTGTTTTTGGTTTGAGGAAAAAAATGAAATTTGATGATTGGAGGGTTTCTGGGACACCCTGCCGGAATGTACATTTCAAACCCTAGCTAGGGTTAGGGTTAGCATTCCCACACTGGGTAGAAGTTTTTTACTGTCAGTGCTGCATTTCTGGCCCCCTGTTATGTTTAGGATGAGTCATAATTTTCTCCTATCTGCACTTTTAGTTTTCGGACAGTTTTGGTCACCTTTTTGTATACTGCCTCATTCATTGATTTCATCCCAAAAACTGAGCCAGATGAAAAGTGTGAAGAATACCTATTCTAATAGGCAAACTCTCTTCATTTTGTCATTTAAAGTGCAGCTAAAAGTGTAACTTCAGGCAGAGTTCTATGGTTCTTGTAACCCTAACCCTAGCCAGGCATTTCAATCATGCCAATTTAACAATCATTTGACAGCATTTTTCACCTTTATGAAAATGTGCCTAAACAAGACAGATTATTAAAGAAGATACATCTCCTAGAGGTTTTAAAAACTGATTTGATTGTTTGAGAGTGATTGTTTTTGGTTTGAGGAAAAAAATGAAATTTGATGATTGGAGGGTTTCGGGGACACCCTGCCGGAATGTACATTTCAAACCCTAGCTAGGGTTAGGGTTAGCATTCCCACACTGGGTAGAAGTTTTTTACTGTCAGTGCTGCATTTCTGGCCCCCTGTTATGTTTAGGATGAGTCATAATTTTCTCCTATCTGCACTTTTAGTTTTCGGACAGTTTTGGTCACCTTTTTGTATACTGCCTCATTCATTGATTTCATCCCAAAAACTGAGCCAGATGAAAAGTGTGAAGAATACCTATTCTAATAGGCAAACTCTCTTCATTTTGTCATTTAAAGTGCAGCTAAAAGTGTAACTTCAGGAAGAGTTCTATGGTTCTTGTAACCCTAACCCTAGCCAGGCATTTCAATCATGCCAATTTAACAATCATTTGACAGCATTTTTCACCTTTATGAAAATGTGCCTAAACAAGACAATTTATTAAAGAAGATACATCTCCTAGAGGTTTTAAAACTGTTTTGATTGTTTGAGAGTGATTGTTTTTGATTTGAGGAAAAAAATCAAATTTGATGATTGGAGGGTTTCTGAGACACCCTGCCGGAATGTACATTTCAAACCCTAGCTAGGGTTAGGGTTAGCATTCCCACACTGGGTAGAAGTTTTTTACTGTCAGTGCTGCATTTCTGGCCCCCCGTTATCTTTAGGATGAGTCATAATTTGCTCCTATCTGCACTTTTAGTTTTCGGAGAGTTTTGGTCACCTTTTTGTATACTGCCTCATTCATTGATTTCATCCCAAAAACTGAGCCAGATGAAAAGTGTGAAGAATACCTGTTATAATGGGCAAACTCTCTTCATTTTGTCATTTAAAGTGCAGCTAAAAGTGTAACTTCAGGCAGAGTTCTATGGTTCTTGTAACCCTAACCCTAGCCAGGCATTTCAATCATGCCAATTTAACAATCATTTGACAGCATTTTTCACCTTTATGAAAATGTGCCTAAACAAGACAGATTCTTAAAGAAGATACATCTCCTAGAGGTTTTAAAAACTGTTTTGATTGTTTGAGAGTGATTGTTTTTGGTTTGAAGAAAAAAATCAAATTTGATGATTGGAGGGTTTCTGAGACACCCTGCCGGAATGTACATTTGAAACCCTAGCTAGGGTTAGGGTTAGCATTCCCACACTGGGTAGAAGTTTTTTACTGTCAGTGCTGCATTTCTGGCCCCCCATTGTCTTTAGGATGAGTCATAATTTGCTCCTATCTGCACTTTTAGTTTTCGGACAGTTTTGGTCACCTTTTTGTATACTGCCTCATTCATTGATTTCATCCCAAAAACTGAGCCAGATGAAAAGTATGAAGAATACCTGTTCTAATGGGCAAACTCTCTTCATTTTGTCATTTATTGTGCAGCTAAAAGTGTAACTGCGGGCAAAATTCTATGGTTCTTGTAACCCTAACCCTAGCCAGGCATTTCAATCATGCCAATTTAATAATCATTTGACAGCATTTTTCACCTTTATAAAAATGTGCCTGAACAAGACAGATTATTAAAGAAGATACATCTCCTAGAGGTTTTAAAAACTGTTTTGATTGTTTGAGAGTGATTGTTTTTGGTTTGAGGAAAAAAATCAAATTTGATGATTGGAGGGTTTTTGAGACACCCTGCCGGAATGTACATTTCAAACCCTAGCTAGGGTTAGGGTTAGCATTCCCACACTGGGTAGAAGTTTTTTACTGTCAGTGCTGCATTTCTGGCCCCCTGTTATGTTTAGGATGAGTCATAATTTGCTCCTATCTGCACTTTTAGTTTTCGGACAGTTTTGGTCACCTTTTTGTATACTGCCTCATTCATTGATTTCATCCCAAAAACTGAGCCAGATGAAAAGTGTGAAGAATACCTGTTCTAATAGGCAAACTCTCTTCATTTTGTCATTTAAAGTGCAGCTAAAAGTGTAACTGCGGGCAAAATTCTATGGTTCTTGTAACCCTAACCCTAGCCAGGCATTTCAATTATGCCAATTTAACAATCATTTGACAGCATTTTTCACCTTTATGAAAATGTGCCGAAACAAGACAGATTATTAAAGAAGATACATCTCCTAGATGTTTTTAAAACTGATTTGATTATTTGAGAGTGATTGTTTTTGGTTTGAGGAAAAAAATGAAATTTGATGATTGGAGGGTTTCTGGGACACCCTGCCGGAATGTACATTTCAAACCCTAGCTAGGGTTAGGGTTAGCATTCCCACACTGGGTAGAAGTTTTTTACTGTCAGTGCTGCATTTCTGGCCCCCTGTTATGTTTAGGATGAGTCATAATTTGCTCCTATCTGCACTTTTAGTTTTCGGAGAGTTTTGGTCACCTTTTTGTATACTGCCTCATTCATTGATTTCATCCCAAAAACTGAGCCAGATGAAAAGTGTGAAGAATACCTATTCTAATAGGCAAACTCTCTTCATTTTGTCAATTAAAGTGCAGCTAAAAGTGTAACTTCAGGCAGAGTTCTATGGTTCTTGTAACCCTAACCCTAGCCAGGCATTTCAATCATGCCAATTTAACAATCATTTGACAGCATTTTTCACCTTTATGAAAATGTGCCTAAACAAGACAGATTATTAAAGAAGATACATCTCCTAGAGGTTTTAAAAACTGATTTGATTGTTTGAGAGTGATTGTTTTTGGTTTGAGGAAAAAAATGAAATTTGATGATTGGAGGGTTTCTGGGACACCCTGCCGGAATGTACATTTCAAACCCTAGCTAGGGTTAGGGTTAGCATTCCCACACTGGGTAGAAGTTTTTTACTGTCAGTGCTGCATTTCTGGCCCCCTGTTATGTTTAGGATGAGTCATAATTTTCTCCTATCTGCACTTTTAGTTTTCGGACAGTTTTGGTCACCTTTTTGTATACTGCCTCATTCATTGATTTCATCCCAAAAACTGAGCCAGATGAAAAGTGTGAAGAATACCTATTCTAATAGGCAAACTCTCTTCATTTTGTCATTTAAAGTGCAGCTAAAAGTGTAACTTCAGGAAGAGTTCTATGGTTCTTGTAACCCTAACCCTAGCCAGGCATTTCAATCATGCCAATTTAACAATCATTTGACAGCATTTTTCACCTTTATGAAAATGTGCCTAAACAAGACAATTTATTAAAGAAGATACATCTCCTAGAGGTTTTAAAACTGTTTTGATTGTTTGAGAGTGATTGTTTTTGATTTGAGGAAAAAAATCAAATTTGATGATTGGAGGGTTTCTGAGACACCCTGCCGGAATGTACATTTCAAACCCTAGCTAGGGTTAGGGTTAGCATTCCCACACTGGGTAGAAGTTTTTTACTGTCAGTGCTGCATTTCTGGCCCCCCGTTATCTTTAGGATGAGTCATAATTTGCTCCTATCTGCACTTTTAGTTTTCGGAGAGTTTTGGTCACCTTTTTGTATACTGCCTCATTCATTGATTTCATCCCAAAAACTGAGCCAGATGAAAAGTGTGAAGAATACCTGTTCTAATGGGCAAACTCTCTTCATTTTGTCATTTAAAGTGCAGCTAAAAGTGTAACTTCAGGCAGAGTTCTATGGTTCTTGTAACCCTAACCCTAGCCAGGCATTTCAATCATGCCAATTTAACAATCATTTGACAGCATTTTTCACCTTTATGAAAATGTGCCTAAACAAGACAGATTCTTAAAGAAGATACATCTCCTAGAGGTTTTAAAAACTGTTTTGATTTTTTGAGAGTGATTGTTTTTGGTTTGAGGAAAAAAATCAAATTTGATGATTGGAGGGTTTCTGAGACACCCTGCCGGAATGTACATTTCAAACCCTAGCTAGGGTTAGGGTTAGCATTCCCACACTAGGTAGAAGTTTTTTACTGTCAGTGCTGCATTTCTGGCCCCCTGTTATGTTTAGGATGAGTCATAATTTGCTCCTATCTGCACTTTTAGTTTTCGGACAGTTTTGGTCACCTTTTTGTATACTGCCTCATTCATTGATTTCATCCCAAAAACTGAGCCAGATGAAAAGTGTGAAGAATACCTGTTCTAATGGGCAAACTCTCTTCATTTTGTCATTTAAAGTGCAGCTAAAAGTGTAACTTCAGGCAGAGTTCTATGGTTCTTGTAACCCTAACCCTAGCCAGGCATTTCAATCATGCCAATTTAACAATCATTTGACAGCATTTTTCACCTTTATGAAAATGTGCCTAAACAAGACAGATTCTTAAAGAAGATACATCTCCTAGAGGTTTTAAAAACTGTTTTGATTGTTTGAGAGTGATTGTTTTTGGTTTGAGGAAAAAAATCAAATTTGATGATTGGAGGGTTTCTGAGACACCCTGCCGGAATGTACATTTCAAACCCTAGCTAGGGTTAGGGTTAGCATTCCCACACTGGGTAGAAGTTTTTTACTGTCAGTGCTGCATTTCTGGCCCCCCATTATCTTTAGGATGAGTCATAATTTGCTCCTATCTGCACTTTTAGTTTTCGGACAGTTTTGGTCACCTTTTTGTATACTGCCTCATTCATTGATTTCATCCCAAAAACTGAGCCAGATGAAAAGTATGAAGAATACCTGTTCTAATGGGCAAACTCTCTTCATTTTGTCATTTATTGTGCAGCTAAAAGTGTAACTGCGGGCAAAATTCTATGGTTCTTGTAACCCTAACCCTAGCCAGGCATTTCAATCATGCCAATTTAATAATCATTTGACAGCATTTTTCACCTTTATAAAATTGTGCCTGAACAAGACAGATTATTAAAGAAGATACATCTCCTAGATGTTTTAAAAACTGATTTGATTATTTGAGAGTGATTGTTTTTGGTTTGAGGAAAAAAATGAAATTTGATGATTGGAGGGTTTCTGGGACACCCTGCCGGAATGTACATTTCAAACCCTAGCTAGGGTTAGGGTTAGCATTCCCACACTGGGTAGAAGTTTTTTACTGTCAGTGCTGCATTTCTGGCCCCCTGTTATGTTTAGGATGAGTCATAATTTGCTCCTATCTGCACTTTTAGTTTTCGGACAGTTTTGGTCACCTTTTTGTATACTGCCTCATTCATTGATTTCATCCCAAAAACTGAGCCAGATGAAAAGTGTGAAGAATATCTGTTCTAATGGGCAAACTCTCTTCATTTTGTCATTTAAAGTGCAGCTAAAAGTGTAACTTCAGGCAGAGTTCTATGGTTCTTGTAACCCTAACCCTAGCCAGGCATTTCAATCATGCCAATTTAACAATCATTTGACAGCATTTTTCACCTTTATGAAAATGTGCCTAAACAAGACAATTTATTAAAGAAGATACATCTCCTAGAGGTTTTAAAAACTGTTTTGATTTTTTGAGAGTGATTGTATTTGGTTTGAGGAAAAAAATCAAATTTGATGATTGGAGGGTTTCTGAGACACCCTGCCGGAATGTACATTTCAAACCCTAGCTAGGGTTAGGGTTAGCATTCCCACACTAGGTAGAAGTTTTTTACTGTCAGTGCTGCATTCTGGGCCCTCCGTTATCTTTAGGATGAGTCATAATTTGCTCCTATCTGCACTTTTAGTTTTCGGAGAGTTTTGGTCACCTTTTTGTATACTGCCTCATTCATTGATTTCATCCCAAAAACTGAGCCAGATGAAAAGTGTGAAGAATACCTGTTCTAATGGGCAAACTCTCTTCATTTTGTCATTTATTGTGCAGCTAAAACTGTAACTGCGGGCAAAATTCTATGGTTCTTGTAACCCTAACCCTTGCCAGGCATTTCAATCATGCCAATTTAACAATCATTTGACAGCATTTTTCACCTTTATGAAAATGTGCCTAAACAAGACAGATTATTAAAGAAGATACATCTTCTAGAGGTTTTAAAAACTGATTTGATTGTTTGAGAGTGATTGTTTTTGGTTTGAGGAAAAAAATGAAATTTGATGATTGGAGGGTTTCTGGGATACCCTGCCGGAATGTACATTTCAAACCCTAGCTAGGGTTAGGGTTAGCATTCCCACACTGGGTAGAAGTTATTTACTGTCTGTGCTGCATTTCTGGCCCCCTGTTATGTTTAGGATGAGTCATAATTTGCTCCTATCTGCACTTTTAGTTTTCGGACAGTTTTGGTCACCTTTTTGTATACTGCCTCATTCATTGATTTCATCCCAAAAACTGAGCCAGATGAAAAGTGTGAAGAATACCTATTCTAATAGGCAAACTCTCTTCATTTTGTCATTTAAAGTGCAGCTAAAAGTGTAACTTCAGGCAGAGTTCTATGGTTCTTGTAACCCTAACCCTAGCCAGGCATTTCAATCATGCCAATTTAACAATCATTTGACAGCATTTTTCACCTTTATGAAAATGTGCCTAAACAAGACAATTTATTAAAGAAGATACATCTCCTAGAGGTTTTAAAACTGTTTTGATTGTTTGAGAGTGATTGTTTTTGATTTGAGGAAAAAAATCAAATTTGATGATTGGAGGGTTTCTGAGACACCCTGCCGGAATGTACATTTCAAACCCTAGCTAGGGTTAGGGTTAGCATTCCCACACTGGGTAGAAGTTTTTTACTGTCAGTGCTGCATTTCTGGCCCCCCGTTATCTTTAGGATGAGTCATAATTTGCTCCTATCTGCACTTTTAGTTTTCGGAGAGTTTTGGTCACCTTTTTGTATACTGCCTCATTCATTGATTTCATCCCAAAAACTGAGCCAGATGAAAAGTGTGAAGAATACCTGTTCTAATGGGCAAACTCTCTTCATTTTGTCATTTAAAGTGCAGCTAAAAGTGTAACTTTAGGCAGAGTTCTATGGTTCTTGTAACCCTAACCCTAGCCAGGCATTTCAATCATGCCAATTTAACAATCATTTGACAGCATTTTTCACCTTTATGAAAATGTGCCTAAACAAGACAGATTATTAAAGAATATACATCTCCTAGAGGTTTTAAAAACTGTTTTGATTTTTTGAGAGTGATTGTATTTGGTTTGAGGAAAAAAATCAAATTTGATGATTGGAGGGTTTCTGAGACACCCTGCCGGAATGTACATTTCAAACCCTAGCTAGGGTTAGGGTTAGCATTCCCACACTAGGTAGAAGTTTTTTACTGTCAGTGCTGCATTCTGGGCCCTCCGTTATCTTTAGGATGAGTCATAATTTGCTCCTATCTGCACTTTTAGTTTTCGGAGAGTTTTGGTCACCTTTTTGTATACTGCCTCATTCATTGATTTCATCCCAAAAACTGAGCCAGATGAAAAGTGTGAAGAATACCTGTTCTAATGGGCAAACTCTCTTCATTTTGTCATTTATTGTGCAGCTAAAACTGTAACTGCGGGCAAAATTCTATGGTTCTTGTAACCCTAACCCTTGCCAGGCATTTCAATCATGCCAATTTAACAATCATTTGACAGCATTTTTCACCTTTATGAAAATGTGCCTAAACAAGACAGATTATTAAAGAAGATACATCTTCTAGAGGTTTTAAAAACTGATTTGATTGTTTGAGAGTGATTGTTTTTGGTTTGAGGAAAAAAATGAAATTTGATGATTCGAGGGTTTCTGGGACACCCTGCCGGAATGTACATTTCAAACCCTAGCTATTGTTAGGGTTAGCATTCCCACACTGGGTAGAAGTTTTTTACTGTCAGTGCTGCATTTCTGGCCCCCTGTTATGTTTAGGATGAGTCATAATTTGCTCCTATCTGCACTTTTAGTTTTCGGACAGTTTTGGTCACCTTTTTGTATACTGCCTCATTCATTGATTTCATCCCAAAAACTGAGCCAGATGAAAAGTGTGAAGAATACCTATTCTAATAGGCAAACTCTCTTCATTTTTCATTTAAAGTGCAGCTAAAAGTGTAACTTCAGGCAGAGTTCTATGGTTCTTGTAACCCTAACCCTAGCCAGGCATTTCAATCATGCCAATTTAACAATCATTTGACAGCATTTTTCACCTTTATGAAAACGTGCCTAAACAAGACAGATTATCAAAGAAGATACATCTCCTAGAGGTTTTAAAAACTGATTTGATTGTTTGAGAGTGATTGTTTTTGGTTTGAGGAAAAAAATGAAATTTGATGATTGGAGGGTTTCTGGGACACCCTGCCGGAATGTACATTTCAAACCCTAGCTAGGGTTAGGGTTAGCATTCCCACACTAGGTAGAAGTTTTTTACTGTCAGTGCTGCATTCTGGGCCCTCCGTTATCTTTAGGATGAGTCATAATTTGCTCCTATCTGCACTTTTAGTTTTCGGAGAGTTTTGGTCACCTTTTTGTATACTGCCTCATTCATTGATTTCATCCCAAAAACTGAGCCAGATGAAAAGTGTGAAGAATACCTATTCTAATTGGCAAACTCTCTTCATTTTGTCATTTAAAGTGCAGCTAAAAGTGTAACTTTAGGCAGAGTTCTATGGTTCTTGTAACCCTAACCCTAGCCAGGTATTTCAATCATGCCAATTTAACAATCATTTGACAGCATTTTTCACCTTTATGAAAATGTGCCTAAACAAGACAGATTATTAAAGAATATACATCTCCTAGAGGTTTTAAAAACTGTTTTGATTTTTTGAGAGTGATTGTATTTGGTTTGAGGAAAAAAATCAAATTTGATGATTGGAGGGTTTCTGAGACACCCTGCCGGAATGTACATTTCAAACCCTAGCTAGGGTTAGGGTTAGCATTCCCACACTAGGTAGAAGTTTTTTACTGTCAGTGCTGCATTCTGGGCCCTCCGTTATCTTTAGGATGAGTCATAATTTGCTCCTATCTGCACTTTTAGTTTTCGGAGAGTTTTGGTCACCTTTTTGTATACTGCCTCATTCATTGATTTCATCCCAAAAACTGAGCCAGATGAAAAGTGTGAAGAATACCTGTTCTAATGGGCAAACTCTCTTCATTTTGTCATTTATTGTGCAGCTAAAACTGTAACTGCGGGCAAAATTCTATGGTTCTTGTAACCCTAACCCTTGCCAGGCATTTCAATCATGCCAATTTAACAATCATTTGACAGCATTTTTCACCTTTATGAAAATGTGCCTAAACAAGACAGATTATTAAAGAAGATACATCTTCTAGAGGTTTTAAAAACTGATTTGATTGTTTGAGAGTGATTGTTTTTGGTTTGAGGAAAAAAATGAAATTTGATGATTGGAGGGTTTCTGGGATACCCTGCCGGAATGTACATTTCAAACCCTAGCTAGGGTTAGGGTTAGCATTCCCACACTGGGTAGAAGTTATTTACTGTCTGTGCTGCATTTCTGGCCCCCTGTTATGTTTAGGATGAGTCATAATTTGCTCCTATCTGCACTTTTAGTTTTCGGACAGTTTTGGTCACCTTTTTGTATACTGCCTCATTCATTGATTTCATCCCAAAAACTGAGCCAGATGAAAAGTGTGAAGAATACCTATTCTAATAGGCAAACTCTCTTCATTTTGTCATTTAAAGTGCAGCTAAAAGTGTAACTTCAGGCAGAGTTCTATGGTTCTTGTAACCCTAACCCTAGCCAGGCATTTCAATCATGCCAATTTAACAATCATTTGACAGCATTTTTCACCTTTATGAAAATGTGCCTAAACAAGACAATTTATTAAAGAAGATACATCTCCTAGAGGTTTTAAAACTGTTTTGATTGTTTGAGAGTGATTGTTTTTGATTTGAGGAAAAAAATCAAATTTGATGATTGGAGGGTTTCTGAGACACCCTGCCGGAATGTACATTTCAAACCCTAGCTAGGGTTAGGGTTAGCATTCCCACACTGGGTAGAAGTTTTTTACTGTCAGTGCTGCATTTCTGGCCCCCCGTTATCTTTAGGATGAGTCATAATTTGCTCCTATCTGCACTTTTAGTTTTCGGAGAGTTTTGGTCACCTTTTTGTATACTGCCTCATTCATTGATTTCATCCCAAAAACTGAGCCAGATGAAAAGTGTGAAGAATACCTGTTCTAATGGGCAAACTCTCTTCATTTTGTCATTTAAAGTGCAGCTAAAAGTGTAACTTTAGGCAGAGTTCTATGGTTCTTGTAACCCTAACCCTAGCCAGGCATTTCAATCATGCCAATTTAACAATCATTTGACAGCATTTTTCACCTTTATGAAAATGTGCCTAAACAAGACAGATTATTAAAGAATATACATCTCCTAGAGGTTTTAAAAACTGTTTTGATTTTTTGAGAGTGATTGTATTTGGTTTGAGGAAAAAAATCAAATTTGATGATTGGAGGGTTTCTGAGACACCCTGCCGGAATGTACATTTCAAACCCTAGCTAGGGTTAGGGTTAGCATTCCCACACTAGGTAGAAGTTTTTTACTGTCAGTGCTGCATTCTGGGCCCTCCGTTATCTTTAGGATGAGTCATAATTTGCTCCTATCTGCACTTTTAGTTTTCGGAGAGTTTTGGTCACCTTTTTGTATACTGCCTCATTCATTGATTTCATCCCAAAAACTGAGCCAGATGAAAAGTGTGAAGAATACCTGTTCTAATGGGCAAACTCTCTTCATTTTGTCATTTATTGTGCAGCTAAAACTGTAACTGCGGGCAAAATTCTATGGTTCTTGTAACCCTAACCCTTGCCAGGCATTTCAATCATGCCAATTTAACAATCATTTGACAGCATTTTTCACCTTTATGAAAATGTGCCTAAACAAGACAGATTATTAAAGAAGATACATCTTCTAGAGGTTTTAAAAACTGATTTGATTGTTTGAGAGTGATTGTTTTTGGTTTGAGGAAAAAAATGAAATTTGATGATTGGAGGGTTTCTGGGATACCCTGCCGGAATGTACATTTCAAACCCTAGCTAGGGTTAGGGTTAGCATTCCCACACTGGGTAGAAGTTATTTACTGTCAGTGCTGCATTTCTGGCCCCCTGTTATGTTTAGGATGAGTCATAATTTGCTCCTATCTGCACTTTTAGTTTTCGGACAGTTTTGGTCACCTTTTTGTATACTGCCTCATTCATTGATTTCATCCCAAAAACTGAGCCAGATGAAAAGTGTGAAGAATACCTATTCTAATAGGCAAACTCTCTTCATTTTGTCATTTAAAGTGCAGCTAAAAGTGTAACTTCAGGCAGAGTTCTATGGTTCTTGTAACCCTAACCCTAGCCAGGCATTTCAATCATGCCAATTTAACAATCATTTGACAGCATTTTTCACCTTTATGAAAATGTGCCTAAACAAGACAATTTATTAAAGAAGATACATCTCCTAGAGGTTTTAAAACTGTTTTGATTGTTTGAGAGTGATTGTTTTTGATTTGAGGAAAAAAATCAAATTTGATGATTGGTGGGTTTCTGAGACACCCTGCCGGAATGTACATTTCAAACCCTAGCTAGGGTTAGGGTTAGCATTCCCACACTGGGTAGAAGTTTTTTACTGTCAGTGCTGCATTTCTGGCCCCCCGTTATCTTTAGGATGAGTCATAATTTGCTCCTATCTGCACTTTTAGTTTTCGGAGAGTTTTGGTCACCTTGTTGTATACTGCCTCATTCATTGATTTCATCCCAAAAACTGAGCCAGATGAAACGTGTGAAGAATACCTGTTCTGATTGGGCAAACTCTCTTCATTTTGTCATTTAAAGTGCAGCTAAAAGTGTAACTTCAGGCAGAGTTCTATGGTTCTTGTAACCCTAACCCTAGCCAGGCATTTCAATCATGCCAATTTAACAATCATTTGACAGCATTTTTCACCTTTATGAAAATGTGCCTAAACAAGACAGATTCTTAAAGAAGATACATCTCCTAGAGGTTTTAAAAACTGTTTTGATTGTTTGAGAGTGATTGTTTTTGGTTTGAGGAAAAAAATCAAATTTGATGATTGGAGGGTTTCTGAGACACCCTGCCGGAATGTACATTTCAAACCCTAGCTAGGGTTAGGGTTAGCATTCCCACACTGGGTAGAAGTTTTTTACTGTCAGTGCTGCATTTCTGGCCCCCCATTATCTTTAGGATGAGTCATAATTTGCTCCTATCTGCACTTTAAGTTTTCGGAGAGTTTTGGTCACCTTGTTGTATACTGCCTCATTCATTGATTTCATCCCAAAAACTGAGCCAGATGAAACGTGTGAAGAATACCTGTTCTGATTGGGCAAACTCTCTTCATTTTGTCATTTAAAGTGCAGCTAAAAGTGTAACTTCAGGCAGAGTTCTATGGTTCTTGTAACCCTAACCCTAGCCAGGCATTTCAATCATGCCAATTTAACAATCATTTGACAGCATTTTTCACCTTTATGAAAATGTGCCTAAACAAGACAGATTCTTAAAGAAGATACATCTCCTAGAGGTTTTAAAAACTGTTTTGATTGTTTGAGAGTGATTGTTTTTGGTTTGAAGAAAAAAATCAAATTTGATGATTGGAGGGTTTCTGAGACACCCTGCCGGAATGTACATTTCAAACCCTAGCTAGGGTTAGGGTTAGCATTCCCACACTGGGTAGAAGTTTTTTACTGTCAGTTCTGCATTTCTGGCCCCCCGTTATCTTTAGGATGAGTCATAATTTGCTCCTATCTGCACTTTTAGTTTTCGGACAGTTTTGGTCACCTTTTTGTATACTGCCTCATTCATTGATTTCATCCCAAAAACTGAGCCAGATGAAAAGTGTGAAGAATACCTGTTCTAATGGGCAAACTCTCTTCATTTTGTCATTTAAAGTGCAGCTAAAAGTGTAACTGCGGGCAAAATTCTATGGTTCTTGTAACCCTAACCCTAGCCAGGCATTTCAATTATGCCAATTTAACAATCATTTGACAGCATTTTTCACCTTTATGAAAATGTGCTGAAACAAGACAGATTATTAAAGAAGATACATCTCCTAGATGTTTTAAAAACTTTTTTCATTGTTTGAGAGTGATTGTTTTTGGTTTGAGAAAAAAAATCAAATTTGATGATTGGAGGGGTTCTGAGACACCCTGCCGGAATGTACATTTCAAACCCTAGCTAGGGTTAGGGTTAGCATTCCCACACTGGGTAGAAGTTTTTTACTGTCAGTGCTGCATTTCTGGCCCCCCATTATCTTTAGGATGAGTCATAATTTGCTCCTATCTGCACTTTTAGTTTTCGGAGAGTTTTGGTCACCTTTTTGTATACTGCCTCATTCATTGATTTCATCCCAAAAACTGAGCCAGATGAAAAGTGTGAAGAATACCTGTTCTAATGGGCAAACTCTCTTCATTTTGTCATTTAAAGTGCAGCTAAAAGTGTAACTTCAGGCAGAGTTCTATGGTTCTTGTAACCCTAACCCTAGCCAGGCATTTCAATCATGCCAATTTAACAATCATTTGACAGCATTTTTCACCTTTATGAAAATGTGCCTAAACAAGACAGATTATTAAAGAAGATACATCTCCTAGAGGTTTTAAAAACTGATTTGATTGTTTGAGAGTGATTGTTTTTGGTTTGAGGAAAAAAATCAAATTTGATGATTGGAGGGTTTCTGAGACACCCTGCCGGAATGTACATTTCAAACCCTAGCTAGGGTTAGGGTTAGCATTCCCACACTGGGTAGAAGTTTTTTACTGTCAGTGCTGCATTTCTGGCCCCCCGTTATCTTTAGGATGAGTCATAATTTGCTCCTATATGCACTTTTAGTTTTTGGACACTTTTGGTCACCTTTTTGTATACTGCCTCATTCATTGATTTCATCCCAAAAACTGAGCCAGATGAAAAGTGTGAAGAATACCTGTTCTAATGGGCAAACTCTCTTCATTTTGTCATTTAAAGTGCAGCTAAAAGTGTAACTTCAGGCAGAGTTCTATGGTTCTTGTAACCCTAACCCTAGCCAGGCATTTCAATCATGCCAATTTAACAATCATTTGACAGCATTTTTCACCTTTATGAAAATGTGCCTAAACAAGACAGATTATTAAAGAAGATACATCTCCTAGAGGTTTTAAAAACTGATTTGATTGTTTGAGAGTGATTGTTTTTGGTTTGAGGAAAAAAATGAAATTTGATGATTGGAGGGTTTCTGGGACACCCTGCCGGAATGTACATTTCAAACCCTAGCTAGGGTTAGGGTTAGCATTCCCACACTGGGTAGAAGTTTTTTACTGTCAGTGCTGCATTTCTGGCCCCCCGTTATCTTTAGGATGAGTCATAATTTGCTCCTATCTGCACTTTTAGTTTTCGGACAGTTTTGGTCACCTTTTTGTATACTGCCTCATTCATTGATTTCATCCCAAAAACTGAGCCAGATGAAAAGTGTGAAGAATACCTGTTCTAATGGGCAAGCTCTCTTCATTTTGTCATTTAAAGTGCAGCTAAAAGTGTAACTTCAGGAAGAGTTCTATGGTTCTTGTAACCCTAACCCTAGCCAGGCATTTCAATCATGCCAATTTAACAATCATTTGACAGCATTTTTCACCTTTATGAAAATGTGCCTAAACAAGACAGATTATTAAAGAAGATACATCTCCTAGAGGTTTTAAATACTGATTTGATTGTTTGAGAGTGATTGTTTTTGGTTTGAGGAAAAAAATCAAATTTGATGATTGGAGGGTTTCTGGGACACCCTGCCGGAATGTACATTTCAAACCCTAGCTAGGGTTAGGGTTAGCATTCCCACACTGGGTAGAAGTTTTTTACTGTCAGTGCTGCATTTCTGGCCCCCTGTTATCTTTAGGATGAGTCATAATTTGCTCCTATCTGCACTTTTAGTTTTCGGACAGTTTTGGTCACCTTTTTGTATACTGCCTCATTCATTGATTTCATCCCAAAAACTGAGCCAGATGAAAAGTGTGAAGAATACCTGTTCTAATGGGCAAACTCTCTTCATTTTGTCATTTAAAGTGCAGCTAAAAGTGTAACTTCAGGCAGAGTTCTATGGTTCTTGTAACCCTAACCCTAGCCAGGCATTTCAATCATGCCAATTTAACAATCATTTGACAGCATTTTTCACCTTTATGAAAATGTGCCTAAACAAGACAGATTATTAAAGAAGATACATCTCCTAGAGGTTTTAAAAACTGATTTGATTGTTTGAGAGTGATTGTTTTTGGTTTGAGGAAAAAAATGAAATTTGATGATTGGAGGGTTTCTGGGACACCCTGCCGGAATGTACATTTCAAACCCTAGCTAGGGTTAGGGTTAGCATTCCCACACTGGGTAGAAGTTTTTTACTGTCAGTGCTGCATTTCTGCCCCCCTGTTATCTTTAGGATGAGTCATAATTTGCTCCAATCTGCACTTTTAGTTTTCGGAGAGTTTTGGTCACCTTTTTGTATACTGCCTCATTCATTGATTTCATCCCAAAAACTGAGCCAGATGAAAAGTGTGAAGAATACCTATTCTAATTGGCAAACTCTCTTCATTTTGTCATTTAAAGTGCAGCTAAAAGTGTAACTTTAGGCAGAGTTCTATGGTTCTTGTAACCCTAACCCTAGCCAGGCATTTCAATCATGCCAATTTAACAATCATTTGACAGCATTTTTCACCTTTATGAAAATGTGCCTAAACAAGACAGATTATTAAAGAAGATACATCTTCTAGAGGTTTTAAAAACTGATTTGATTGTTTGAGAGTGATTGTTTTTGGTTTGAGGAAAAAAATGAAATTTGATGATTGGAGGGTTTCTGGGACACCCTGCCGGAATGTACATTTCAAACCCTAGCTAGGGTTAGGGTTAGCATTCCCACACTGGGTAGAAGTTTTTTACTGTCAGTGCTGCATTTCTGGCCCCCCTTTATCTTTAGGATGAGTCATAATTTGCTCCTATCTGCACTTTAAGTATTCGGAGAGTTTTGGTCACCTTGTTGTATACTGCCTCATTCATTGATTTCATCCCAAAAACTGAGCCAGATGAAACGTGTGAAGAATACCTGTTCTAATGGGCAAACTCTCTTCATTTTGTCATTTAAAGTGCAGCTAAAAGTGTAACTTCAGGCAGAGTTCTATGGTTCTTGTAACCCTAACCCTAGCCAGGCATTTCAATCATGCCAATTTAACAATCATTTGACAGCATTTTTCACCTTTATGAAAATGTGCCTAAACAAGACAGATTATTAAAGAAGATACATCTCCTAGAGGTTTTAAAAACTGTTTTGATTGTTTGAGAGTGATTGTTTTTGGTTTGAAGAAAAAAATCAAATTTGATGATTGGAGGGTTTCTGAGACACCCTGCCAGAATGTACATTTGAAACCCTAGCTAGGGTTAGGGTTAGCATTCCCACACTGGGTAGAAGTTTTTTACTGTCAGTTCTGCATTTCTGGCCCCCCGTTATCTTTAGGATGAGTCATAATTTGCTCCTATCTGCACTTTTAGTTTTCGGACAGTTTTGGTCACCTTTTTGTATACTGCCTCATTCATTGATTTCATCCCAAAAACTGAGCCAGATGAAAAGTATGAAGAATACCTGTTCTAATGGGCAAACTCTCTTCATTTTGTCATTTATTGTGCAGCTAAAAGTGTAACTGCGGGCAAAATTCTATGGTTCTTGTAACCCTAACCCTAGCCAGGCATTTCAATCATGCCAATTTAATAATCATTTGACAGCATTTTTCACCTTTATAAAAATGTGCCTGAACAAGACAGATTATTAAAGAAGATACATCTCCTAGAGGTTTTAAAAACTGTTTTGATTGTTTGAGAGTGATTGTTTTTGGTTTGAGGAAAAAAATCAAATTTGATGATTGGAGGGTTTTTGAGACACCCTGCCGGAATGTACATTTCAAACCCTAGCTAGGGTTAGGGTTAGCATTCCCACACTGGGTAGAAGTTTTTTACTGTCAGTGCTGCATTTCTGGCCCCCTGTTATGTTTAGGATGAGTCATAATTTGCTCCTATCTGCACTTTTAGTTTTCGGACAGTTTTGGTCACCTTTTTGTATACTGCCTCATTCATTGATTTCATCCCAAAAACTGAGCCAGATGAAAAGTGTGAAGAATACCTATTCTAATAGGCAAACTCTCTTCATTTTTTCAATTAAAGTGCAGCTAAAAGTGTAACTTCAGGCAGAGTTCTATGGTTCTTGTAACCCTAACCCTAGCCAGGCATTTCAATCATGCCAATTTAACAATCATTTGACAGCATTTTTCACCTTTATGAAAATGTGCCTAAACAAGACAGATTATTAAAGAAGATACATCTCCTAGAGGTTTTAAAAACTGATTTGATTGTTTGAGAGTGATTGTTTTTGGTTTGAGGAAAAAAATGAAATTTGATGATTGGAGGGTTTCTGGGACACCCTGCCGGAATGTACATTTCAAACCCTAGCTAGGGTTAGGGTTAGCATTCCCACACTGGGTAGAAGTTTTTTACTGTCAGTGCTGCATTTCTGGCCCCCTGTTATGTTTAGGATGAGTCATAATTTTCTCCTATCTGCACTTTTAGTTTTCGGAGAGTTTTGGTCACCTTTTTGTATACTGCCTCATTCATTGATTTCATCCCAAAAACTGAGCCAGATGAAAAGTGTGAAGAATACCTATTCTAATAGGCAAACTCTCTTCATTTTGTCATTTAAAGTGCAGCTAAAAGTGTAACTTCAGGAAGAGTTCTATGGTTCTTGTAACCCTAACCCTAGCCAGGCATTTCAATCATGCCAATTTAACAATCATTTGACAGCATTTTTCACCTTTATGAAAATGTGCCTAAACAAGACAATTTATTAAAGAAGATACATCTCCTAGAGGTTTTAAAACTGTTTTGATTGTTTGAGAGTGATTGTTTTTGATTTGAGGAAAAAAATCAAATTTGATGATTGGAGGGTTTCTGAGACACCCTGCCGGAATGTACATTTCAAACCCTAGCTAGGGTTAGGGTTAGCATTCCCACACTGGGTAGAAGTTTTTTACTGTCAGTGCTGCATTTCTGGCCCCCCGTTATCTTTAGGATGAGTCATAATTTGCTCCTATCTGCACTTTTAGTTTTCGGAGAGTTTTGGTCACCTTTTTGTATACTGCCTCATTCATTGATTTCATCCCAAAAACTGAGCCAGATGAAAAGTGTGAAGAATACCTGTTCTAATGGGCAAACTCTCTTCATTTTGTCATTTAAAGTGCAGCTAAAAGTGTAACTTCAGGCAGAGTTCTATGGTTCTTGTAACCCTAACCCTAGCCAGGCATTTCAATCATGCCAATTTAACAATCATTTGACAGCATTTTTCACCTTTATGAAAATGTGCCTAAACAAGACAGATTCTTAAAGAAGATACATCTCCTAGAGGTTTTAAAAACTGTTTTGATTGTTTGAGAGTGATTGTTTTTGGTTTGAAGAAAAAAATCAAATTTGATGATTGGAGGGTTTCTGAGACACCCTGCCAGAATGTACATTTGAAACCCTAGCTAGGGTTAGGGTTAGCATTCCCACACTGGGTAGAAGTTTTTTACTGTCAGTTCTGCATTTCTGGCCCCCCGTTATCTTTAGGATGAGTCATAATTTGCTCCTATCTGCACTTTTAGTTTTCGGACAGTTTTGGTCACCTTTTTGTATACTGCCTCATTCATTGATTTCATCCCAAAAACTGAGCCAGATGAAAAGTGTGAAGAATACCTGTTCTAATGGGCAAACTCTCTTCATTTTGTCATTTAAAGTGCAGCTAAAAGTGTAACTGCGGGCAAAATTCTATGGTTCTTGTAACCCTAACCCTAGCCAGGATTTTCAATTATGCCAATTTAACAATCATTTGACAGCATTTTTCACCTTTATGAAAATGTGCCGAAACAAGACAGATTATTAAAGAAGATACATCTCCTAGATGTTTTAAAAACTGATTTGATTATTTGAGAGTGATTGTTTTTGGTTTGAGGAAAAAAATGAAATTTGATGATTGGAGGGTTTCTGGGACACCCTGCCGGAATGTACATTTCAAACCCTAGCTAGGGTTAGGGTTAGCATTCCCACACTGGGTAGAAGTTTTTTACTGTCAGTGCTGCATTTCTGGCCCCCTGTTATGTTTAGGATGAGTCATAATTTGCTCCTATCTGCACTTTTAGTTTTCGGAGAGTTTTGGTCACCTTTTTGTATACTGCCTCATTCATTGATTTCATCCCAAAAACTGAGCCAGATGAAAAGTGTGAAGAATACCTATTCTAATAGGCAAACTCTCTTCATTTTGTCAATTAAAGTGCAGCTAAAAGTGTAACTTCAGGCAGAGTTCTATGGTTCTTGTAACCCTAACCCTAGCCAGGCATTTCAATCATGCCAATTTAACAATCATTTGACAGCATTTTTCACCTTTATGAAAATGTGCCTAAACAAGACAGATTATTAAAGAAGATACATCTCCTAGAGGTTTTAAAAACTGATTTGATTGTTTGAGAGTGATTGTTTTTGGTTTGAGGAAAAAAATGAAATTTGATGATTGGAGGGTTTCTGGGACACCCTGCCGGAATGTACATTTCAAACCCTAGCTAGGGTTAGGGTTAGCATTCCCACACTGGGTAGAAGTTTTTTACTGTCAGTGCTGCATTTCTGGCCCCCTGTTATGTTTAGGATGAGTCATAATTTTCTCCTATCTGCACTTTTAGTTTTCGGACAGTTTTGGTCACCTTTTTGTATACTGCCTCATTCATTGATTTCATCCCAAAAACTGAGCCAGATGAAAAGTGTGAAGAATACCTATTCTAATAGGCAAACTCTCTTCATTTTGTCATTTAAAGTGCAGCTAAAAGTGTAACTTCAGGAAGAGTTCTATGGTTCTTGTAACCCTAACCCTAGCCAGGCATTTCAATCATGCCAATTTAACAATCATTTGACAGCATTTTTCACCTTTATGAAAATGTGCCTAAACAAGACAATTTATTAAAGAAGATACATCTCCTAGAGGTTTTAAAAACTGTTTTGATTGTTTGAGAGTGATTGTTTTTGGTTTGAGGAAAAAAATCAAATTTGATGATTGGAGGGTTTCTGAGACACCCTGCCGGAATGTACATTTCAAACCCTAGCTAGGGTTAGGGTTAGCATTCCCACACTGGGTAGAAGTTTTTTACTGTCAGTGCTGCATTTCTGGCCCCCTGTTATGTTTAGGATGAGTCATAATTTGCTCCTATCTGCACTTTTAGTTTTCGGACAGTTTTGGTCACCTTTTTGTATACTGCCTCATTCATTGATTTCATCCCAAAAACTGAGCCAGATGAAAAGTGTGAAGAATACCTGTTCTAATGGGCAAACTCTCTTCATTTTGTCATTTAAAGTGCAGCTAAAAGTGTAACTGCGGGCAAAATTCTATGGTTCTTGTAACCCTAACCCTAGCCAGGCATTTCAATTATGCCAATTTAACAATCATTTGACAGCATTTTTCACCTTTATGAAAATGTGCCGAAACAAGACAGATTATTAAAGAAGATACATCTCCTAGAGGTTTTAAAAACTGATTTGATTGTTTGAGAGTGATTGTTTTTGGTTTGAGGAAAAAAATGAAATTTGATGATTGGAGGGTTTCTGGGACACCCTGCCGGAATGTACATTTCAAACCCTAGCTAGGGTTAGGGTTAGCATTCCCACACTGGGTAGAAGTTTTTTACTGTCAGTGCTGCATTTCTGGCCCCCTGTTATGTTTAGGATGAGTCATAATTTTCTCCTATCTGCACTTTTAGTTTTCGGACAGTTTTGGTCACCTTTTTGTATACTGCCTCATTCATTGATTTCATCCCAAAAACTGAGCCAGATGAAAAGTGTGAAGAATACCTATTCTAATAGGCAAACTCTCTTCATTTTGTCATTTAAAGTGCAGCTAAAAGTGTAACTTCAGGCAGAGTTCTATGGTTCTTGTAACCCTAACCCTAGCCAGGCATTTCAATCATGCCAATTTAACAATCATTTGACAGCATTTTTCACCTTTATGAAAATGTGCCTAAACAAGACAGATTATTAAAGAAGATACATCTCCTAGAGGTTTTAAAAACTGATTTGATTGTTTGAGAGTGATTGTTTTTGGTTTGAGGAAAAAAATGAAATTTGATGATTGGAGGGTTTCGGGGACACCCTGCCGGAATGTACATTTCAAACCCTAGCTAGGGTTAGGGTTAGCATTCCCACACTGGGTAGAAGTTTTTTACTGTCAGTGCTGCATTTCTGGCCCCCTGTTATGTTTAGGATGAGTCATAATTTTCTCCTATCTGCACTTTTAGTTTTCGGACAGTTTTGGTCACCTTTTTGTATACTGCCTCATTCATTGATTTCATCCCAAAAACTGAGCCAGATGAAAAGTGTGAAGAATACCTATTCTAATAGGCAAACTCTCTTCATTTTGTCATTTAAAGTGCAGCTAAAAGTGTAACTTCAGGAAGAGTTCTATGGTTCTTGTAACCCTAACCCTAGCCAGGCATTTCAATCATGCCAATTTAACAATCATTTGACAGCATTTTTCACCTTTATGAAAATGTGCCTAAACAAGACAATTTATTAAAGAAGATACATCTCCTAGAGGTTTTAAAACTGTTTTGATTGTTTGAGAGTGATTGTTTTTGATTTGAGGAAAAAAATCAAATTTGATGATTGGAGGGTTTCTGAGACACCCTGCCGGAATGTACATTTCAAACCCTAGCTAGGGTTAGGGTTAGCATTCCCACACTGGGTAGAAGTTTTTTACTGTCAGTGCTGCATTTCTGGCCCCCCGTTATCTTTAGGATGAGTCATAATTTGCTCCTATCTGCACTTTTAGTTTTCGGAGAGTTTTGGTCACCTTTTTGTATACTGCCTCATTCATTGATTTCATCCCAAAAACTGAGCCAGATGAAAAGTGTGAAGAATACCTGTTATAATGGGCAAACTCTCTTCATTTTGTCATTTAAAGTGCAGCTAAAAGTGTAACTTCAGGCAGAGTTCTATGGTTCTTGTAACCCTAACCCTAGCCAGGCATTTCAATCATGCCAATTTAACAATCATTTGACAGCATTTTTCACCTTTATGAAAATGTGCCTAAACAAGACAGATTCTTAAAGAAGATACATCTCCTAGAGGTTTTAAAAACTGTTTTGATTGTTTGAGAGTGATTGTTTTTGGTTTGAAGAAAAAAATCAAATTTGATGATTGGAGGGTTTCTGAGACACCCTGCCGGAATGTACATTTGAAACCCTAGCTAGGGTTAGGGTTAGCATTCCCACACTGGGTAGAAGTTTTTTACTGTCAGTGCTGCATTTCTGGCCCCCCATTGTCTTTAGGATGAGTCATAATTTGCTCCTATCTGCACTTTTAGTTTTCGGACAGTTTTGGTCACCTTTTTGTATACTGCCTCATTCATTGATTTCATCCCAAAAACTGAGCCAGATGAAAAGTATGAAGAATACCTGTTCTAATGGGCAAACTCTCTTCATTTTGTCATTTATTGTGCAGCTAAAAGTGTAACTGCGGGCAAAATTCTATGGTTCTTGTAACCCTAACCCTAGCCAGGCATTTCAATCATGCCAATTTAATAATCATTTGACAGCATTTTTCACCTTTATAAAAATGTGCCTGAACAAGACAGATTATTAAAGAAGATACATCTCCTAGAGGTTTTAAAAACTGTTTTGATTGTTTGAGAGTGATTGTTTTTGGTTTGAGGAAAAAAATCAAATTTGATGATTGGAGGGTTTTTGAGACACCCTGCCGGAATGTACATTTCAAACCCTAGCTAGGGTTAGGGTTAGCATTCCCACACTGGGTAGAAGTTTTTTACTGTCAGTGCTGCATTTCTGGCCCCCTGTTATGTTTAGGATGAGTCATAATTTGCTCCTATCTGCACTTTTAGTTTTCGGACAGTTTTGGTCACCTTTTTGTATACTGGCTCATTCATTGATTTCATCCCAAAAACTGAGCCAGATGAAAAGTGTGAAGAATACCTGTTCTAATAGGCAAACTCTCTTCATTTTGTCATTTAAAGTGCAGCTAAAAGTGTAACTGCGGGCAAAATTCTATGGTTCTTGTAACCCTAACCCTAGCCAGGCATTTCAATTATGCCAATTTAACAATCATTTGACAGCATTTTTCACCTTTATGAAAATGTGCCGAAACAAGACAGATTATTAAAGAAGATACATCTCCTAGATGTTTTAAAAACTGATTTGATTATTTGAGAGTGATTGTTTTTGGTTTGAGGAAAAAAATGAAATTTGATGATTGGAGGGTTTCTGGGACACCCTGCCGGAATGTACATTTCAAACCCTAGCTAGGGTTAGGGTTAGCATTCCCACACTGGGTAGAAGTTTTTTACTGTCAGTGCTGCATTTCTGGCCCCCTGTTATGTTTAGGATGAGTCATATTTTGCTCCTATCTGCACTTTTAGTTTTCGGAGAGTTTTGGTCACCTTTTTGTATACTGCCTCATTCATTGATTTCATCCCAAAAACTGAGCCAGATGAAAAGTGTGAAGAATACCTATTCTAATAGGCAAACTCTCTTCATTTTGTCAATTAAAGTGCAGCTAAAAGTGTAACTTCAGGCAGAGTTCTATGGTTCTTGTAACCCTAACCCTAGCCAGGCATTTCAATCATGCCAATTTAACAATCATTTGACAGCATTTTTCACCTTTATGAAAATGTGCCTAAACAAGACAGATTATTAAAGAAGATACATCTCCTAGAGGTTTTAAAAACTGATTTGATTGTTTGAGAGTGATTGTTTTTGGTTTGAGGAAAAAAATGAAATTTGATGATTGGAGGGTTTCTGGGACACCCTGCCGGAATGTACATTTCAAACCCTAGCTAGGGTTAGGGTTAGCATTCCCACACTGGGTAGAAGTTTTTTACTGTCAGTGCTGCATTTCTGGCCCCCTGTTATGTTTAGGATGAGTCATAATTTTCTCCTATCTGCACTTTTAGTTTTCGGACAGTTTTGGTCACCTTTTTGTATACTGCCTCATTCATTGATTTCATCCCAAAAACTGAGCCAGATGAAAAGTGTGAAGAATACCTATTCTAATAGGCAAACTCTCTTCATTTTGTCATTTAAAGTGCAGCTAAAAGTGTAACTTCAGGAAGAGTTCTATGGTTCTTGTAACCCTAACCCTAGCCAGGCATTTCAATCATGCCAATTTAACAATCATTTGACAGCATTTTTCACCTTTATGAAAATGTGCCTAAACAAGACAATTTATTAAAGAAGATACATCTCCTAGAGGTTTTAAAACTGTTTTGATTGTTTGAGAGTGATTGTTTTTGATTTGAGGAAAAAAATCAAATTTGATGATTGGAGGGTTTCTGAGACACCCTGCCGGAATGTACATTTCAAACCCTAGCTAGGGTTAGGGTTAGCATTCCCACACTGGGTAGAAGTTTTTTACTGTCAGTGCTGCATTTCTGGCCCCCCGTTATCTTTAGGATGAGTCATAATTTGCTCCTATCTGCACTTTTAGTTTTCGGAGAGTTTTGGTCACCTTTTTGTATACTGCCTCATTCATTGATTTCATCCCAAAAACTGAGCCAGATGAAAAGTGTGAAGAATACCTGTTCTAATGGGCAAACTCTCTTCATTTTGTCATTTAAAGTGCAGCTAAAAGTGTAACTTCAGGCAGAGTTCTATGGTTCTTGTAACCCTAACCCTAGCCAGGCATTTCAATCATGCCAATTTAACAATCATTTGACAGCATTTTTCACCTTTATGAAAATGTGCCTAAACAAGACAGATTCTTAAAGAAGATACATCTCCTAGAGGTTTTAAAAACTGTTTTGATTTTTTGAGAGTGATTGTTTTTGGTTTGAGGAAAAAAATCAAATTTGATGATTGGAGGGTTTCTGAGACACCCTGCCGGAATGTACATTTCAAACCCTAGCTAGGGTTAGGGTTAGCATTCCCACACTAGGTAGAAGTTTTTTACTGTCAGTGCTGCATTTCTGGCCCCCTGTTATGTTTAGGATGAGTCATAATTTGCTCCTATCTGCACTTTTAGTTTTCGGACAGTTTTGGTCACCTTTTTGTATACTGCCTCATTCATTGATTTCATCCCAAAAACTGAGCCAGATGAAAAGTGTGAAGAATACCTGTTCTAATGGGCAAACTCTCTTCATTTTGTCATTTAAAGTGCAGCTAAAAGTGTAACTTCAGGCAGAGTTCTATGGTTCTTGTAACCCTAACCCTAGCCAGGCATTTCAATCATGCCAATTTAACAATCATTTGACAGCATTTTTCACCTTTATGAAAATGTGCCTAAACAAGACAGATTCTTAAAGAAGATACATCTCCTAGAGGTTTTAAAAACTGTTTTGATTGTTTGAGAGTGATTGTTTTTGGTTTGAGGAAAAAAATCAAATTTGATGATTGGAGGGTTTCTGAGACACCCTGCCGGAATGTACATTTCAAACCCTAGCTAGGGTTAGGGTTAGCATTCCCACACTGGGTAGAAGTTTTTTACTGTCAGTGCTGCATTTCTGGCCCCCCATTATCTTTAGGATGAGTCATAATTTGCTCCTATCTGCACTTTTAGTTTTCGGACAGTTTTGGTCACCTTTTTGTATACTGCCTCATTCATTGATTTCATCCCAAAAACTGAGCCAGATGAAAAGTATGAAGAATACCTGTTCTAATGGGCAAACTCTCTTCATTTTGTCATTTATTGTGCAGCTAAAAGTGTAACTGCGGGCAAAATTCTATGGTTCTTGTAACCCTAACCCTAGCCAGGCATTTCAATCATGCCAATTTAATAATCATTTGACAGCATTTTTCACCTTTATAAAATTGTGCCTGAACAAGACAGATTATTAAAGAAGATACATCTCCTAGATGTTTTAAAAACTGATTTGATTATTTGAGAGTGATTGTTTTTGGTTTGAGGAAAAAAATGAAATTTGATGATTGGAGGGTTTCTGGGACACCCTGCCGGAATGTACATTTCAAACCCTAGCTAGGGTTAGGGTTAGCATTCCCACACTGGGTAGAAGTTTTTTACTGTCAGTGCTGCATTTCTGGCCCCCTGTTATGTTTAGGATGAGTCATAATTTGCTCCTATCTGCACTTTTAGTTTTCGGACAGTTTTGGTCACCTTTTTGTATACTGCCTCATTCATTGATTTCATCCCAAAAACTGAGCCAGATGAAAAGTGTGAAGAATACCTATTCTAATAGGCAAACTCTCTTCATTTTGTCATTTAAAGTGCAGCTAAAAGTGTAACTTTAGGCAGAGTTCTATGGTTCTTGTAACCCTAACCCTAGCCAGGCATTTCAATCATGCCAATTTAACAATCATTTGACAGCATTTTTCACCTTTATGAAAATGTGCCTAAACAAGACAGATTCTTAAAGAAGATACATCTCCTAGAGGTTTTAAAAACTGATTTGATTGTTTGAGAGTGATTGTTTTTGGTTTGAGGAAAAAAATCAAATTTGATGATTGGAGGGTTTCTGGGACACCCTGCCGGAATGTACATTTCAAACCCTAGCTAGGGTTAGGGTTAGCATTCCCACACTGGGTAGAAGTTTTTTACTGTCAGTGCTGCATTTCTGGCCCCCTGTTATGTTTAGGATGAGTCATAATTTGCTCCTATCTGCACTTTTAGTTTTCGGAGAGTTTTGGTCACCTTTTTGTATACTGCCTCATTCATTGATTTCATCCCAAAAACTGAGCCAGATGAAAAGTGTGAAGAATATCTGTTCTAATGGGCAAACTCTCTTCATTTTGTCATTTAAAGTGCAGCTAAAAGTGTAACTTCAGGCAGAGTTCTATGGTTCTTGTAACCCTAACCCTAGCCAGGCATTTCAATCATGCCAATTTAACAATCATTTGACAGCATTTTTCACCTTTATGAAAATGTGCCTAAACAAGACAATTTATTAAAGAAGATACATCTCCTAGAGGTTTTAAAACTGTTTTGATTGTTTGAGAGTGATTGTTTTTGATTTGAGGAAAAAAATCAAATTTGATGATTGGAGGGTTTCTGAGACACCCTGCCGGAATGTACATTTCAAACCCTAGCTAGGGTTAGGGTTAGCATTCCCACACTGGGTAGAAGTTTTTTACTGTCAGTGCTGCATTTCTGGCCCCCCGTTATCTTTAGGATGAGTCATAATTTGCTCCTATCTGCACTTTTAGTTTTCGGAGAGTTTTGGTCACCTTTTTGTATACTGCCTCATTCATTGATTTCATCCCAAAAACTGAGCCAGATGAAAAGTGTGAAGAATACCTGTTCTAATGGGCAAACTCTCTTCATTTTGTCATTTAAAGTGCAGCTAAAAGTGTAACTTCAGGCAGAGTTCTATGGTTCTTGTAACCCTAACCCTAGCCAGGCATTTCAATCATGCCAATTTAACAATCATTTGACAGCATTTTTCACCTTTATGAAAATGTGCCTAAACAAGACAGATTCTTAAAGAAGATACATCTCCTAGAGGTTTTAAAAACTGTTTTGATTGTTTGAGAGTGATTGTTTTTGGTTTGAGGAAAAAAATCAAATTTGATGATTGGAGGGTTTCTGAGACACCCTGCCGGAATGTACATTTCAAACCCTAGCTAGGGTTAGGGTTAGCATTCCCACACTGGGTAGAAGTTTTTTACTGTCAGTGCTGCATTTCTGGCCCCCTGTTATGTTTAGGATGAGTCATAATTTGCTCCTATCTGCACTTTTAGTTTTCGGACAGTTTTGGTCACCTTTTTGTATACTGCCTCATTCATTGATTTCATCCCAAAAACTGAGCCAGATGAAAAGTGTGAAGAATACCTGTTCTAATGGGCAAACTCTCTTCATTTTGTCATTTAAAGTGCAGCTAAAAGTGTAACTGCGGGCAAAATTCTATGGTTCTTGTAACCCTAACCCTAGCCAGGCATTTCAATTATGCCAATTTAACAATCATTTGACAGCATTTTTCACCTTTATGAAAATGTGCCGAAACAAGACAGATTATTAAAGAAGATACATCTCCTAGAGGTTTTAAAAACTGATTTGATTGTTTGAGAGTGATTGTTTTTGGTTTGAGGAAAAAAATGAAATTTGATGATTGGAGGGTTTCTGGGACACCCTGCCGGAATGTACATTTCAAACCCTAGCTAGGGTTAGGGTTAGCATTCCCACACTGGGTAGAAGTTTTTTACTGTCAGTGCTGCATTTCTGGCCCCCTGTTATGTTTAGGATGAGTCATAATTTTCTCCTATCTGCACTTTTAGTTTTCGGACAGTTTTGGTCACCTTTTTGTATACTGCCTCATTCATTGATTTCATCCCAAAAACTGAGCCAGATGAAAAGTGTGAAGAATACCTATTCTAATAGGCAAACTCTCTTCATTTTGTCATTTAAAGTGCAGCTAAAAGTGTAACTTCAGGCAGAGTTCTATGGTTCTTGTAACCCTAACCCTAGCCAGGCATTTCAATCATGCCAATTTAACAATCATTTGACAGCATTTTTCACCTTTATGAAAATGTGCCTAAACAAGACAGATTATTAAAGAAGATACATCTCCTAGAGGTTTTAAAAACTGATTTGATTGTTTGAGAGTGATTGTTTTTGGTTTGAGGAAAAAAATGAAATTTGATGATTGGAGGGTTTCGGGGACACCCTGCCGGAATGTACATTTCAAACCCTAGCTAGGGTTAGGGTTAGCATTCCCACACTGGGTAGAAGTTTTTTACTGTCAGTGCTGCATTTCTGGCCCCCTGTTATGTTTAGGATGAGTCATAATTTTCTCCTATCTGCACTTTTAGTTTTCGGACAGTTTTGGTCACCTTTTTGTATACTGCCTCATTCATTGATTTCATCCCAAAAACTGAGCCAGATGAAAAGTGTGAAGAATACCTATTCTAATAGGCAAACTCTCTTCATTTTGTCATTTAAAGTGCAGCTAAAAGTGTAACTTCAGGAAGAGTTCTATGGTTCTTGTAACCCTAACCCTAGCCAGGCATTTCAATCATGCCAATTTAACAATCATTTGACAGCATTTTTCACCTTTATGAAAATGTGCCTAAACAAGACAATTTATTAAAGAAGATACATCTCCTAGAGGTTTTAAAACTGTTTTGATTGTTTGAGAGTGATTGTTTTTGATTTGAGGAAAAAAATCAAATTTGATGATTGGAGGGTTTCTGAGACACCCTGCCGGAATGTACATTTCAAACCCTAGCTAGGGTTAGGGTTAGCATTCCCACACTGGGTAGAAGTTTTTTACTGTCAGTGCTGCATTTCTGGCCCCCCGTTATCTTTAGGATGAGTCATAATTTGCTCCTATCTGCACTTTTAGTTTTCGGAGAGTTTTGGTCACCTTTTTGTATACTGCCTCATTCATTGATTTCATCCCAAAAACTGAGCCAGATGAAAAGTGTGAAGAATACCTGTTATAATGGGCAAACTCTCTTCATTTTGTCATTTAAAGTGCAGCTAAAAGTGTAACTTCAGGCAGAGTTCTATGGTTCTTGTAACCCTAACCCTAGCCAGGCATTTCAATCATGCCAATTTAACAATCATTTGACAGCATTTTTCACCTTTATGAAAATGTGCCTAAACAAGACAGATTCTTAAAGAAGATACATCTCCTAGAGGTTTTAAAAACTGTTTTGATTGTTTGAGAGTGATTGTTTTTGGTTTGAAGAAAAAAATCAAATTTGATGATTGGAGGGTTTCTGAGACACCCTGCCGGAATGTACATTTGAAACCCTAGCTAGGGTTAGGGTTAGCATTCCCACACTGGGTAGAAGTTTTTTACTGTCAGTGCTGCATTTCTGGCCCCCCATTGTCTTTAGGATGAGTCATAATTTGCTCCTATCTGCACTTTTAGTTTTCGGACAGTTTTGGTCACCTTTTTGTATACTGCCTCATTCATTGATTTCATCCCAAAAACTGAGCCAGATGAAAAGTATGAAGAATACCTGTTCTAATGGGCAAACTCTCTTCATTTTGTCATTTATTGTGCAGCTAAAAGTGTAACTGCGGGCAAAATTCTATGGTTCTTGTAACCCTAACCCTAGCCAGGCATTTCAATCATGCCAATTTAATAATCATTTGACAGCATTTTTCACCTTTATAAAAATGTGCCTGAACAAGACAGATTATTAAAGAAGATACATCTCCTAGAGGTTTTAAAAACTGTTTTGATTGTTTGAGAGTGATTGTTTTTGGTTTGAGGAAAAAAATCAAATTTGATGATTGGAGGGTTTTTGAGACACCCTGCCGGAATGTACATTTCAAACCCTAGCTAGGGTTAGGGTTAGCATTCCCACACTGGGTAGAAGTTTTTTACTGTCAGTGCTGCATTTCTGGCCCCCTGTTATGTTTAGGATGAGTCATAATTTGCTCCTATCTGCACTTTTAGTTTTCGGACAGTTTTGGTCACCTTTTTGTATACTGCCTCATTCATTGATTTCATCCCAAAAACTGAGCCAGATGAAAAGTGTGAAGAATACCTGTTCTAATAGGCAAACTCTCTTCATTTTGTCATTTAAAGTGCAGCTAAAAGTGTAACTGCGGGCAAAATTCTATGGTTCTTGTAACCCTAACCCTAGCCAGGCATTTCAATTATGCCAATTTAACAATCATTTGACAGCATTTTTCACCTTTATGAAAATGTGCCGAAACAAGACAGATTATTAAAGAAGATACATCTCCTAGATGTTTTTAAAACTGATTTGATTATTTGAGAGTGATTGTTTTTGGTTTGAGGAAAAAAATGAAATTTGATGATTGGAGGGTTTCTGGGACACCCTGCCGGAATGTACATTTCAAACCCTAGCTAGGGTTAGGGTTAGCATTCCCACACTGGGTAGAAGTTTTTTACTGTCAGTGCTGCATTTCTGGCCCCCTGTTATGTTTAGGATGAGTCATAATTTGCTCCTATCTGCACTTTTAGTTTTCGGAGAGTTTTGGTCACCTTTTTGTATACTGCCTCATTCATTGATTTCATCCCAAAAACTGAGCCAGATGAAAAGTGTGAAGAATACCTATTCTAATAGGCAAACTCTCTTCATTTTGTCAATTAAAGTGCAGCTAAAAGTGTAACTTCAGGCAGAGTTCTATGGTTCTTGTAACCCTAACCCTAGCCAGGCATTTCAATCATGCCAATTTAACAATCATTTGACAGCATTTTTCACCTTTATGAAAATGTGCCTAAACAAGACAGATTATTAAAGAAGATACATCTCCTAGAGGTTTTAAAAACTGATTTGATTGTTTGAGAGTGATTGTTTTTGGTTTGAGGAAAAAAATGAAATTTGATGATTGGAGGGTTTCTGGGACACCCTGCCGGAATGTACATTTCAAACCCTAGCTAGGGTTAGGGTTAGCATTCCCACACTGGGTAGAAGTTTTTTACTGTCAGTGCTGCATTTCTGGCCCCCTGTTATGTTTAGGATGAGTCATAATTTTCTCCTATCTGCACTTTTAGTTTTCGGACAGTTTTGGTCACCTTTTTGTATACTGCCTCATTCATTGATTTCATCCCAAAAACTGAGCCAGATGAAAAGTGTGAAGAATACCTATTCTAATAGGCAAACTCTCTTCATTTTGTCATTTAAAGTGCAGCTAAAAGTGTAACTTCAGGAAGAGTTCTATGGTTCTTGTAACCCTAACCCTAGCCAGGCATTTCAATCATGCCAATTTAACAATCATTTGACAGCATTTTTCACCTTTATGAAAATGTGCCTAAACAAGACAATTTATTAAAGAAGATACATCTCCTAGAGGTTTTAAAACTGTTTTGATTGTTTGAGAGTGATTGTTTTTGATTTGAGGAAAAAAATCAAATTTGATGATTGGAGGGTTTCTGAGACACCCTGCCGGAATGTACATTTCAAACCCTAGCTAGGGTTAGGGTTAGCATTCCCACACTGGGTAGAAGTTTTTTACTGTCAGTGCTGCATTTCTGGCCCCCCGTTATCTTTAGGATGAGTCATAATTTGCTCCTATCTGCACTTTTAGTTTTCGGAGAGTTTTGGTCACCTTTTTGTATACTGCCTCATTCATTGATTTCATCCCAAAAACTGAGCCAGATGAAAAGTGTGAAGAATACCTGTTCTAATGGGCAAACTCTCTTCATTTTGTCATTTAAAGTGCAGCTAAAAGTGTAACTTCAGGCAGAGTTCTATGGTTCTTGTAACCCTAACCCTAGCCAGGCATTTCAATCATGCCAATTTAACAATCATTTGACAGCATTTTTCACCTTTATGAAAATGTGCCTAAACAAGACAGATTCTTAAAGAAGATACATCTCCTAGAGGTTTTAAAAACTGTTTTGATTTTTTGAGAGTGATTGTTTTTGGTTTGAGGAAAAAAATCAAATTTGATGATTGGAGGGTTTCTGAGACACCCTGCCGGAATGTACATTTCAAACCCTAGCTAGGGTTAGGGTTAGCATTCCCACACTAGGTAGAAGTTTTTTACTGTCAGTGCTGCATTTCTGGCCCCCTGTTATGTTTAGGATGAGTCATAATTTGCTCCTATCTGCACTTTTAGTTTTCGGACAGTTTTGGTCACCTTTTTGTATACTGCCTCATTCATTGATTTCATCCCAAAAACTGAGCCAGATGAAAAGTGTGAAGAATACCTGTTCTAATGGGCAAACTCTCTTCATTTTGTCATTTAAAGTGCAGCTAAAAGTGTAACTTCAGGCAGAGTTCTATGGTTCTTGTAACCCTAACCCTAGCCAGGCATTTCAATCATGCCAATTTAACAATCATTTGACAGCATTTTTCACCTTTATGAAAATGTGCCTAAACAAGACAGATTCTTAAAGAAGATACATCTCCTAGAGGTTTTAAAAACTGTTTTGATTGTTTGAGAGTGATTGTTTTTGGTTTGAGGAAAAAAATCAAATTTGATGATTGGAGGGTTTCTGAGACACCCTGCCGGAATGTACATTTCAAACCCTAGCTAGGGTTAGGGTTAGCATTCCCACACTGGGTAGAAGTTTTTTACTGTCAGTGCTGCATTTCTGGCCCCCCATTATCTTTAGGATGAGTCATAATTTGCTCCTATCTGCACTTTTAGTTTTCGGACAGTTTTGGTCACCTTTTTGTATACTGCCTCATTCATTGATTTCATCCCAAAAACTGAGCCAGATGAAAAGTATGAAGAATACCTGTTCTAATGGGCAAACTCTCTTCATTTTGTCATTTATTGTGCAGCTAAAAGTGTAACTGCGGGCAAAATTCTATGGTTCTTGTAACCCTAACCCTAGCCAGGCATTTCAATCATGCCAATTTAATAATCATTTGACAGCATTTTTCACCTTTATAAAATTGTGCCTGAACAAGACAGATTATTAAAGAAGATACATCTCCTAGATGTTTTAAAAACTGATTTGATTATTTGAGAGTGATTGTTTTTGGTTTGAGGAAAAAAATGAAATTTGATGATTGGAGGGTTTCTGGGACACCCTGCCGGAATGTACATTTCAAACCCTAGCTAGGGTTAGGGTTAGCATTCCCACACTGGGTAGAAGTTTTTTACTGTCAGTGCTGCATTTCTGGCCCCCTGTTATGTTTAGGATGAGTCATAATTTGCTCCTATCTGCACTTTTAGTTTTCGGACAGTTTTGGTCACCTTTTTGTATACTGCCTCATTCATTGATTTCATCCCAAAAACTGAGCCAGATGAAAAGTGTGAAGAATATCTGTTCTAATGGGCAAACTCTCTTCATTTTGTCATTTAAAGTGCAGCTAAAAGTGTAACTTCAGGCAGAGTTCTATGGTTCTTGTAACCCTAACCCTAGCCAGGCATTTCAATCATGCCAATTTAACAATCATTTGACAGCATTTTTCACCTTTATGAAAATGTGCCTAAACAAGACAATTTATTAAAGAAGATACATCTCCTAGAGGTTTTAAAACTGTTTTGATTGTTTGAGAGTGATTGTTTTTGATTTGAGGAAAAAAATCAAATTTGATGATTGGAGGGTTTCTGAGACACCCTGCCGGAATGTACATTTCAAACCCTAGCTAGGGTTAGGGTTAGCATTCCCACACTGGGTAGAAGTTTTTTACTGTCAGTGCTGCATTTCTGGCCCCCCGTTATCTTTAGGATGAGTCATAATTTGCTCCTATCTGCACTTTTAGTTTTCGGAGAGTTTTGGTCACCTTTTTGTATACTGCCTCATTCATTGATTTCATCCCAAAAACTGAGCCAGATGAAAAGTGTGAAGAATACCTGTTCTAATGGGCAAACTCTCTTCATTTTGTCATTTAAAGTGCAGCTAAAAGTGTAACTTCAGGCAGAGTTCTATGGTTCTTGTAACCCTAACCCTAGCCAGGCATTTCAATCATGCCAATTTAACAATCATTTGACAGCATTTTTCACCTTTATGAAAATGTGCCTAAACAAGACAGATTCTTAAAGAAGATACATCTCCTAGAGGTTTTAAAAACTGTTTTGATTGTTTGAGAGTGATTGTTTTTGGTTTGAGGAAAAAAATCAAATTTGATGATTGGAGGGTTTCTGAGACACCCTGCCGGAATGTACATTTCAAACCCTAGCTAGGGTTAGGGTTAGCATTCCCACACTGGGTAGAAGTTTTTTACTGTCAGTGCTGCATTTCTGGCCCCCCATTATCTTTAGGATGAGTCATAATTTGCTCCTATCTGCACTTTAAGTTTTCGGAGAGTTTTGGTCACCTTGTTGTATACTGCCTCATTCATTGATTTCATCCCACAAACTGAGCCAGATGAAACGTGTGAAGAATACCTGTTCTAATGGGCAAACTCTCTTCATTTTGTCATTTAAAGTGCAGCTAAAAGTGTAACTTCAGGCAGAGTTCTATGGTTCTTGTAACCCTAACCCTAGCCAGGCATTTCAATTATGCCAATTTAACAATCATTTGACAGCATTTTTCACCTTTATGAAAATGTGCCTAAACAAGACAGATTATTAAAGAAGATACATCTCCTAGAGGTTTTAAAAACTGTTTTGATTGTTTGAGAGTGATTGTTTTTGGTTTGAAGAAAAAAATCAAATTTGATGATTGGAGGGTTTCTGAGACACCCTGCCGGAATGTACATTTCAAACCCTAGCTAGGGTTAGGGTTAGCATTCCCACACTGGGTAGAAGTTTTTTACTGTCAGTGCTGCATTTCTGGCCCCCCATTATCTTTAGGATGAGTCATAATTTGCTCCTATCTGCACTTTAAGTTTTCGGAGAGTTTTGGTCACCTTGTTGTATACTGCCTCATTCATTGATTTCATCCCAAAAACTGAGCCAGATGAAACGTGTGAAGAATACCTGTTCTAATGGGCAAACTCTCTTCATTTTGTCATTTAAAGTGCAGCTAAAAGTGTAACTTCAGGCAGAGTTCTATGGTTCTTGTAACCCTAACCCTAGCCAGGCATTTCAATTATGCCAATTTAACAATCATTTGACAGCATTTTTCACCTTTATGAAAATGTGCCTAAACAAGACAGATTATTAAAGAAGATACATCTCCTAGAGGTTTTAAAAACTGTTTTGATTGTTTGAGAGTGATTGTTTTTGGTTTGAAGAAAAAAATCAAATTTGATGATTGGAGGGTTTCTGAGACACCTTGCCGGAATGTACATTTCAAACCCTAGCTAGGGTTAGGGTTAGCATTCCCACACTGGGTAGAAGTTTTTTACTGTCAGTGCTGCATTTCTGGCCCCCCGTTATCTTTAGGATGAGTCATAATTTGCTCCTATCTGCACTTTTAGTTTTCGGAGAGTTTTGGTCACCTTGTTGTATACTGCTTCATTCATTGATTTCATCCCAAAAACTGAGCCAGATGAAAAGTGTGAAGAATACCTATTCTAATAGGCAAACTCTCTTCATTTTGTCATTTAAAGTGCAGCTAAAAGTGTAACTTCAGGCAGAGTTCTATGGTTCTTGTAATCCTAACCCTAGCCAGGCATTTCAATCATGCCAATTTAACAATCATTTGACAGCATTTTTCACCTTTATGAGAATGTGCCTAAACAAGACAGATTATTAAAGAAGATACATCTCCTAGAGATTTTAAAAACTGTTTTGATTGTTTGAGAGTGATTGTTTTTGGTTTGAGGAAAAAAATCAAATTTGATGATTGGAGGGTTTCTGAGACACCTTGCCGGAATGTACATTTCAAACCCTAGCTAGGGTTAGGGTTAGCATTCCCACACTGGGTAGAAGTTTTTTACTGTCAGTGCTGCATTTCTGGCCCCCCGTTATCTTTAGGATGAGTCATAATTTGCTCCTATCTGCACTTTTATTTTTCGGAGAGTTTTGGTCACCTTTTTGTATACTGCCTCATTCATTGATTTCATCCCAAAAACTGAGCCAGATGAAAAGTGTGAAGAATACCTGTTCTAATGGGCAAACTCTCTTCATTTTGTCATTTAAAGTGCAGCTAAAAGTGTAACTTCAGGCAGAGTTCTATGGTTCTTGTAACCCTAATCCTAGCCAGGCATTTCAATCATGCCAATTTAACAATCATTTGACAGCATTTTTCACCTTTATGAAAATGTGCCTAAACAAGACAGATTCTTAAAGAAGATACATCTCCTAGAGGTTTTAAAAACTGTTTTGATTGTTTGAGAGTGATTGTTTTTGGTTTGAGGAAAAAAATCAAATTTGATGATTGGAGGGTTTCTGAGACACCCTGCCGGAATGTACATTTCAAACCCTAGCTAGGGTTAGGGTTAGCATTCCCACACTGGGTAGAAGTTTTTTACTGTCAGTGCTGCATTTCTGGCCCCCCGTTATCTTTAGGATGAGTCATAATTTGCTCCTATCTGCACTTTTAGTTTTCGGAGAGTTTTGGTCACCTTTTTGTATACTGCCTCATTCATTGATTTCATGCCAAAAACTGAGCCAGATGAAAACTGTGAAGAATACCTGTTCTAATGGGCAAACTCTCTTCATTTTGTCATTTAAAGTGCAGCAAAAAGTGTAACTTCAGGCAGAGTTCTATGGTTCTTGTAACCCTAACCCTAGCCAGGCATTTCAATCATGCCAATTTAACAATCATTTGACAGCATTTTTCACCTTTATGAAAATGTGCCTAAACAAGACAGATTCTTAAAGAAGATACATCTCCTAGAGAATTTAAAAACTGTTTCGATTGTTTGAGAGTGATTGTTTTTGGTTTGAGGAAAAAAATCAAATTTGATGATTGGAGGGTTTCTGAGACACCCTGCCGGAATGTACATTTCAAACCCTAGCTAGGGTTAGGGTTAGCATTCCCACACTGGGTAGAAGTTTTTTACTGTCAGTGCTGCATTTCTGGCCCCCCATTATCTTTAGGATGAGTCATAATTTGCTCCTATCTGCACTTTAAGTTTTCGGAGAGTTTTGGTCACCTTGTTGTATACTGCCTCATTCATTGATTTCATCCCAAAAACTGAGCCAGATGAAACGTGTGAAGAATACCTGTTCTAATGGGCAAACTCTCTTCATTTTGTCATTTAAAGTGCAGCTAAAAGTGTAACTTCAGGCAGAGTTCTATGGTTCTTGTAACCCTAACCCTAGCCAGGCATTTCAATTATGCCAATTTAACAATCATTTGACAGCATTTTTCACCTTTATGAAAATGTGCCTAAACAAGACAGATTATTAAAGAAGATACATCTCCTAGAGGTTTTAAAAACTGTTTTGATTGTTTGAGAGTGATTGTTTTTGGTTTGAAGAAAAAAATCAAATTTGATGATTGGAGGGTTTCTGAGACACCCTGCCGGAATGTACATTTCAAACCCTAGCTAGGGTTAGGGTTAGCATTCCCACACTGGGTAGAAGTTTTTTACTGTCAGTGCTGCATTTCTGGCCCCCTGTTATGTTTAGGATGAGTCATAATTTGCTCCTATCTGCACTTTTAGTTTTCGGACAGTTTTGGTCACCTTTTTGTATACTGCCTCATTCATTGATTTCATCCCAAAAACTGAGCCAGATGAAAAGTGTGAAGAATACCTGTTCTAATGGGCAAACTCTCTTCATTTTGTCATTTAAAGTGCAGCTAAAAGTGTAACTTCAGGCAGAGTTCTATGGTTCTTGTAACCCTAATCCTAGCCAGGCATTTCAATCATGCCAATTTAACAATCATTTGACAGCATTTTTCACCTTTATGAAAATGTGCCTAAACAAGACAGATTCTTAAAGAAGATACATCTCCTAGAGGTTTTAAAAACTGTTTTGATTGTTTGAGAGTGATTGTTTTTGGTTTGAGGAAAAAAATCAAATTTGATGATTGGAGGGTTTCTGAGACACCCTGCCGGAATGTACATTTCAAACCCTAGCTAGGGTTAGGGTTAGCATTCCCACACTGGGTAGAAGTTTTTTACTGTCAGTGCTGCATTTCTGGCCCCCCGTTATCTTTAGGATGAGTCATAATTTGCTCCTATCTGCACTTTTAGTTTTCGGAGAGTTTTGGTCACCTTTTTGTATACTGCCTCATTCATTGATTTCATGCCAAAAACTGAGCCAGATGAAAACTGTGAAGAATACCTGTTCTAATGGGCAAACTCTCTTCATTTTGTCATTTAAAGTGCAGCAAAAAGTGTAACTTCAGGCAGAGTTCTATGGTTCTTGTAACCCTAACCCTAGCCAGGCATTTCAATCATGCCAATTTAACAATCATTTGACAGCATTTTTCACCTTTATGAAAATGTGCCTAAACAAGACAGATTCTTAAAGAAGATACATCTCCTAGAGAATTTAAAAACTGTTTCGATTGTTTGAGAGTGATTGTTTTTGGTTTGAGGAAAAAAATCAAATTTGATGATTGGAGGGTTTCTGAGACACCCTGCCGGAATGTACATTTCAAACCCTAGCTAGGGTTAGGGTTAGCATTCCCACACTGGGTAGAAGTTTTTTACTGTCAGTGCTGCATTTCTGGCCCCCCATTATCTTTAGGATGAGTCATAATTTGCTCCTATCTGCACTTTAAGTTTTCGGAGAGTTTTGGTCACCTTGTTGTATACTGCCTCATTCATTGATTTCATCCCAAAAACTGAGCCAGATGAAACGTGTGAAGAATACCTGTTCTAATGGGCAAACTCTCTTCATTTTGTCATTTAAAGTGCAGCTAAAAGTGTAACTTCAGGCAGAGTTCTATGGTTCTTGTAACCCTAACCCTAGCCAGGCATTTCAATTATGCCAATTTAACAATCATTTGACAGCATTTTTCACCTTTATGAAAATGTGCCTAAACAAGACAGATTATTAAAGAAGATACATCTCCTAGAGGTTTTAAAAACTGTTTTGATTGTTTGAGAGTGATTGTTTTTGGTTTGAAGAAAAAAATCAAATTTGATGATTGGAGGGTTTCTGAGACACCCTGCCGGAATGTACATTTCAAACCCTAGCTAGGGTTAGGGTTAGCATTCCCACACTGGGTAGAAGTTTTTTACTGTCAGTGCTGCATTTCTGGCCCCCTGTTATGTTTAGGATGAGTCATAATTTGCTCCTATCTGCACTTTTAGTTTTCGGACAGTTTTGGTCACCTTTTTGTATACTGCCTCATTCATTGATTTCATCCCAAAAACTGAGCCAGATGAAAAGTGTGAAGAATACCTGTTCTAATGGGCAAACTCTCTTCATTTTGTCATTTAAAGTGCAGCTAAAAGTGTAAATGCGGGCAAAATTCTATGGTTCTTGTAACCCTAACCCTAGCCAGGCATTTCAATTATGCCAATTTAACAATCATTTGACAGCATTTTTCACCTTTATGAAAATGTGCCGAAACAAGACAGATTATTAAAGAAGATACATCTCCTAGAGGTTTTAAAAACTGATTTGATTGTTTGAGAGTGATTGTTTTTGGTTTGAGGAAAAAAATGAAATTTGATGATTGGAGGGTTTCTGGGACACCCTGCCGGAATGTACATTTCAAACCCTAGCTAGGGTTAGGGTTAGCATTCCCACACTGGGTAGAAGTTTTTTACTGTCAGTGCTGCATTTCTGGCCCCCTGTTATGTTTAGGATGAGTCATAATTTTCTCCTATCTGCACTTTTAGTTTTCGGACAGTTTTGGTCACCTTTTTGTATACTGCCTCATTCATTGATTTCATCCCAAAAACTGAGCCAGATGAAAAGTGTGAAGAATACCTATTCTAATAGGCAAACTCTCTTCATTTTGTCATTTAAAGTGCAGCTAAAAGTGTAACTTCAGGCAGAGTTCTATGGTTCTTGTAACCCTAACCCTAGCCAGGCATTTCAATCATGCCAATTTAACAATCATTTGACAGCATTTTTCACCTTTATGAAAATGTGCCTAAACAAGACAGATTATTAAAGAAGATACATCTCCTAGAGGTTTTAAAAACTGATTTGATTGTTTGAGAGTGATTGTTTTTGATTTGAGGAAAAAAATCAAATTTGATGATTGGAGGGTTTCTGAGACACCCTGCCGGAATGTACATTTCAAACCCTAGCTAGGGTTAGGGTTAGCATTCCCACACTGGGTAGAAGTTTTTTACTGTCAGTGCTGCATTTCTGGCCCCCCGTTATCTTTAGGATGAGTCATAATTTGCTCCTATCTGCACTTTTAGTTTTCGGAGAGTTTTGGTCACCTTTTTGTATACTGCCTCATTCATTGATTTCATCCCAAAAACTGAGCCAGATGAAAAGTGTGAAGAATACCTGTTCTAATGGGCAAACTCTCTTCATTTTGTCATTTAAAGTGCAGCTAAAAGTGTAACTTCAGGCAGAGTTCTATGGTTCTTGTAACCCTAACCCTAGCCAGGCATTTCAATCATGCCAATTTAACAATCATTTGACAGCATTTTTCACCTTTATGAAAATGTGCCTAAACAAGACAGATTCTTAAAGAAGATACATCTCCTAGAGGTTTTAAAAACTGTTTTGATTGTTTGAGAGTGATTGTTTTTGGTTTGAAGAAAAAAATCAAATTTGATGATTGGAGGGTTTCTGAGACACCCTGCCGGAATGTACATTTGAAACCCTAGCTAGGGTTAGGGTTAGCATTCCCACACTGGGTAGAAGTTTTTTACTGTCAGTGCTGCATTTCTGGCCCCCCATTGTCTTTAGGATGAGTCATAATTTGCTCCTATCTGCACTTTTAGTTTTCGGACAGTTTTGGTCACCTTTTTGTATACTGCCTCATTCATTGATTTCATCCCAAAAACTGAGCCAGATGAAAAGTATGAAGAATACCTGTTCTAATGGGCAAACTCTCTTCATTTTGTCATTTATTGTGCAGCTAAAAGTGTAACTGCGGGCAAAATTCTATGGTTCTTGTAACCCTAACCCTAGCCAGGCATTTCAATCATGCCAATTTAATAATCATTTGACAGCATTTTTCACCTTTATAAAAATGTGCCTGAACAAGACAGATTATTAAAGAAGATACATCTCCTAGAGGTTTTAAAAACTGTTTTGATTGTTTGAGAGTGATTGTTTTTGGTTTGAGGAAAAAAATCAAATTTGATGATTGGAGGGTTTTTGAGACACCCTGCCGGAATGTACATTTCAAACCCTAGCTAGGGTTAGGGTTAGCATTCCCACACTGGGTAGAAGTTTTTTACTGTCAGTGCTGCATTTCTGGCCCCCTGTTATGTTTAGGATGAGTCATAATTTGCTCCTATCTGCACTTTTAGTTTTCGGACAGTTTTGGTCACCTTTTTGTATACTGCCTCATTCATTGATTTCATCCCAAAAACTGAGCCAGATGAAAAGTGTGAAGAATACCTGTTCTAATAGGCAAACTCTCTTCATTTTGTCATTTAAAGTGCAGCTAAAAGTGTAACTGCGGGCAAAATTCTATGGTTCTTGTAACCCTAACCCTAGCCAGGCATTTCAATTATGCCAATTTAACAATCATTTGACAGCATTTTTCACCTTTATGAAAATGTGCCGAAACAAGACAGATTATTAAAGAAGATACATCTCCTAGATGTTTTAAAAACTGATTTGATTATTTGAGAGTGATTGTTTTTGGTTTGAGGAAAAAAATGAAATTTGATGATTGGAGGGTTTCTGGGACACCCTGCCGGAATGTACATTTCAAACCCTAGCTAGGGTTAGGGTTAGCATTCCCACACTGGGTAGAAGTTTTTTACTGTCAGTGCTGCATTTCTGGCCCCCTGTTATGTTTAGGATGAGTCATAATTTGCTCCTATCTGCACTTTTAGTTTTCGGAGAGTTTTGGTCACCTTTTTGTATACTGCCTCATTCATTGATTTCATCCCAAAAACTGAGCCAGATGAAAAGTGTGAAGAATACCTATTCTAATAGGCAAACTCTCTTCATTTTGTCAATTAAAGTGCAGCTAAAAGTGTAACTTCAGGCAGAGTTCTATGGTTCTTGTAACCCTAACCCTAGCCAGGCATTTCAATCATGCCAATTTAACAATCATTTGACAGCATTTTTCACCTTTATGAAAATGTGCCTAAACAAGACAGATTATTAAAGAAGATACATCTCCTAGAGGTTTTAAAAACTGATTTGATTGTTTGAGAGTGATTGTTTTTGGTTTGAGGAAAAAAATGAAATTTGATGATTGGAGGGTTTCTGGGACACCCTGCCGGAATGTACATTTCAAACCCTAGCTAGGGTTAGGGTTAGCATTCCCACACTGGGTAGAAGTTTTTTACTGTCAGTGCTGCATTTCTGGCCCCCTGTTATGTTTAGGATGAGTCATAATTTTCTCCTATCTGCACTTTTAGTTTTCGGACAGTTTTGGTCACCTTTTTGTATACTGCCTCATTCATTGATTTCATCCCAAAAACTGAGCCAGATGAAAAGTGTGAAGAATACCTATTCTAATAGGCAAACTCTCTTCATTTTGTCATTTAAAGTGCAGCTAAAAGTGTAACTTCAGGAAGAGTTCTATGGTTCTTGTAACCCTAACCCTAGCCAGGCATTTCAATCATGCCAATTTAACAATCATTTGACAGCATTTTTCACCTTTATGAAAATGTGCCTAAACAAGACAATTTATTAAAGAAGATACATCTCCTAGAGGTTTTAAAACTGTTTTGATTGTTTGAGAGTGATTGTTTTTGATTTGAGGAAAAAAATCAAATTTGATGATTGGAGGGTTTCTGAGACACCCTGCCGGAATGTACATTTCAAACCCTAGCTAGGGTTAGGGTTAGCATTCCCACACTGGGTAGAAGTTTTTTACTGTCAGTGCTGCATTTCTGGCCCCCCGTTATCTTTAGGATGAGTCATAATTTGCTCCTATCTGCACTTTTAGTTTTCGGAGAGTTTTGGTCACCTTTTTGTATACTGCCTCATTCATTGATTTCATCCCAAAAACTGAGCCAGATGAAAAGTGTGAAGAATACCTGTTCTAATGGGCAAACTCTCTTCATTTTGTCATTTAAAGTGCAGCTAAAAGTGTAACTTCAGGCAGAGTTCTATGGTTCTTGTAACCCTAACCCTAGCCAGGCATTTCAATCATGCCAATTTAACAATCATTTGACAGCATTTTTCACCTTTATGAAAATGTGCCTAAACAAGACAGATTCTTAAAGAAGATACATCTCCTAGAGGTTTTAAAAACTGTTTTGATTGTTTGAGAGTGATTGTTTTTGGTTTGAAGAAAAAAATCAAATTTGATGATTGGAGGGTTTCTGAGACACCCTGCCGGAATGTACATTTGAAACCCTAGCTAGGGTTAGGGTTAGCATTCCCACACTGGGTAGAAGTTTTTTACTGTCAGTGCTGCATTTCTGGCCCCCCATTGTCTTTAGGATGAGTCATAATTTGCTCCTATCTGCACTTTTAGTTTTCGGACAGTTTTGGTCACCTTTTTGTATACTGCCTCATTCATTGATTTCATCCCAAAAACTGAGCCAGATGAAAAGTATGAAGAATACCTGTTCTAATGGGCAAACTCTCTTCATTTTGTCATTTATTGTGCAGCTAAAAGTGTAACTGCGGGCAAAATTCTATGGTTCTTGTAACCCTAACCCTAGCCAGGCATTTCAATCATGCCAATTTAATAATCATTTGACAGCATTTTTCACCTTTATAAAAATGTGCCTGAACAAGACAGATTATTAAAGAAGATACATCTCCTAGAGGTTTTAAAAACTGTTTTGATTGTTTGAGAGTGATTGTTTTTGGTTTGAGGAAAAAAATCAAATTTGATGATTGGAGGGTTTTTGAGACACCCTGCCGGAATGTACATTTCAAACCCTAGCTAGGGTTAGGGTTAGCATTCCCACACTGGGTAGAAGTTTTTTACTGTCAGTGCTGCATTTCTGGCCCCCTGTTATGTTTAGGATGAGTCATAATTTGCTCCTATCTGCACTTTTAGTTTTCGGACAGTTTTGGTCACCTTTTTGTATACTGCCTCATTCATTGATTTCATCCCAAAAACTGAGCCAGATGAAAAGTGTGAAGAATACCTGTTCTAATAGGCAAACTCTCTTCATTTTGTCATTTAAAGTGCAGCTAAAAGTGTAACTGCGGGCAAAATTCTATGGTTCTTGTAACCCTAACCCTAGCCAGGCATTTCAATTATGCCAATTTAACAATCATTTGACAGCATTTTTCACCTTTATGAAAATGTGCCGAAACAAGACAGATTATTAAAGAAGATACATCTCCTAGATGTTTTAAAAACTGATTTGATTATTTGAGAGTGATTGTTTTTGGTTTGAGGAAAAAAATGAAATTTGATGATTGGAGGGTTTCTGGGACACCCTGCCGGAATGTACATTTCAAACCCTAGCTAGGGTTAGGGTTAGCATTCCCACACTGGGTAGAAGTTTTTTACTGTCAGTGCTGCATTTCTGGCCCCCTGTTATGTTTAGGATGAGTCATAATTTGCTCCTATCTGCACTTTTAGTTTTCGGAGAGTTTTGGTCACCTTTTTGTATACTGCCTCATTCATTGATTTCATCCCAAAAACTGAGCCAGATGAAAAGTGTGAAGAATACCTATTCTAATAGGCAAACTCTCTTCATTTTGTCAATTAAAGTGCAGCTAAAAGTGTAACTTCAGGCAGAGTTCTATGGTTCTTGTAACCCTAACCCTAGCCAGGCATTTCAATCATGCCAATTTAACAATCATTTGACAGCATTTTTCACCTTTATGAAAATGTGCCTAAACAAGACAGATTATTAAAGAAGATACATCTCCTAGAGGTTTTAAAAACTGATTTGATTGTTTGAGAGTGATTGTTTTTGGTTTGAGGAAAAAAATGAAATTTGATGATTGGAGGGTTTCTGGGACACCCTGCCGGAATGTACATTTCAAACCCTAGCTAGGGTTAGGGTTAGCATTCCCACACTGGGTAGAAGTTTTTTACTGTCAGTGCTGCATTTCTGGCCCCCTGTTATGTTTAGGATGAGTCATAATTTTCTCCTATCTGCACTTTTAGTTTTCGGACAGTTTTGGTCACCTTTTTGTATACTGCCTCATTCATTGATTTCATCCCAAAAACTGAGCCAGATGAAAAGTGTGAAGAATACCTATTCTAATAGGCAAACTCTCTTCATTTTGTCATTTAAAGTGCAGCTAAAAGTGTAACTTCAGGAAGAGTTCTATGGTTCTTGTAACCCTAACCCTAGCCAGGCATTTCAATCATGCCAATTTAACAATCATTTGACAGCATTTTTCACCTTTATGAAAATGTGCCTAAACAAGACAATTTATTAAAGAAGATACATCTCCTAGAGGTTTTAAAACTGTTTTGATTGTTTGAGAGTGATTGTTTTTGATTTGAGGAAAAAAATCAAATTTGATGATTGGAGGGTTTCTGAGACACCCTGCCGGAATGTACATTTCAAACCCTAGCTAGGGTTAGGGTTAGCATTCCCACACTGGGTAGAAGTTTTTTACTGTCAGTGCTGCATTTCTGGCCCCCCGTTATCTTTAGGATGAGTCATAATTTGCTCCTATCTGCACTTTTAGTTTTCGGAGAGTTTTGGTCACCTTTTTGTATACTGCCTCATTCATTGATTTCATCCCAAAAACTGAGCCAGATGAAAAGTGTGAAGAATACCTGTTCTAATGGGCAAACTCTCTTCATTTTGTCATTTAAAGTGCAGCTAAAAGTGTAACTTCAGGCAGAGTTCTATGGTTCTTGTAACCCTAACCCTAGCCAGGCATTTCAATCATGCCAATTTAACAATCATTTGACAGCATTTTTCACCTTTATGAAAATGTGCCTAAACAAGACAGATTCTTAAAGAAGATACATCTCCTAGAGGTTTTAAAAACTGTTTTGATTTTTTGAGAGTGATTGTTTTTGGTTTGAGGAAAAAAATCAAATTTGATGATTGGAGGGTTTCTGAGACACCCTGCCGGAATGTACATTTCAAACCCTAGCTAGGGTTAGGGTTAGCATTCCCACACTAGGTAGAAGTTTTTTACTGTCAGTGTTGCATTTCTGGCCCCCTGTTATGTTTAGGATGAGTCATAATTTGCTCCTATCTGCACTTTTAGTTTTCGGACAGTTTTGGTCACCTTTTTGTATACTGCCTCATTCATTGATTTCATCCCAAAAACTGAGCCAGATGAAAAGTGTGAAGAATACCTGTTCTAATGGGCAAACTCTCTTCATTTTGTCATTTAAAGTGCAGCTAAAAGTGTAACTTCAGGCAGAGTTCTATGGTTCTTGTAACCCTAACCCTAGCCAGGCATTTCAATCATGCCAATTTAACAATCATTTGACAGCATTTTTCACCTTTATGAAAATGTGCCTAAACAAGACAGATTCTTAAAGAAGATACATCTCCTAGAGGTTTTAAAAACTGTTTTGATTGTTTGAGAGTGATTGTTTTTGGTTTGAGGAAAAAAATCAAATTTGATGATTGGAGGGTTTCTGAGACACCCTGCCGGAATGTACATTTCAAACCCTAGCTAGGGTTAGGGTTAGCATTCCCACACTGGGTAGAAGTTTTTTACTGTCAGTGCTGCATTTCTGGCCCCCCATTATCTTTAGGATGAGTCATAATTTGCTCCTATCTGCACTTTTAGTTTTCGGACAGTTTTGGTCACCTTTTTGTATACTGCCTCATTCATTGATTTCATCCCAAAAACTGAGCCAGATGAAAAGTGTGAAGAATACCTGTTCTAATGGGCAAACTCTCTTCATTTTGTCATTTATTGTGCAGCTAAAAGTGTAACTGCGGGCAAAATTCTATGGTTCTTGTAACCCTAACCCTAGCCAGGCATTTCAATCATGCCAATTTAATAATCATTTGACAGCATTTTTCACCTTTATAAAATTGTGCCTGAACAAGACAGATTATTAAAGAAGATACATCTCCTAGATGTTTTAAAAACTGATTTGATTATTTGAGAGTGATTGTTTTTGGTTTGAGGAAAAAAATGAAATTTGATGATTGGAGGGTTTCTGGGACACCCTGCCGGAATGTACATTTCAAACCCTAGCTAGGGTTAGGGTTAGCATTCCCACACTGGGTAGAAGTTTTTTACTGTCAGTGCTGCATTTCTGGACCCCTGTTATGTTTAGGATGAGTCATAATTTGCTCCTATCTGCACTTTTAGTTTTCGGACAGTTTTGGTCACCTTTTTGTATACTGCCTCATTCATTGATTTCATCCCAAAAACTGAGCCAGATGAAAAGTGTGAAGAATACCTATTCTAATAGGCAAACTCTCTTCATTTTGTCATTTAAAGTGCAGCTAAAAGTGTAACTTTAGGCAGAGTTCTATGGTTCTTGTAACCCTAACCCTAGCCAGGCATTTCAATCATGCCAATTTAACAATCATTTGACAGCATTTTTCACCTTTATGAAAATGTGCCTAAACAAGACAGATTATTAAAGAAGATACATCTCCTAGAGGTTTTAAAAACTGATTTGATTGTTTGAGAGTGATTGTTTTTGGTTTGAGGAAAAAAATGAAATTTGATGATTGGAGGGTTTCTGGGACACCCTGCCGGAATGTACATTTCAAACCCTAGCTAGGGTTAGGGTTAGGGTTAGCATTCCCACACTGGGTAGAAGTTTTTTACTGTCAGTGCTGCATTTCTGGCCCCCTGTTATGTTTAGGATGAGTCATAATTTGCTCCTATCTGCACTTTTAGTTTTCGGAGAGTTTTGGTCACCTTTTTGTATACTGCTTCATTCATTGATTTCATCCCAAAAACTGAGCCAGATGAAAAGTGTGAAGAATACCTATTCTAATAGGCAAACTCTCTTCATTTTGTCATTTAAAGTGCAGCTAAAAGTGTAACTTCAGGCAGAGTTCTATAGTTCTTGTAACCCTAACCCTAGCCAGGCATTTCAATCATGCCAATTTAACAATCATTTGACAGCATTTTTCACCTTTATGAAAATGTGCCTAAACAAGACAGATTATTAAAGAAGATACATCTCCTAGAGATTTTAAAAACTGTTTTGATTGTTTGAGAGTGATTGTTTTTGGTTTGAGGAAAAAAATCAAATTTGATGATTGGAGGGTTTCTGAGACACCTTGCCGGAATGTACATTTCAAACCCTAGCTAGGGTTAGGGTTAGCATTCCCACACTGGGTAGAAGTTTTTTACTGTCAGTGCTGCATTTCTGGCCCCCCGTTATCTTTAGGATGAGTCATAATTTGCTCCTATCTGCACTTTTAGTTTTCGGAGAGTTTTGGTCACCTTTTTGTATACTGCCTCATTCATTGATTTCATCCCAAAAACTGAGCCAGATGAAAAGTGTGAAGAATACCTGTTCTAATGGGCAAACTCTCTTCATTTTGTCATTTAAAGTGCAGCTAAAAGTGTAACTTCAGGCAGAGTTCTATGGTTCTTGTAACCCTAACCCTAGCCAGGCATTTCAATCATGCCAATTTAACAATCATTTGACAGCATTTTTCACCTTTATGAAAATGTGCCTAAACAAGACAGATTCTTAAAGAAGATACATCTCCTAGAGGTTTTAAAAACTGTTTTGATTGTTTGAGAGTGATTGTTTTTGGTTTGAGGAAAAAAATCAAATTTGATGATTGGAGGGTTTCTGAGACACCCTGCCGGAATGTACATTTCAAACCCTAGCTAGGGTTAGGGTTAGCATTCCCACACTGGGTAGAAGTTTTTTACTGTCAGTGCTGCATTTCTGGCCCCCCGTTATCTTTAGGATGAGTCATAATTTGCTCCTATCTGCACTTTTAGTTTTCGGAGAGTTTTGGTCACCTTTTTGTATACTGCCTCATTCATTGATTTCATCCCAAAAACTGAGCCAGATGAAAAGTGTGAAGAATACCTGTTCTAATGGGCAAACTCTCTTCATTTTGTCATTTAAAGTGCAGCTAAAAGTGTAACTTCAGGCAGAGTTCTATGGTTCTTGTAACCCTAACCCTAGCCAGGCATTTCAATCATGCCAATTTAACAATCATTTGACAGCATTTTTCACCTTTATGAAAATGTGCCTAAACAAGACAATTTATTAAAGAAGATACATCTCCTAGAGGTTTTAAAACTGTTTTGATTGTTTGAGAGTGATTGTTTTTGATTTGAGGAAAAAAATCAAATTTGATGATTGGAGGGTTTCTGAGACACCCTGCCGGAATGTACATTTCAAACCCTAGCTAGGGTTAGGGTTAGCATTCCCACACTGGGTAGAAGTTTTTTACTGTCAGTGCTGCATTTCTGGCCCCCCGTTATCTTTAGGATGAGTCATAATTTGCTCCTATCTGCACTTTTAGTTTTCGGAGAGTTTTGGTCACCTTTTTGTATACTGCCTCATTCATTGATTTCATCCCAAAAACTGAGCCAGATGAAAAGTGTGAAGAATACCTGTTCTAATGGGCAAACTCTCTTCATTTTGTCATTTAAAGTGCAGCTAAAAGTGTAACTTCAGGCAGAGTTCTATGGTTCTTGTAACCCTAACCCTAGCCAGGCATTTCAATCATGCCAATTTAACAATCATTTGACAGCATTTTTCACCTTTATGAAAATGTGCCTAAACAAGACAGATTCTTAAAGAAGATACATCTCCTAGAGGTTTTAAAAACTGTTTTGATTGTTTGAGAGTGATTGTTTTTGGTTTGAGGAAAAAAATCAAATTTGATGATTGGAGGGTTTCTGAGACACCCTGCCGGAATGTACATTTCAAACCCTAGCTAGGGTTAGGGTTAGCATTCCCACACTGGGTAGAAGTTTTTTACTGTCAGTGCTGCATTTCTGGCCCCCCATTATCTTTAGGATGAGTCATAATTTGCTCCTATCTGCACTTTAAGTTTTCGGAGAGTTTTGGTCACCTTGTTGTATACTGCCTCATTCATTGATTTCATCCCACAAACTGAGCCAGATGAAACGTGTGAAGAATACCTGTTCTAATGGGCAAACTCTCTTCATTTTGTCATTTAAAGTGCAGCTAAAAGTGTAACTTCAGGCAGAGTTCTATGGTTCTTGTAACCCTAACCCTAGCCAGGCATTTCAATTATGCCAATTTAACAATCATTTGACAGCATTTTTCACCTTTATGAAAATGTGCCTAAACAAGACAGATTATTAAAGAAGATACATCTCCTAGAGGTTTTAAAAACTGTTTTGATTGTTTGAGAGTGATTGTTTTTGGTTTGAAGAAAAAAATCAAATTTGATGATTGGAGGGTTTCTGAGACACCCTGCCGGAATGTACATTTCAAACCCTAGCTAGGGTTAGGGTTAGCATTCCCACACTGGGTAGAAGTTTTTTACTGTCAGTGCTGCATTTCTGGCCCCCCATTATCTTTAGGATGAGTCATAATTTGCTCCTATCTGCACTTTAAGTTTTCGGAGAGTTTTGGTCACCTTGTTGTATACTGCCTCATTCATTGATTTCATCCCAAAAACTGAGCCAGATGAAACGTGTGAAGAATACCTGTTCTAATGGGCAAACTCTCTTCATTTTGTCATTTAAAGTGCAGCTAAAAGTGTAACTTCAGGCAGAGTTCTATGGTTCTTGTAACCCTAACCCTAGCCAGGCATTTCAATTATGCCAATTTAACAATCATTTGACAGCATTTTTCACCTTTATGAAAATGTGCCTAAACAAGACAGATTATTAAAGAAGATACATCTCCTAGAGGTTTTAAAAACTGTTTTGATTGTTTGAGAGTGATTGTTTTTGGTTTGAAGAAAAAAATCAAATTTGATGATTGGAGGGTTTCTGAGACACCCTGCCGGAATGTACATTTCAAACCCTAGCTAGGGTTAGGGTTAGCATTCCCACACTGGGTAGAAGTTTTTTACTGTCAGTGCTGCATTTCTGGCCCCCCGTTATCTTTAGGATGAGTCATAATTTGCTCCTATCTGCACTTTTAGTTTTCGGAGAGTTTTGGTCACCTTTTTGTATACTGCCTCATTCATTGATTTCATCCCACAAACTGAGCCAGATGAAAAGTGTGAAGAATACCTGTTCTAATGGGCAAACTCTCTTCATTTTGTCATTTAAAGTGCAGCTAAAAGTGTAACTTCAGGCAGAGTTCTATGGTTCTTGTAACCCTAACCCTAGCCAGGCATTTCAATCATGCCAATTTAACAATCATTTGACAGCATTTTTCACCTTTATGAAAATGTGCCTAAACAAGACAGATTCTTAAAGAAGATACATCTCCTAGAGGTTTTAAAAACTGTTTTGATTGTTTGAGAGTGATTGTTTTTGGTTTGAGGAAAAAAATCAAATTTGATGATTGGAGGGTTTCTGAGACACCCTGCCGGAATGTACATTTCAAACCCTAGCTAGGGTTAGGGTTAGCATTCCCACACTGGGTAGAAGTTTTTTACTGTCAGTGCTGCATTTCTGGCCCCCCATTATCTTTAGGATGAGTCATAATTTGCTCCTATCTGCACTTTAAGTTTTCGGAGAGTTTTGGTCACCTTGTTGTATACTGCCTCATTCATTGATTTCATCCCAAAAACTGAGCCAGATGAAACGTGTGAAGAATACCTGTTCTAATGGGCAAACTCTCTTCATTTTGTCATTTAAAGTGCAGCTAAAAGTGTAACTTCAGGCAGAGTTCTATGGTTCTTGTAACCCTAACCCTAGCCAGGCATTTCAATTATGCCAATTTAACAATCATTTGACAGCATTTTTCACCTTTATGAAAATGTGCCTAAACAAGACAGATTATTAAAGAAGATACATCTCCTAGAGGTTTTAAAAACTGTTTTGATTGTTTGAGAGTGATTGTTTTTGGTTTGAAGAAAAAAATCAAATTTGATGATTGGAGGGTTTCTGAGACACCTTGCCGGAATGTACATTTCAAACCCTAGCTAGGGTTAGGGTTAGCATTCCCACACTGGGTAGAAGTTTTTTACTGTCAGTGCTGCATTTCTGGCCCCCCGTTATCTTTAGGATGAGTCATAATTTGCTCCTATCTGCACTTTTAGTTTTCGGAGAGTTTTGGTCACCTTTTTGTATACTGCTTCATTCATTGATTTCATCCCAACAACTGAGCCAGATGAAAAGTGTGAAGAATACCTATTCTAATAGGCAAACTCTCTTCATTTTGTCATTTAATGTGCAGCTAAAAGTGTAACTTCAGGCAGAGTTCTATGGTTCTTGTAACCCTAACCCTAGCCAGGCATTTCAATCATGCCAATTTAACAATCATTTGACAGCATTTTTCACCTTTATGAGAATGTGCCTAAACAAGACAGATTATTAAAGAAGATACATCTCCTAGAGATTTTAAAAACTGTTTTGATTGTTTGAGAGTGATTGTTTTTGGTTTGAGGAAAAAAATCAAATTTGATGATTGGAGGGTTTCTGAGACACCTTGCCGGAATGTACATTTCAAACCCTAGCTAGGGTTAGGGTTAGCATTCCCACACTGGGTAGAAGTTTTTTACTGTCAGTGCTGCATTTCTGGCCCCCCGTTATCTTTAGGATGAGTCATAATTTGCTCCTATCTGCACTTTTATTTTTCGGAGAGTTTTGGTCACCTTTTTGTATACTGCCTCATTCATTGATTTCATCCCAAAAACTGAGCCAGATGAAAAGTGTGAAGAATACCTGTTCTAATGGGCAAACTCTCTTCATTTTGTCATTTAAAGTGCAGCTAAAAGTGTAACTTCAGGCAGAGTTCTATGGTTCTTGTAACCCTAACCCTAGCCAGGCATTTCAATCATGCCAATTTAACAATCATTTGACAGCATTTTTCACCTTTATGAAAATGTGCCTAAACAAGACAGATTCTTAAAGAAGATACATCTCCTAGAGGTTTTAAAAACTGTTTTGATTGTTTGAGAGTGATTGTTTTTGGTTTGAAGAAAAAAATCAAATTTGATGATTGGAGGGTTTCTGAGACACCTTGCCGGAATGTACATTTCAAACCCTAGCTAGGGTTAGGGTTAGCATTCCCACACTGGGTAGAAGTTTTTTACTGTCAGTGCTGCATTTCTGGCCCCCCGTTATCTTTAGGATGAGTCATAATTTGCTCCTATCTGCACTTTTAGTTTTCGGAGAGTTTTGGTCACCTTTTTGTATACTGCTTCATTCATTGATTTCATCCCAACAACTGAGCCAGATGAAAAGTGTGAAGAATACCTATTCTAATAGGCAAACTCTCTTCATTTTGTCATTTAAAGTGCAGCTAAAAGTGTAACTTCAGGCAGAGTTCTATGGTTCTTGTAACCCTAACCCTAGCCAGGCATTTCAATCATGCCAATTTAACAATCATTTGACAGCATTTTTCACCTTTATGAGAATGTGCCTAAACAAGACAGATTATTAAAGAAGATACATCTCCTAGAGATTTTAAAAACTGTTTTGATTGTTTGAGAGTGATTGTTTTTGGTTTGAGGAAAAAAATCAAATTTGATGATTGGAGGGTTTCTGAGACACCTTGCCGGAATGTACATTTCAAACCCTAGCTAGGGTTAGGGTTAGCATTCCCACACTGGGTAGAAGTTTTTTACTGTCAGTGCTGCATTTCTGGCCCCCCGTTATCTTTAGGATGAGTCATAATTTGCTCCTATCTGCACTTTTATTTTTCGGAGAGTTTTGGTCACCTTTTTGTATACTGCCTCATTCATTGATTTCATCCCAAAAACTGAGCCAGATGAAAAGTGTGAAGAATACCTGTTCTAATGGGCAAACTCTCTTCATTTTGTCATTTAAAGTGCAGCTAAAAGTGTAACTTCAGGCAGAGTTCTATGGTTCTTGTAACCCTAACCCTAGCCAGGCATTTCAATCATGCCAATTTAACAATCATTTGACAGCATTTTTCACCTTTATGAAAATGTGCCTAAACAAGACAGATTCTTAAAGAAGATACATCTCCTAGAGGTTTTAAAAACTGTTTTGATTGTTTGAGAGTGATTGTTTTTGGTTTGAGGAAAAAAATCAAATTTGATGATTGGAGGGTTTCTGAGACACCCTGCCGGAATGTACATTTCAAACCCTAGCTAGGGTTAGGGTTAGCATTCCCACACTGGGTAGAAGTTTTTTACTGTCAGTGCTGCATTTCTGGCCCCCCGTTATCTTTAGGATGAGTCATAATTTGCTCCTATCTGCACTTTTAGTTTTCGGAGAGTTTTGGTCACCTTTTTGTATACTGCCTCATTCATTGATTTCATCCCAAAAACTGAGCCAGATGAAAAGTGTGAAGAATACCTGTTCTAATGGGCAAACTCTCTTCATTTTGTCATTTAAAGTGCAGCTAAAAGTGTAACTTCAGGCAGAGTTCTATGGTTCTTGTAACCCTAACCCTAGCCAGGCATTTCAATCATGCCAATTTAACAATCATTTGACAGCATTTTTCACCTTTATGAAAATGTGCCTAAACAAGACAGATTATTAAAGAAGATACATCTCCTAGAGGTTTTAAAAACTGTTTTGATTGTTTGAGAGTGATTGTTTTTGGTTTGAGGAAAAAAATCAAATTAGATGATTGGAGGGTTTCTGAGACACCCTGCCGGAATGTACATTTCAAACCCTAGCTAGGGTTAGGGTTAGCATTCCCACACTGGGTAGAAGTTTTTTACTGTCAGTGCTGCATTTCTGGCCCCCCATTATCTTTAGGATGAGTCATAATTTGCTCCTATCTGCACTTTAAGTTTTTGGAGAGTTTTGGTCACCTTGTTGTATACTGCCTCATTCATTGATTTCATCCCACAAACTGAGCCAGATGAAACGTGTGAAGAATACCTGTTCTAATGGGCAAACTCTCTTCATTTTGTCATTTAAAGTGCAGCTAAAAGTGTAACTTCAGGCAGAGTTCTATGGTTCTTGTAACCCTAACCCTAGCCAGGCATTTCAATTATGCCAATTTAACAATCATTTGACAGCATTTTTCACCTTTATGAAAATGTGCCTAAACAAGACAGATTATTAAAGAAGATACATCTCCTAGAGGTTTTAAAAACTGTTTTGATTGTTTGAGAGTGATTGTTTTTGGTTTGAAGAAAAAAATCAAATTTGATGATTGGAGGGTTTCTGAGACACCCTGCCGGAATGTACATTTCAAACCCTAGCTAGGGTTAGGGTTAGCATTCCCACACTGGGTAGAAGTTTTTTACTGTCAGTGCTGCATTTCTGGCCCCCCATTATCTTTAGGATGAGTCATAATTTGCTCCTATCTGCACTTTAAGTTTTCGGAGAGTTTTGGTCACCTTGTTGTATACTGCCTCATTCATTGATTTCATCCCAAAAAATGAGCCAGATGAAACGTGTGAAGAATACCTGTTCTAATGGGCAAACTCTCTTCATTTTGTCATTTAAAGTGCAGCTAAAAGTGTAACTTCAGGCAGAGTTCTATGGTTCTTGTAACCCTAACCCTAGCCAGGCATTTCAATTATGCCAATTTAACAATCATTTGACAGCATTTTTCACCTTTATGAAAATGTGCCTAAACAAGACAGATTATTAAAGAAGATACATCTCCTAGAGGTTTTAAAAACTGTTTTGATTGTTTGAGAGTGATTGTTTTTGGTTTGAAGAAAAAAATCAAATTTGATGATTGGAGGGTTTCTGAGACACCCTGCCGGAATGTACATTTCAAACCCTAGCTAGGGTTAGGGTTAGCATTCCCACAGTGGGTAGAAGTTTTTTACTGTCAGTGCTGCATTTCTGGCCCCCCGTTATCTTTAGGATGAGTCATAATTTGCTCCTATCTGCACTTTTAGTTTTCGGAGAGTTTTGGTCACCTTTTTGTATACTGCCTCATTCATTGATTTCATGCCAAAAACTGAGCCAGATGAAAACTGTGAAGAATACCTGTTCTAATGGGCAAACTCTCTTCATTTTGACATTTAAAGTGCAGCAAAAAGTGTAACTTCAGGCAGAGTTCTATGGTTCTTGTAACCCTAACCCTAGCCAGGCATTTCAATCATGCCAATTTAACAATCATTTGACAGCATTTTTCACCTTTATGAAAATGTGCCTAAACAAGACAGATTCTTAAAGAAGATACATCTCCTAGAGAATTTAAAAACTGTTTCGATTGTTTGAGAGTGATTGTTTTTGGTTTGAGGAAAAAAATCAAATTTGATGATTGGAGGGTTTCTGAGACACCCTGCCGGAATGTACATTTCAAACCCTAGCTAGGGTTAGGGTTAGCATTCCCACACTGGGTAGAAGTTTTTTACTGTCAGTGCTGCATTTCTGGCCCCCCATTATCTTTAGGATGAGTCATAATTTGCTCCTATCTGCACTTTAAGTTTTCGGAGAGTTTTGGTCACCTTGTTGTATACTGCCTCATTCATTGATTTCATCCCAAAAACTGAGCCAGATGAAACGTGTGAAGAATACCTGTTCTAATGGGCAAACTCTCTTCATTTTGTCATTTAAAGTGCAGCTAAAAGTGTAACTTCAGGCAGAGTTCTATGGTTCTTGTAACCCTAACCCTAGCCAGGCATTTCAATTATGCCAATTTAACAATCATTTGACAGCATTTTTCACCTTTATGAAAATGTGCCTAAACAAGACAGATTATTAAAGAAGATACATCTCCTAGAGGTTTTAAAAACTGTTTTGATTGTTTGAGAGTGATTTGTTTTGGTTTGAAGAAAAAAATCAAATTTGATGATTGGAGGGTTTCTGAGACACCCTGCCGGAATGTACATTTCAAACCCTAGCTAGGGTTAGGGTTAGCATTCCCACACTGGGTAGAAGTTTTTTACTGTCAGTGCTGCATTTCTGGCCCCCCGTTATCTTTAGGATGAGTCATAATTTGCTCCTATCTGCACTTTTAGTTTTCGGAGAGTTTTGGTCACCTTTTTGTATACTGCCTCATTCATTGATTTCATCCCAAAAACTGAGCCAGATGAAAAGTGTGAAGAATACCTGTTCTAATGGGCAAACTCTCTTCATTTTGTCATTTAAAGTGCAGCTAAAAGTGTAACTTCAGGCAGAGTTCTATGGTTCTTGTAACCCTAACCCTAGCCAGGCATTTCAATCATGCCAATTTAACAATCATTTGACAGCATTTTTCACCTTTATGAAAATGTGCCTAAACAAGACAGATTCTTAAAGAAGATACATCTCCTAGAGGTTTTAAAAACTGTTTTGATTGTTTGAGAGTGATTGTTTTTGGTTTGAGGAAAAAAATCAAATTTGATGATTGGAGGGTTTCTGGGACACCCTGCCGGAATGTACATTTCAAACCCTAGCTAGGGTTAGGGTTAGCATTCCAACACTGGGTAGAAGTTTTTTACTGTCAGTGCTGCATTTCTGGCCCCCTGTTATGTTTAGGATGAGTCATAATTTTCTCCTATCTGCACTTTTAGTTTTCGGACAGTTTTGGTCACCTTTTTGTATACTGCCTCATTCATTGATTTCATCCCAAAAACTGAGCCAGATGAAAAGTGTGAAGAATACCTATTCTAATAGGCAAACTCTCTTCATTTTGTCATTTAAAGTGCAGCTAAAAGTGTAACTTCAGGCAGAGTTCTATGGTTCTTGTAACCCTAACCCTAGCCAGGCATTTCAATCATGCCAATTTAACAATCATTTGACAGCATTTTTCACCTTTATGAAAATGTGCCTAAACAAGACAATTTATTAAAGAAGATACATCTCCTAGAGGTTTTAAAACTGTTTTGATTGTTTGAGAGTGATTGTTTTTGATTTGAGGAAAAAAATCAAATTTGATGATTGGAGGGTTTCTGAGACACCCTGCCGGAATGTACATTTCAAACCCTAGCTAGGGTTAGGGTTAGCATTCCCACACTGGGTAGAAGTTTTTTACTGTCAGTGCTGCATTTCTGGCCCCCCGTTATCTTTAGGATGAGTCATAATTTGCTCCTATCTGCACTTTTAGTTTTCGGAGAGTTTTGGTCACCTTTTTGTATACTGCCTCATTCATTGATTTCATCCCAAAAACTGAGCCAGATGAAAAGTGTGAAGAATACCTGTTCTAATGGGCAAACTCTCTTCATTTTGTCATTTAAAGTGCAGCTAAAAGTGTAACTTCAGGCAGAGTTCTATGGTTCTTGTAACCCTAACCCTAGCCAGGCATTTCAATCATGCCAATTTAACAATCATTTGACAGCATTTTTCACCTTTATGAAAATGTGCCTAAACAAGACAGATTCTTAAAGAAGATACATCTCCTAGAGGTTTTAAAAACTGTTTTGATTGTTTGAGAGTGATTGTTTTTGGTTTGAGGAAAAAAATCAAATTTGATGATTGGAGGGTTTCTGAGACACCCTGCCGGAATGTACATTTCAAACCCTAGCTAGGGTTAGGGTTAGCATTCCCACACTGGGTAGAAGTTTTTTACTGTCAGTGCTGCATTTCTGGCCCCCCATTATCTTTAGGATGAGTCATAATTTGCTCCTATCTGCACTTTAAGTTTTCGGAGAGTTTTGGTCACCTTGTTGTATACTGCCTCATTCATTGATTTCATCCCACAAACTGAGCCAGATGAAACGTGTGAAGAATATCTGTTCTAATGGGCAAACTCTCTTCATTTTGTCATTTAAAGTGCAGCTAAAAGTGTAACTTCAGGCAGAGTTCTATGGTTCTTGTAACCCTAACCCTAGCCAGGCATTTCAATTATGCCAATTTAACAATCATTTGACAGCATTTTTCACCTTTATGAAAATGTGCCTAAACAAGACAGATTATTAAAGAAGATACATCTCCTAGAGGTTTTAAAAACTGTTTTGATTGTTTGAGAGTGATTGTTTTTGGTTTGAAGAAAAAAATCAAATTTGATGATTGGAGGGTTTCTGAGACACCCTGCCGGAATGTACATTTCAAACCCTAGCTAGGGTTAGGGTTAGCATTCCCACACTGGGTAGAAGTTTTTTACTGTCAGTGCTGCATTTCTGGCCCCCCATTATCTTTAGGATGAGTCATAATTTGCTCCTATCTGCACTTTAAGTTTTCGGAGAGTTTTGGTCACCTTGTTGTATACTGCCTCATTCATTGATTTCATCCCAAAAACTGAGCCAGATGAAACGTGTGAAGAATACCTGTTCTAATGGGCAAACTCTCTTCATTTTGTCATTTAAAGTGCAGCTAAAAGTGTAACTTCAGGCAGAGTTCTATGGTTCTTGTAACCCTAACCCTAGCCAGGCATTTCAATTATGCCAATTTAACAATCATTTGACAGCATTTTTCACCTTTATGAAAATGTGCCTAAACAAGACAGATTATTAAAGAAGATACATCTCCTAGAGGTTTTAAAAACTGTTTTGATTGTTTGAGAGTGATTGTTTTTGGTTTGAAGAAAAAAATCAAATTTGATGATTGGAGGGTTTCTGAGACACCCTGCCGGAATGTACATTTCAAACCCTAGCTAGGGTTAGGGTTAGCATTCCCACAGTGGGTAGAAGTTTTTTACTGTCAGTGCTGCATTTCTGGCCCCCCGTTATCTTTAGGATGAGTCATAATTTGCTCCTATCTGCACTTTTAGTTTTCGGAGAGTTTTGGTCACCTTTTTGTATACTGCCTCATTCATTGATTTCATGCCAAAAACTGAGCCAGATGAAAACTGTGAAGAATACCTGTTCTAATGGGCAAACTCTCTTCATTTTGTCATTTAAAGTGCAGCAAAAAGTGTAACTTCAGGCAGAGTTCTATGGTTCTTGTAACCCTAACCCTAGCCAGGCATTTCAATCATGCCAATTTAACAATCATTTGACAGCATTTTTCACCTTTATGAAAATGTGCCTAAACAAGACAGATTCTTAAAGAAGATACATCTCCTAGAGAATTTAAAAACTGTTTCGATTGTTTGAGAGTGATTGTTTTTGGTTTGAGGAAAAAAATCAAATTTGATGATTGGAGGGTTTCTGAGACACCCTGCCGGAATGTACATTTCAAACCCTAGCTAGGGTTAGGGTTAGCATTCCCACACTGGGTAGAAGTTTTTTACTGTCAGTGCTGCATTTCTGGCCCCCCATTATCTTTAGGATGAGTCATTATTTGCTCCTATCTGCACTTTAAGTTTTCGGAGAGTTTTGGTCACCTTGTTGTATACTGCCTCATTCATTGATTTCATCCCAAAAACTGAGCCAGATGAAACGTGTGAAGAATACCTGTTCTAATGGGCAAACTCTCTTCATTTTGTCATTTAAAGTGCAGCTAAAAGTGTAACTTCAGGCAGAGTTCTATGGTTCTTGTAACCCTAACCCTAGCCAGGCATTTCAATTATGCCAATTTAACAATCATTTGACAGCATTTTTCACCTTTATGAAAATGTGCCTAAACAAGACAGATTATTAAAGAAGATACATCTCCTAGAGGTTTTAAAAACTGTTTTGATTGTTTGAGAGTGATTGTTTTTGGTTTGAAGAAAAAAATCAAATTTGATGATTGGAGGGTTTCTGAGACACCCTGCCGGAATGTACATTTCAAACCCTAGCTAGGGTTAGGGTTAGCATTCCCACACTGGGTAGAAGTTTTTTACTGTCAGTGCTGCATTTCTGGCCCCCCGTTATCTTTAGGATGAGTCATAATTTGCTCCTATCTGCACTTTTAGTTTTCGGAGAGTTTTGGTCACCTTTTTGTATACTGCCTCATTCATTGATTTCATCCCAAAAACTGAGCCAGATGAAAAGTGTGAAGAATACCTGTTCTAATGGGCAAACTCTCTTCATTTTGTCATTTAAAGTGCAGCTAAAAGTGTAACTTCAGGCAGAGTTCTATGGTTCTTGTAACCCTAACCCTAGCCAGGCATTTCAATCATGCCAATTTAACAATCATTTGACAGCATTTTTCACCTTTATGAAAATGTGCCTAAACAAGACAATTTAATAAAGAAGATACATCTCCTAGAGGTTTTAAAACTGTTTTGATTGTTTGAGAGTGATTGTTTTTGATTTGAGGAAAAAAATCAAATTTGATGATTGGAGGGTTTCTGAGACACCCTGCCGGAATGTACATTTCAAACCCTAGCTAGGGTTAGGGTTAGCATTCCCACACTGGGTAGAAGTTTTTTACTGTCAGTGCTGCATTTCTGGCCCCCCGTTATCTTTAGGATGAGTCATAATTTGCTCCTATCTGCACTTTTAGTTTTCGGAGAGTTTTGGTCACCTTTTTGTATACTGCCTCATTCATTGATTTCATCCCAAAAACTGAGCCAGATGAAAACTGTGAAGAATACCTGTTCTAATGGGCAAACTCTCTTCATTTTGTCATTTAAAGTGCAGCTAAAAGTGTAACTTCAGGCAGAGTTCTATGGTTCTTGTAACCCTAACCCTAGCCAGGCATTTCAATCATGCCAATTTAACAATCATTTGACAGCATTTTTCACCTTTATGAAAATGTGCCTAAACAAGACAGATTCTTAAAGAAGATACATCTCCTAGAGGTTTTAAAAACTGATTTGATTGTTTGAGAGTGATTGTTTTTGGTTTGAGGAAAAAAATGAAATTTGATGATTGGAGTGTTTCTGGGACACCCTGCCGGAATGTACATTTCAAACCCTAGCTAGGGTTAGGGTTAGCATTCCCACACTGGGTAGAAGTTTTTTACTGTCAGTGCTGCATTTCTGGCCCCCTGTTATGTTTAGGATGAGTCATAATTTTCTCCTATCTGCACTTTTAGTTTTCGGACAGTTTTGGTCACCTTTTTGTATACTGCCTCATTCATTGATTTCATCCCAAAAACTGAGCCAGATGAAAAGTGTGAAGAATACCTATTCTAATAGGCAAACTCTCTTCATTTTGTCATTTAAAGTGCAGCTAAAAGTGTAACTTCAGGCAGAGTTCTATGGTTCTTGTAACCCTAACCCTAGCCAGGCATTTCAATCATGCCAATTTAACAATCATTTGACAGCATTTTTCACCTTTATGAAAATGTGCCTAAACAAGACAATTTGTTAAAGAAGATACATCTCCTAGAGGTTTTAAAACTGTTTTGATTGTTTGAGAGTGATTGTTTTTGATTTGAGGAAAAAAATCAAATTTGATGATTGGAGGGTTTCTGAGACACCCTGCCGGAATGTACATTTCAAACCCTAGCTAGGGTTAGGGTTAGCATTCCCACACTGGGTAGAAGTTTTTTACTGTCAGTGCTGCATTTCTGGCCCCCCGTTATCTTTAGGATGAGTCATAATTTGCTCCTATCTGCACTTTTAGTTTTCGGAGAGTTTTGGTCACCTTTTTGTATACTGCCTCATTCATTGATTTCATGCCAAAAACTGAGCCAGATGAAAACTGTGAAGAATACCTGTTCTAATGGGCAAACTCTCTTCATTTTGTCATTTAAAGTGCAGCAAAAAGTGTAACTTCAGGCAGAGTTCTATGGTTCTTGTAACCCTAACCCTAGCCAGGCATTTCAATCATGCCAATTTAACAATCATTTGACAGCATTTTTCACCTTTATGAAAATGTGCCTAAACAAGACAGATTCTTAAAGAAGATACATCTCCTAGAGAATTTAAAAACTGTTTCGATTGTTTGAGAGTGATTGTTTTTGGTTTGAGGAAAAAAATCAAATTTGATGATTGGAGGGTTTCTGAGACACCCTGCCGGAATGTACATTTCAAACCCTAGCTAGGGTTAGGGTTAGCATTCCCACACTGGGTAGAAGTTTTTTACTGTCAGTGCTGCATTTCTGGCCCCCCATTATCTTTAGGATGAGTCATAATTTGCTCCTATCTGCACTTTAAGTTTTCGGAGAGTTTTGGTCACCTTGTTGTATACTGCCTCATTCATTGATTTCATCCCAAAAACTGAGCCAGATGAAACGTGTGAAGAATACCTGTTCTAATGGGCAAACTCTCTTCATTTTGTCATTTAAAGTGCAGCTAAAAGTGTAACTTCAGGCAGAGTTCTATGGTTCTTGTAACCCTAACCCTCGCCAGGCATTTCAATTATGCCAATTTAACAATCATTTGACAGCATTCTTCACCTTTATGAAAATGTGCCTAAACAAGACAGATTATTAAAGAAGATACATCTCCTAGAGGTTTTAAAAACTGTTTTGATTGTTTGAGAGTGATTGTTTTTGGTTTGAAGAAAAAAATCAAATTTGATGATTGGAGGGTTTCTGAGACACCCTGCCGGAATGTACATTTCAAACCCTAGCTAGGGTTAGGGTTAGCATTCCCACACTGGGTAGAAGTTTTTTACTGTCAGTGCTGCATTTCTGGCCCCCCGTTATCTTTAGGATGAGTCATAATTTGCTCCTATCTGCACTTTTAGTTTTCGGAGAGTTTTGGTCACCTTTTTGTATACTGCCTCATTCATTGATTTCATCCCAAAAACTGAGCCAGATGAAAAGTGTGAAGAATACCTGTTCTAATGGGCAAACTCTCTTCATTTTGTCATTTAAAGTGCAGCTAAAAGTGTAACTTCAGGCAGAGTTCTATGGTTCTTGTAACCCTAACCCTAGCCAGGCATTTCAATCATGCCAATTTAACAATCATTTGACAGCATTTTTCACCTTTATGAAAATGTGCCTAAAAAAGACAGATTCTTAAAGAAGATACATCTCCTAGAGAATTTAAAAACTGTTTCGATTGTTTGAGAGTGATTGTTTTTGGTTTGAGGAAAAAAATCAAATTTGATGATTGGAGGGTTTCTGAGACACCCTGCCGGAATGTACATTTCAAACCCTAGCTAGGGTTAGGGTTAGCATTCCCACACTGGGTAGAAGTTTTTTACTGTCAGTGCTGCATTTCTGGCCCCCCTTTATCTTTAGGATGAGTCATAATTTGCTCCTATCTGCACTTTAAGTATTCGGAGAGTTTTGGTCACCTTGTTGTATACTGCCTCATTCATTGATTTCATCCCAAAAACTGAGCCAGATGAAACGTGTGAAGAATACCTGTTCTAATGGGCAAACTCTCTTCATTTTGTCATTTAAAGTGCAGCTAAAAGTGTAACTTCAGGCAGAGTTCTATGGTTCTTGTAACCCTAACCCTAGCCAGGCATTTCAATCATGCCAATTTAACAATCATTTGACAGCATTTTTCACCTTTATGAAAATGTGCCTAAACAAGACAGATTATTAAAGAAGATACATCTCCTAGAGGTTTTAAAAACTGTTTTGATTGTTTGAGAGTGATTGTTTTTGGTTTGAAGAAAAAAATCAAATTTGATGATTGGAGGGTTTCTGAGACACCCTGCCGGAATGTACATTTGAAACCCTAGCTAGGGTTAGGGTTAGCATTCCCACACTGGGTAGAAGTTTTTTACTGTCAGTTCTGCATTTCTGGCACCCCGTTATCTTTAGGATGAGTCATAATTTGCTCCTATCTGCACTTTTAGTTTTCGGACAGTTTTGGTCACCTTTTTGTATACTGCCTCATTCATTGATTTCATCCCAAAAACTGAGCCAGATGAAAAGTATGAAGAATACCTGTTCTAATGGGCAAACTCTCTTCATTTTGTCATTTATTGTGCAGCTAAAAGTGTAACTGCGGGCAAAATTCTATGGTTCTTGTAACCCTAACCCTAGCCAGGCATTTCAATCATGCCAATTTAATAATCATTTGACAGCATTTTTCACCTTTATAAAAATGGGCCTGAACAAGACAGATTATTAAAGAAGATACATCTCCTAGAGGTTTTAAAAACTGTTTTGATTGTTTGAGAGTGATTGTTTTTGGTTTGAGGAAAAAAATCAAATTTGATGATTGGAGGGTTTCTGAGACACCCTGCCGGAATGTACATTTCAAACCCTAGCTAGGGTTAGGGTTAGCATTCCCACACTGGGTAGAAGTTTTTTACTGTCAGTGCTGCATTTCTGGCCCCCCATTATCTTTAGGATGAGTCATAATTTGCTCCTATCTGCACTTTAAGTTTTCGGAGAGTTTTGGTCACCTTGTTGTATACTGCCTCATTCATTGATTTCATCCCAAAAACTGAGCCAGATGAAACGTGTGAAGAATACCTGTTCTAATGGGCAAACTCTCTTCATTTTGTCATTTAAAGTGCAGCTAAAAGTGTAACTTCAGGCAGAGTTCTATGGTTCTTGTAACCCTAACCCTAGCCAGGCATTTCAATTATGCCAATTTAACAATCATTTGACAGCATTTTTCACCTTTATGAAAATGTGCTGAAACAAGACAGATTATTAAAGAAGATACATCTCCTAGATGTTTTAAAAACTGATTTGATTATTTGAGAGTGATTGTTTTTGGTTTGAGGAAAAAAATGAAATTTGATGATTGGAGGGTTTCTGGGACACCCTGCCGGAATGTACATTTCAAACCCTAGCTAGGGTTAGGGTTAGCATTCCCACACTGGGTAGAAGTTTTTTACTGTCAGTGCTGCATTTCTGGCCCCCTGTTATGTTTAGGATGAGTCATAATTTGCTCCTATCTGCACTTTTAGTTTTCGGACAGTTTTGGTCACCTTTTTCTATACTGCCTCATTCATTGATTTCATCCCAAAAACTGAGCCAGATGAAAAGTGTGAAGAATACCTGTTCTAAAGGGCAAACTCTCTTCATTTTGTCATTTAAAGTGCAGCTAAAAGTGTAACTTCAGGCAGAGTTCTATGGTTCTTGTAACCCTAACCCTAGCCAGGCATTTCAATCATGCCAATTTAACAATCATTTGACAGCATTTTTCACCTTTATGAAAATGTGCCTAAACAAGACAGATTATTAAAGAAGATACATCTCCTAGAGGTTTTAAAAACTGTTTTGATTGTTTGAGAGTGATTGTTTTTGGTTTGAGGAAAAAAATCAAATTTGATGATTGGAGGGTTTCTGAGACACCCTGCCGGAATGTACATTTCAAACCCTAGCTAGGGTTAGGGTTAGCATTCCCACACTGGGTAGAAGTTTTTTACTGTCAGTGCTGCATTTTTGGCCCCCCGTTATCTTTAGGATGAGTCATAATTTGCTCCTATCTGCACTTTTAGTTTTCGGAGAGTTTTGGTCACCTTTTTGTATACTGCCTCATTCATTGATTTCATCCCAAAAACTGAGCCATATGAAAAGTGTGAAGAATACCTGTTCTAATGGGCAAACTCTCTTCATTTTGTCATTTATTGTGCAGCTAAAAGTGTAACTGCGGGCAAAATTCTATGGTTCTTGTAACCCTAACCCTAGCCAGGCATTTCAATCATGCCAATTTAACAATCATTTGACAGCATTTTTCACCTTTATGAAAATGTGCCTAAACAAGACAGATTCTTAAAGAAGATACATCTCCTAGAGGTTTTAAAAACTGTTTTGATTGTTTGAGAGTGATTGTTTTTGGTTTGAGGAAAAAAATCAAATTTGATGATTGGAGGGTTTCTGAGACACCCTGCCGGAATGTACATTTCAAACCCTAGCTAGGGTTAGTGTTAGCATTCCCACACTGGGTAGAAGTTTTTTACTGTCAGTGCTGCATTTCTGGCCCCCCATTATCTTTAGGATGAGTCATAATTTGCTCCTATCTGCACTTTTAGTTTTCGGACAGTTTTGGTCACCTTTTTGTATACTGCCTCATTCATTGATTTCATCCCAAAAACTGAGCCAGATGAAAAGTATGAAGAATACCTGTTCTAATGGGCAAACTCTCTTCATTTTGTCATTTATTGTGCAGCTAAAAGTGTAACTGCGGGCAAAATTCTATGGTTCTTGTAACCCTAACCCTAGCCAGGCATTTCAATCATGCCAATTTAATAATCATTTGACAGCATTTTTCACCTTTATAAAAATGTGCCTGAACAAGACAGATTATTAAAGAAGATACATCTCCTAGAGGTTTTAAAAACTGTTTTGATTGTTTGAGAGTGATTGTTTTTGGTTTGAGGAAAAAAATCAAATTTGATGATTGGAGGGTTTCTGAGACACCCTGCCGGAATGTACATTTCAAACCCTAGCTAGGGTTAGGGTTAGCATTCCCACACTGGGTAGAAGTTTTTTACTGTCAGTGCTGCATTTCTGGCCCCCTGTTATGTTTAGGATGAGTCATAATTTGCTCCTATCTGCACTTTTAGTTTTCGGACAGTTTTGGTCACCTTTTTGTATACTGCCTCATTCATTGATTTCATCCCAAAAACTGAGCCAGATGAAAAGTGTGAAGAATACCTGTTCTAATGGGCAAACTCTCTTCATTTTGTCATTTAAAGTGCAGCAAAAAGTGTAACTGCGGGCAAAATTCTATGGTTCTTGTAACCCTAACCCTAGCCAGGCATTTCAATTATGCCAATTTAACAATCATTTGACAGCATTTTTCACCTTTATGAAAATGTGCTGAAACAAGACAGATTATTAAAGAAGATACATCTCCTAGATGTTTTAAAAACTGATTTGATTATTTGAGAGTGATTGTTTTTGGTTTGAGGAAAAAAATGAAATTTGATGTTTGGAGGGTTTCTGGGACACCCTGCCGGAATGTACATTTCAAACCCTAGCTAGGGTTAGGGTTAGCATTCCCACACTGGGTAGAAGTTTTTTACTGTCAGTGCTGCATTTCTGGCCCCCTGTTATGTTTAGGATGAGTCATAATTTGCTCCTATCTGCACTTTTAGTTTTCGGACAGTTTTGGTCACCTTTTTGTATACTGCCTCATTCATTGATTTCATCCCAAAAACTGAGCCAGATGAAAAGTGTGAAGAATACCTGTTCTAATGGGCAAACTCTCTTCATTTTGTCATTTAAAGTGCAGCTAAAAGTGTAACTGCGGGCAAAATTCTATGGTTCTTGTAACCCTAACCCTAGCCAGGCATTTCAATTATGCCAATTTAACAATCATTTGACAGCATTTTTCACCTTTATGAAAATGTGCTGAAACAAGACAGATTATTAAAGAAGATACATCTCCTAGATGTTTTAAAAACTGATTTGATTATTTGAGAGTGATTGTTTTTGGTTTGAGGAAAAAAATGAAATTTGATGATTGGAGGGTTTCTGGGACACCCTGCCGGAATGTACATTTCAAACCCTAGCTAGGGTTAGGGTTAGCATTCCCACACTGGGTAGAAGTTTTTTACTGTCAGTGCTGCATTTTTGGCCCCCCGTTATCTTTAGGATGAGTCATAATTTGCTCCTATCTGCACTTTTAGTTTTCGGAGAGTTTTGGTCACCTTTTTGTATACTGCCTCATTCATTGATTTCATCCCAAAAACTGAGCCATATGAAAAGTGTGAAGAATACCTGTTCTAATGGGCAAACTCTCTTCATTTTGTCATTTAAAGTGCAGCTAAAAGTGTAACTTCAGGCAGAGTTCTATGGTTCTTGTAACCCTAACCCTAGCCAGGCATTTCAATCATGCCAATTTAACAATCATTTGACAGCATTTTTCACCTTTATGAAAATGTGCCTAAACAAGACAGATTCTTAAAGAAGATACATCTCCTAGAGGTTTTAAAAACTGTTTTGATTGTTTGAGAGTGATTGTTTTTGGTTTGAGGAAAAAAATCAAATTTGATGATTGGAGGGTTTCTGAGACACCCTGCCGGAATGTACATTTCAAACCCTAGCTAGGGTTAGGGTTAGCATTCCCACACTGGGTAGAAGTTTTTTACTGTCAGTGCTGCATTTCTGGCCCCCCATTGTCTTTAGGATGAGTCATAATTTGCTCCTATCTGCACTTTTAGTTTTCGGACAGTTTTGGTCACCTTTTTGTATACTGCCTCATTCATTGATTTCATCCCAAAAACTGAGCCAGATGAAAAGTATGAAGAATACCTGTTCTAATGGGCAAACTCTCTTCATTTTGTCATTTATTGTGCAGCTAAAAGTGTAACTGCGGGCAAAATTCTATGGTTCTTGTAACCCTAACCCTAGCCAGGCATTTCAATCATGCCAATTTAATAATCATTTGACAGCATTTTTCACCTTTATAAAAATGTGCCTGAACAAGACAGATTATTAAAGAAGATACATCTCCTAGAGGTTTTAAAAACTGTTTTGATTGTTTGAGAGTGATTGTTTTTGGTTTGAGGAAAAAAATCAAATTTGATGATTGGAGGGTTTCTGAGACACCCTGCCGGAATGTACATTTCAAACCCTAGCTAGGGTTAGGGTTAGCATTCCCACACTGGGTAGAAGTTTTTTACTGTCAGTGCTGCATTTCTGGCCCCCTGTTATGTTTAGGATGAGTCATAATTTGCTCCTATCTGCACTTTTAGTTTTCGGACAGTTTTGGTCACCTTTTTGTATACTGCCTCATTCATTGATTTCATCCCAAAAACTGAGCCAGATGAAAAGTGTGAAGAATACCTGTTCTAATGGGCAAACTCTCTTCATTTTGTCATTTAAAGTGCAGCTAAAAGTGTAACTGCGGGCAAAATTCTATGGTTCTTGTAACCCTAACCCTAGCCAGGCATTTCAATTATGCCAATTTAACAATCATTTGACAGCATTTTTCACCTTTATGAAAATGTGCTGAAACAAGACAGATTATTAAAGAAGATACATCTCCTAGATGTTTTAAAAACTGATTTGATTATTTGAGAGTGATTGTTTTTGGTTTGAGGAAAAAAATGAAATTTGATGATTGGAGGGTTTCTGGGACACCCTGCCGGAATGTACATTTCAAACTCTAGCTAGGGTTAGGGTTAGCATTCCCACACTGGGTAGAAGTTTTTTACTGTCAGTGCTGCATTTCTGGCCCCCTGTTATGTTTAGGATGAGTCATAATTTGCTCCTATCTGCACTTTTAGTTTTCGGACAGTTTTGGTCACCTTTTTGTATACTGCCTCATTCATTGATTTCATCCCAAAAACTGAGCCAGATGAAAAGTGTGAAGAATACCTGTTCTAATGGGCAAACTCTCTTCATTTTGTCATTTAAAGTGCAGCTAAAAGTGTAACTGCGGGCAAAATTCTATGGTTCTTGTAACCCTAACCCTAGCCAGGCATTTCAATTATGCCAATTTAACAATCATTTGACAGCATTTTTCACCTTTATGAAAATGTGCTGAAACAAGACAGATTATTAAAGAAGATACATCTCCTAGAGATTTTAAAAACTGATTTGATTGTTTGAGAGTGATTGTTTTTGGTTTGAGGAAAAAAATCAAATTTGATGATTGGAGGGTTTCTGAGACACCTTGCCGGAATGTACATTTCAAACCCTAGCTAGGGTTAGGGTTAGCATTCCCACACTGGGTAGAAGTTTTTTACTGTCAGTGCTGCATTTCTGGCCCCCCATTATCTTTAGGATGAGTCATAATTTGCTCCTATCTGCACTTTTAGTTTTCGGAGAGTTTTGGTCACCTTTTTGTATACTGCCTCATTCATTGATTTCATCCCAAAAACTGAGCCAGATGAAAAGTGTGAAGAATACCTGTTCTAATGGGCAAACTCTCTTCATTTTGTCATTTAAAGTGCAGCTAAAAGTGTAACTTCAGGCAGAGTTCTATGGTTCTTGTAACCCTAACCCTAGCCAGGCATTTCAATCATGCCAATTTAACAATCATTTGACAGCATTTTTCACCTTTATGAAAATGTGCCTAAACAAGACAGATTCTTAAAGAAGATACATCTCCTAGAGGTTTTAAAAACTGATTTGATTGTTTGAGAGTGATTGTTTTTGGTTTGAGGAAAAAAATGAAATTTGATGATTGGAGGGTTTCTGGGACACCCTGCCGGAATGTACATTTCAAACCCTAGCTAGGGTTAGGGTTAGCATTCCCACACTGGGTAGAAGGTTTTTCTGTCAGTGCTGCATTTCTGGCCCCCTGTTATGTTTAGGATGAGTCATAATTTTCTCCTATCTGCACTTTTAGTTTTCGGACAGTTTTGGTCACCTTTTTGTATACTGCCTCATTCATTGATTTCATCCCAAAAACTGAGCCAGATGAAAAGTGTGAAGAATACCTATTCTAATAGGCAAACTCTCTTCATTTTGTCATTTAAAGTGCAGCTAAAAGTGTAACTTCAGGCAGAGTTCTATGGTTCTTGTAACCCTAACCCTAGCCAGGCATTTCAATCATGCCAATTTAACAATCATTTGACAGCATTTTTCACCTTTATGAAAATGTGCCTAAACAAGACAATTTATTAAAGAAGATACATCTCCTAGAGGTTTTAAAACTGTTTTGATTGTTTGAGAGTGATTGTTTTTGATTTGAGGAAAAAAATGAAATTTGATGATTGGAGGGTTTCTGAGACACCCTGCCGGAATGTACATTTCAAACCCTAGCTAGGGTTAGGGTTAGCATTCCCACACTGGGTAGAAGTTTTTTACTGTCAGTGCTGCATTTCTGGCCCCCCGTTATCTTTAGGATGAGTCATAATTTGCTCCTATCTGCACTTTTAGTTTTCGGAGAGTTTTGGTCACCTTTTTGTATACTGCCTCATTCATTGATTTCATCCCAAAAACTGAGCCAGATGAAAAGTGTGAAGAATACCTGTTCTAATGGGCAAACTCTCTTCATTTTGTCATTTAAAGTGCAGCTAAAAGTGTAACTTCAGGCAGAGTTCTATGGTTCTTGTAACCCTAACCCTAGCCAGGCATTTCAATCATGCCAATTTAACAATCATTTGACAGCATTTTTCACCTTTATGAAAATGTGCCTAAACAAGACAGATTCTTAAAGAAGATACATCTCCTAGAGGTTTTAAAAACTGTTTTGATTGTTTGAGAGTGATTGTTTTTGGTTTGAGGAAAAAAATCAAATTTGATGATTGGAGGGTTTCTGAGACACCCTGCCGGAATGTACATTTCAAACCCTAGCTAGGGTTAGGGTTAGCATTCCCACACTGGGTAGAAGTTTTTTACTGTCAGTGCTGCATTTCTGGCCCCCCATTATCTTTAGGATGAGTCATAATTTGCTCCTATCTGCACTTTAAGTTTTCGGAGAGTTTGGTCACCTTGTTGTATACTGCCTCATTCATTGATTTCATCCCAAAAACTGAGCCAGATGAAACGTGTGAAGAATACCTGTTCTAATGGGCAAACTCTCTTCATTTTGTCATTCAAAGTGCAGCTAAAAGTGTAACTTCAGGCAGAGTTCTATGGTTCTTGTAACCCTAACCCTAGCCAGGCATTTCAATCATGCCAATTTAACAATCATTTGACAGCATTTTTCACCTTTATGAAAATGTGCCTAAACAAGACAGATTATTAAAGAAGATACATCTCCTAGAGGTTTTAAAAACTGTTTTGATTGTTTGAGAGTGATTGTTTTTGGTTTGAAGAAAAAAATCAAATTTGATGATTGGAGGGTTTCTGAGACAACCTGCCGGAATGTGCATTTCAAACCCTAGCTAGGGTTAGGGTTAGCATTCCCACACTGGGTAGAAGTTTTTTACTGTCAGTGCTGCATTTCTGGCCCCCCGTTATCTTTAGGATGAGTCATAATTTGCTCCTATCTGCACTTTTAGTTTTCGGACAGTTTTGGTCACCTTTTTGTATACTGCCTCATTCATTGATTTCATCCCAAAAACTGAGTCAGATGAAAAGTATGAAGAATACCTGTTCTAATGGGCAAACTCTCTTCATTTTGTCATTTATTGTGCAGCTAAAAGTGTAACTGCGGGCAAAATTCTATGGTTCTTGTAACCCTAACCCTAGCCAGGCATTTCAATCATGCCAATTTAATAATCATTTGACAGCATTTTTCACCTTTATAAAAATGTGCCTGAACAAGACAGATTATTAAAGAAGATACATCTCCTAGAGGTTTTAAAAACTGTTTTGATTGTTTGAGAGTGATTGTTTTTGGTTTGAGGAAAAAAATCAAATTTAATGATTGGAGGGTTTCTGAGACACCCTGCCGGAATGTACATTTCAAACCCTAGCTAGGGTTAGGGTTAGCATTCCCACACTGGGTAGAAGTTTTTTACTGTCAGTGCTGCATTTCTGGCCCCCTGTTATGTTTAGGATGAGTCATAATTTGCTCCTATCTGCACTTTTAGTTTTCGGACAGTTTTGGTCACCTTTTTGTATACTGCCTCATTCATTGATTTCATCCCAAAAACTGAGCCAGATGAAAAGTGTGAAGAATACCTGTTCTAATGGGCAAACTCTCTTCATTTTGTCATTTAAAGTGCAGCTAAAAGTGTAACTGCGGGCAAAATTCTATGGTTCTTGTAACCCTAACCCTAGCCAGGCATTTCAATTATGCCAATTTAACAATCATTTGACAGCATTTTTCACCTTTATAAAAATGTGCCTGAACAAGACAGATTATTAAAGAAGATACATCTCCTAGAGGTTTTAAAAACTGTTTTGATTGTTTGATAGTGATTGTTTTTGGTTTGAGGAAAAAAATCAAATTTGATGATTGGAGGGTTTCTGAGACACCCTGCCGGAATGTACATTTCAAACCCTAGCTAGGGTTAGGGTTAGCATTCCCACACTGGGTAGAAGTTTTTTACTGTCAGTGCTGCATTTCTGGCCCCCCGTTATCTTTAGGATGAGTCATAATTTGCTCCTATCTGCACTTTTAGTTTTCGGAGAGTTTTGGTCACCTTTTTGTATACTGCCTCATTCATTGATTTCATCCCAAAAACTGAGCCAGATGAAAAGTGTGAAGAATACCTGTTCTAATGGGCAAACTCTCTTCATTTTGTCATTTAAAGTGCAGCTAAAAGTGTAACTTCAGGCAGAGTTCTATGGTTCTTGTAACCCTAACCCTAGCCAGGCATTTCAATCATGCCAATTTAACAATCATTTGACAGCATTTTTCACCTTTATGAAAATGTGCCTAAACAAGACAATTTATTAAAGAAGATACATCTCCTAGAGGTTTTAAAACTGTTTTGATTGTTTGAGAGTGATTGTTTTTGGTTTGAGGAAAAAAATCAAATTTGATGATTGGAGGGTTTCTGAGACACCCTGCCGGAATGTACATTTCAAACCCTAGCTAGGGTTAGGGTTAGCATTCCCACACTGGGTAGAAGTTTTTTACTGTCAGTGCTGCATTTCTGGCCCCCCGTTATCTTTAGGATGAGTCATAATTTGCTCCTATCTGCACTTTTAGTTTTCGGAGAGTTTTGGTCACCTTTTTGTATACTGCCTCATTCATTGATTTCATCCCAAAAACTGAGCCAGATGAGACGTGTGAAGAATACCTGTTCTAATGGGCAAACTCTCTTCATTTTGTCATTTAAAGTGCAGCTAAAAGTGTAACTTCAGGCAGAGTTCTATGGTTCTTGTAACCCTAACCCTAGCCAGGCATTTCAATCATGCCAATTTAACAATCATTTGACAGCATTTTTCACCTTTATGAAAATGTGCCTAAAGAAGACAGATTCGTAAAGAAGATACATCTCCTAGAGGTTTTAAAAACTGATTTGATTGTTTGAGAGTGATTGTTTTTGGTTTGAGGAAAAAAATGAAATTTGATGATTGGAGGGTTTGTGGGACACCCTGCCGGAATGTACATTTCAAACCCTAGCTAGGGTTAGGGTTAGCATTCCCACACTGGGTAGAAGTTTTTTACTGTCAGTGCTGCATTTCTGGCCCCCCATTATCTTTAGGATGAGTCATAATTTGCTCCTATCTGCACTTTTAGTTTTCGGAGAGTTTTGGTCACCTTTTTGTATACTGCCTCATTCATTGATTTCATCCCAAAAACTGAGCCAGATGAAAAGTGTGAAGAATACCTGTTCTAATGGGCAAACTCTCTTCATTTTGTCATTTAAAGTGCAGCTAAAAGTGTAACTTCAGGCAGAGTTCTATGGTTCTTGTAACCCTAACCCTAGCCAGGCATTTCAATCATGCCAATTTAACAATCATTTGACAGCATTTTTCACCTTTATGAAAATGTGCCTAAACAAGACAGATTCTTAAAGAAGATACATCTCCTAGAGGTTTTAAAAACTGATTTGATTGTTTGAGAGTGATTGTTTTTGGTTTGAGGAAAAAAATGAAATTTGATGATTGGAGGGTTTCTGGGACACCCTGCCGGAATGTACATTTCAAACCCTAGCTAGGGTTAGGGTTAGCATTCCCACACTGGGTAGAAGGTTTTTCTGTCAGTGCTGCATTTCTGGCCCCCTGTTATGTTTAGGATGAGTCATAATTTTCTCCTATCTGCACTTTTAGTTTTCGGACAGTTTTGGTCACCTTTTTGTATACTGCCTCATTCATTGATTTCATCCCAAAAACTGAGCCAGATGAAAAGTGTGAAGAATACCTATTCTAATAGGCAAACTCTCTTCATTTTGTCATTTAAAGTGCAGCTAAAAGTGTAACTTCAGGCAGAGTTCTATGGTTCTTGTAACCCTAACCCTAGCCAGGCATTTCAATCATGCCAATTTAACAATCATTTGACAGCATTTTTCACCTTTATGAAAATGTGCCTAAACAAGACAATTTATTAAAGAAGATACATCTCCTAGAGGTTTTAAAACTGTTTTGATTGTTTGAGAGTGATTGTTTTTGATTTGAGGAAAAAAATGAAATTTGATGATTGGAGGGTTTCTGAGACACCCTGCCGGAATGTACATTTCAAACCCTAGCTAGGGTTAGGGTTAGCATTCCCACACTGGGTAGAAGTTTTTTACTGTCAGTGCTGCATTTCTGGCCCCCCGTTATCTTTAGGATGAGTCATAATTTGCTCCTATCTGCACTTTTAGTTTTCGGAGAGTTTTGGTCACCTTTTTGTATACTGCCTCATTCATTGATTTCATCCCAAAAACTGAGCCAGATGAAAAGTGTGAAGAATACCTGTTCTAATGGGCAAACTCTCTTCATTTTGTCATTTAAAGTGCAGCTAAAAGTGTAACTTCAGGCAGAGTTCTATGGTTCTTGTAACCCTAACCCTAGCCAGGCATTTCAATCATGCCAATTTAACAATCATTTGACAGCATTTTTCACCTTTATGAAAATGTGCCTAAACAAGACAGATTCTTAAAGAAGATACATCTCCTAGAGGTTTTAAAAACTGTTTTGATTGTTTGAGAGTGATTGTTTTTGGTTTGAGGAAAAAAATCAAATTTGATGATTGGAGGGTTTCTGAGACACCCTGCCGGAATGTACATTTCAAACCCTAGCTAGGGTTAGGGTTAGCATTCCCACACTGGGTAGAAGTTTTTTACTGTCAGTGCTGCATTTCTGGCCCCCCATTATCTTTAGGATGAGTCATAATTTGCTCCTATCTGCACTTTAAGTTTTCGGAGAGTTTGGTCACCTTGTTGTATACTGCCTCATTCATTGATTTCATCCCAAAAACTGAGCCAGATGAAACGTGTGAAGAATACCTGTTCTAATGGGCAAACTCTCTTCATTTTGTCATTCAAAGTGCAGCTAAAAGTGTAACTTCAGGCAGAGTTCTATGGTTCTTGTAACCCTAACCCTAGCCAGGCATTTCAATCATGCCAATTTAACAATCATTTGACAGCATTTTTCACCTTTATGAAAATGTGCCTAAACAAGACAGATTATTAAAGAAGATACATCTCCTAGAGGTTTTAAAAACTGTTTTGATTGTTTGAGAGTGATTGTTTTTGGTTTGAAGAAAAAAATCAAATTTGATGATTGGAGGGTTTCTGAGACAACCTGCCGGAATGTGCATTTCAAACCCTAGCTAGGGTTAGGGTTAGCATTCCCACACTGGGTAGAAGTTTTTTACTGTCAGTGCTGCATTTCTGGCCCCCCGTTATCTTTAGGATGAGTCATAATTTGCTCCTATCTGCACTTTTAGTTTTCGGACAGTTTTGGTCACCTTTTTGTATACTGCCTCATTCATTGATTTCATCCCAAAAACTGAGTCAGATGAAAAGTATGAAGAATACCTGTTCTAATGGGCAAACTCTCTTCATTTTGTCATTTATTGTGCAGCTAAAAGTGTAACTGCGGGCAAAATTCTATGGTTCTTGTAACCCTAACCCTAGCCAGGCATTTCAATCATGCCAATTTAATAATCATTTGACAGCATTTTTCACCTTTATAAAAATGTGCCTGAACAAGACAGATTATTAAAGAAGATACATCTCCTAGAGGTTTTAAAAACTGTTTTGATTGTTTGAGAGTGATTGTTTTTGGTTTGAGGAAAAAAATCAAATTTAATGATTGGAGGGTTTCTGAGACACCCTGCCGGAATGTACATTTCAAACCCTAGCTAGGGTTAGGGTTAGCATTCCCACACTGGGTAGAAGTTTTTTACTGTCAGTGCTGCATTTCTGGCCCCCTGTTATGTTTAGGATGAGTCATAATTTGCTCCTATCTGCACTTTTAGTTTTCGGACAGTTTTGGTCACCTTTTTGTATACTGCCTCATTCATTGATTTCATCCCAAAAACTGAGCCAGATGAAAAGTGTGAAGAATACCTGTTCTAATGGGCAAACTCTCTTCATTTTGTCATTTAAAGTGCAGCTAAAAGTGTAACTGCGGGCAAAATTCTATGGTTCTTGTAACCCTAACCCTAGCCAGGCATTTCAATTATGCCAATTTAACAATCATTTGACAGCATTTTTCACCTTTATAAAAATGTGCCTGAACAAGACAGATTATTAAAGAAGATACATCTCCTAGAGGTTTTAAAAACTGTTTTGATTGTTTGATAGTGATTGTTTTTGGTTTGAGGAAAAAAATCAAATTTGATGATTGGAGGGTTTCTGAGACACCCTGCCGGAATGTACATTTCAAACCCTAGCTAGGGTTAGGGTTAGCATTCCCACACTGGGTAGAAGTTTTTTACTGTCAGTGCTGCATTTCTGGCCCCCCGTTATCTTTAGGATGAGTCATAATTTGCTCCTATCTGCACTTTTAGTTTTCGGAGAGTTTTGGTCACCTTTTTGTATACTGCCTCATTCATTGATTTCATCCCAAAAACTGAGCCAGATGAAAAGTGTGAAGAATACCTGTTCTAATGGGCAAACTCTCTTCATTTTGTCATTTAAAGTGCAGCTAAAAGTGTAACTTCAGGCAGAGTTCTATGGTTCTTGTAACCCTAACCCTAGCCAGGCATTTCAATCATGCCAATTTAACAATCATTTGACAGCATTTTTCACCTTTATGAAAATGTGCCTAAACAAGACAATTTATTAAAGAAGATACATCTCCTAGAGGTTTTAAAACTGTTTTGATTGTTTGAGAGTGATTGTTTTTGGTTTGAGGAAAAAAATCAAATTTGATGATTGGAGGGTTTCTGAGACACCCTGCCGGAATGTACATTTCAAACCCTAGCTAGGGTTAGGGTTAGCATTCCCACACTGGGTAGAAGTTTTTTACTGTCAGTGCTGCATTTCTGGCCCCCCGTTATCTTTAGGATGAGTCATAATTTGCTCCTATCTGCACTTTTAGTTTTCGGAGAGTTTTGGTCACCTTTTTGTATACTGCCTCATTCATTGATTTCATCCCAAAAACTGAGCCAGATGAGACGTGTGAAGAATACCTGTTCTAATGGGCAAACTCTCTTCATTTTGTCATTTAAAGTGCAGCTAAAAGTGTAACTTCAGGCAGAGTTCTATGGTTCTTGTAACCCTAACCCTAGCCAGGCATTTCAATCATGCCAATTTAACAATCATTTGACAGCATTTTTCACCTTTATGAAAATGTGCCTAAAGAAGACAGATTCGTAAAGAAGATACATCTCCTAGAGGTTTTAAAAACTGATTTGATTGTTTGAGAGTGATTGTTTTTGGTTTGAGGAAAAAAATGAAATTTGATGATTGGAGGGTTTGTGGGACACCCTGCCGGAATGTACATTTCAAACCCTAGCTAGGGTTAGGGTTAGCATTCCCACACTGGGTAGAAGTTTTTTACTGTCAGTGCTGCATTTCTGGCCCCCTGTTATGTTTAGGATGAGTCATAATTTTCTCCTATCTGCACTTTTAGTTTTCGGACAGTTTTGGTCACCTTTTTGTATACTGCCTCATTCATTGATTTCATCCCAAAAACTGAGCCAGATGAAAAGTGTGAAGAATACCTATTCTAATAGGCAAACTCTCTTCATTTTGTCATTTAAAGTGCAGCTAAAAGTGTAACTTCAGGCAGAGTTCTATGGTTCTTGTAACCCTAACCCTAGCCAGGCATTTCAATCATGCCAATTTAACAATCATTTGACAGCATTTTTCACCTTTATGAAAATGTGCCTAAACAAGACAATTTATTAAAGAAGATACATCTCCTAGAGGTTTTAAAACTGTTTTGATTGTTTGAGAGTGATTGTTTTTGATTTGAGGAAAAAAATCAAATTTGATGATTGGAGGGTTTCTGAGACACCCTGCCGGAATGTACATTTCAAACCCTAGCTAGGGTTAGGGTTAGCATTCCCACACTGGGTAGAAGTTTTTTACTGTCAGTGCTGCATTTCTGGCCCCCCGTTATCTTTAGGATGAGTCATAATTTGCTCCTATCTGCACTTTTAGTTTTCGGAGAGTTTTGGTCACCTTTTTGTATACTGCCTCATTCATTGATTTCATCCCAAAAACTGAGCCAGATGAAAAGTGTGAAGAATACCTGTTCTAATGGGCAAACTCTCTTCATTTTGTCATTTAAAGTGCAGCTAAAAGTGTAACTTCAGGCAGAGTTCTATGGTTCTTGTAACCCTAACCCTAGCCAGGCATTTCAATCATGCCAATTTAACAATCATTTGACAGCATTTTTCACCTTTATGAAAATGTGCCTAAACAAGACAGATTCTTAAAGAAGATACATCTCCTAGAGGTTTTAAAAACTGTTTTGATTGTTTGAGAGTGATTGTTTTTGGTTTGAGGAAAAAAATGAAATTTGATGATTGGAGGGTTTCTGAGACACCCTGCCGGAATGTACATTTCAAACCCTAGCTAGGGTTAGGGTTAGCATTCCCACACTGGGTAGAAGTTTTTTACTGTCAGTGCTGCATTTCTGGCCCCCCATTATCTTTAGGATGATTCATAATTTGCTCCTATCTGCACTTTAAGTTTTCGGAGAGTTTTGGTCACCTTGTTGTATACTGCCTCATTCATTGATTTCATCCCAAAAACTGAGCCAGATGAAACGTGTGAAGAATACCTGTTCTAATGGGCAAACTCTCTTCATTTTGTCATTTAAAGTGCAGCTAAAAGTGTAACTTCAGGCAGAGTTCTATGGTTCTTGTAACCCTAACCCAAGCCAGGCATTTCAATCATGCCAATTTAACAATCATTTGACAGCATTTTTCACCTTTATGAAAATGTGCCTAAACAAGACAGATTATTAAAGAAGATACATCTCCTAGAGGTTTTAAAAACTGTTTTGATTGTTTGAGAGTGATTGTTTTTGGTTTGAAGAAAAAAATCAAATTTGATGATTGGAGGGTTTCTGAGACACCCTGCCGGAATGTACATTTCAAACCCTAGCTAGGGTTAGGGTTAGCATTCCCACACTGGGTAGAAGTTTTTTACTGTCAGTGCTGCATTTCTGGCCCCCCGTTATCTTTAGGATGAGTCATAATTTGCTCCTATCTGCACTTTTAGTTATCGGACAGTTTTGGTCACCTTTTTGTATACTGCCTCATTCATTGATTTCATCCCAAAAACTGAGCCAGATGAAAAGTATGAAGAATACCTGTTCTAATGGGCAAACTCTCTTCATTTTGTCATTTATTGTGCAGCTAAAAGTGTAACTGCGGGCAAAATTCTATGGTTCTTGTAACCCTAACCCTAGCCAGGCATTTCAATCATGCCAATTTAACAATCATTTGACAGCATTTTTCACCTTTATAAAAATGTGCCTGAACAAGACAGATTATTAAAGAAGATACATCTCCTAGAGGTTTTAAAAACTGTTTTGATTGTTTGAGAGTGATTGTTTTTGGTTTCAGGAAAAAAATCAAATTTGATGATTGGAGGGTTTCTGAGACACCCTGCCGGAATGTACATTTCAAACCCTAGCTAGGGATAGGGTTAGCATTCCCACACTGGGTAGAAGTTTTTTACTGTCAGTGCTGCATTTCTGGCCCCCCGTTATCTTTAGGATGAGTCATAATTTGCTCCTATCTGCACTTTTAGTTTTCGGAGAGTTTTGGTCACCTTTTTGTATACTGCCTCATTCATTGATATCATCCCAAAAACTGAGCCAGATGAGACGTGTGAAGAATACGTGTTCTAATGGGCAAACTCTCTTCATTTTGTCATTTAAAGTGCAGCTAAAAGTGTAACTTCAGGCAGAGTTCTATGGTTCTTGTAACCCTAACCCTAGCCAGGCATTTCAATCATGCCAATTTAACAATCATTTGACAGCATTTTTCACCTTTATGAAAATGTACCGAAACAAGACAGATTATTAAAGAAGATACATCTCCTAGAGGTTTTAAAAACTGATTTGATTGTTTGAGAATGATTGTTTTTGGTTTGAGGAAAAAAATCAAATTTGATGATTGGAGGGTTTCTGGGACACCCTGCCGGAATGTACATTTCAAACACTAGCTAGGGTTAGGGTTAGCATTCCCACACTGGGTAGAAGTTTTTTACTGTCAGTGCTGCATTTCTGGCCAACTGTTATCTTTAGGATGAGTCATAATTTGCTCCTATCTGCACTTTTAGTTTTCGGAGAGTTTTGGTCACCTTTTTGTATACTGCCTCATTCATTGATTTCATCCCAAAAACTGAGCCAGATGAAAAGTGTGAAGAATACCTATTCTAATTGGCAAACTCTCTTCATTTTGTCATTTAAAGTGCAGCTAAAAGTGTAACTTTAGGCAGAGTTCTATGGTTCTTGTAACCCTAACCCTAGCCAGGCATTTCAATCATGCCAATTTAACAATCATTTGACAGCATTTTTCACCTTTATGAAAATGTGCCTAAACAAGACAGATTATTAAAGAAGATACATCTCCTAGAAGTTTTAAAAACTGATTTGATTGTTTGAGAGTGATTGTTTTTGGTTTGAGGAAAAAAATGAAATTTGATGATTGGAGGGTTTCTGGGACACCCTGCCGGAATGTACATTTCAAACCCTAGCTAGGGTTAGGGTTAGCATTCCCACACTGGGTAGAAGTTTTTTACTCTCAGTGCTGCATTTATGGCCCCCTGTTATGTTTAGGATGAGTCATAATTTGCTCCTATCTGCACTTTTAGTTTTCGGACAGTTTTGGTCACCTTTTTGTATACTGCCTCATTCATTGATTTCATCCCAAAAACTGAGCCAGATGAAAACTGTGAAGAATACCTGTTCTAATGGGCAAACTCTCTTCATTTTGTCATTTAAAGTGCAGCACTGACAGTAAAAAACTTCTACCCAGTGTGGGAATGCTAACCCTAACCCTAGCTAGGGTTTGAAATGTACATTCCGGCAGGGTGTCCCAGAAACCCTCCAATCATCAAATTTGATTTTTTTCCTCAAACCAAAAACAATCACTCTCAAACAATCAAATCAGTTTTTAAAACCTCTAGGAGATGTATCTTCTTTAATAATCTGTCTTGTTTCGGCACATTTTCATAAAGGTGAAAAATGCTGTCAAATGATTGTTAAATTGGCATGATTGAAATGCCTGGCTAGGGTTAGGGTTACAAGAACCATAGAACTCTGCCTGAAGTTACACTTTTAGCTGCACTTTAAATGACAAAATGAAGAGAGTTTGCCCATTAGAACAGGTATTCTTCACACGTCTCATCTGGCTCAGTTTTTGGGATGAAATCAATGAATGAGGCAGTATACAAAAAGGTGACCAAAACTCTCCGAAAACTAAAAGTGCAGATAGGAGCAAATTATGACTCATCCTAAACATAACAGGGGGCCAGAAATGCAGCATTTATAAAAATGTGCCTGAACAAGACAGATTATTAAAGAAGATACATCTCCTAGAGGTTTTAAAAACTGTTTTGATTGTTTGAGAGTGATTGTTTTTGGTTTTAGGAAAAAAATCAAATTTGATGATTGGAGGGTTTCTGAGACACCCTGCCGGAATGTACATTTCAAACCCTAGCTAGGGTTAGGGTTAGCATTCCCACACTGGGTAGAAGTTTTTTACTGTCAGTGCTGCATTTCTGGTCCTCCGTTATCTTTAGGATGAGTCATAATTTGCTCCTATCTGCACTTTTAGTTTTCGGAGAGTTTTGGTCACCTTTTTGTATACTGCCTCATTCATTGATTTCATCCCAAAAACTGAGCCAGATGAAAAGTGTGAAGAATACCTATTCTAATAGGCAAACTCTCTTCATTTTGTCATTTAAAGTGCAGCTAAAAGTGTAACTTCAGGCAGAGTTCTATGGTTCTTGTAACCCTAACCCTAGCCAGGCATTTCAATCATGCCAATTTAACAATCATTTGACAGCATTTTTCACCTTTATGAAAATGTGCCTAAACAAGACAGATTATTAAAGAAGATACATCTCCTAGAGGTTTTAAAAACTGATTTGATTGTTTGAGAGTGATTGTTTTTGGTTTGAGGAAAAAAATGAAATTTGATGATTGGAAGGTTTCTGGGTCACCCTGCCGGAATGTACATTTCAAACCCTAGCTAGGGTTAGGGTTAGCATTCCCACACTGGGTAGAAGTTTTTACTGTAGGTGCTGCATTTCTGGCCCCCTGTTATGTTTAGGATGAGTCATAATTTGCTCCTATCTGCACTTTTAGTTTTCGGACAGTTTTGGTCACCTTTTTGTATACTGCCTCATTCATTGATTTCATCCCAAAAACTGAGCCAGATGAAACGTATGAAGAATACCTGTTCTAATGGGCAAACTCTCTTCATTTTGTCATTTAAAGTGCAGCTAAAAGTGTAACTTCAGGCAGAGTTCTATGGTTCTTGTAACCCTAACCCTAGCCAGGCATTTCAATCATGCCAATTTAACAATCATTTGACAGCATTTTTCACCTTTATGAAAATGTGCCGAAACAAGACAGATTATTAAAGAAGATACATCTCCTAGAGGTTTTAAAAACTGATTTGATTGTTTGAGAGTGATTGTTTTTGGTTTGAGGAAAAAAATCAAATTTGATGATTGGAGGGTTTCTGGGACACCCTGCCGGAATGTACATTTCAAACCCTAGCTAGGGTTAGGGTTAGCATTCCCACACTGGGTAGAAGTTTTTTACTGTAGGTGCTGCATTTCTGGCCCCCTGTTATGTTTAGGATGAGTCATAATTTGCTCCTATCTGCACTTTTAGTTTTCGGAGAGTTTTGGTCACCTTTTTGTATACTGCCTCATTCATTGATTTCATCCCAAAAACTGAGCCAGATGAGACGTGTGAAGAATACCTGTTCTAATGGGCAAACTCTCTTCATTTTGTCATTTAAAGTGCAGCTAAAAGTGTAACTTCAGGCAGAGTTCTATGGTTCTTGTAACCCTAACCCTAGCCAGGCATTTCAATCATGCCAATTTAACAATCATTTGACAGCATTTTTCACCTTTATGAAAATGTGCCGAAACAAGACAGATTATTAAAGAAGATACATCTCCTAGAGGTTTTAAAAACTGATTTGATTGTTTGAGAGTGATTGTTTTTGGTTTGAGGAAAAAAATCAAATTTGATGATTGGAGGGTTTCTGGGACACCCTGCCGGAATGTACATTTCAAACCCTAGCTAGGGTTAGGGTTAGCATTCCCACACTGGGTAGAAGTTTTTTACTGTCAGTGCTGCATTTCTGGCCCCCAGTTATCTTTAGGATGAGTCATAATTTGCTCCTATCTGCACTTTTAGTTTTCGGAGAGTTTTGGTCACCTTTTTGTATACTGCCTCATTCATTGATTTCATCCCAAAAACTGAGCCAGATGAAAAGTGTGAAGAATACCTATTCTAATTGGCAAACTCTCTTCATTTTGTCATTTAAAGTGCAGCTAAAAGTGTAACTTTAGGCAGAGTTCTATGGTTCTTGTAACCCTAACCCTAGCCAGGCATTTCAATCATGCCAATTTAACAATCATTTGACAGCATTTTTCACCTTTATGAAAATGTGCCTAAACAAGACAGATTATTAAAGAAGATACATCTCCTAGATGTTTTAAAAACTGATTTGATTATTTGAGAGTGATTGTTTTTGGTTTGAGGAAAAAAATGAAATTTGATGATTGGAGGGTTTCTGGGACACCCTGCCGGAATGTACATTTCAAACCCTAGCTAGGGTTAGGGTTAGCATTCCCACACTGGGTAGAAGTTTTTTACTGTAGGTGCTGCATTTCTGGCCCCCTGTTATGTTTAGGATGAGTCATAATTTGCTCCTATCTGCACTTTTAGTTTTCGGACAGTTTTGGTCACCTTTTTGTATACTGCCTCATTCATTGATTTCATCCCAAAAACTGAGCCAGATGAAAAGTATGAAGAATACCTGTTCTAATGGGCAAACTCTCTTCATTTTGTCAGTTATTGTGCAGCTAAAAGTGTAACTGCGGGAAAAATTCTATGGTTCTTGTAACCCTAACCCTAGCCAGGCATTTCAATCATGCCAATTTAATAATCAATTGACAGCATTTTTCACCTTTATAAAAATGTGCCTGAACAAGACAGATTATTAAAGAAGATACATCTCCTAGAGGTTTTAAAAACTGTTTTGATTGTTTGAGAGTGATTGTTTTTGGTTTTAGGAAAAAAATCAAATTTGATGATTGGAGGGTTTCTGAGACACCCTGCCGGAATGTACATTTCAAACCCTAGCTAGGGTTAGGGTTAGCATTCCCACACTGGGTAGAAGTTTTTTACTGTCAGTGCTGCATTTCTGGTCCTCCGTTATCTTTAGGATGAGTCATAATTTGCTCCTATCTGCACTTTTAGTTTTCGGACAGTTTTGGTCACCTTTTTGTATACTGCCTCATTCATTGATTTCATCCCAAAAACTGAGCCAGATGAAAAGTGTGAAGAATACCTGTTCTAATGGGCAAACTCTCTTCATTTTGTCATTTAAAGTGCAGCTAAAAGTGTAACTGCGGGCAAAATTCTATGGTTCTTGTAACCCTAACCCTAGCCAGGCATTTCAATTATGCCAATTTAACAATCATTTGACAGCATTTTTCACCTTTATGAAAATGTGCCTAAACAAGACAGATTATTAAAGAAGATACATCTCCTAGATGTTTTAAAAACTGATTTGATTATTTGAGAGTGATTGTTTTTGGTTTGAGGAAAAAAATGAAATTTGATGATTGGAGGGTTTCTGGGACACCCTGCCGGAATGTACATTTCAAACCCTAGCTAGGGTTAGGGTTAGCATTCCCACACTGGGTAGAAGTTTTTTACTGTAGGTGCTGCATTTCTGGCCCCCTGTTATGTTTCGGATGAGTCATAATTTGCTCCTATCTGCACTTTTAGTTTTCGGAGAGTTTTGGTCACCTTTTTGTATACTGCCTCATTCATTGATTTCATCCCAAAAACTGAGCCAGATGAGACGTGTGAAGAATACCTGTTCTAATGGGCAAACTCTCTTCATTTTGTCATTTAAAGTGCAGCTAAAAGTGTAACTTCAGGCAGAGTTCTATGGTTCTTGTAACCCTAACCCTAGCCAGGCATTTCAATCATGCCAATTTAACAATCATTTGACAGCATTTTTCACCTTTATGAAAATGTGCCTAAACAAGACAGATTATTAAAGAAGATACATCTCCTAGAGGTTTTAAAAACTGATTTGATTGTTTGAGAGTGATTGTTTTTGGTTTGAGGAAAAAAATGAAATTTGATGATTGGAGGGTTTCTGGGTCACCCTGCCGGAATGTACCCTTCAAACCCTAGCTAGGGTTAGGGATAGCATTCCCACACTAGGTAGAAGTTTTTTACTGTCAGTGCTGCATTCTGGGCCCTCCGTTATCTTTAGGATGAGTCATAATTTGCTCCTATCTGCACTTTTAGTTTTCGGACAGTTTTGGTCACCTTTTTGTATACTGCCTCATTCATTGATTTCATCCCAAAAACTGAGCCAGATGAAAAGTATGAAGAATACCTGTTCTAATGGGCAAACTCTCTTCATTTTGTCATTTATTGTGCAGCTAAAAGTGTAACTGCGGGCAAAATTCTATGGTTCTTGAAACCCTAACCCTAGCCAGGCATTTCAATCATGCCAATTTAATAATCAATTGACAGCATTTTTCACCTTTATAAAAATGTGCCTGAACAAGACAGATTATTAAAGAAGATACATCTACTAGAGGTTTTAAAAACTGTTTTGATTGTTTGAGAGTGATTGTTTTTGGTTTGAGGAAAAAAATCAAATTTGATGATTGGAGGGTTTCTGAGACACCCTGCCGGAATGTACATTTCAAACCCTAGCTAGGGTTAGGGTTAGCATTCCCACACTGGGTAGAAGTTTTTTACTGTCAGTGCTGCATTTCTGGCCCCCCGTTATCTTTAGGATGAGTCATAATTTGCTCCTATCTGCACTTTTAGTTTTCGGACAGTTTTGGTCACCTTTTTGTATACTGCCTCATTCATTGATTTCATCCCAAAAACTGAGCCAGATGAAAAGTGTGAAGAATACCTGTTCTAATGGGCAAACTCTCTTCATTTTGTCATTTAAAGTGCAGCTAAAAGTGTAACTGCGGGCAAAATTCTATGGTTCTTGTAACCCTAACCCTAGCCAGGCATTTCAATTATGCCAATTTAACAATCATTTGACAGCATTTTTCACCTTTATGAAAATGTGCCTAAACAAGACAGATTATTAAAGAAGATACATCTCCTAGATGTTTTAAAAACTGATTTGATTATTTGAGAGTGATTGTTTTTGGTTTGAGGAAAAAAATGAAATTTGATGATTGGAGGGTTTCTGGGACACCCTGCCGGAATGTACATTTCAAACCCTAGCTAGGGTTAGGGTTAGCATTCCCACACTGGGTAGAAGTTTTTTACTGTCAGTGCTGCATTTCTGGCCCCCTGTTATGTTTAGGATGAGTCATAATTTGCTCCTATCTGCACTTTTAGTTTTCGGACAGTTTTGGTCACCTTTTTGTATACTGCCTCATTCATTGATTTCATCCCAAAAACTGAGCCAGATGAAAAGTGTGAAGAATACCTATTCTAATAGGCAAACTCTCTTCATTTTGTCATTTAAAGTGCAGCTAAAAGTGTAACTTCAGGCAGAGTTCTATGGTTCTTGTAACCCTAACCCTAGCCAGGCATTTCAATCATGCCAATTTAACAATCATTTGACAGCATTTTTCACCTTTATGAAAATGTGCCTAAACAAGACAGATTATTAAAGAAGATACATCTCCTAGAGGTTTTAAAAACTGATTTGATTGTTTGAGAGTGATTGTTTTTGGTTTGAGGAAAAAAATCAAATTTGATGATTGGAGGGTTTCTGGGACACCCTGCCGGAATGTACATTTCAAACCCTAGCTAGGGTTAGGGTTAGCATTCCCACACTGGGTAGAAGTTTTTTACTGTCAGTGCTGCATTTCTGGCCCCCTGTTATGTTTAGGATGAGTCATAATTTGCTCCTATCTGCACTTTTAGTTTTCGGACAGTTTTGGTCACCTTTTTGTATACTGCCTCATTCATTGATTTCATCTCAAAAACTGAGCCAGATGAAAAGTGTGAAGAATACCTATTCTAATAGGCAAACTCTCTTCATTTTGTCATTTAAAGTGCAGCTAAAAGTGTAACTTCAGGCAGAGTTCTATGGTTCTTGTAACCCTAACCCTAGCCAGGCATTTCAATCATGCCAATTTAACAATCATTTGACAGCATTTTTCACCTTTATGAAAATGTGCCTAAACAAGACAGATTATTAAAGAAGATACATCTCCTAGAGGTTTTAAAAACTGATTTGATTATTTGAGAGTGATTGTTTTTGGTTTGAGGAAAAAAATCAAATTTGATGATTGGAGGGTTTCTGGGACACCCTGCCGGAATGTACATTTCAAACCCTAGCTAGGGTTAGGGTTAGCATTCCCACACTGGGTAGAAGTTTTTTACTGTCAGTGCTGCATTTATGGCCCCCTGTTATGTTTAGGATGAGTCATAATTTGCTCCTATCTGCACTTTTAGTTTTCGGAGAGTTTTGGTCACCTTTTTGTATACTGCCTCATTCATTGATTTCATCCCAAAAACTGAGCCAGATGAGACGTGTGAAGAATACCTGTTCTAATGGGCAAACTCTCTTCATTTTCTCATTTAAAGTGCAGCTAAAAGTGTAACTTCAGGCAGAGTTCTATGGTTCTTGTAACCCTAACCCTAGCCAGGCATTTCAATCATGCCAATTTAACAATCATTTGACAGCATTTTTCACCTTTATGAAAATGTGCCTAAACAAGACAGATTATTAAAGAAGATACATCTCCTAGAGGTTTTAAAAACTGATTTGATTATTTGAGAGTGATTGTTTTTGGTTTGAGGAAAAAAATCAAATTTGATGATTGGAGGGTTTCTGGGACACCCTGCCGGAATGTACATTTCAAACCCTAGCTAGGGTTAGGGTTAGCATTCCCACACTGGGTAGAAGTTTTTTACTGTCAGTGCTGCATTTATGGCCCCCTGTTATGTTTAGGATGAGTCATAATTTGCTCCTATCTGCACTTTTAGTTTTCGGAGAGTTTTGGTCACCTTTTTGTATACTGCCTCATTCATTGATTTCATCCCAAAAACTGAGCCAGATGAGACGTGTGAAGAATACCTGTTCTAATGGGCAAACTCTCTTCATTTTCTCATTTAAAGTGCAGCTAAAAGTGTAACTTCAGGCAGAGTTCTATGGTTCTTGTAACCCTAACCCTAGCCAGGCATTTCAATCATGCCAATTTAACAATCATTTGACAGCATTTTTCACCTTTATGAAAATGTGCCGAAACAAGACAGATTATTAAAGAAGATACATCTCCTAGAGGTTTTAAAAACTGATTTGATTGTTTGAGAGTGATTGTTTTTGGTTTGAGGAAAAAAATCAAATTTGATGATTGGAGGGTTTCTGGGACACCCTGCCGGAATGTACATTTCAAACCCTAGCTAGGGTTAGGGTTAGCATTCCCTCACTGGGTAGAAGTTTTTTACTGTAGGTGCTGCATTTCTGGCCCCCTGTTATTTTTAGGATGAGTCATAATTTGCTCCTATCTGCACTTTTAGTTTTCGGACAGTTTTGGTCACCTTTTTGTATACTGCCTCATTCATTGATTTCATCCCAAAAACTGAGCCAGATGAAACGTATGAAGAATACCTGTTCTAATGGGCAAACTCTCTTCATTTTGTCAGTTATTGTGCAGCTAAAAGTGTAACTGCGGGAAAAATTCTATGGTTCTTGTAACCCTAACCCTAGCCAGGCATTTCAATCATGCCAATTTAATAATCAATTGACAGCATTTTTCACCTTTATAAAAATGTGCCTGAACAAGACAGATTATTAAAGAAGATACATCTCCTAGATGTTTTAAAAACTGATTTGATTATTTGAGAGTGATTGTTTTTGGTTTGAGGAAAAAAATGAAATTTGATGATTGGAGGGTTTCTGGGACACCCTGCCGGAATGTACATTTCAAACCCTAGCTAGGGTTAGGGTTAGCATTCCCACACTGGGTAGAAGTTTTTTACTGTAGGTGCTGCATTTCTGGCCCCCTGTTATGTTTCGGATGAGTCATAATTTGCTCCTATCTGCACTTTTAGTTTTCGGAGAGTTTTGGTCACCTTTTTGTATACTGCCTCATTCATTGATTTCATCCCAAAAACTGAGCCAGATGAAAAGTGTGAAGAATACCTATTCTAATAGGCAAACTCTCTTCATTTTGTCATTTAAAGTGCAGCTAAAAGTGTAACTTCAGGCAGAGTTCTATGGTTCTTGTAACCCTAACCCTAGCCAGGCATTTCAATCATGCCAATTTAACAATCATTTGACAGCATTTTTCACCTTTATGAAAATGTGCCTAAACAAGACAGATTATTAAAGAAGATACATCTCCTAGAGGTTTTAAAAACTGATTTGATTGTTTGAGAGTGATTGTTTTTGGTTTGAGGAAAAAAATGAAATTTGATGATTGGAGGGTTTCTGGGTCACCCTGCCGGAATGTACCCTTCAAACCCTAGCTAGGGTTAGGGATAGCATTCCCACACTAGGTAGAAGTTTTTTACTGTCAGTGCTGCATTCTGGGCCCTCCGTTATCTTTAGGATGAGTCATAATTTGCTCCTATCTGCACTTTTAGTTTTCGGACAGTTTTGGTCACCTTTTTGTATACTGCCTCATTCATTGATTTCATCCCAAAAACTGAGCCAGATGAAAAGTATGAAGAATACCTGTTCTAATGGGCAAACTCTCTTCATTTTGTCATTTATTGTGCAGCTAAAAGTGTAACTGCGGGCAAAATTCTATGGTTCTTGAAACCCTAACCCTAGCCAGGCATTTCAATCATGCCAATTTAATAATCAATTGACAGCATTTTTCACCTTTATAAAAATGTGCCTGAACAAGACAGATTATTAAAGAAGATACATCTACTAGAGGTTTTAAAAACTGTTTTGATTGTTTGAGAGTGATTGTTTTTGGTTTGAGGAAAAAAATCAAATTTGATGATTGGAGGGTTTCTGAGACACCCTGCCGGAATGTACATTTCAAACCCTAGCTAGGGTTAGGGTTAGCATTCCCACACTGGGTAGAAGTTTTTTACTGTCAGTGCTGCATTTCTGGCCCCCCGTTATCTTTAGGATGAGTCATAATTTGCTCCTATCTGCACTTTTAGTTTTCGGACAGTTTTGGTCACCTTTTTGTATACTGCCTCATTCATTGATTTCATCCCAAAAACTGAGCCAGATGAAAAGTGTGAAGAATACCTGTTCTAATGGGCAAACTCTCTTCATTTTGTCATTTAAAGTGCAGCTAAAAGTGTAACTGCGGGCAAAATTCTATGGTTCTTGTAACCCTAACCCTAGCCAGGCATTTCAATTATGCCAATTTAACAATCATTTGACAGCATTTTTCACCTTTATGAAAATGTGCCTAAACAAGACAGATTATTAAAGAAGATACATCTCCTAGATGTTTTAAAAACTGATTTGATTATTTGAGAGTGATTGTTTTTGGTTTGAGGAAAAAAATGTAATTTGATGATTGGAGGGTTTCTGGGACACCCTGCCGGAATGTACATTTCAAACCCTAGCTAGGGTTAGGGTTAGCATTCCCACACTGGGTAGAAGTTTTTTACTGTCAGTGCTGCATTTCTGGCCCCCTGTTATGTTTAGGATGAGTCATAATTTGCTCCTATCTGCACTTTTAGTTTTCGGACAGTTTTGGTCACCTTTTTGTATACTGCCTCATTCATTGATTTCATCCCAAAAACTGAGCCAGATGAAAAGTGTGAAGAATACCTATTCTAATAGGCAAACTCTCTTCATTTTGTCATTTAAAGTGCAGCTAAAAGTGTAACTTCAGGCAGAGTTCTATGGTTCTTGTAACCCTAACCCTAGCCAGGCATTTCAATCATGCCAATTTAACAATCATTTGACAGCATTTTTCACCTTTATGAAAATGTGCCTAAACAAGACAGATTATTAAAGAAGATACATCTCCTAGAGGTTTTAAAAACTGATTTGATTGTTTGAGAGTGATTGTTTTTGGTTTGAGGAAAAAAATCAAATTTGATGATTGGAGGGTTTCTGGGACACCCTGCCGGAATGTACATTTCAAACCCTAGCTAGGGTTAGGGTTAGCATTCCCACACTGGGTAGAAGTTTTTTACTGTCAGTGCTGCATTTCTGGCCCCCTGTTATGTTTAGGATGAGTCATAATTTGCTCCTATCTGCACTTTTAGTTTTCGGACAGTTTTGGTCACCTTTTTGTATACTGCCTCATTCATTGATTTCATCTCAAAAACTGAGCCAGATGAAAAGTGTGAAGAATACCTATTCTAATAGGCAAACTCTCTTCATTTTGTCATTTAAAGTGCAGCTAAAAGTGTAACTTCAGGCAGAGTTCTATGGTTCTTGTAACCCTAACCCTAGCCAGGCATTTCAATCATGCCAATTTAACAATCATTTGACAGCATTTTTCACCTTTATGAAAATGTGCCTAAACAAGACAGATTATTAAAGAAGATACATCTCCTAGAGGTTTTAAAAACTGATTTGATTATTTGAGAGTGATTGTTTTTGGTTTGAGGAAAAAAATCAAATTTGATGATTGGAGGGTTTCTGGGACACCCTGCCGGAATGTACATTTCAAACCCTAGCTAGGGTTAGGGTTAGCATTCCCACACTGGGTAGAAGTTTTTTACTGTCAGTGCTGCATTTATGGCCCCCTGTTATGTTTAGGATGAGTCATAATTTGCTCCTATCTGCACTTTTAGTTTTCGGAGAGTTTTGGTCACCTTTTTGTATACTGCCTCATTCATTGATTTCATCCCAAAAACTGAGCCAGATGAGACGTGTGAAGAATACCTGTTCTAATGGGCAAACTCTCTTCATTTTGTCATTTAAAGTGCAGCTAAAAGTGTAACTTCAGGCAGAGTTCTATGGTTCTTGTAACCCTAACCCTAGCCAGGCATTTCAATCATGCCAATTTAACAATCATTTGACAGCATTTTTCACCTTTATGAAAATGTGCCGAAACAAGACAGATTATTAAAGAAGATACATCTCCTAGAGGTTTTAAAAACTGATTTGATTGTTTGAGAGTGATTGTTTTTGGTTTGAGGAAAAAAATCAAATTTGATGATTGGAGGGTTTCTGGGACACCCTGCCGGAATGTACATTTCAAACCCTAGCTAGGGTTAGGGTTAGCATTCCCTCACTGGGTAGAAGTTTTTTACTGTAGGTGCTGCATTTCTGGCCCCCTGTTATTTTTAGGATGAGTCATAATTTGCTCCTATCTGCACTTTTAGTTTTCGGACAGTTTTGGTCACCTTTTTGTATACTGCCTCATTCATTGATTTCATCCCAAAAACTGAGCCAGATGAAACGTATGAAGAATACCTGTTCTAATGGGCAAACTCTCTTCATTTTGTCAGTTATTGTGCAGCTAAAAGTGTAACTGCGGGAAAAATTCTATGGTTCTTGTAACCCTAACCCTAGCCAGGCATTTCAATCATGCCAATTTAATAATCAATTGACAGCATTTTTCACCTTTATAAAAATGTGCCTGAACAAGACAGATTATTAAAGAAGATACATCTCCTAGAGGTTTTAAAAACTGTTTTGATTGTTTGAGAGTGATTGTTTTTGGTTTTAGGAAAAAAATGAAATTTGATGATTGGAGGGTTTCTGAGACACCCTGCCGGAATGTACATTTCAAACCCTAGCTAGGGTTAGGGTTAGCATTCCCACACTGGGTAGAAGTTTTTTACTGTCAGTGCTGCATTTCTGGCCCCCCGTTATCTTTAGGATGAGTCATAATTTGCTCCTATCTGCACTTTTAGTTTTCGGACAGTTTTGGTCACCTTTTTGTATACTGCCTCATTCATTGATTTCATCCCAAAAACTGAGCCAGATGAAAAGTGTGAAGAATACCTGTTCTAATGGGCAAACTCTCTTCATTTTGTCATTTAAAGTGCAGCTAAAAGTGTAACTTTAGGCAGAGTTATATGGTTCTTGTAACCCTAACCCTAGCCAGGCATTTCAATCATGCCAATTTAACAATCATTTGACAGCATTTTTCACCTTTATGAAAATGTGCCTAAACAAGACAGATTATTAAAGAAGATACATCTCCTAGATATTTTAAAAACTGATTTGATTATTTGAGAGTGATTGTTTTTGTTTTGAGGAAAAAAATGAAATTTGATGATTGGAGGGTTTCTGGGACACCCTGCCGGAATGTACATTTCAAACCCTAGCTAGGGTTAGGGTTAGCATTCCCACACTGGGTAGAAGTTTTTTACTGTCAGTGCTGCATTTCTGGCCCCCTGTTATGTTTAGGATGAGTCATAATTTGCTCCTATCTGCACTTTTAGTTTTCGGAGAGTTTTGGTCACCTTTTTGTATACTGCCTCATTCATTGATTTCATCCCAAAAACTGAGCCAGATGAAAAGTGTGAAGAATACCTATTCTAATAGGCAAACTCTCTTCATTTTGTCATTTAAAGTGCAGCTAAAAGTGTAACTTCAGGCAGAGTTCTATGGTTCTTGTAACCCTAACCCTAGCCAGGCATTTCAATCATGCCAGTTTAACAATCATTTGACAGCATTTTTCACCTTTATGAAAATGTGCCTAAACAAGACAGATTATTAAAGAAGATACATCTCCTGGAGGTTTTAAAAACTGATTTGATTGTTTGAGAGTGATTGTTTTTGGTTTGAGGAAAAAAATGAAATTTGATGATTGGAGGGTTTCTGGGACACCCTACCGGAATGTACATTTCAAACCCTAGCTAGGGTTAGGGTTAGCATTCCCACACTGGGTAGAAGTTTTTTACTGTCAGTGCTGCATTTCTGGCCCCCTGTTATGTTTAGGATGAGTCATAATTTGCTCCTATCTGCACTTTTAGTTTTCAGACAGTTTTGGTCACCTTTTTGTATACTGCCTCATTCATTGATTTCATCCCAAAAACTGAGCCAGATGAAAAGTGTGAAGAATACCTATTCTAATAGGCAAACTCTCTTCATTTTGTCATTTAAAGTGCAGCTAAAAGTGTAACTTCAGGCAGAGTTCTATGGTTCTTGTAACCCTAACCCTAGCCAGGCATTTCAATCATGCCAGTTTAACAATCATTTGACAGCATTTTTCACCTTTATGAAAATGTGCCGAAACAAGACAGATTATTAAAGAAGATACATCTCCTAGAGGTTTTAAAAACTGATTTGATTGTTTGAGAGTGATTGTTTTTGGTTTGAGGAAAAAAATGAAATTTGATGATTGGAGGGTTTCTGGGACACCCTGCCGGAATGTACATTTCAAACCCTAGCTAGGGTTAGGGTTAGCATTCCCACACTGGGTAGAAGTTTTTTACTGTCAGTGCTGCATTTCTGGCCCCCTGTTATGTTTAGGATGAGTCATAATTTGCTCCTATCTGCACTTTTAGTTTTCGGACAGTTTTGGTCACCTTTTTGTATACTGCCTCATTCATTGATTTCATCCCAAAAACTGAGCCAGATGAAAAGTGTGAAGAATACCTGTTCTAATGGGCAAACTCTCTTCATTTTGTCATTTAAAGTGCAGCTAAAAGTGTAACTTCAGGCAGAGTTCTATGGTTCTTGTAACCCTAACCCTAGCCAGGCATTTCAATCATGCCAATTTAACAATCATTTGACAGCATTTTTCACCTTTATGAAAATGTGCCGAAACAAGACAGATTATTAAAGAAGATACATCTCCTAGAGGTTTTAAAAACTGATTTGATTGTTTGAGAGTGATTGTTTTTGGTTTGAGGAAAAAAATCAAATTTGATGATTGGAGGGTTTCTGAGACACCCTGCCGGAATGTACATTTCAAACCCTAGCTAGGGTTAGGGTTAGCATTCCCACACTGGGTAGAAGTTTTTTACTGTCAGTGCTGCATTTCTGGCCCCCCGTTATCTTTAGGATGAGTCATAATTTGCTCCTATCTGCACTTTTAGTTTTCGGACAGTTTTGGTCACCTTTTTGTATACTGCCTCATTCATTGATTTCATCCCAAAAACTGAGCCAGATGAAAAGTGTGAAGAATACCTGTTCTAATGGGCAAACTCTCTTCATTTTGTCATTTATTGTGCAGCTAAAAGTGTAACTTCAGGCAGAGTTCTATGGTTCTTGTAACCCTAACCCTAGCCAGGCATTTCAATCATGCCAATTTAACAATCATTTGACAGCATTTTTCACCTTTATGAAAATGTGCCTAAACAAGACAGATTATTAAAGAAGATACATCTCCTAGAGGTTTTAAAAACTGATTTGATTGTTTGAGAGTGATTGTTTTTGGTTTGAGGAAAAAAATCAAATTTGATGATTGGAGGGTTTCTGAGACACCCTGCCGGAATGTACATTTCAAACCCTAGCTAGGGTTAGGGTTAGCATTCCCACACTGGGTTGAAGTTTTTTACTGTCAGTGCTGCATTTCTGGCCCCCCGTTATCTTTAGGATGAGTCATAATTTGCTCCTATCTGCACTTTTAGTTTTCGGACAGTTTTGGTCACCTTTTTGTATACTGCCTCATTCATTGATTTCATCCCAAAAACTGAGCCAGATGAAAAGTGTGAAGAATACCTGTTCTAATGGGCAAACTCTCTTCATTTTGTCATTTAAAGTGCAGCTAAAAGTGTAACTTCAGGCAGAGTTCTATGGTTCTTGTAACCCTAACCCTAGCCAGGTATTTCAATCATGCCAATTTAACAATCATTTGACAGCATTTTTCACCTTTATGAAAATGTGCCTAAATAAGACAGATTATTAAAGAAGATACATCTCCTAGAGGTTTTAAAAACTGATTTGATTGTTTGAGAGTGATTGTTTTAGGTTTGAGGAAAAAAATCCAATTTGATGATTTTAGGGTTTCTGAGACACCCTGCCGGAATGTACATTTCAAACCCTAGCTAGGGTTAGGGTTAGCATTCCCACACTGGGTAGAAGTTTTTTACTTTCAGTGCTGCATTTCTGGCCCCCCGTTATCTTTAGGATGAGTCATAATTTGCTCCTATCTGCACTTTTAGTTTTCGGACAGTTTTGGTCACCTTTTTGTATACTGCCTCATTCATTGATTTCATCCCAAAAACTGAGCCAGATGAAAAGTGTGAAGAATACCTGTTCTAATGGGCAAACTCTCTTCATTTTGTCATTTAAAGTGCAGCTAAAAGTGTAACTTCAGGCAGAGTTCTATGGTTCTTGTAACCCTAACCCTAGCCAGGCATTTCAATCATGCCAATTTAACAATCATTTGACAGCATTTTTCACCTTTATGAAAATGTGCCTAAACAAGACAGATTATTAAAGAAGATACATCTCCTAGATGTTTTAAAAACTGATTTGATTGTTTGAGAGTGATTGTTTTTGGTTTGAGGAAAAAAATCCAATTTGATGATTGGAGGGTTTCTGAGACACCCTGCCGGAATGTACATTTCAAACCCTGGCTAGGGTTAGGGTTAGCATTCCCACACTGGGTAGAAGTTTTTTACTGTCAGTGCTGTATTTCTGGCCCCCCGTTATCTTTAGGATGAGTCATAATTTGCTCCTATCTGCACTTTTAGTTTTCGGACAGTTTTGGTCACCTTTTTGTATACTGCCTCATTCATTGATTTCATCCCAAAAACTGAGCCAGATGAAAAGTGTGAAGAATACCTGTTCTAATGGGCAAACTCTCTTCATTTTGTCATTTAAAGTGCAGCTAAAAGTGTAACTTCAGGCAGAGTTCTATGGTTCTTGTAACCCTAACCCTAGCCAGGCATTTCAATCATGCCAATTTAACTTTCATTTGACAGCATTTTCACCTTTATGAAAATGTACCTAAACAAGACAAATTTTTTAAGAAGATACTTCTCCTAGATGTTTTAAAGCTGTTTTGATTGTTTGAGAGTGATTGTTTTTGGTTTGAAAAAATATTCAAATTTGATGATTGGAGGGTTTCTGAGACACCCTGCCGGAATGTACATTTCAAGCCCTAGCTATTGTTATGGGTAGCATTCCCACACTGGGTAGAAGTTTCTTACTGTCAGTGCTGCATTCCGGGCCCCCTGTTATCTTTAGGATGAGTCATAATTTGCTCTTTTCTGCACTTTTAGTTTTCGGACAGTTTTGGTCACCTTTTTGTATACTGCCTCATTCATTGATTTTATCCCAAAAACTGAGCCAGATGAAAACTGTGAAGAATACCTGTTCTAATGGGCAAACTCTCTTCATTTTGTAATTTAAAGTTCTGCTTAAAGTGTAACTGCAGGCAACATTTTATGGTTCTTCTATCCCTTACCCTAGCCAGGCATTAAAAGCATGACAATTTACTGTAGGTCAGCAGTTTCACATAAAGAACACGCTGAACTGAAGTTCACCAGGAACCTCTTTATGTGTTTTTATTCCTGTATTGACCAGGTCTTGCTTTGCTTAGTTTAGTGCTTAGTTGCAGAGTAGTACATAACTCTGCTATTTATAGAATAACCCAAAATAAGCAAATCCGTATTTAATATAGTGTATCTTTTCTTTGCAGTTTTCACTGATATTTTATATTTCACCCATACAAGGTGTTAAATTGTAATATTTATGTTTTGATTTGAATCTCTTCTTTTTAAAAAAAATTGCTCACATGATTCGTAGTTCACAAATTCAACATATTATTGGAAAGGGGTGAATAATTTTTCCAGAGACTTTACAACATCTGCTGAATTCTAGGCCAAAATGAATCTCCACCTCTAAAATGGAAATTCTTGATTGAAATTGGTGGCGTAACTACCTAGATTAAAAACTTTGAATTTAATTCATTCTCTGAACAAAATATTCCTTTACACTTATTCATAACATTTAAACAGTTTTGTTAATGTAGCCCCTTCTCCGCAACTAAAAACATAACTAGTCTAATGAGAAAATATACTTTTCTTGAACCTTAATGTGATTTATTTTCAGAAAAGACCTGGGGACCAATACAATCAGAACTGGGTTGTATTTGTTGCCTTTTAGCGAGATAGTTCAGCCTTCATGTCAAGGCAGTGGAATCTTCAAGCGTAATACACATCCTACTCTGAAAAGGGCATTGACCTCAATCACTGCTATCCTTTACACAGAAATTCACTCTTTCTCTTTCCAGTCATCTTCTGGAAATCTAATGTTTTTGCATTATTTCAGGGGTGATTCAAGCCTGTGCCAGTGGATGCAGATCATAATATCGTCAAGTTAATGCTGGAATTTTTAAACCTGAGAAATGGTTTTCAATTTCCAAAAGCATACCATGAAATAGGGCTCATAGTCTATCCAAATGTGCAATACTGTACCTCAATGCACAGCTAAAACCTTACTATGCATTGTTATGAGGAATAATAGATCAACAATAATGTTCCTTATGTACTTTACAGCTGACTCTGAAAATCTTCCTCAATTTCTTTACGTTTAAGGGGTATTCTGATATAGAGGCAATCTGTCACAATCCCACGGATTGTAGCTGCGCACCATTGGCTCCTCAGGCAAGCACAGACACCAGATGTCTGTATATTTGTACAAAGTGTGATTCCTCTTGTACTGAGCAGGTTTACAATTGCAACAACACATCAGCGGCAGGGTGAAACTAACCAGTCTAAACCCAGCTCAGGCTTCATAGTAGTGGGTAAACCAGCCCTCAACAAATTTTGTCTGGTAGATTAAAGATTTTCGTTTTGGAGACTAGAGAAACACTGGATATCAAGAGATGACAAATGTAGTCATTTATTAGTCATACGTTATAAAGTGTAAAACACAAAAGGTCTCCTGGGTGAGAAGTGTGGTTTCAGCCCATGGCCTTCATGATGTCTTTTCTTGTCTGTTGCACACAGACAAAAATGTCATTTTAATTAAGAGACTGAAGGATTGAAAGATTAATAATTTCAGATATGATGGCCTTGCATTGATATTCCCGCATTTTTTATGACTGTGGTGGACTGGCGTTCCATCCAGGGTGTATCCTGCCTAGCGCCTATTGCTTGATAGGATAGCCCCCAGCCCTCCCGTGACTTTGTATTGGATGAAGTTGTTATATAATGGATGGATAATTGGATATATATGATGTCGCTGATTTCAGATTTCTGGTGTTGACTCTTGTGGCTTCTCGGCTAGATGCAGGGCCTGCGGACATGCCAATTGGTCAGTCATTCTTCTCTTCACACACCAAAAGCTCCACAGTGCCACCCAGGAGAGGCAGAGGCGATTTGAGGGGTATTGGTTCTCTCACTTCGGGCATCTGGCATTGCTGTTTTGCTTAACCAATCCTCACTCTACATTAGCAGGGCTCTTCCAGGTATTGCCTGCCCCCTGGGGAATGACACCCACAGTCAGCCGGTGACAGTACTGAAGTTCGAACCCAAGATCTTTGCTGTCATGGATACACCATGCTCTGCTGGCCTTTTACTAGCCTCTCTGGAATTAATAAATTACAGTTCTACAGTAAAAGAAAAATAATTTCACACAAACAAGATCTCGCTAGATTGTTTCTTAGATGAATCTGTAAATTACATTTCTAGGAACAAACGGAAATTAAGTCCTTTTGAAAATTAGAAGGCTAGATTTCCTGAAGTAACAGTAATAATTTCAGTTCTGTGTCTGTCAGAGCTCTGAAATGCATTAACTCTGATTAATGTCTTGTGCTGTTCATTGAAGGGGAATTAATTTGGTATTTTTAATAAGATTCTTAATACTTATGCATCCTAATTTATAAAATATTAGAAAAAATCAGGTGCATATACATTTGATGTATTTTCTATATAAAATATGACTTTTTAGAAATAGCAGAATATTGCTTTGAAAGAAAATAACTCAAAATAGCTAATTTTTTTGTTATTGAAAAGTTAAAAACAATTGCAGACAAGTGATGCAGTTGGAGGGGGGTGATCTTTCTTATTAAGGGCAGAAGATGCAGAGTTGTGCTGCAATAAGAACACTGTGAAAGTGTGGCTCGAGGTGAAATAGCAGAGAGAGGCACCAATGTTCTGGCATAGTGCTACATACAGTACATTGAAGCATGCATCAGTTACAGTCACATAAACCATTACTTTATTTAAAAGATGCAGATATTTCATAAATATATATTTGAGGAGAGGGGAGAATTGGATATGTGTTCTAAATTTTCCTGATGTCTTTATCAATGTATTCCACATCCATTTTTAAACATGCAATATAAGGTTTATACAGGAAATATATACTAAGAATAGTGAACATTTTGGCCACAGATATTGTGTGATATGAAGCATAAAATAACATTAGAAATGGCTAAGTACTTTATGATGTGATAGGATTTTGTTCTTCAAATGTTATATTTTTTTCCCTGTTTTAAGGAACAGTCTCATCTTAAGTCGTTTTAACGCAATGATATATTGTGTGATGTGTGCCTTGTGGAAATGTTCAATTATTATTTCGTGAGCAAGACTGAAAGCCAGTCTTTTTGGGATTTCTTAATTTGCCGAGCTTGACCGAATGACAGGCATGAAGGCAGAATGGCTGTTATCTGCAAAGGGCAAGTAAAGGAGGAGAAGTGGTGGTGGTGCTATGGTCGACCTTTTCTCTAAAGGAATATCATGTTTTCCGTTTGATTGTGACAGGTTTCATTGGCAGTGTAAAACTGAGAGCTGATTGATGAATTTATTTATTCTGGCTCAGTGTGGGTAAAGTGAAGTTATGGTCCCTCAGTGACCATCAGTGCTCTAATTACAGATATTCAACAGGAAAAATGAACCATGCTTTTGGTCTCTAAGGGGCATCAGACAAAAGGATACAAATGGATTTAAACTATACTCATGAAATACAAAGCTATGTGTTTGTTGGAAAAGCTTTTTCTCCCCATTCTTCTTATGACATTTAGTTGAAATATAATTCATATTTTTTTCTGGTGTTACAGGAGCGCCATCTAATTTGAGTGACAGGGAATATTTTCTATTTCCTGCAAACAAAGTACTGTACAATATTGTATCATTTTGATTAATGAATCTTTAAAATTTAGGTGAACCATTGCATAATACTGCCTCCTATTTTTAGGTGGCTTTGCAAATAAGAGCTTACAGCTTACAGTTTGTGTGATTCAGTGGAGCCACATTTTTCCTGCTTAACAATAATGGAAAAGGAGATGGGACAGAGGGTTGAAGCTGGTTCCCTGGGTGGGACATAGCTGGAACTTGTGCTCTGTGTATAGCGATTGGGATTTAGATTTCAGACAAGCAGTAGAAACAACACTAGGGTTGCCAGCAATTTGAAAAATGAGTTTTCTGATACAGACAGTAGGCCATTTGGGACAGAATAAACTCAGTATGTGCTGACAAGGCTATTGTAAGCATTTCACAGGAGAGTTTGTCATTTCACAGATAGGTGAGTGGGGAGACTTCCATGTGGATTAGAACTTCTAGGCTGTAAGATTTCAGTAGGGCAGATGAGAACTGGATATGACAGAACACAAATTTAAGATGACAATTTACTTTGCATGTATAAGCAATCTGAACTATCATAATGGTTATATCATTGTTGCAAACATGACTTAGCACTAATCATTAGAAGGCCAGGGTACAGTTTGTCAGATTCCCAGTTTGTAATTTTAGCATGAGATTAGTCATGAGATTCCAAGACCAATTGGAGTACTTTGTTTCTAAGCGCTGGTACACTACTTTGTTGTTTGTGTGATAATGTACTGTGAAAGTCTGGGGGCCCAAGTTACCACTGGGTGTGACTGATCTTTTATTTTAAGTTCCAGCTTAAAGTTGTGGGAGATGTACCTCCAGCATGGGATTAACCTTCCAATTTCTAACCAATAGAACTAGATCCAATTTATGAAGCCTTAACTCACTTACTGTCAGACTTATTTGTTCTCTAGTCTTCCCAGAACAAGGCAAAAAAAAAAAGCTGTGCTTGCCATTCCCTTTTATACCCTGAGAGGCAAACTGATAATGCACAGCTGAGCCTCATCCAGACAGAAGGCCAGTGAATTAGCGTTTCCTTTCATCCCTACATTTCATTTTCTTACGGCTTCATTAAATTTAGGGTTGCGGGGAAGCTGGAGTCTACCCCAGCAAGCAAAGAGGAAGAGGCAGGTTACACCATGGACATGAAGCCAGTCCATTGCAGGGCAGCCACACATATCTGTTTGGATTGTGGGTGGGAACTGGCATACCTGGAGGAAACTCATGTAAACACAGGGAGTACATACAAACTCCATACACCTCAGGTCTGGAATTAAACCCAGGTCCCCAGCACTGCAGGGGAAACACAAACTTTAGCAGACAGGGTTATCGTAGAGGATTCTCAAAACACTTGACCAAAAATATATATCTTCTATAATCCTGCCCCACATTCTGTTACTGTACACACTGGAAGTGTTAACAATTTTTAATATCCTTACTGTCCATTTTCCTAGTGAAAGTTATTTTACACAACAGAGGAATATTCAGTGCTGTGTAATGCGTAATGAAAGAATTCATGCTTATATTTCCAATGTTTGCTCATATACTTGCAATTTATTTTCACAACATAGATACATAAAAAATATTCATAGGTTTTTGGCAATATCTTGGTCTGCAGTGTAAATGACGACTTTAAGGACTGCTGTTTTAATTCATGCCTTAAACTGACCTTGTAAGTCAGGTAATCTCCAAGTTAAAAATGTTTGCAGATTGGATTTTTCATTACAGTTGCAAAACACACATACAGGAAGCAGTTCATCCCAGACTCCCTTTCCTTCACCAAGGCTGAGAAATTGTCTATCTGTAGGTAAGGGGGTCTGGGAAATGGTGGGCTAGGAGCACTGGTTCCCAAATACATTGGAGAAAAATAATTCATTTAATACAGTAGGTTGGTGTTTTTTAAATCAAACAACGATACAGAACACTGTTTTTGTGAAAGATAAAACTTATTCTGCCTTTTAAATCCAAAATGTTTCTGAGACCCTTACCAAGAATAAGCAGCTTTCCGATAATGGAAGGACAGATGGAAATCTTGGTAAGGCCTTCCTTTACTGGGGCAAAAACATTTTTAATTCAAGGTAAATCTTGTTCGTGTTTCAGGCTGAGCAGAGTGTTTGGAATGCTGTTGAGACAGAACTATGTTTCAGGCTGTTCTCCTAATTCTTCAAACCAATGCAAGAAAGCTACTCACATGACTCAAATTAGCATTCAGCAAACAAAGCTATTTTAAGATCAATCCTAATAAATTCCTGAGAGAGTCAAGCCATGCTCTTTGTGGGTATACTTGTATTTACAAATTGAAAACCAGATTTGAATTTACATATAAGCATCCTGTACACAGAACAATGTTTGCATAATTACATCAGCAATAAAGGAAAAAGACTTAAAGGACCCCTCATTCTTTGTCAGCTCATTAAAGGTTATAGTGGAGCATCGGATTGTTTGTGGAGAGACTACAATGTTTCATCTTCCTCTCCCACCTCTGTGTGTGCCGTCCAGTTTAAAATGCTTATATCAGTAGTTCAGTCAAATTTTACTAATGACAAAATGAAAAAAACAATGAATTGAAAGGGATAGGGTGCTGAATACTTTGGCGTTAACTTACCTGGCACTACCCTCTTGATCACAAAGAAAGAATCAGACAAAAAGCTGAAGAGTGGTACTGGGGTATAGGGAGGGGGACTCTTGGAGTTGTGGGTGGCCACTGAGTATTTATGGTGGAGAGTGGAGGTGCAAGATTAGAATTTGATCTCCTCCCAAACACCATTTCAGTGGTACTGTCTAATACAAATAATGATGTAACAAGATAATGAATATAAAGGGATAGCGAACTTAAAACTCTGGTGTTAACTCCTGGCTGGAAAACGTCCTCGCCTGGCTGAGGAAATGACAGTGCTGACCAAGGATCACCACTATCAAAACCCCTAAAAAGGATCCCCAAGAAAACAAGGCAGATTTCAAAATGGAGGTGAGAGTGAGTTTGTTTGAATGCAAAGATTTGCAGGAAGGGCTCAGACACTGTACGCTGTAGCATGGAGTGAATGAGAAGCACATTTGATGCAGGCATGAGCTTTGTTTGATCGAGTACTGGATCTGTGGCAGAGTCGGGTTTAAAAATCCTGGACTTAAAGGAAATAGCACCCGTTAACTGGAGGGGGACATTGGGACAATCAGCCCAAATGAGTCTAAACGGCCCCAGTTTCAGAGGACACCAAGGCTGTGAGTTCTGGTCCACCCAGGCATAACGTCCTCAAGCTGCTTGAGTCCTTAAACAGTTGCCAGTTTTAAAAACTTAGAAATGTAAGGTGGTACCCAGCTGTCTCCAGCTGTTTAGGAACTGAAAAACAATTTAAAAGGCCTAATTAGGCTACGTATTGTGGTAATGAAGGGTCCAATTAAGTATTTGAGTTGTCTTTTTAGAAGGAAAGCCAGCAGACATGGGGGTAACTCCAGGAGCAAGGGGGAAATTGAGATTTGCAGTCAGGAGGGAGTGCTGCTCCTACCACCTCTCACTTTATGTCTGTGCTATTCTTATACTTCTATACAACACTTGCAGATGTGTGCTCTGTGCTCTGTGTGATACTGTATGTCTCTTCAGTAATGCAAGAAAAGAAAACGTACATAACAGCATCAGTATACTGATTTTAGACACTCAGAAGAATTATTCACTCAGCAATGAGGAAAATCCTTTGCTCAATAGAGACAGTATTTTTCATTTTTATTTGTTATTATTAACTGGTATTAATTAATACTACATTAGCTGCATTTAAACTGTTATATTTCATTGTTGTATTTATATAGTACCTGTTTGTGGAGCTACATGCTGTTCTTGTCTCCTGTCTGTTCTACCATGTTGTGTTTGGTCAAGTTACAGATCCTGACTAGGAAATTTAATCTGGCATTGATGGTGTAGCAGTTAGTCCATCTTTGCTTTTGAATGTGGATTCCCTGTGGATCATGGATGTCTGCGTCCTTTAACACAGCTTGGTTCATCATAAGTATTTTATTCATAAAACTGCTTGCAGTGATTTTTCTGTAGAAACAAATAATTGCTTACAAATGTTCATAATAGACCCTCAAAAACATGTTGTTACACCTGGAAGAGCCAGGGCTCGCAGACCTCAGTCTCCATGGGAGCCAGTTGTGTTTGGCCAGTTCAGCTGTTTAGTTTCTTGTCCTTCCTCTGTCTACCTGCACAGTGCAAGCCCTGTATCGTCCATCTTCGCCTGCTTGTCTATCCCCCGGCTCTAGTTTCTCCATTTGCCTTTACTGAGACCAAGAAGTTGGACCCCTCAGCCTGTCCTTCAGACGCGGCGCTTTCCAGCTCATTGGCGCTTTGTAACGCACATACTGTACCATCAAATCATATTAATTAAGATAGTGTTTTTCCACCTTTTCCATCCCACAGCACACTTACATCAATAATAAAAATGTGCAACACTTCGCTTCCCTCCCCCTCCCACATGCCACTGGCTCAAGCATATTACATTAATATCATAAACAAAACTTATTTCAGTGATTAATCAGGGTTTGCCTTGACATGCACAATTGTTTTATCTTGACAGGAATTGATGACCGTGAAATGCAGAGCGCTTGCTCAGCCACTCTCACATGTTTTGTTTTATTTTATGTCCATCAGAGTTGAAAAATATGCAACACACGATTCCCACGTGCACAGTCTTACTGCCTGGACTCTGTCTTGTGAACATACCAAACATGTAACAGCACTAAAATTGATGTTCGTAACTGAAGCTCAGGTAAGATAATGACCAACAAACCAGTTCCATCCTGTTGTTCTGAAACATAATTATTATGGATGTTTGCAATATATACAGTATCTCATGCGAACACCCCTTTTTCACTTTTTTCATTTCATGGAACCATCCTCCACCCCACCTCCACCTGTGCAGCTGCCCCTTTGCTAACTCCCATCTCTGAACTGGGGTACCTGCCTCCTCATCATAAATGACTTTTCCAAAAGCTTATGGCCCATCTCTTTTTGTCTGAAGCCATTCCACAGCACACAGGCAGAGAAACACTGAATTAAGGATGTCATTATATAAGGTTCCAAGCACCAGCTGTTATGATGGGATCTTATTTTTATGGCCTAAAAACCTCATCTGGCATCATGTACAGTACATTAATTTAAATGGCACTTAACTGTTCTGAACAAAACTTCATATCATATCACTATCATAGAATCCTGGATTGCAAGTAGAAATAAAGAGAACTGTAACAGCAAGTTCGTTAAAGTCATGTCATATGAACATTTTGCACTATATTGTATGGGCGACAGGGCCTTCTCCTGCTATGCCCCCAAGCTCTGGAACTCTTTGCTCAAGGATATCAGAGAGTTACCTTCTCTAAACTCCTTCAAATCCAGACACAAAACCTTCTTCTTCAGAAAAGCCTTTACTTATCTGGTTCCATTCTTCACCCCTCTGCTCTTCTTAGTACCACCTTCCACGGTCTCCTCTATTGTTATTGTTGTATTGTTGTAATTGTAATTGTGTCTTATCTTGTGAAATCTTCTTATTTATTGTTGTAGTCCTCTTATTTATTGTCATCCTGTAAAGCGCTTTGAGAAGCCACCTTTAAAGGCGCTATATAAAATAAAGTTTATTATTATTATTCCATCTGTGGCAACAACAACAATGCCAATATCAGACATTATCAACTGCCAGCTGTTCATTTTGTTTTTTTTTCTTTAATATTTCTCATGCTTATAAAGATTCTCTGGTGCTTGTGGGGATGCTGACATTGTGACAACGGTTTCATTTTATGCATCACTCAAGAAAACTAGTTTATGAGCATTCTAAAAACATTGGATATAAAAACAATAACACCATTTATAATTAGTAGATATGTCATCTGTTGTATATTGATTAGAATCGTTAATTGATTGAGTATCGGAAGGATGGGGAAACTGCTGTGCAATAGAAAAGGGCCAAACCTTTATTTTCAAGGTTGACAGCTTTCTTGGGAACCCCCCCCAACAATCTCGTTAACTGACAACAGCCTCATTAATTGGAGGACAGCCACATTGCCGATGAAATTTCATCCCTGGCTGGATGAAAAGCAGACAGCTGTGCCTGGAGAGATTCTTGAATTTTGCTTACATCTACAAGGTCTCTCAGCTCTGCTGCCTTTGGAACGTGGATTTCGGTGAGTGCAAAATGAGATGGGAATGGTGTGTGATATTCCCCAGTGTGTCTTCCTTCTAAATTTGCCTGTTCTGTTGGATCTCACATTATGGTTCTTGCGTAGATAAGAAGGATCAACTATTTATTATAAACACATTTTACAATTAAGTTTCATGTTTGATCAGAAAAATGCAAAGTGTTTTGTACTTGTTTCACTGTCAGTTACAATCATAATGATCCAAAACCCATGACTACGAAACTGGATCCTTTAGGGAACGCTTTATGGACTATACAAACTTTAAGTGATCTTAGAAGTTTTATTTTCTCAACACAATGCTTTATAAAATGCTTTTTTTCACTGAAATACCTTTAAATACTATTATATATCACTACCATTACTGAACTTTGTTTAAAAAATGCTTTCCTTTTAGAAGTGAAGAAATATGCATTTTGACAGTCAATGATGTTTCATATTGATATTGTGTCCAGTTAATTTCCCTTTTATAGAATTCACTTTCAGCTTTTATTACTTTGTGTGAGCTAACTGACACCATCATCTGAATGTTAGTGTAGAGCCTGAGGCATAAGGTTTTAAATAAACAAACCTCAGAAACCTACTCACATTCCTGAAGTCTTTTTTGGTATGTTGATGTCTTAAATAAAACTGTTTTGAGGATCAGACCTAGAACAAAAACTGCTGCTCTTCAGCACTTAACTGATTGTCTGCCCACAGGCCACCACGGTTTTAGCTTCTGTAAAGTATAGTGGTGAATATAGAATAGGACCCCCTGCTGGCATGTTCTGGGGACTGTCATGACCAGAGGGGTATTCTACTGATACTTTGTTCAAAGTTTGCTTTTTATTTTGAATGTGTGGACAGCAGTCACCAGAAAGTTTTATTTCTTGCCAGCCAAAAAATATTTCTTTTTGTACAATAATTAATAATACATCCCACGTGGTCAATCCCTGAGTGGGCTGAAAATCTGCAGGTGCAGATACTTTTCCTCTTATGCACATCATTTTTTCAGTTCATGAATAAAGATAATTTATTCAAAAGATAAGTCATGCCACCTGCAAAAGTTCTCAGATGACTCTGCAATTGTGGGATGTATCAAGGGTGAGCAGGAGGAGGAGTACAGAGGACTGGTCAGCAGCTTTGTGGAGTGGTGTGGGGTGAACCACTTGGAACTGAATGTTACAAAGACAAAGGAACTGGTGGTAGATTTCAGGAGGAAAAAGGTCAAACCTACTCCTGTCTACATCCATGGGAGTGGCATGGAGATGGTGGACTCGTACAAGTACCTGGGAGTGCACATCGACGATAGACTGGAATGGTCTAAGAACATCGACGCCATCTATAAGAACGGACAGAGCCGACTTTACTTCTTGAGGAGGCTCAGGTCCTTCAATGTGTGTAGTAAGATGCTACACATGTTTTATCAGTCGGTGGTAGCGAGTGCCATTTTCTACGCAGTGGTGTGCTGGGGCTCTGGGATTAGAGCAGTAGATTCCAAAAGGCTGAACAAGCTCATCAGGAGAGCAAGCTCTGTCATTGGGTCTGACCTGGACCCCTTGGAGGTAGTGGCTGAGAGGAGAATGATGTCCAAACTAGAGGCCATCATGGACAACTTCTCCCATCCCCTCTATGACAGGCTTGCAGGAATGAAGAGCACGTTCAGCAATAGACTGATTCATCCACGGTGCGACAGGGAGCGCTACAGGAGGTCATTCTTGCCGTCTGCCATAAGACTGTACAACGCATCCACCTTGCGTCTTGGCAGAGGCAACAGCGACAGTGACCTGTTTCTGGACTAAACGCATATACACATCTACTGCTACATCTGTTCTCTTTCTTTTTCTTTTTCCCGTTTACAACCACTTTTGTGCAATATATGCCAGGGACCTGTGCAATACATTTATATTTATATTTATATCTATGGTTACATCTATATTTATATTCATACGTGTGATACGATTTTCTGTGTACTGTTCTGTTCTAGTTTCCTCTTGTGTGTCCGGACTGTGAGTAACTCTTGTATTGTATTGTATGTATTGTACCATTATTATATAATTCGTTACACTGTGGCTGTGTTGTGTGTGTTAAGCTGCTGTTGTACTGCAATTTCCCTCACGGGATCAATAAAGTATCTATCTATCTATAATTACAGTATGGAATGACAACCAGAGGAATCTGTCACAACTCAAGCACTGAAATCATGCATCGCTCTGATGTACTGTATACCTGAGCCTCCCTTGGGATCGGATTTACAGTATACAGTACATGTTCCCCAAACCAAAAAGTAGGAGTGGGAAACAATCAAGACCATTGATCATAGCCCATGCAAAGTCATGAGATTCAATTATGCTTGGTTACAACTTTTGATCCAATCAACACAGTTTCGGGATACAATTACCACGCGGTACACCTCTCCATCCAGGCCCCACAGAGTTTCCGAAAAAAAAAATTCAGATAGGAGCAAAACACAACTCGTCCTAAACCTGAATTGGGTCCCAATAGCCAGCACTGAGGTTAAAAAATTGTCTCTTTAGAGTGTGAATGCTAACCCTTAACCCTACCTGAGGTGTTAAATGAACATTTCCGTGATCTATATTTGAGCCTCCCTGGGGATCGGACTTAAACATGTTCCCAGAACCAAAACATTTGAGTGGAAAACAATCAAGACCATTGATCAAAGCTCTGGCATTTGAATGAGATTAAAAAATGCTTGGTTTAAGCTTTGGATCCGACTCAGTTTTGGGATACAATTACCGTGCGTTGCACAGCGCCATCCAGGCTCCAGAGAGTTTCCACACAAAAAAATTCAGATAGGAGCAAAAAAACACTTGTCCTAAACCTAAATTGGGTCCCAATATTGAGGCTGAGGTTAAAAATGGTCTAATTAGAGTGTGAATGTTAACCCTAACCCTACCTGCGATGTCAACTGAGCATTTCCGCAATCTACTGTATATAGTTCTGTGTATAGTCAACTTTGTACTATTATATGTATTAAAAATATAGCTAACCCATGAAATCTCAATAACTGTAAAAATAACTTGTCTTCCAACTGCAATGCAAGAATCAACAGAACCTGAAAATAATCAATTCAAGAGATAGAACCAGTGTCATATTAGTGCTCAGTCTGTAGCTAATGAGGATTTCTTCTGACAATTCTAGTCAGGATATACCCTTCCCTGAAATTCTTGAGTATTCCTGTAGTTTCTTCTTCCACTGTCCCAAGACGATGTAGCTTGTCTGTCAGCAATGAGTGGATTTTTTTTTGAAAAAACACTGGTGCTGAAAAGCAGCACAGCATACAACACCCACTTTCTATCACTGCTAGACAGCACACAGTTTTGTGAATATTCTGTGCATATCTTTTTTCTCATTAGTAACAATATCTTAATCCCTTTAAATGTTATCTTTCCACATTATTTTAATATATCACCATGCATTCTGCATATTAAACAGATGGAAATGAACCCATCTTCTTTTTAGGGCTTGTCTGTCACTATATATTGTATTTAATAGCACATGCCTTATCCGTTGAAAAGTCCTTATTTTTATCATGTAAGAACCTTTAGCGAATTAGTCCAAAAGAGTGCTGATTACCTGGAATAGAACTCCCACAAGTTTTATTGACTGACTGACATTTTCTCTTTAATCACAAGGAAACATGATATTGAATCATCAGAATCTGAAATGATAATCTTGCACATGTGAATATGGTTCCTGATTGCTGCTTGTTAAGAACTGATACTGTACATGTTTTTTTCACATAAGAAAGACCTACAGTACTCCTTTCTTTATTCATATTACTCTCCATGTTTTTCCTCAGTCAGCCATTCCGCCCGCTCACTGATAAACATGAGCAAGTGGTAACCCACAACTGTTTCCTATTCTACTTCTGCTTGAGTGCAGATGACCTCAGGCTACACTTTCCAAATCAACGCAGTATCGTCTGCAGCCCACCAAGAAAATTCCAGTCTCAACCCATCAAGCAATGCAGGTTTTGTTGGCTCTGCCTGGCTCCTGTCTGCTGACTTAGATCCATTGCCTGCATCATACACGACTCCCATTCACCCCACCCTATGGTGGCCATTCCTCTGAAATCTTGCATATCTAAACTGACTTGATCAGTCAGAGCTCCTCCATTACTGCATCTGTGTTTTGAGGTTCCCTTTGTACTGATTTGGTCTGCCAAAGAACCTAACAAGGCGCATGCTTTCTTTCATCCATATTCACCCTTGAATCAGACTCCCTGGTTCAATCATCGCAAATTGGGGGGTTTTGCCACTACTGTAGTATGACACAAATCGTGTTGACAGCTGTCAAGCGATGTTACTTTGTGAATGGGATACTCATAATCTGGCAGTATTCATCATGGGCCGTGGCATAAGAGCTGACAGTTCTGCCTGGCAAATAAGCTTTATTTATGTCACACAATTCGAGATCTTTCCAGCTAGTTTTGGAAAACACATCTCCAGAATCCTTAAACTCTGTTTGTGTGATTTGTGTAAACATTGAATGATACCAACAGGATTGGTGGAGGAAAAAGCGGGGCTGTGATTAAGCATACTGTAAGTCTCCAATTCCTCTTTTTTCTTGAGCTCGGCTAGAATGGACGGTATTATTTTTCTACAAGGGACAGGGGATATCGCTTCAAATTGTCTCAACATTTACAATACATTATAAATTAGACTTATATTTAGCAAGCGTAGCCAAAAACATGTTTTTAGTTAAAAATAAACTATTAAAGTGATTATTTTGATTTTTTATTTTTTTTTATTTTTTTTACATTACTCAAGGAGTGAATCACATGGCCAAGATCAAGCTGCCCCTCCAAACTGAGCAGCTAGAAAAGTAGGAATGTCATTGAGAGGCCAATAGTAAAAAAGCAAGAGTTCAGTGACTGAGATAGAGTTTGTAATAAAGCTATAAATGATACTGCAAACATGTGGCAAAAGATTTTGCAGTCCAAAAAGACATGATGGACAAAAGACATGGAATTTGAACTTTTTCATCTACAGTAAATGATTAAAATGGTACAGTACATCTGGTGCAAACCCAACACAGTGCTCCACAGAGACAACAACTTCCCCACTATCAAGCATAGTAGTGGCAGCATTCTCATCAGCAGAGACTGGGAAGCCTGTCAAGACTGATAAGAACATAGATGGAATAAAGTACTTGGAGGAACAATTGCTTCATAACGAAAACCTGGACACAAATTCACTTGCCAACAGGACAGAGATCCAAAGTACAAGGCCAAAACTACAGTGGAGTGGCATAACAAGAAGTGGAGTGATCTTGAGTGGGATAAAGTCCTGACTTGAATTGTGATAAGACCTGAAAATGGCTATCTATCAACCATCCCCAACCAATAGGACAGAGCTTGTGCAAGTTTGCAAACAGGAATGTGTAAAAAATTGAAATGTTGAACTGAAGGTCAGGATGGGATCAAATTGAAATCTTGAACTTCTGCTTTCTTATTATAAATACTCACTTACTCTGCCCTCCTTGCTTAAATCTTTTATTGCAACTCTCCCTCCTCCTCATCTTCACCCTTGCAGCAGTCTCCCTGTTCATTCCTAAACACTATCAATTCAATTCAACTTTATTTGTCATTATACAGTACCTACACGGGTACATAGTATAGTGAAAAGTGTTTCTCATTAGTCTCTCAGGTGCAGTATATAAATAGAACAGAAGACAAGACAATAGACAGTAACACAATAACAATAACAGTGTAAAACAATAATAGTGTAATCAAAAACTGTGCAAATAAGCAAACAGAGCAAAGTATACAACAGGACAAAAACAGTGCAAAAGTATTTTGGGGAACAGTGCAAAAATAATACGGTGATTAATAAATATTATAACTAGTACAGTTTTAAGTACTATCACTTTAAATCTGTTGTTTCACTGTAACTGGAATTTGAACTGCTCAATTGGACCATATCGATGTCTTAGACTCACTTAGACACATGGCTGTAATTCCTGCCTAGGTACTTCCAACATGTTTAAGTTTTCAATTTTTCTTTGCAGTGTTTGCTGACTTTTAGCTTATTTCACCCATAAAAGTGATCAGTTTGTTCAATTCATGTTGGATGAAAATTTTTCACAAAGCAGTGAATACATTTGCAAGGCACTTTACAAAACAGTGCAAAACTAGTGTCTATCTAATTTTGTGAATTCTGATTTTCTACGTTTATTGTATCAAATGATTGATTCTGTCAGGTGCCTGTTTAAGTCTCTTAATGGCATGATATCTTTATTTTATGTAACTGTGTCTCAAAATTTTCTGATAGAAACAGACAAATGTGATTCTGCTCAGACAGAGCTTTAGGTTGATTATTGTCTTGGATAGTGCACAATAATGTTTCAAAGAACAAACCCAAAAATATAACAAGTGGAGTTTGTGACGAATGTTCAGGAGAAATAACCAAAACCAAATTGCCCTTCATCTCTGCTGTTCTTGCTTGTAATCTCCCATGACATCACTTTCCAAAACGCTATAAAATCACAAAAATTAATTTTATTTTCCATTTTTCCCCACCCTATCTCCACCTTTGCAGCTTCCCTTCAGCATGGCAGTCCCGAGTTCCTCGTGCTATGGTCAGGTAATTCACCCTCAGCCAGGTGGGTTGAGTCAACATTATTTATACGTAACCTACTGTATAACTTCAATAAACATCCAAAACACAATTTCTGATTGGTTGTTATCCTTCTTCATGAGATAATTTGTCTTTCCTTCCCTTTATAGCTAGGTGATTGGTATGCTATTGAGCCAGGCTGTATCTGTCAAAAAATAATAGTCTTGGCTTCATATTGTATCTCTATAACATGATTTATAACACTACAGATGCTCAATACATCTACAAAAGTACCCCTACCTCCAACTCCAGTGTGTGTGAAGGAATTAGAGAGGGCAATCAATGAAGAATAGTTATCTGTCTCTATAGAATAATTTAATTCCCCCTGGCATGCTGCTATTGTGTGTTAAAATCATCTTTCCTTGCCTGCACTTAGAGACTTTGTATCTTATGGATGCTGTTTAGCAACTTCACCAAAGCTTTTCTCAGAGTTCTGGAAAAGGAATTCTCAATATAAGCAATAAATACAGTGATATCACTTCACTGAAGCTTTTCTGTATCTCAACAGGGCTTTACAAATGTCCTAATTTAGAAACATAAAAATCACCTTACAGCAGAAAATGATAAGGCCATTCATCTTTTCTTCTCTTGCTGTTCACTTGTATCCAGATAGAAGTAAGGACAAAAAATGAAGCAGCACTCCTTATGTGAGGAATGATTTTGAACTATTTATCAGTCGGGCAGTGTATGCAGTGATTGCCAGGTGGACGACTTGCACTTTAAATGCTTTTTTTTTGCATTTTTGTTTTGTTTGGTTCTCAATTAATGCCATTACCAAATGTTCGGAAATTATATTTCTCTGATGATTATATTTTAACACTCTACCCTCCTGCCCCACATTGGTTACACACATACAGACAAGTTAACAACATTCAAAGTACTGCAAATAGTGAAAACTAACAGTCACAGGTGACTGGCTCTAAAATAATCCCTAAGGAGTAGTTAGCTACACTTCCCCCTGAGACATCACACACATTACAGTTATTACATTTTCAGGGCACCCTTGTCCCTAAAGCCCCATACAGGAGATATATATTTCTTTATGTAGTAACTTATTGCTGTACAGGATGTTGTTCGGTTGTTGTAGTGATCATCTCATATTATATCATATTAAAGAGCATAAAGTTTACTTTCTAAACCTGGAACTTATCAAAATAATCTAGGGGACAAAGTATATTTTTTTCCAATCGCCTTCTTTCGCAATGCTAGTGAATCACAGCAAGACAGTCATTTCTCTTTATAGAACACAAACTGCTTTAAGTTGCAAACAGTTGAAAATTTCTGGCTCAGAATTGTCTTCATGCCAGATTTATTGTTTGGTACTTGATTTTATGTATTTTTTTTTAGTTTTCACATTTATAATTAAAGTGAGAACAGCATTACGATTTACACTAGTGTTTCATTGTTGATTGAACTAAAGAAGAAACTACTTAGACAACTGCTGCTGAAGGCATTTTCCAACTTGTCATAAGAAGATATGAGACATACAGACAGAGATTATAAAGAATGTTTTACTGTCTTTAAAAGTAATTTATGGGCAGTAACAGAAGGCCAGTTGCTGGTCATTCGAGGAGTGTTGATTGTGTTCTTCTGTGAAAGCACAATCATAAATTCCAGGATGTGATTTAGTTGCCTCTTGGGTTTGACCTTCTGAAGCTCATCACGGCTTCATTATCATTATATATATCATTACTCTGTAGTAATAACCACTCTGCTAAAGAGTCACTGTTTCTAATGACTTCACCCTGTGCCATTTTTTCTCACTAGATCCACAGGATGCTTGAACACATTTAGAAACATTGCAATTATTCTCAGCTTCATTTTTTCAGCTAAGTATGATTGACATATTTATTTAAGAAAACATAAGAACATACTTTTTTTTGCCAGAATCCTAATATAGTATTGTAATTTTACAAGTACTACCACCATAAATGCTGCTACAAGTAACAATATTAATAGCTGGTGTACTTTCTATAAGGATTTTGCACATTATTCCCTGACAACTGTTTTCTTTGATTGCCCTGGTTTCCTGCCACTTTCTTAAGACATGTTGTCCAAGTGCTCATGCTCGTGCTGCACTGCGATGGACTGGCATCCCATCCGGAGTGCAGTCCAGAGCCCTGTACCTGCTGGATTAGATAAAGCATGGAGGGATAACAGATGGAATGGGCAACCCATTTTTTTGGTGGCCTTTGCCTTGGAACATAGCTCATCCTAATCTAAATGTCACCATTAGGTCCTGTAAGAACTGGATATAGAGTATGTGTACAGACAGTGTCATGTGTCAACTCATAAGAATATAACAATTGAAGTTAAAATGTTAATTCCGTATTGAGATTATGGTTCTGTCTCTTGTTCTACCTTGACAGCAACTGTATTCTCAATATGAGTCTCCACATTATCAAAGGTACTGTAGTTTCTTTGCATTGGCTGTTTTGCTTTAATACTGTAGATCAAAATATTTAAAGAAATTGCACACTGGAAATATGTTAACCTTTCAACTCTAAAAGAGCAAAATGCAGTTGCTGCACAAAAAATACACTTATTGGGGGTACACAATTCATGAAACATTTCATTTTATTGCAAGGATACACACATGCATATCATATTCATTGTGAAATGTGAGAAACATGTAGGATGGTGTGTGATAGCCAGATAGATGCAGCCAACTGTCACACTAGGAAACAAGACTACTACCTTGTCAGCCTTTTAACTTTGTAAATAAGAATACTCCTCACAAAACATTTAGCCTGCTCAAAGCTGAAGAAAATGCTTTATGAAAGTGGGTCATGGAGTGTACCTCTGGTAAATTAGAAAAGCCGCCAAATACTACAAACAATCCACCACTCCCACAGGATTACCTGAGAGTTTGCACACACAGTGTAATCACTACAGGGTAAGGTCTGGGCAGCTGTCACAAGGGCCAACAGCATGATATGATACACTGTGCAGAAGGTAAGAGAATAAATCAAAAGGTCAGGCTGACAGGTAACAGGTGAAAATAGCTCCAACAAGAGCTATACCGCTTTCTAACCAGATAAATTCAAACAGAATTATGTTGTCACATCACAAAGCTTGCAGGTCTTCCAGATAGATAGGTAAAATACAATTTTCACTTATAGAAATTATTTATTGAAGGCTATTGATTTTGGTTGCTGCAATATGCTATTGAAAACCCATCCATCCACTTTCTAACTGCTTCTTCCATTTCAGGGTCCCAGGGTAACCAGAACCTATCCCAACATGCAAAAGGGGCCAAGCAGGATACGTACTGGATGGGACCCCAGTCCACTGCAGGGTACACACAGAAAGACACATACTGTAAACACACAATCACAGTATGGCCAATGTTCCTACAATTAACCTACCAGTGCGCCTTTGGAGTGTGGGAGGAAACCTACATGAACAATGATAAAACATACAAACTATGCACAGACAGCACCCCGGTTCCAGAATTGGACCCAGGTTCCCAGCATCGCAAGGCAGCAATTCTGACTACTGCACTACTGTGGTATCTGCTATTTAAATGTATACCACAAAGTATTTCTTACATGTGAGTCTCTTAATTTGTGTTTTTGTGTTTTTTGTATTTTTTTGTACAAAAGCCAAAATGTAAATTAGTATCATAAAATGAGGTGAAAAGGCAACTAATTCATGTTCAATATATTTCAATCATAATCTTCACCAAGATTGTCCTTCTGTATCTTTTTGCAGCAGAAGACAGTGCTCTCACACTTGTAATGAAACACATAATTTACAACCTAGGAAAGCTTCATGGAGTTTCACTCTTTCTATGGGAGCACTGCTCACCCCTAGGATAACTGCTAGAAATCTCTCTGTCTGGTCCAAAGTGGGCTCCAGGTGCATTTAAAGGTTAAAGCAAAATGCCACAGAGAGAGAACAAACACAGTTATGGTATTTGATTGTGGCATTTTCGACAGCCTTCTGGTGACTGCTGGTCATTCAAATGTCATATCAAGGTAATAATGAAATCGATGAAATATACAGGTTACTCTAAAGAAAGGCCTTCCCACATGCTAACCCAGATGGAGAAAGGATCAACAGAAAAATCAACAGTAACAGCAAGTACATCACTTGTATTCTCTTATGGCATACAGTCATTCCCAGACAATTGTAGAGGTTGCGGTATGTTCCAACAGTTAAAATTGAGGCATTTGTTTTTGTACAGAAAGAAGAGATACTACTCCCAGATCCTAGTGATTTTTCCATCTGAGAATCACGCTGAAATGGGACTGATGCAGAAACATTGCACCTAACAGTATACACGATGGCCAGATGGCTCCCTGTTGTGGGGACAGAGCTGAATTTTCATTTGGTTGACATTATTTGCAGTGTCAAGCACATGAGCGTGGCAGCACACAAAATGAACAGACTGTGTTGTGGCCACAAAGGCTTTTCTGTAAGACAGTAAATAAGTGAGTTAATAAAACCAAAACAAAACACTGTCTTAATCTATGAGACTTCTGTTTAGTACAATTTGGTTAGTCTGTAGTTGTTCTATAAAATGATTTAATCAATTGGCAGTTTTACTTTTTTAGTGGAAATGCTATCACAAGGAAGAAGAGATATGGGCTCTGAATTTAATTAACATGTTAACATATGTATAATACACATAGCATTTGGAAACAATGTCTACACTGACACGGTTTGCTGCTGGCAGAAATAAAATGGTCTCTGATATAATCTTTCTACCAGCAGCAAAAAGGTGGAGAAATATACTTTTACTGTCTTTGGGATGAATGCCAAGAGAGCTTCCACAGGGGCAGAATTGTTAAGTATCTTCATTTCTACGAACTTGAAAATATAATTTCATGCTTCATGGATATTATGCTGTACTGTATATCGATATTTATAATATCACCAATGCTAAGAGAAACTGAAAAACAGTAAACCATTAGGTTAACAAAACATATGCTATTGATGATATCATTAATGAAACACCCATTTTTTTTTACAATTTTAGGCAGAATTAATCAAAGCTGAATTCATCAACACTGAATTAATTAATGCTAGCCATGTTCGATCAGAGAGAAGTGGAAGCAAATCAGTTCACAATTTCCCTTAACAAAACCTGGGGTTGGTTTTCATAGGTGGTCGGCAGTTTGAATTACTGCGATGACTTTAAATGTGGGTACAGTAATTTGGAAAAGTGAGTCCCCCATACAATTATCGTTAAGTTAGCATGATAAAATTGAAGAAGAGGTTTTTAGATAATTAAAAAGGGACTTTGTTCAACAAGCAACTTGAACCGCACAAAACTTTAACAAAACATTGACAGGGTCAAAATGGATTGGTATTTTGTTGTTTATAAAGCCTAATCCTAACTAAATCTATCAGTTTAAACCTATCAAGCAAATGAAGACATTAATTTCACAAAATAGTAAAATGAATATTAAACCTAAGTATACAAAACTACGTTATATTGAGATTTAAACTTAAAAAAGAGTTTAATGTCAGAAAAAAAATTGTTTTCAGGAACAATAAGCTTTAAATACCGGAAAATGCTCAAGATGTGTATATTGCTGATTTTCTTGAAGCAGTATTTCAGTAATATTTCAAGATTTGTGTCTTTTTCTCCTGACATATTTTGGTGTTGGTTTTTTACCACAGTGATAGTATTTTTGTCAATGTAATCCTTTGAATTCCATTGATTTTCTTCTCACTGTCTTGAAAAAAAGCCCTGTGTTTGAAATTAGATCCTTTCTAAATAAAGAACAACCAAAAAACTCAAATATTGGCGAAAAATACAAAATTTTAAATTACTGTACAATCCCAAAGACTCAACAAACAACTTTAACGTTTTGATTATCTTACTTGCACTTGTATGAGGGCAATCTCATAATCGTTCTCCACAAGTCAATAAAATACTTTATTCTGTATGGTTTCAAATGTAAATCTAGAATACAGAGAATATTTATTATTTTTATGTGTGGGAGCAGAATCTTTGCTCTTTGCAATGGTTCCTGATCTCTTGAACTTTTCAAGTAATCCACTTAGGTTCAGGGCATTTTTACTCGTATTTTCTTTATTACATGTATTTAAAATAAAAGCAGTTATTATTATTACATTAGTCTGCACTGAATTATTCCAGACTTCTCATCTCATTCAGGGTTACCAATAAATCAACATATTGTAGAGTTTAATTTTAGCAGTGAGACAGCACCAGTCACCTCAGCTCAGCATGCCAGGCTTGGCTGGCTACAAGGTTGGGAGTGGCCTCATGTTGAATTACGCAGCTATTGCATGACCTGGCCCGCCTTACAGTTTCCAATCACACATGGCACCCTCTCTCCGGTTCCCAGTGTGGTCCAATATGAAATTACCCCTAGGTTTCAGAAGAGCCAGATGGCAGGTCCACTGAAAGTGCTGAAAGGTCAAACAGAATTTTTCTAACCTATCTGGTGACAGGACACGTTCATTCCCAGATAAGTAAAGCCCTGAAGGGGCTTTGGCAGAACATAGAACGAGACCGTAACCAGAGACAGAGTACATAGCTGTGCCAAGATAAGACCTGGTGGCAGCAATTAACAACAAGACAGCTGGCATTTCCCCGGGTGTGTGTAGCCTTTAGTGCAGAAAAAACTGTGTAACCTATATTCACCACTGAAAATGGGACTTTCATTACAGAACAGGCTAGTAAAAGGACCACAGAGATTCCTTCCCTTTCTGTGCAGACTACTTTGCAGTTGGAGGGAATTCAGAACCAGTGAAAAACTGGTTTTATTTATGCATAAACCCAAGAACTGTAAATTAAGTGGAATTGTCTATCCATCAGAACAGTGCCTATCCTCCCAATGTCACATACATTTAAAATTAAACTTTATTACTTGGATGTGGGTAGAAAGGCAGGGAGATGTTGTATAATGAATTCTGCTGAGATTGTATTGCACTCTGGCTGCTCCTTTTACAAAGCTCAATGCATGTAAAAAACAGCTTTATATGGAAAGCTATTTTAACACATGCAGAACAATTTTGTAAAATTCTGATATGGATAGACACCCCTGATGAAGTAGTAGTTTGCTGCCAAGATATTAAAATGAATTCTCAATCCCAAACTCTTCACTTTACTTACAGTAAGCAACAAGCTTGTTTGTTTTAAACTCTGAGGTACTGATGTTGAACCAATTCATTTGTATGAGGAAAAATGGGCTCTGCTGGCTGGTGATTTCCATTGGCAAACATGGTTGGTTCTGGTTTCTGCAACAGCTCTGCCAAAAAGAGAGATTGCTCTGTCTGTCTGTTGACAGATGACTAATGAGAAGACAGTCTGGCATCATTACCTGTGATAAAACCACAAGAACATATACTGTAGGGAATGAGGGAGTTTCATCAGACAGCAAGTGCTCAAGGAGATCAACAAACACAGGAACTGCAAGGTTAAAGCTCCAGAAGTATTAAAATGCAGGGATGGGGGCAGGTGTTTATGTGAGATGTTAAAAAATGTACAAGATTCCTTGTTGTTTGAGAGCCACTGTGACATTCTGGAGGAAATAAGGTGTCAGATACACGTTTAGATTTTGTCATTAAATACATTGAATAACAAAGGGCTTGTGTGGCACAAATGTGTATAAATGTTATGTCAAGTTTTAAAATTGGTTTGAAGCAATAGGGGGCTCTCAGAAGCGACAGTGATGATTAGAAAAATGTCAAGTGCAAATAACGAATGCAGAGACTGGTCTTTCATTTCTGTTTCTCAAAAATAAGCCCCACATAAGTCTGCGTAAACTCAGTCGATTCTTTCAGAATAATGAGGGACTTCAAATAGCTATTTTTACAAACAGCCATGTGGGTAGCATTAATACTGAAGGAACCTAAAGTAGTGCTCCTCTTTAGTTATGTGTAGCAAGTGACACTTTCTGTCCAGCACAAAAACTTAACTTAATGTCTCACATATTAATAGAACCAGTTACTCAGTGGTCTGTTTCCCTTAGCAATAGTCGATTATATACTGTACAGTATAAACAGTGGACATGATTGTTGTTTTTAGCAAAGGAGCACATTATCCACATTTTGTGAAACAAATGGAGTGAAGCAAAACTAATAATGCTGTTTCTTCACCATGGATGCATTGTTGTGGATGTTTTGTTTTCTGGATAACTAAACAAAATCTATGTCCCTTTTCACTTAACTGTGAATGTAGATACTCATCCTTATCCTATTGAGTGCTTGATGCCATGAAAATGGTAGCTGATTTCTCTTTCTTTAGGAGATGTCTCCTGGGGCAATAGTCTTTCCAGTTGAAGACATTGGGTTCATATCTGCCATGGCATGAGAATTTCAGAAGTCCTTGTGAAAAGCTTGGTATGGAGCTTGTGTAAGACCCAGCCCAAATGGTGCACTACTGTACTGGCAGGGTTGACTGTCCTCAAAAAGGTTGTTAATGCAGTGGAGGGTGTTTGAGAAATGATTTCTGATGGAAAACTCCTGGATGGCTCAAATTAGAAAACCATACCATGAGTGCACTGGGCAAAACAAATGGATTTATTTGTTTTAAATAAAAAAAGGAAATCCTTTTGGTCCGATGAATCTGAGGCTTAGGAGTTTTTTATAGGGTTAAAACCTTTAAAAGCATATGAAGAGGAGTGCCTGCAGCCCATAATGAGTCATTTCGCATTTCAATTTTTACATATTGAGAGTACAAAGGCATGAATATTAATTGTACTGTATATATCAGTCTTAATAGTTCCTCGATATTAGGAATTAAATATAGTTGCGTTTTCCCCAAATATTGATGTTAAATGTTTTATTCTACTTTTTCAGCATTACCTTGTAGGAATTAAGTATATTATTACACTGTTTAATTTTACATCTAGTTTTGTCAGGCTGATAGAAACCTTCCAGATTGGTGCTGTGCTGGGTTTAATTATACCCTGCATGATCTGTGTTTTCTAGTTTGACAGTTGTAATTTCTGGGTTCTAATGCATTTTTGTGTTGAAGATTACATGTTTAGATAACCGTTCAGCATTAATATAGTACCAGGAATATGCAAACACTGAGAACACACAGCAATAATAAAATATTCATAATAACAGCTAATAATAACATATGTTGTACATTCCACATTTTAGTTAAATTAGCTTTAAAATTAGAGTGTTGAGAAAAAGTAAGGTCAAACCAATATTTCTGTAGTAACTAGAGACAGGCTTCCTTAGGGAAAACTATCCAACTCAAGTATTACTAAGGTTATTGGGCTAATTTGTACATGTGTACCTGATATATGAATTGGAAAAGAGACTTATGGTCCAATAAGCTGTATAGATGGATGGATCACTAACAATCTTTAAAGCTAAAAAATGCAGACATTAAGGATTTATTATGCAGCACAGATTTAAAAAACAAACATTTTAAGTTAGGAGCAACACAAACAAAACACCTTCACTGAAACACCTTGACCACACAAAGATATACATCATTACAAAATGTCCATTACATAACCATGCTGCTGAATATCATATAAGACACCATATCTTCACCTGATGCCCAGACAGAAGGCAACCACCTGGAACAAGCCATTAAATCTTCTGTTGCTAAGACACTGGCAAACAAATTTATTGTCACTCCAAAGACTGTTTTCTAAACCGAGTCTTATAAAGCACTTCAATAAAAAAGTCACCTCAGTTTGAAGTGAATTTGAAGTTTGAAAAAAAGAATGTGTGATGGTCAACTGGTCAATTGATTTCTACTATGTATCTCTCACAATACTTTGAACCTCAGATTTATTTAAGTGAGAACTGACACAAAGCCAATAGTATTTTGAGCAGAGGAGACTATCCTGTGCCAAGATGAGAATGAAAGAACTAAGCCAACGCTTGAGATTAGACATTTGGAAGAATCTCTGGAGGTGCAACTAATCTGTCTACAAATTGGAATAAGGTGAAAAGGTGAATCTTTTTCTTAAATATGCGTCTGTCTTGTTTCGATGCAAATCAAGGTTATGGGGTTCATACAAGCTGATGCAGTGCAATTGGGAATTGTGCTTTGAATGTGGTCTAAAGTACCATTTGAAACATTCTGAAACCAGTCTCTGGAGCAATCCTGGTGTCACAGATAAAGATGTTACAGGGAGGTGTGAGTAGGTTTGCAATTCCTTTACATTAGGTTTAGTGCACTATGCCACGCCTTCATAACAAAAATTGATTTTTATATATGTGAGACAATAAAGGGAAACTTCTAGACAATTAAAAGAAATGCACAACATGCCTCAGGCAGTGGAGAGACAAAGTTCAGTATTAAATAGCATCAGTAAGAATTGCTTTGGATATTAATAAATTGCCCAGGTCTTATCACATGTATTCAAGAAAAAATATAGAGGTTATTCAGAAGCATTGGTTGTTGACACAACATTCCAACAGTTGCTCATGACAGGGGTAGTGCCCAAGGACTGGAGAATTGATTATCTACAGTATCCATAAGAAGGATGACAAAAAAGAACCAATTAGTTATAGAACACTAATTGAGACTTTTATTACACATCAGGTTATCTGTAACTTAATAAGATCTAAATTAGAGGCAGTCTTAAAAGCATAAAAGCAGAATGTACAGCGAAATATGAATCAGATTACTCAAGTGGAATTAAGTGGAAATGCATCAAAATTGAAACCAGGAGGCCTGTCTTTACACAAAGATTGGTGGGAGTCTATAAATGTACTTTTATTTTACTATTCCCCCAGCCAGGGTTTATAACCTAGTTGACTATGAGATCTGGCTACTCTTATTAGTCTGTATATAAATTCCTTCCTCCTGCCCTACCATGTGAATTTTCTAAACAGACCAGATGCCATCACTGGAAATCACAGAACTCACCTGCACCAAGTGAGCATGCTGGTATGATCCCTTCGTATTCAAAACTGTGCAGCTGAGCTTCTGAATAAGATGATGGCTGTCTTATTTTTCAGTGTGACACATTTTGAAGTCACTGAAAATGTCTGTAATGAGAAATTGCAGAACCACGGGATATACTTTTGAAACATTAACCATCCATTCATGAATGGAAAAAAATGTTGACTTTCAAGGAGATAAAAAGGCTGCCATGAATGTTAGTTTAAGATTCCCAGCTAACAGCTTACGTTTTTATTTTTGTTTTGTGACCTTGTTAGGCTGTTTTGCATGTGACATAAAATTAGCATACTTTTGCAATATGCCTCTGTGGCACCCACAGGAATGTTAGTGATACGGATTGATCCAAACGGGGAAATTATGAAGTGTTAATCTTCACCTCTGGGTACAGCTGGCCCAGAATATGGCAATTAATGCAAGATGACAGAGCAGTTAGGAAGAGGATAAATGCACAGGTTTCTACAATCTGCTTAAGGGGTTCGCAAATGTGCTGTTTAGCAGGTCCTCTCAGGATTGCTCTCTATCGCCTTTTCTTAGCTCAAAGCAGCGCTGAGTAGGGCCCCATGCAGCTTATTCCTACCTCCACCAGCCGGCTATGCTTGGCTCCTTCTGCTGATTAATAACCCCTTTGAATGAAACACTTCCTGCCCCCCTTGCCATCTTGTGAGAGCATCAAGGCAAGCTAATTAATTCATTCAAAGCTGAATACTGTATTTCACGCTGATGCTTTCTCCTTCTGGCAGGAGCATTGTTTTCAAGAGGTGGTCAAAGCAGAAATAGCTTGAAAGCAAATCATATTGCAGTAAACAATTTTGTCAAGTCATGATCCTTGCATGACGAATGAAGTGAAATCCTGAATTACAATTACAGGGAGTATTCCAGTCTGCTAACTCATCCAGGGCTCATAGGAAATACCGGCAGGGATCATGGGTCGCAGGCTGAGGTGGGGGCCCTACTAATAAAAGCTGTTCAAAAGGCCCTGGGGAAGAACAAATATCTGTGTTAATGGTCTGTGAATGACAAAGTGGAGCATGACAATGTTCTGTGTCTCAGTAATATCACATGGATTGGTTCTTGGTGATTTATTTGTGTATGATTCAACTCACAACCCATGGCACAGCAATCCCAATTTGAGGACAGAGGTCTCGTGACCTGTATTACTCTTCCACGTTGCTCACCTTCCCCTCTTATTTACATTGTGGCATCGGAGAACTGGATTCTGTTGCACTTTGACCTTCATGTAGGTGACAGACACATGATAAATTTGTCTTTTATCTTTCGAATCAATTGTGTTTTAACGTGTCACAGGAAGAACAGCCCCGCACTGGAGGATCAGCACCGACTGAAGGAGACCAATTGTGCGGCGCCACATATCTTGGGCAATCCCAGTCACCAGGCTGGCCCCTGGGATCTCGGAGCTCAACCTGTGTTTGAGCGAGTACCTTTGCCAGTTTAGCCCTCCACAAGTCACTGCTTGATATTTTAGCACACAAGCGACAGCGTCTCACAGTTACCTCGATTTGATTTATTTATCTGTGTTATTAACATGCCTGAGAAAATGTTTTTTTTCTTTCCACTTATTTAATAGAATTCCCTAAAAGAAAGAAAGACCCACTCATTCTTCTTGTCTTTTAAAGGATAAATACGGGTAACAGGCATCCCTTTACTGCATTCATCGCTACCTCCACATCACCATCATTATCCTTGAGCCACCTCCTTTTTGGAGACCACTTCTGATGCATGGCTAGATATTTACCTACTCAACTCATCTTTTTTTAGAAGTTTTTTATTAGAGATCACATATTCACTCTGTTTGCTAGCGTAATGAGTATTTGCACTTCATTATTTATTGTTATATGTCCACTTCTGTCATTTAGATACTGTCATTCTTCCATATTAAATACAAATCATTTTATTTAGATTTTTCAAAATGTTTTGCCTCTGACTCTACAAAACTTAGAGTGCTTTTATCTGTGAACGTCACTGGACTCTTGTGTGAACGTGACACTTTTGAAAATTGTGACTTTAGATTATATCATTAAAATGTACAGCAAAGTAACAATTACTTTCATGTCATCTTACTATTGTGAATATATGTAAATACAATTAAAATAAGGCTTTTAAGCCCTTTATTAAATACCAGGTAAATGCGTGCCATATGTTTTTGACATGCTTCAAGATGTAATACTGTAACTAGAGCACGTTACATATAAAAACAAGTTAACAGAAGTAGATTCCCAAAAACATTGCAGGGCACTCTTGAGGATTCACAAGGGAATATCCCGGCGAATGCAACAAAAGGACTTTTATCCTCATTCATAAAGTACACTGAAATATATTTTGAAATAATAAAGCCACTTTCAGGTGGCAAAGTGGCACAGTGGTTAGCATTACTGCCTTGCAGCACTGGGCCCCCAGATTCTGTTCTGGATCTGGGGTACTGTCTGTGTGCAGATTGTATGTTCTCCCTGTATTTGTGTGGGTTTCCTCTGGGTGCTCTGGTTTCCTCACATGGCCCAAAAACCTACTGGTAGGATAACTGGCCTCTGGTGTATGTGTGTCTATGCATGCCCTGTGGTGGAATGGCGTCCTGTCCAGGTTTTACCCTCTCTTGCACCTGTTGCTTGCTGGAATAGGTGCTGGCTCCCCTGTAACTCTAAATTAGAAGAAGTATTTAGAAAATTAATGGATAAAGTATTTTTCTTCTACCTCTCGTAGTAGTATACTAAGTAAATCCCTATATACTTAGTAGTATATAGGGATTATAGTAATATATAACTGTACATAATATTCTATATGTATCCATTTATTATTGAAAAAGGTAAAATCTCATCTTAAAATACTGGTGCTACTTTATACTAACTCTTGTAGCTGAGACATCCAGGCACATTTATTATAGCTAATTAATGAGGATTTGAGTGATAATATGGATCGAGCCCTCCGGAAGCATGTTAATGGTCAAACAAATGCCTTTGGAAGAAGAAGAATGGTGCAGAGACAAGTGCAGGAGCTTGCAGAGCAATTAGTAGCACCCGGTGCAGAGTAAGCCCCCCCCCCCCCCATTTATGTAAATGTACTTTAAAGGTCAATCCTGAGATATGTATTTTTAAGGTAGAGTCTGCTATTATTCGTGGCATGGTAATGCATTTGATTTTATAACTTATTCATCATTTGCTACAATTAAGGCCAGCACAGCAACCCAGCGGTTATCATTGTCGCCTTGCGAGGCTGGGGTTTTGGGTTCAATCCTGGCCCTGGTGTGCTATTTGCAGGGAGCTTGTACAGTCTCCCCCATGTTCTTGTGAGTTTCCGCCAGCTGCTCTGGTTTCCTCCCACTAAAATACATCCAATTCAGACCAATACAATACTGGCAGGTTAACTGGCTTCTGGGAAAATTGGCCCAGGTGTGAATGGGTGTGTGTGTCTGTGTGTGTCTTGCAACGGACTGGCATCCCATCCAGGGTGTACCCTGCCTTATGCCCATGTCTTACTGGGAAAAACTCTGGCTTCCTCACAACTCTGAATTGGAAGAAGCTGTTAGAAATGGGATAAATGGATCCCATTATTGCAATTAGTGTATGAATTGCTCTTTTTCCAAAGAAGAATAATCTAGTTCTAAGGACTGGTGAAACAGAACAGGCCAGAGTTCTAGGAGGCGCTCCAATGTGCAAAGATTAGCTTAATATTATTAAACCTCTTTACAGGAGGGTGAAGGTTGTCACACCAGTTTTCAAAAGTGAATATTGTTTTTCCCCTCTGGGTCAAATAGCACCAATGATAAAAGGTGGTGGCAGCTGCAAACATTTTCCCTTTTCTTATGCCCTTATCTTTTATTTTCCAATAGCTCCTACCATGAAATGTGCTGATGTGTTTTTTTTTGTTTCTTTTCTGAGCAAAAGCAAATAATCTGCCACCTACTCTGTTATTAGTGCCATTACTACACATGGAGGCAGGGGGAGGAACTTGTGTGTGGATTCCAACAAACTAAGCCTATTTTTTTTGGAGAGGTAAGAGTGGGTAGCTAAGGCAGGATATGAGCTGCAAAGAAGCATGTAGCAGTTAGTTCCAGGCTAAAAAGTAAAAAGAAATAAAAACAAAAGTGGTGTGAAATCTTCATGGGGTGTGTGCGAGATGAGAGGGAGAAAGCAAAACATGAGGCAATGGACAAAAGAAATGAGAGTGTGCAGGGTGAGTTGTGAAAAGGGCTAAAGAGATGGAAATAAAATTAGAAAGAAGTGTCAATGACTGAGTAATGGGGGAAACTGTGAAGCACATTTAAGGATAATGCTGGCATCTGTCATATCTGAATCCCTGTGAAAGAACACCGACAGAATGGTCATGGTAATCATGACTGGGAGAAGAAAACTGTCAACTTGGAAAGACCTTTAATTCTCACAGCTTTGACATGTTTCTTAAAATGGTTGGCCGCTTTTTTTTTCTCTGTATTGCTGATGGAAATGGCAGGGCTCCTTCTAAAAGGGAGGACATAAATGAGATTGCAGTACAAATGTGATGCCCTTTGGGTGATCTTGAAATGACCAGACCATGTATATGTGTGCTGTTTGACATATTTTAAGGGTCGATACAGTGGCTTCATTACTGCTGTGGATGGCCAAGGGAAATGTGGACTAGAAGCCTGTGTAGAAGCCAGAGATCGGGTCAGTCTAGATAAAAGGTTCCCATTGAAAGTCATTGTGTAAGAAAGAAGTGTCTGATGACCTTGGGAAAAGAAAATGTGTTATGATGGAAAGGAAGACCAAGTGGAATGCAATTCTGTGTGCAGGGATTACTTAGATTCCCTTTTTAAATGAGGATGCATCCTTCTGAAAGCCTGTTTCGTTATATGGTTTTTAATTGCAGGAAAAAATGAATGTGCTCACATTTATTTTTATTTGAAACACCTTAAAAAAGGGAAAAGAAGACCTCTTTTCCGCTTACATTTGGAAGCAGTGGAATGAACAATGTTTGCAGGACCGCTTGTAACAGGAAGGAACAGCTGAATAATGTCCCTGGCATTCTTGCTTGTCTTCAGCTAAAGCTAATTAGGTGCATCTGTTAAGAATCTTAAAAATCTCTCAAGGTGTTATGCATTAGGGAGAGCGTGCACCACAAAAGCACAGCACGTTGAAGTGCACACTGGTACAAGCATGTCAGTGTCTCAGAGATTAGACAGATGAATTCAGTCAGGCCAATAGTCTTATCTGAGACCTTGGGGAGCTTCTGTGCAATTGAAAGATGGAAGAGAAAAAAGTATGTACTAAAATGGAAGCAAAGAGGGAGTATCTGTCTAAAAACAAAGCCGAACTTTGCATCAGCAATTTGTCTTTGACATGACTGTGCTGCTAACCACAGGGGTTATTCTCTGGACCTTAAATACAAGAGCTGCTCTTTTAGGTGATTTTTGTGTGTGATTTATTGCTTCATAAAATTCATATGCAAGTTTGCATATACTGTAGCCTGCAAATTTATTCCTATACTTGATGAACTGAAACTAAAGGTTGATTTAGCAAAGGCAATGGAGATGTACATCAAGAGTTTTCCACATTTACAAGTTAAAATGTGATACAAATGTATAAAAGGATTGTTGAATACTACATTACCAAGGGGGAAAGTCAGAGAACTCTCTCTCATCAAATGTAAACGATCTCAACTCCGCAACTCTTGTAACAAAAAGTTACTGCTCCACCAAGAAGAGGACACAAGAAAGTCTTCTCCACATGTACAGTACTAATCAACCTTGTATTTCAGATAAAAAGACTAATATGTGGCAAGAGTATAGACTCTTTTTATGGATATTATTTGGCAGATTTGTTTAGCTACTGTATGTTAGAGCAATGTTCTTTGCTGTGTTCAATCGGAATTTGACACTTTCTATTTATACATTCAATACTGAACTTCAGGCACATTTCTTTAGTTTTCATTGTAGATTATGCATATTGAAAATAACATACTTGGATTTTCAAGCTAAAGGCACTTTCAGTTACAGTTCTCCACACATAAATTAGGGTGTATACTGAATGTTACTTACACACACACATAGGTTTTTGTTAAAAAAAAGTGATGTCTAAGTTATGACATAAGAAAATCAGTTTTATTTAAAAAAAAACTAAAACAATTTATGAAATAATTTATTATTTTGTTTGTACTTTTGTCAATCCTTTGAATTAAAGTTTAACCCATTAACTCTCAACTTGATGAAATGTAAAAGTACATTCTTATACTGAACATAAGTCCAAAAGTCCTGAGCTATTTCATTTAATCATACTGGCTAGTGTTTCATTATATTTATTCAGAAATGTAGAGTATAAATATGATATGTATATAGTCTGAATTATTTCTAAACATATGAAAAAGTTGATTAACTCTGTAACACAACAAGTAATGCAGTTCAATTTAGTGATAGATTTATTAGCAACTAAGATTTATTTCATACTAAGATTTGAACTCTGCCCACTTTCCCTTAACATGACATGATTCAGTCAGTTTTAACATCCAATATTAGGATAGGATGTTTCTTCCATAAGCGTGTTTTAATTGCAGGTGCCTCTTTGGAGCAATAATACTGTATATGTCAGCAGAAAACTGCACCCCCAAAAAAGTTGATTGACTCCGACAAGTAAACTTAGTCTGGTCTTATCTGACTAAATGTCGATTTTATGCTCTGAAAGCAAAATCAAAATATCTTCAAGTAGATTTTATTACTGTTGGGTAGGAGAATTTAAAAACAAGAAAAAATAAAACAGAGTGTAGGAGTAATAAACTGCATTGCATCTTCATAGCAGATATAGCGAAGTGACTCTTACCATATCCTGTCAAGATCACTTCATTTGGAAATCCTGAAGAAACCTGGGAATTCAGTATTCTTCATATTTTGCATTATTACAATTAATCTCAGTCAAAGAAAAGCTTTGCATCAGATCTAATGAATATGGCTATTGATAAGGTGTCATAAGCCAACCGATAAATTATACACGCCCTTAGTTTTTAAATGGAAAACACATTCAGGTTAGCAATTATTTAGGTTAAATACTCTTGAGAGAATAAAAACATTGAGCTATTTCTTTTAGTAACATATACTCTTATTTATAAAATGATTTATTGGGCCGAGTTAAAAATCAAAACTCAGCTAAATTATTGGAACCGAAAGCATCAAATTGCTTTTTGAACCAAAGTATTGTGTTTGTTTTAGAAAATGAGACTCTGGCCTTTTAGTATTAATTCTTCTTCATAACAGATTAATGTAAATAGATGCCACCACAAAAATACTCTTTTATGTCTTTATCTAATATTGAATTTCTAGGAGGAGAATCAAATTGCATTAAATAACAAGGGAAATACTGCACTATGTATAAACCCACTAGCGAAACAATTATTAGTAAGTTCACATTTTACATGGGAAATCTCACTAAGAACATATTGTGTTGGAAAATGAGCAGTGGCCTGGAATCACTGAATCCCAACATAAATTACATGGGCACTTTCTTTCTAAATAAGGTCAAAATAAAATAACAACTAGACACAGTGTTTATACAAAATCTGAACCCCCTGAAGAGTTGCCCTGAAGAAAGTGACCAATCTGATTACTCACAAATGCAGTGCACATATCAACATGCAATCAGTGTTCATTTGCTATTTTCTTTAATTTTAACAGTAAAACTGTAGACCTTGAATATGTGAAAGCCCGTTAATGACGCGGCTTTGCTTTTTCTTTCTTTAAATACTCAAAAGAAAATCACTGCCCTCTTCCCCTCACTGCAACTAAAGAAAGAGCCTATTGATCTTAAACAACATGATAGACGGACACTCAGCATGTGTGGAAAAGCCTGCATAAGGCTGACATCTTTGTTCATCACTCCAGGAGATCAAATTCTTTCCCTTGCATTTCAAACCTTCAAAGATTTTAAAACAATTTGGGAGCGAGTCACACCTGTCTTGCTGACTCACCTGCATGGTTGTTTTCACATTTGAAGCTTGCCACCTCTGCAAATGAGCTCACGGCATATTCTGCATTGGGACCAGGCTTCTTTTTCACCTTTGCCACCTCTCCATGGAGCCCATCCTCCATAGCTCAGAGATGATGGGTTGTCTTCCCTTCTTCCCCAGTTGGTGTCCAACTGGTGCTGTGGTCCCCAGCTGCCCCACCCTTGGCTCCAGTGGTGCAGTCACCCAAGTGTCTGCAAGTCTTCCTCAGTGCCCCAGATTCCTTTTTCACTTTCTCATACCAGCCTCAATTCGGTGGATTCTCTGCAGGGGATCTAGTTCTGCTCCACCTGCTTTTGGCTCATCAAAACAGCCAGATGAAATGTTAACATTGACTATAATCCTTGGATGTCTTGTAGGGTGCACTAGTAAGGTGCTATTTCACAGTCCATCTTGCTTTTGACCAGCCCACTCTCAACAACTTTCAGAAACCCTCTGGTGGATCCTTATTTACAAATTCCCCTCTGTCCTTCATTTTTTGGTTGGCTTCTACTCATTGGTACGACCCCTACTAGAGCTCTTTCAACCTTGACTCGTGTTCCCTTCAGCATGGAGAATACTTACACATCTTCCCTCCTTTAGGTCTCCAAGGTTAATCCTCGATTTTTGCACCTCCTTGCCCAAACCTTGTTTTCCCAAGACAATTCTCACCACTCCTTCCATTCTTATTCAAGTTCTAACACCTCCTGCGTCACTGAAACGCAAACTTTTCACTGGCCCCACACTACCCATAGTTTGTGGACCCCTGACCTCATAATTCTTTTAGGATTCCTCTACAGTATTCTGCAGACTGTACTCCATCATCATCACTACTCATCTTCGGGGTTCCACTTGGGAGTCCAAATCTTTCCTTACCCACTCATTTGTAATGTGTCCATGGTGAACATTTTAAAGGTGCTTCAAATCTGAGTGTAATAGATTTGTAACCTGTAACAATTTCTAAGTGCATGAGGCTTGCTTGCTTGTTTGTTTGTTTAACCCTTTACAGAAATTTAGGACCTCCAACATCAGTTCTACACCTTTTCAGAAGTCATCTTTCAGTAACTACCTCTGTACACTGCGTCACCTCTCTTCTCCATTGCACTTATCACACCTTGAGCTTTCCCTTCATTCATTACTTCATACGAGTCTCCGCAAACAGTTCCTTCAAACCTCTCTACTACCAAATACACTAACCTTTGCCATCCCCTCTGGCTTATTTATGGGTTATTCCAAATTAACACTAAATGACTTGCCACTGGTGGCCACAACATTTTTTTGAAGCTCTAACAAGAAAGTGCTAATATTACCTCAGCCAGCTTCAATACAAAACATCCTTCCATTTTCATCCAATTCAGGGTTGCGGGGGAGCCGAAACCTGCCTACCTGCTGCTTGCTACCTCAGCAAGCAACAGACAGGACAGGACAGGACTCTAGCCCATCGCAGGTCACACACTGAGACAGGTACACACACTCACTCCAGGGCTTATTTTCCCAGAAGCCAACTAACCTACCAATGTGTTTTTGGATTGTGGGAGGAAACGCACACAAACACGGGGAGAACATTCAATCTTTTCAGATTGCACAGTGAATCCAGAAACGAACCCAGGGCCCCAGCATTGTAAGGCAGCAATGCTAACTACTGCACCAACGTGCCACCCTAAACACTTTCAAGCAATTCCATGGATTAGCACACTTTTCCCTGCTCATCATGGAATTCCATTTACCACATGTAGTGTTTACATAACATTTGAATCCCCATGAGCTTGCCACGTTCCTCAATCAAGGATTATTCTTTGGAGTTACCTATTCCTTGACTAGGGTTTGACCAAACTGCTGAAATAAATCGATGTGGATTAGCATGTGAAATGAACTGGAGCATCCAGGAGTGAAGGACCCCCCTCCAAAATCGATGTTGTCCAGAATGGAGATTTCAATTTCAAAGAAGTCTATCAAAAAGGAAAATAAGAAGTGTACAGGAATGCCTCTTGCCTGTCAACATTTGTTTTCTGGAGCACAGTACATTATGAATTCTCTTTCTACATTGCTAGAAACATTTATTTTGTTTTAAGGATTTAAGTTAAAAAACACTCTAAAAGATATATATTTCACTACTTTCGTTTAAAACGTAAAGGTTTCAAATTCCAACATCCTTTATAAATTAAATACCATTTGTCCTTTAAAAGTGGAATTTCAATGTACAGAAATATTCCTTTACTTGACAATCATTTCTATCATCAATATCAAATTTCTACAGTATGTTGAACTTGAAACCATTATTCTGTAATAATGTAGGTGCTTCCTGTGACAGAGGGATCTCCGTCACCGTCCACAGACAGTACAGTGCCCAACAAATGTTATCCCACTTAAGTAACACACGTTCACACATCCATTTTCCTGTCTGCTAGGCTAGCTACTGTAGCTCATGAGGGTGCACACTCGGGGCTCGGCTAGCAGTTTCCCATTCCATACACGGAAAACAGTCATTTTACTTCGAAATTAATTCCCGTTATTCTTAGAAAATCAGACGCAAACACAAACTCTGAAGGATTTCGTTATGCTTTCTGTTTATTCGTACTTAGCTGTATGAGAGAGCGCTCTGTCCGTCAGTCTTCTCTTTCCTTCTTGTGGTCACTGTCAGTCCTCGGCACCTTGACTTCTGAGTATGGTGGCCTCATTGGTCCAAAACCGAACCTCCTTTTCAGCTTGGCTTTGTAGCTTAAACGCTGAGTGGTGCATGCGCACATCCGGTATAGGAAATACCATTTTTACAGATACAGTTAAAATGAGTAAAATGTTTTGTTCACGGATGTTTATTTTTTGGTACATTCTGTATATTCTATTGTGTAAAAGAATGAATGGATCATTACGGCTGTAAATAAGTTTATTGTGAGAAATGCAGCTCAATAATTTTAATGTAACAGTGGTACGGTCCAAGGGGGCAGGGCGATACTGTATTTATTTAGGAGGCGCATTCGCTAAGCTAAGGGAGAGCTTGTTAAAAACTCTCAGAGGAAGGGTTTATTCTTTTGTGTATATTTGTTCTATTTTGTTATTTTTCCACCATATATAATTGTTTTGTTGGTTTGTGGGAAGCACTGTCCTAATAAACCACCCCTTTGCACCTACGTGCTATTGCAGCTGAGCCTTTGTTAAAAGAACTCATCTGGGCACCCCTCCTGCCTTCCCTGTGACACTTTCTTATGAAGTAAAATGAAGGAACACTTCTATTTTGATGTATCCCTCATTTCAATTTGGATGTACTGTAGCATGATTGAATGACAAAAGAAAAATCTGAATACATACAATAATGCATTTGGTGCATTCCCTTGTATGGTATAAAGACATGCCTTTAATAATTAGACCAATATGCTCTAATATTAACATTAAAAGTCTATGGCAATGTAACTTACTTTGCAGACAATGTGCTCTGACCCCAGGCTCTCTCCCTACCTGTGTGTCTCATGGAGAGCAAGCTGGGGTATGTGAAAAGATCATTCCTAATGCAAGAAATTGTAAAGGGTTAATACATTGTTGTTGTTGTTATTATTATTATTATATAAAAGTGTTGTTAATAATAGCAAAGATACAACATAAAAGTTAAAGATTAAATAAACTAACAGCTAATATGTTTACTTGAAGATCTGTAGGGTAATGGTATGCATTTTGATTACAACATCATATAACAGCCAGCAGCCATATCACTCTGCAACTCACAACTGGCAACCCACTGAAGCTAAGCAGGTGTGAGCCTGGTCAGTACCTGGATGGGAGACCTCCTGGGAAAAACTAAGGTTGCTGCTGGAAGAGGTGTTAGTGGGGCCAGCAGGGGGCGCTCACCCTGCGGTCCATGTGGGTCCTAATGCCCCAGTATAGCGACAGGGACACTATGCTGTTAACAGGCGCTGTCCTTCGGATGAGATGTAAAACCGAGGTCCTGACTCACTGTGGTCATTAAAAATCCCAGGGTGCTTCTCAAAAAGAGTAGGGGTGTAACCCTGCTGTCCTGGCCAAATTTCCAATTGGCCCTTACCAATCATGGCCTCCTTATAATCCCCATCTATGAATTGGCTTCATTACCACTATAGGGTGAGTGTTCTGGCGCACTATGGCTGTTGTCATCCAGGGGGGGCTACACATTGGTGGTGGTGGAGGGGATTACCTGTAAAGCACTTTGAGTGTCCAGAAAAGCAATTATTATTATTATATACACAATTAAAGGTCGATTGTCCATCATAAACCCAAAATGTCCAGTATCTTTTCTGATGGTGGTTATTGAATTCTGTACTTGAACAGGAGATTACCCTTGGTGTAGTGCTGCAAATTTAGTTTCCATGGTTACTACCATCAATTCATGTGAGACTGCAGATAAAAACCTGTATTGTAAAATGGGCTGTACAGTATATGAACAGAGTATGGAATCAATAATTTATATTTTTTCTCATCTTAACAAAAAGCAACCATTCATTTTTTTCACATTCTGGCAATTTATCTTTTAATAACTACAGATGAATGTCTGCCCTTAGATTATATTTTCTTTGTTTGCTCTCTTCGCCAGTGTGCTTCTTGGTTTCGATCATAAGGTACCTCGTGTTATCATTGCTTTACAGCTTCTGCAATGCCTAAACAAACATCCAGACATTTACAGCACTGCAATATGCTTTTCTTGGGTCCACAGTTAAAAACGTTTGAGAGATTTCAGAATTGTAATGTAAAACTGCCATGCTTTTTAGAATCTATTAATCAATCAGGTCAGGTCATTCAGCACATATTTATTTTAAAATTCCTAAAACCTCCAAAATTCATTCATTTAAAGTTAATCAAATTCACTGTCCCTGGACTGCATTTAAGCTAGATAGCTCAGGAGCCTCGCATATATTCATAACAGAAAATACAGTGATAGCAAAATAGTAAATATATCATTACTATTTACTTTATTTTAATATAAAACAGTAAATCATTCCAACTTTTACAGCAGTTTTGTATTTGTTGTTGAGAAAACTGGAAGCATGACTTGGTTCTTTTAGAGCTATTATCTTTGGAAGTAAAATACTCATTTGTAGAGTTGTGTTAGACTGGAGAGCTTCATTGAGGGCACAGAACGCTATGATGCAGCTGAAGTGCATCAATGCAGGCTAATGAACTGCCTCTGTCCGATTATCCGTTGTGCATTCCTCTGTAGGACATGAAAGGTTAAAATATTTACTGGGAGAAAACACTCAAAATCAGGTCAGGTGCTCTGGAGATTGTAGAACAAGCCAGTTTCAGTGCTTCTTGATAACAGACTTCCCATAATTTGGAATAGTCTACAGTTTTGGGCCATGGGAAGCAGACAACATGGGAATAGAGAAAATGGGAATGAGAAATAAAAACTTCTGTCCCAGTGAGGAGCACCTTTCCACAGGTCTCTTATTACAACAGGAGATTTGGGGACATTGTGTTTGATTTCTGTGCTTTATAATAGACTCCTGTAATACAGCATTATTATAGCCTCAGCTTGTATTTCTGTTTATATTTGTATTTCCCATTTTTAAAATATTTCATTCTGCATGAATATACAGTATTTACTCCAAAATATAGGTCAGCTGATTTAGGACAGATACAGTATATACAGTACTGTAGATATACAGTATCTGACACTTTGCCAGACATAAAAAGAAAAGTTCTGGTATGTTTTCTTTTCACATTTTTTAAAGTATGAACTGTGAGACTAAAAATGCAAGGAAAACAGACTTTTTAGAATTTCTCACTAAATATATTTACATGACATACAGTTCGCCATCAGTGCAATACATAGGAATGTTGCATAATTACCCCAATGTTAAATTCTTTCTTTTCAAGGAACAGAAATTAAATGACTGAAGCTGATATAACTAATATGTAAAGCAACATGTACAAAGTGGTTAACAGCTTCGCACTAATAAAAAAAATAGAAGATTCTCAGAACTAGCTCATCAACAATCAGTTATGTAGCATTGAAAGTTGTAAAGCACAAATATTTGTTTCATATGGATCATGGATTGCTTTTTTGTACAAACAGTTTATATAACTTTGGCAGTTTCTCAGGAACAAAGATATTTCTATATATGAAACAACAATATCAAACTGTCAGCAATGTTATGTAAGCTTGCCTTCAAAGCTCATTGTCACAGTGATAATACAGAAAGGCTGGAATCCAGTGACAAAAATAGTTTCCACCCTTTCTCTTTAAACTGGTAACACAGAAGAGCTGTCTTCATTGTTTTCAGCAGATATAAAATTACAAACACCTATATAGGTTAACATAGCAGTCATTGCCATATTAGAAAATGTTTTGTTTAGGTCAGCTCAAAGTACAAAGAAGTGGAATAAGACCCAAGCTAATGGTCACTGTGAGATACCAGGAGGTAACATCCGAAAACAGAACATGCCAACGAGAGGTGATATGTACAGTAACATATGGGACTGAAAGACAACTGTGCAAGTGAAATGACTGAACGATTAAACAATACAAGGATAGAGAATGATTTACACTCTAAACAAAATAATCAAGCAAATTTTAAAAGATACCAAGATCACCATTTGATTTTTTGTCTTTTTTCTGGTATGGCACTTCATCTGAACAGTTATCTGTTCAAAAAGACTAAGTTTAGTACAAAAAGGTATTTAATATTTCTTTAACATAACTCATAGAATATAGTACTTAATAGTAAGTATAGGTAAACACTTGTACATATTCCAAATCGACATTCCAACAGATGTTTATACACATGCACTAAACAAACAGAACAACCCCTCCTGTCCATTCTCTCCAAGTCAGATGATGTTTATCACGCCCTTCAGGTAGTTTCTTCAGCAGACCGTGAATCTGACTTGAGGCGTACAAACTCTTTGGCCACTTCATCGTTGGTCCTCTGGGAGAGTATTCTCAGAATGGTTAATCCGGTCTCATCCATGCTGATGCTCTTCACCAAAGGATACCAGGATGCAGAGCTTCCTTTTTCTGCGAAGTCTTTTAATTGGATAACTGTCATTCCTATAATACGGTCTTCTCTGGCGAAGCAATAATCCTTCACAGAGAGATGCAACTCGTAGGCCTCTGGCCCGTCCTCATTGCTCAGAATGCTGTGTGATTAGAAAGAAATGGGAAATATAACTGAAAACACCACAGTCTAATCTACAAATTCAGAAACAATCTTAGTTTCCCTCCAGAAAGCGATAATCTCAGATATGTTACAATGTTGGCGAGGAAGTATAGAATATTGGAAGATGCTACCACATGTTCCTTATTGTTTTAGTATGCTGTGTCAAAATCAGGAATCCTAGTTTACCATGTCATAAAATCTACATTCACCTTTTTAAAATATCTACTCTTTTTCTAAATGATTTATCCAACACAAGTCATGGGTGAGCCAGAGCCTATCCCAACAAGCAATGGGCACAATGATGCCAGTCCATCGCAGGGCACACACACAGATGCAGAAACACACACCAGGGTCACTTTTTTCCCAGAAACCAATTAACATACCAGTATGTCTTTGGAATGTGGGAGGAAACCACAACACCAGGCGGAAACCCAGGCTAATACGGGGAGAACATACAGTACAAACTCCAAGCAGACAGCACTCCAGGAATTGAACCCAGAGTCCCAGCACTGCGAGGAAGTTAACCACTGAGCCATTGTGCAGCCCTATTAAAAATATTGTGTGCGTTATTTTATAATAGTGATATTACTAAATAATTGACAGAATTTATTTGTTACAAATAGGAGAATTTGCACTTATCTAATAAACAGTACATAAAAACATACTATTGTGATAGCAGTCTCCAGGTCTTTTTGTGTGGACTGTGCCCACCTTTGCAGTACAGTCTTTATCACAGAAGCAACAACACAAAGGCTCAATTTGCCAATGATTTGCTTTATACAACAAAATAAGTGACTGCATGGTCTTGACATGCATATCAAGCTCTTCACAAGAAGGCAAATGATACAACTCATCAGCAGTAGAGGAACTGCGCAGAGAACTGTTTGTACCTGTTAACACTCAGATTTATAATCTCACAATACAAAAATGACAACACTACTTACAGTGAAGAGTAAAGGAAATTGGTTCACTGACATTCAGAAAAGGAATCTTATCTTTTTACAGTTTTAGTAAAATCAAATCTTGTCACTGAAAAAGCAATTTTCCCACATCAAACAGGTTTCTACGATCCCTAATCATAATACGACATGTTAGAGGTCAATCAGAAAGCAGGCAAGAAAATGACAAATATTTCAGAAATTAGAAAAATTCAGGTACGGTGAAATGCAAGTTCAGCATGCAAGTTATTGTCACGGTTTACTTAATGCGTACACAATTATTTACAATTTTCACAGTAACCTGTAAATCTCCTGTTTTCTTACCTAATTTTGGAATAGCATTTGTGAATACAATTCATTGCTATCGACTATACATCGACTATATCTGGGACTGAAGCTCTTAATACTTCCGCCACTGAAGCACAGCCCCCACCCAGGTGATATGTAACAGTCAATCAGCACAGCTGTTCAGGTGAGAAAGTGGGACACCAGTTGAATTAAAAGGGAACTTTATGGAGACCAGATTGTACAATCCCAAAGTGGAATTTAACCAGGAGAGCAGGATTACCACTACTCTTAAGAACTGTACCATGAGATCTCGAATGACAAAGGAGTCAGGCCTCATTTTCATTAAATTTCCAGGTTTCAAGTTTCCTTCAGTTAAATGTCTCAAATGAAGGAACCTGAGCCGCCTGCTGCATACCAGTTATCATACTGTGGCACTGTTTTGGGAATTCTGGTAGAAAAACAAAAGCACTTACTCGTACCACAAGAAGGAATGTGGTTTGTGTAAGGTACTGACCAGCCTTGCTTACTTTCTGAGGTTTTGTCGAGATCAGGTGACAGCATTGCTGTTTCTCTTACGTACGAGGTGATGTCTGAAAAAAGCACAGCTAATGCCTCTGTGCTGAACTGTGTGTCTCATAAGAAAGGTTCATGATTTACATTCTGCCATCACAGAGATCCAATAACTCCAACTTTTTTTTTAAAAAAAAGAACGTTAAGAGTGTTAAACTTACAACTGGAATGTTTCGTTGTATTTCGGGGACCAAGTGTTGCTTTTTGTCTTTGTGCCGAATCTCCGTTTTCTGTCGCTGAGATTGGGACCCACGGCACTGACCTCCACAAAGGGGCGGAACATGGCGTTGGTCTGCCAGTTCAGGTCATTCACTGCTACAACTAGAGGGAAGACACACAGCAGTGTGTAAGGACCCAGGACTGTTTTGGATCATTAACATGTTAATACAGTGGCTTGTACAGGCTTGACATGGCTCATCTGTGGTCTTGGAATAGCAGTTTTCATGTTCCAAGGAACAAGACTGCAGCCCTACCCTGGGATAGAGAGAGACGCTGAAAGAAGGAGAAATGTGTATTTTAATGCATTTTTTAACATAGCATACTGATTCATTAGTCATTTCTCTTGATGAAAAAAATGTTCAGGTATATTCTTCTTCTTAATGGCCCTATTTAAAGACAAATGAGCTTCCTGGAGAAAATGGGCCCAACCTAAAAAAAGCAGAAAATTAACAGGCACATAATCAGCAAATAAGAGGATTAAAACTTTGTTCATTGTCATTGGAATTTTCTAATGAGAGCAAAAAATCTGTGATACTTCACTGAAAAATATTGTTTTTTTTTTACTCTTAACTTTGGCTGTTAAAAGGAAGACTGATATACTGTACAGTATATACAGCATTATATACTTTGTTTTGGTGCTTTATTTGTGCTGTTCAAGATGTATATATCGTAGTATTGATATATATCGTAGTACTGAAGAAGGCTCCACGGCCGAAAAGTTGTGTTCTCTTTCTTCTTTTTTTCAGCATGGAATAAACCTATTACTTGTTCCTTTGCAGCCTACGCATGCTGACGCAGCTACCCACCTGAACTATATCGTAGTATATATTGTATATTATACTGTTGTGTATTTATATATTATCAATATATTTTATATATTGAACAATTTGCTCAGCATATATGAGGAGATATAACAGGTCAGAATTAAAGACAAAAGTAACATCCTAGTTTTAACCCAATCCCAGCTTTAACACAACATTTCTGACCGACTCAAAATACAAACAAGTTAAAAAAAACATTTGAAAGATCTTACTTTTCACAGTGACCCTGTGCTCTCCAGTTCCTGGGTGTGTTATCAGATCCACATTAACTGACACTTCTCCCACTGATCCATTAGATGAGTGTCCTGAATGATACAAAACAGAAGTGAACTAAATAAAACATAGAATTTAATAATCAATAAACCAAAATGCTCTTTACAGAAAACATATCTACCAGTCCAGCTAAAGATTAAAAATGAAAATCATAATACATCAGATTAAGACATTTTATCTGTATTACCAGCAAAGCTTTAAAATCATCTTAACCTCTACATGTTGACCTTACTTTGAATTGTATTGAATTGTGATACAACATGTCTTGCTCCATTTTGAATTGTTTTTGAAGCTGCAAAATAATAAGGTATTGCGAAGAGTTTTAATTATGATCACCCCATAAGAAGGTTAAACAGACTCGCTCAAAAAATACAAAAATAGAAGAATACTGAAGGTCACATTTTATTGAAATCTGAGTAGTACCCACTCTAGGTGAGTAAGAATTCAATAACAATGTATTTGGAGTTGTGCGTCTTTATCTTTCATAGCTCTGAATGAAAATGTTTTTCTGAAAAGCTGTCAGTAAAACCAAACAGAATTTTAGTGCAAGAAGAGAATGGAATTCTCTTAAGGTTATCCATCTTTCTTGGATGGTGACAAACATCATTACGTTTAGGACACTGTATTTTGCTACAATGAAAAATACTTTCAGCAGTTCAAATTCCTGTCCCTGTTCAGCTACTGAAAAGAAATCTGTATCATGCTTCAAAACAGTGCATACCAGGATAACATACTGCATAAAAAAGTTCAATTTTATTTGTATCTTCTTAATTGAAATTCTTATAATTCCTTGCCACTCATCAAGGCCTGCAAACTGCACAGCTTAAATGGGCTTTGTTTTGTTAAAAACTGCTGGCTATTTATAGCAGTTTATACCAGGATGCCAAAAAAATTAAAGCAATCTTAACAGTTGTGTTGCATTAATATTAATTTCTACTCTGATCTACAATTTATCTGGAAGCACTCATTTACTGTTCCCAGTGGTTATGTCAGAGCATTTCAGTATGAATAGCTGAATGCCTGAATGCCAAACATGATATACAGTAGCACAAGAGAAAATATGAACAAACAGAATCAAACTCTCACTTAGTGGCGATGAACTGTAAGATACTCACATTGTCTAATGTCTGCCAAAAGACTTCTCATTAATCTGAAGATAATGAATCAGCACACTTTCTAACTCATGATAACAGTCTCTGATTAGATGGAAAAAAGTCTACAAAATTAATCATTTTGGGAATGGTGGATAGCAGACAACACTTTTAAGCTACTGACATTGTATCTTTACTTTGTAAAGAAAGAAAATTATACATTACATGAATGAAGAATTGTATGTTTTGAAATAACCTAGATTGTAGCAGCCCTGAAGACTAAGTATCAGCTGACTGCATTCAGGAATAACTTGACAGAAACATTCAGTTTTACAAATGATAGTCTCATTCATTGGTGCTCAGATGTAGTTTATAGGAGAACATTGTCCAATTTGTGATGATATACTGTACATGTATATGCACATTATCACTGCTGGTAGCAAAACACTAGTATAAGTGCTGGTGTGAATGAGGCAGCTTAAGGAAACACAGAAAATATTAAACAAATATGAGACAACTACTAAAAATCAAGTGACTATACAAATGAAAACAGAGATTTTCCTTTGTATTAGTATTCATTTCTAGCTGATAATAATTCATTATTCATAATTAATTCATTCACTTTTCACTTAAGTACTACAAATTATATTATTTATTAAGTGGCAAATATTAGTCATTGACTAAAAAAACAATGAAAGTATAAGAACACTGATAAACTGGGTCTCTAATAAACTATAACTGGTAGTAGAAAAAATACAAACACTGTACAACATCTGTGATAGGGTAATTATTGCAGACAAGTCAAATTCAAATTCTTAAATTTTATTAGAAATTATATAAAGTGGCTATGTGAGGTTCCCTGTGGTTTTCAATTTAAGGTCATTTCCATTAAATGTTTTCAAATTAAACTTAACTTATAAATAGTATGAATGGTACAGTATATTTACCATGGGAGACCAATGTGACACACTGTAGTTCCTAGAACCAAGTACTGTAACTGCTTTCTAACCTAAACCATAACATAATGCCACTACATTCGAATGCCTCGGCATTGGCGGGGGTCAAGGATGCAATCTGTTTTAGAACTTCTATTTTCCTTTACTAATTTTCTTCCTGGAGCTTTTCTTAAGCAAACTGAATTGCTTCCGGCCACTGTAGCAACATTAAATCTAATTACAGTAATGTGTTCTGTGACTAATTGGATGTGGCACCTGTCTTCCTTACAGAAAGAAACAACAACAACAAGAGAAGTCAGGGATCTCCTGTTCTTGTCCAGTTGACAGTGCCTTACCCCTAACAGATTTGTGGCATGGAGACAGGGTGCAACCTTATTTCACCTTTGCTATAGCATACTACCATCACGGCATATAGTAAATAAGCTATACTTCAATAAGTTATAAGTTATAAGTTTTACTTCAATATTGCTATTTGTACTTTTATAAAATTGCAGACCATTAAATTATCAATTTTATTTTATTTTCCATAACTAGATTGTCTCATTCATTTTGCCTTCCCACTGTGGTAATGGATTAATTTAGGTGTTAAGAAGAAGGCATACTGTATATTATACTCTTAATTACCAAAAATATCTTATTGAGGACTGATTGTATAATGTTTTGAGTGATACATGTATGGTTACACTAAATGTAATAAATGACAAAGCATCAAACGTTTTTTCATGTATTTCACATGGTGTACAAATCAATGAAGCAAACCTCTCCAATCAAATCAAATCAAAAGTTGTGTGACAGACCTCACCCTTCATTAAAGTTTTTCAGGGAATCTAAACATATAAAAAACACAGGACAGTGCAAGAGGCTTCATTTTTGAGATCTTGCTGGTTATATAAACAAAACAACTTTTCAGCTGCCTCCCCAGTCTACCACCACCTACCAACTCTGTGAGGCCTTTCATGCACCAAGCACAGTCATCACGGCTGTAGAAAAATGTGCATTTACAATCACCATCACCAATATACAAATTAATCAACTTATCATCACCCGGTGAGTCTATTTACAAATAAAAAAGGCCTTTTGCAGCCTTTAGTGGCAGGTATGCTCTCACTACAGTCTCCTCAAAGACCAGCTTGCCACATGTTGTTTATGAGTTAATGAGGCTTTGCTGGATGCTCCATTTTAGAGGGGTTACATGGGGGATTAATATATATTGCGCAAGCAGCTATGGATTGTTATTGGCTCTGGTTAGCACAAAACAAGGATTTTTAAGAAACGTCATATTCAGTGATTCCTCTGACGTGGTTCTTAAAGCCCATGTCTCATCTCTCACTGTCTGAACACACACGGTAACTGAACAGTTTTAAAAGCTCAACCTCTAAGGGGTGTTGTTTACAGTTAATGCATGATTAACGCAATTTAACAGAGCGTTTTTTTACTGTCACTGTTGACATGGTTTGATATACTATTATATTTAAAGCTATTGTGGAAATAAACACAGCAATAAGAATTCCTCTGATAAACAGAGGTGTTATTCATGAACACCTGAATAACTGAATTTTGCCAATACATAATACTGCAAAAGCCAATGGAAATAAGAGTTGAGAATCAATTAAGGAATACTTATAACTGCATGTAGTTTTATCTTTGTATTTTACAAAGTAGGTCTGAAACATTTCAGAGCTTACTTTTAGCCCCACTAATACTCAAATATAAAACATCATACAAATATATTGCTACAATTTGGGGTTATGAAACAAAGAAATATCAGAAATACATGAGCAGATTAATCAATAAGTCAATTAAATAATCATAACTCCCAACTTGTTAAGATTATTCCAAGAATATATGTGAGTGGTTGGTAAAAGTACTTTGTTCTGTGGCACAGCTTTGATAAAAATGAATAATAATTCAAGTACACTGGGTTTATTAACAAAGTACACACACTAAACTACATACAGTAAAACATACAACACACAAGTTACATGATTACAGACAAGGCATCCAAGAAGCCTACTGTAAGTCATGACCATATAGAAAACCCCAGACTGCTACCAAGCATTCAATTCTTATATAATGCCTACAAAGACCAAAAGAGAAAGCTTCCGTCTAAAATAAAGAGGATTCGACCTACAGTTAAAGCTTATGCCTTTCTGTCCCTTGAAGTCCCTGCTGTCTCTCTTTTTTCACTTTCTCTCCCTATCTGTCTTTTATGATGTTGCCTGGACTGTCGAATGACACTTAACCATTTACCCAGAACTTAATTAACCACGGTTAACCGAGGTAAATTTTATAGGTGCTTGGATCACGGAATCTCAGATCTTATATCTCAGGAACTTCTCCTTGCTTCAGAGCTCCGAGAACTCGATATGTTGACAGTAATCAGGTGTTAGCCATTGTATACAGATTCTTCAAAGCACTTCAGTAGTCACTTACTGTACAATAGTTGTAAATTTACATGTGAAAAAATATAGACATTTTAGATGGAGACATCTAGAGACATCTTCTTAATTACCTGCTAATAAACAATTACCTGCAGTAAGGAGAACCACAAACAACAGAAAATTATACTGGGTGTGAAGCTAAATAATGCTTTTGTTAATGCTCAGTTTTATACGAATCCACATCTCATAGTATTATTATTTCTGTTGCTGTAATGCATTTGACACAAATTTAAACTATGTTTAATTCTAATTTCTGTTAAATTCTAATAATAAAATGACCTGCTGAATATAAAGGGAGAGCATGCTTAATACTTCAGTGTGAAGTATGAACCAGGGTGCAGTCAGGGTGGAGGGTGAGGAGCAAGAAAAGATGTGTGCCTTTTTTTGGAGAGAGTGTTTTTGCGCAGAGAGTAATTATACATAAAAGTGCAGAGGTGCGATCTTACAATTTGACCTTCTCCCGAACTTCTTTTAAATAACACCATTTATAATGTAGGTATTACATATTTGATTCATGTACAGTAATTGGCACATTTTCTAATTTAGGTACAGTATTTCAAAGGTATTTACCTCATAATTGTAGTGGAAAGAAAATGCCACCAAAACAATAACTGAGACAGAAAACTCTTCTCTTTTACTGTTTTCCTTTAAATTCTTCATTTCAGCTTTGCTGAATGTGCCTGCCTGTTTTATTTTAGTCACTGCTGTGCTACAGAACTAAAAATAAAAAATGCCTTCACGCATCTCTCCCACTTCGCAGATGAAGTGGGAAGACATGCTTGCGGTGGGGCTCTGTAAGCTTTACAAGTTTTCTTCCCTTCTAAAATCACCATTTTTATTATAATTGAAAAGTACTCATAATGTATTTTGTAATGTTTTCATTTCTTGATTACTAAAATAAAAAACATGGCTACTAATGTAATCATATCCTTCATCCTCACAGAACCCCCCAAGTCATTTAAAAAACTGTGGATGCTCATTAAATTTACTGGATAAGAAAACTGAATCACTAAAAACTATGAAGTGACATTTAAAGAACTGTGCTTTTTAAATGTCCTTTAAGAAAACATAATCCATTGTGCAGGTCTAGGAATGTAGCATTAGAGAACATAATTCCACAGATTTACAGTTATTCTTCAAGACTTTCATTTTTGAAATGAAGGAGTTCTCTCTTCCACCCACCTAAAGAGAACAACATGCGCATTCCCTTGCAAGTTTATGAAATTCACAGAAATAACCATAGTGCAAAAAGATAAAAATAACTTCAGGTGTGATAAAACATGTTATTTATCCATCTGTTCTTCAGTGTGGAATTAACATCTATTTGTTCTTTCTTTGCCAGTATGCTAATGCACTCCCCAACTTGATATCTGGTAGAAACTGCTCAGTGCGTTTTCGTTTGTAAATTAAGATATAAGGCAATTGTGAACTATTCCAATGTTATTGATGATAAAACATTTTAAGACTAGCTCCATATTGATTAAAGTGAATAAATCCTTGAATCTTTTTCACATCTCTTGTTTTATTCAGTATGATTCTTTTCTATTGTTCCCTGCTTGGCTTTCCCTGCAATTCGTATGAAGGTTACTTGACTGTCTTATTTGTCATCATGCAACAAAACAAAAATAAACTCAGACAGGCCCCCACTCTTTCCACATGCAGCTGATGGCTTAAGCAGGCAGAGCAACATTTTCAGTCACAGACAGGACCTCAAAGTCATCATGTTAATAAGTACAGAATTTTGTCCTCAATAAGAGTGTTATTCCACTGAGAGGTTAAAAGCTAAGGCACCCAACTCCCACTGTAGCAGGCAACAGAGCTGCAGTGGAGAGTATTTGTTTTTCTGCACACATGCTTTTGCAGAGAATGATGAATAATATTTTCAAGTTTGTAAATTATATAGAAATATATTAATAATATATATGGATACTGTATCGACATACTGTAGGTATTGACATCTCGTACATCTCCAGAAAAGACAGTTACTAATCTATTAGGTGTAATATAGGTTGTTTCCTAAACTAAACATTATCTGCTGATATTTTTTCTAACTTGACTTGATGTCTGATCATTTTGGCTAATTTAAATGTCTAGTGAGTAAATAATTTAAGATAATTTAAAAAGGATTCTAACACCTGAACCTATTTAACAATGTGTTCTGTTTATAAAGTTAAAGTGGAGAAAAAACATGAAACACAGTCTTGCTTGAAGGCCGGCTACAGTCTATTGAGCACATTCATCCTTAGTGATGGATAGAACTGCTAGTTGAAATGAAGGAAACAATCGCTACAAAAAAGAGGCAAGACAAGGCTACACAGCGCTGATGAGCTCCACTCACCTGGTGAAACCAGACTGTATCTGCTGAACGCTTTGGCATCCTGCTTATCTATAAAGTTAGTGGGATCAATAACCTTCTGTGATGTCAATTCATTTTATATCTAGAATTGCACCTAAATGATGACATTATTACTGATTAATATATTTGTATATACGAATATTGACCTTTGCATAGAGTGCTTTCTATAAAAAAACAAGCATATGAAAAAGTCAGAAGAAGCATGTCTGATGTTACTGTATGTGCAGTATGTTACTAATTGTACCTGTGAAACACAGTCAGTAGCTGACATGAAGAATGATTCTACAAAACATCATCAAATTAAATCAATTCAATCTTGCAGCATACTGTATACACCACCTATGGTTTGCAATAGAGAACTAGGCAAAAAACCATAAATACAGAAAATAACAATAAAAAATCAAACTATGATAACATTGAGCTTAACAGAGAAATTCGAACAAATACTATTTTTGTCTTCCATTGCTTCTAATGATTCACATGCTATAATTAGTGCTTCTAAGAGCACACACAACTTCTGCTAAACAATCTGATTGTAACTAGGAACTTATCCAGTTAACTGTGATTGCATCTTTAATTGAAACGCTAGTAAGCAAAACACGTTACTGTATACAGCATATGGCATTGGGACTATATACTGTATAAACTGTATAAAACAAAGCTTCATAAATAATAATGCAAATCTGAGGCTTCTCCTCAATACAGCTTGAAGTGTCTTTTATATACAATAACAGCGGAACTTGTCACAACGTGAACTGTAGGTAATAAATGCACTGTTATCATAATTAAAATACAAGTTTTTCTTTATTTCGTGTAGAATATGCACGCGCATGACAAAGCAACAGGGGGCATCATTATAGTTTTGAGTCAGTGATGTATAAAGCTCTCAGTTAAAGACCTGAAGAGCTGCGGTACCAAAGGAGATGCACAACGGCACTAAAGGAAAATGTTCATTATAGAAAAAGCACGGAAGCACAGATGATGATTAATTAATTAACCATCTACTAAACTTAATGATCCGGAAGGCAGACAGCAAGTTTCAGTTTTTATGACAGAATGTTTCCGTTTTTTTTTTATTGGCTGGTATATACTACAGTCCAATATATCTTGCGTCTCTACTGAATAAGGTTCCACCCGGCTGCACAGAAGATGACTGAAGAGCTTGAAGCCAGACTACACTGAGGGCTGTGCTCAACTTGCTTTAGCTTGCATGGATTCAGATACCCTTCTCTATACAATCAGCAATGTTTTTGTTATCCTGCTGCCTTTAGATCAGGACAAAACCATATCTGAGGGTGGATTTTCTATTAAATAAGCAAAGTAATCAAGTTTTAACGGGGTCAACCCCGGATCTCACAAGCACAGAATACAAGGCCTTGGAAAGCCCTACGGTAATATCATCAGTGAAAAGGGCAAGCTGCAGGAATAGAGAGCTGCAGCGGTTGTGGATACTGTGCTGCCACATTTTGCATTAATAAAAGCAGCTGCAGCCGCAGCACACGGATGAGTTTTTGTCACAGCTGTAGTCAGTCTGAAGGACGTGTCAGGAAGAAGGCAATACAGTGGAGACGAAACGAAAACAATGATTATTGCAGTGGGATCAAGGGACTTGTATTCAAGAGTAACTGTGAGAGGTGTCTTATCAAAAATGCATGAAAGTTAAATTGTTCTTAACATAACAAGGGTAACAATCAGAAAAAAAGTAACGTATGCCTATTAATTATCTGCAGTAACCCATAATGATATTCATTTGTCTCCTCTGAGGGTGCTTGCTTCTGTTTATTTTTTATGAATGTTCACTGTGGAGGAGAAATAGCAGAAACTCATTCACTTCTGCTATGGCAGGAGCTTCTAGAGAGGCTTCCGAATCAGGACTCATGAGTGGCTTATATGGCAAGAGCCTGTGCTCTTGGATTGCAGATTGCCTAGAGGTTGTTCTTCAGACTGGCTATGCCATTTGCTGGCTGCAGCTTGGCACTTATGCATTCGGCTTACGTCAAGTGCATCCAGACCTGCTCCAAGAGGGTCAGTGCGTCTGCAGGTTTTATACTGTAGGTCTCCTTAGAGCAACAGCACCTGAAGACCTCGAACAAACACTTAAACAGATCCAGTTAAGACAGTAGCCATCTGGTTGAGCCTGGTAGGAGCTGAGTTGAAATAAAAACCTGAAAATTTATCAGCCCTCCAGGACCAGGATTTGACATGCTTGGCATAAGTGCTGGGCAGGGGGGAGCTGAATGATGGGAATTCTCATGTTATTGATCACCAGTTAAGGCTGCTTATGACCTGGTGCCTGTAGGAACATCTGTTCATTCTACATTTCTCAGTACTATCATCTTTGCTAAGGTATGTGAAGAAGCTAAGTTAACATATCCTCTTGAAACACTGATTAGTTACAATAAAGCAATGAACTTTAACGTAGTATCAGCTCCCGCTCACACAGAAACTTTGAAGGGCAAGAGGTCCTAATGTATGTTGTTTATTTTAGAAACCTCTTCCCAAGACACAGCTGCAGGGATTAGCAGTGCAGTTTGGCACCAATAAATGTAATCTATTTTGCAGAGACAGAATCAATAGTGTATACTGACTGAAAGAGAAAATGTTCAGCTTTAGTGATGGGGAGAAAAATACAGAGTTCTATCAGGTTCCACTGGCTTGCACGCCAGCAGAACTTTCTTTAATTCGATCAAAGACTGGATTGCAGTACTATCACTAAAAAATGAAATGGAATCTCAGCCTTTTCCAACCTGCCTAAATTGCCATTAATATTGAAGCTCTCTTCAGGATTTTGATATGGACGACTGGTCACAATGACACCAGCAAACATCTGTGAGACAGATTTGAAAATGCCATGCTCCACAGGAAGCAAAGTACTGGAAGCAATAGCATTAGACTAATGTAGAAAGATTTGTGAAAATGTATGTATTCTCATATCTAACAGTTCAATGGATTTGGATGTGGAAATTTTGGCATACACACATACACATTTGTCAGAGAAAATCCTTTTATTTCTAAGTGTCAAATAGATTGTAGCACTGTGAAAAACATATTTTACGCAGGATATGATTAAAAACTAAAACATTTTTAGAGATATTTTATTCAGGTACATGAAGCATTTATGGTAAATTTATGTTTAAACTGCAATTTTGTATTGACACAAGAATCTATTGCTTAAATGTAACACTACTCTAAGTTAATATAACTGATCAGAAAGTAATTTGTGAAAACGTCACCAAATGATGTATCCTTCATCCTAAGCCTGCTTTATAGAATAGCCTTTGCATTCTTAATGCATGCATTTCCATGCAAATAGCATGCAGTTCTTAATCCAAAGGAATGCATTACCTTAAATGCCTACCTCCTGGTCTTAACTATTCATTGTTTATGTGTTTGCTTTCAGGTTTAACAAACTATTTTCCATTTTCAATCCATCTATCCATTTTCTAACCACTTAATCCACTTCAGAGTTGCAGGGGAGCCGGATCCTATCTCAGGAAGCAACAAATACCAGGCAGGATATACCCTGTCAGGACAATAGTCCATCACCGAGCACACATAGACAGAGATGCAGTATAGACACGCACACAAATTGTCACACCAGGGACAATTTTTCCAGAAACCTATTAACCTACCAGTATGTCTTTGGACTGCGGGAGGAAACTATTCACCCATCAAAACCCCACACAAACGTAAGAAAAACATACATACTCCAAGCAGACAGCACTCCAGGACTGAAAGTAAAACCAGGATGCTTCACCTCTTTCTGGCTTGAATAAAACAGCCACAGTTCATCGTATTTATTTCACAAAGCACTGTACTTCAAGGAATTAATCCAGATGGATCTTTAAGTCATAAAATGTAATGCACAACACACAACACACTGCAGCTCTATTTAACGTACTGTATAGCTTCACAGGTCAAACAAGCTGTGTTTGAATTGAAATGCACAGACAAAGGCAAAAGTATTCACTCCCCTTTAATAAACTGTTAAAAAAGGAATATACAGTGCATTAAGATCAGGATTACGTTTTTATATTTACTGTACACTGCTTTTATCTATTCTGTATACAGTACTGTATATCATTCTTTATAGGACTAACCGGACAAAGGGCTATTAAGATTGTTAATATTCTTTTAGCTCAACTCAAATAAATAGCTGATGCCAATGGCACACACATAGTGTCCCTTCTCTGATCATATCCCTGAAACTTCTCATTCCTGTCACAGCTGATCTGAAAACAATCTTAACAGAAAACGGACTACATTGCAACAAGATGCAAGTGCTGATGTGCAAACCTTCATTAGCGGGTTGAAAATTGAAACTCTCCTGCACTTTGCAGCAAGAGAAGCTCACAATATCATTTTAATGTAAAATTAAAAAAGGGGCATTTGTCCCAGTGGGTACTTCCACTATGAAGGTATCAAGAGTGATCTTTAAAACAATACAGCCACACAAATACTCAAACAGTAGAGGAAAAAAAAAAGTATTTTATATCTCAAGAAACAAGATTTTAGATTGGCAAACTAGTGGTCCAGTATTTCATCTATAGAACACTTTCTGTGGGACTATCATTCTGAATACTTTCTTTCATGGCCATAAAAATGCACAACCAACAGGAAATAGTGTTTGATATCCTTTCCGATTTTTTGATGGTTCATTCCACATGATGAAGTGCAAACAGAGTATTCATCATTTTAAGAAAGTATTGAAAGCAAGGGGTGCTTACTAGGTCTTGATAGATGCTGTGTTTTCTTATTTTTGATAAATTATTAATCAGAGACTGAAAGGGAAATATCAGAGGCCACAAATAATTCCTGTTACTCCCACCGCAGAAATGTAAAGAAAATGAACAACAGCTGATTTGTTTTCTGTTTTTTTATATAGTGACTAACTGCACTTTGGGGAAAGCCACAGATCATTGTGATGCAGGTCAATAAAATGGCAGCACACCAGATACAAAGAGCAAATGTAGTTTAGGTACTGTATATCATGTCTCCCTCAAAATGACACGCAATTTGAAAAACATTAATTTCTTTTGAGAATACATAGCAGCTTGATAAACATATATTTAACATCACCTTTCATAACTCACTGACAAGATGAAGATTAGGAGGCAGCAGTATCCACACCATTAAGCCCCCTGATCCTTGGGATTGTGTGTTTAATCTTGAAGTTAAAAGGGAAGGTTTTACTGGTAAGTTAACCCTGGGTGATGTACCGTATGTTTTGCCTCAAATCAAGAATGGTTGTTCCTGGTGGTCTGTCATTTAATTTTTTTTTATTCCACAACCTGTTATATTATTCTGCAATGCATTGCTATTTTCTTGCAAGAAATTTGGATTGAACAAAAACTGAACAAGTGTAATGAGGGCAAAGGCTGTCTCATCCGGCAAAGACAAAAATGTTAATGAAGTAAAACTTAATACAATCAACAGAGAAATAGCTTATTACTAAAAGTCACAAATAACTTAAAACAGAATGGAACGTGTAAACAAAGGTTCATTACCTTGAGAGTTCTGGGTGCATATATACTTCTTGATCAAGGCATCAGTAGTTTGTGTGTAGAGGCTGAGAGCGTATCTCAAAGACTGCAAGTCTGGGCTCTTCTCTAGAAATGTCTTCTTCAGGCCATTTCCACCAGCATGGAAATATTGCTAAGAGAGAGAAATTTCTAAATGTAATATATTATTGTTAATATTAACAAGAAAAATGTTTACTTCCATAATTAAAAGGCATACTATGAAAACAATGCAAAATAAAAGTTCACACAGGCAAATATTGTTTTTGTGAATCTCATATTTTACCTGATATTATATAAACACAAACACAAAACACAATTTGTGGTAATTTACTTTGGGGTACATGAAACACATCATGGGAATTACATTTATTTTTTTAATATGACGATATCGTGGATTTTTGAACCAGGAGCGTCTACTGTACAGTATACTGTATGTCTGACTCAAAAATATATCACCTGCATTTAAAAAAAAAAATAAGAGCTATATTATAAAAAAGTAACATTTTGGACAGGGGAATTAAATGTTTGTTTAAACTAGATATAATAATAATAAACTTTATTTTATACAGCGCCTTTAAAGGTGGCTTCTCAAAGCGCTTATATGAATGATATGATATGAAGGAGGCAAGACGAATATACTTGGTGGTTCCCTGTCCTATTGAGATGAATGAGGTATATTTAATGCTTCAGATGTCAAGTGTGATTCTCCTGAAAGAATCCGATTTCAGTTGTCAGTTTCCAGATTCATTCCTGCCCTGAAGGCTTTCTCCCAGCACTGGAAGAAGACGGTTGTCACAATCAAATTATAATGCTGTACAAACCGATGTCAAAATAAAGACAGCTGCTTAACCCCCTTGAACTCTGCAAATTAAATCAAGCAAACAAAACCAATCATTTAAGAGAAATAAGATAATAAATTGCCTTCTGTTGCTAGATTTCATCACAAACTTAATTTTTCTGGCGCAAATGAATAGATTAACTTGTTTGCCTTCCAGCTTTACCTACAGTAGCTAGATTATTCAATGTTATATTGATTTTGTATGCAGATGGGCTGTAGGTGTGTCATTGGTTCTACACCAAACACAAGAGATGATAAAAACAGAAATCTCTAGCATTTGTCAACATTCTGTTAATACAATTAACTACAGAAAATGTGTCCTTCAGTGAAAGTAAGAGAAACAATAATTCTGTTTGATATGTTAATTGTTTTCCTCACGCTTGAAAAGCATTGTGTGCACAGAACTGAGTTCTTGTTCTAAATGTGGCACAATGTGTTGCTATGTACACTGACATCACATTTCTGGGTTTACTTTGCTTATTAAAAGAAATGTAATCCTGAATATGGTGAAAAACTCACTAAAGTCAATAAAGTTTCTGAAAATAGAAAGATAGTAAGCTTGCATCTTTGTTTAACAATAATTCTAGCCTGTAAGAAATATTGGTATTCAACCTGTTATTTACAATAGTCAAATAATAAAATGGTTGAATTGAAGGTGCAGATTGCCTTTGTAATATAAAGTTTGAGTAAACACTGAGACTCCTTTATATAATAAGTTAAAATGCAGTTTACATATTTCATAGAATTTCCAGTAGAATAGACTTCAGAAATGATTCCTTGAATTTATTTTTCAGAACGGGCAGTATAGCTGTTTTTCTCCAGCAATTGCTTAGAATGCAAATGAGTCCAGTTCATGCATTCATCTGAGAGTAATGACTTACTTCTGTGGTCTGTGTGCACTTTCACACGTGTGCTTTAATGATAATTCATTCTCAGCATGCCAGTGTGGACTGCAGTAATGTTACTGAGTGAAACAAGCCCATCTGCTGAGTCATTATTTGTAAAACGTTTTTGAAAAGTTCACTTTCAACATAAAGTGACAGTAACTAGTATATTACATTTTTTAAACCAGGACTGGGTCATTTTTTATTGTGATACACATTCACTCATTATCTAAAATATGTCAAGTAGTCTAATTTACAAAATTTAAAGAATAATTTTTTATTTAAATTATTGTTCCAACAAACAAAAAAAAGACACAGCAAGGGCAAGTCTTGTTCAAAATTCATTTGCCTCATGTTACGTGTTTAATATAAAGATGCACGCCAGGCAAAAAAGAGACAAAAATGATCACAAAAACCTAGCTATATTAATTCTGGTATTAAAATTATCTATACAGCTGTGCAAATTTCTAACGGCCAGCAACCATATCACTCTGCGACTCACAACTGGCAGCCCACTGAAGCTAAGCAGGTGTGAGCCTGGTCAGTACCTGGATGGGAGACCTTCTGGGAAAAGCTTAGGTTGGTGATGGAAGAGGTGTTAGTGGGGCCAGCAGGGGGCGCTCATCCTGCGGTCTATGTGGGTCCTAATGCCCCAGTATAGCGATGGGGACACCGTACTGTAAACAGGCGCTGTCCTTCGGAAGAGACCTAAAACCGAGGTCCTGACTCTCCGTGGTCATTAAAAATCCCAGAGCGTTTCTCGAAAAGAGTAGGGGTGTAACCCCGGCGTCCTGGCCAAATTTCCCATTGGATTATTATATCCTAATAATCCCCATCTATGAATTGGCTTCATTACTCTGCTCTCTTCCCCACTGATAGCTGATGTGTGGTGAGCGTTCTGGCGCACTATGGCTGCCGTCGCATCATCCAGGTGGATGCTGCACATTGGTGGTGGTGGAGGCGAGTCCCCATTACCTGTAAAGCGCTTTGAGTGAAGTGTCCAGAAAAACTATATAATTGTAAGCAATAATTATTATTATTAATGTAATTTCATGTTGTTTTATTATTTTTACTCTGTGTTTCTCTTCCTTTGTGTAAGAATAATTCTATGGTGATCACTGAAAGTTTAGTCATTTAATTAAAAAATCCTAACCAATTTTTATTTTGACAATTAATACTGTACTGCACAGTACAGAAAGTACCCTTTTATGTTTATGAATGACCAGAGAGGAATAAATTATGTTAATGTCAAGGACTACCTGACAACAAGCCAATTAGATCTGATTGTTAATGTGATGGATTAACCTCTACAACACATCATATTGGTTGCTTTGTATGTTATACATTATGCACTACATTCAGTCTTTCTTGAGCTGTTGTGATCAAGGTTTTGAAGATTGTGATTGATGTGAATTAAACCCCGCTAACTGACAGGTTTGATCTATTCTCACTCACAACAGTCAGAGATGCTATAATACCAGTAAACAATAGTGGATGCTTTGAGTAAATTGTTGCTGTTCATAAAATACTGTATTGTTTTTATATATTGTATAATATATTGTATTTCCTGAGTTTGTAGAAGATGTTCAATCCTTGCATACTATTGTAAACAGTATTTAATTTAAATGCATCTGCAGAAATACATAAACAGGTAAAAACACAAAACACGTCAGTTGTCAGTACTGCTGTAAGAATCATTCCACTGTATTCAAGTCCCACTGAAATCAGATGTCAAAGAACTGTGAGACGGAAAGTGGCAGAATGCATTTTGGAGTTTGGTTACAGCGATGTACTTGACACAGAAACCATGCGAAAATTAACATGTTCTGCTTTCATATACTGTAATTTAATACTTATCTGATTTTATCTGATCAATACTAATTTGAACAGCCTCACTTTCATCTCAACAGCCTCACTCGTCTTGATACCGCAAAAATTTGATGTGTGAAGGGATTATGATCCTAAGAGAGTATGATTCACATTACAGCATACGCAGATTTGGTTAATTTCTGATTGCATTTTCCACTTGATGACTGATTAAATTGTTTTGCATTTACTCTCACCTTTAAAGACAATGTAATAGATTTTTACAAATGGAGGTGCACCTTGCATGAGCAATTTGTTTCTGATTTAACTGTCCCCTCCCCTGTCTTTTTGGGCTGTGTGAGAAAAACAGCTGTTAGCATGTCCTATGTGTTACTAAAAGTCAGTTTGGTACTGACAATATTTTTGTACTATTTCTCCAGGTTTCTGTGAAGAGCACAATGGAGTGATTGAAGTCATGGATTAATCGTGTACCCAAGCCTTAGCGTAAGCTGTCTAAAGTCCTGATTCCTTTGACATTTCCTAGCTCCTTGGCCATTAGGCCAGAGCTAGCATTGTGAATTAAGAAGGACGCTTTCTGCTTATCTTTATTAATTGGGTCTTCCACACAGAATACTGATTAAATGAATTTCTGCATCATGACTGATCTAAACATAGAGTCAATCTCCCTGGAGACACACTAATCAATGCGATTCTACAAGGTAGAGCTATATTTTCACAATACAGTTCATGGTGGTCACATTTTTGAAGGTTTCTAAATGTCGTTAGCTCAGTATGGCTTAAATAAGCAGATGTCTATTCTCCCCTGCTAATTAGCAATCTCATCCATTCCCCAGATACCTTGAGCAAACTAAAAAATGCTGATTGACCAAAAATGTTAGGATACCACGTAGACTGAAAAGGTACAGATGTTAATTTAAAAAGTATAAGTACTGTATGAGGTAACAGTGTAAATGTAAGAGAAGTTCCCAGCTACAATTTCCAATTTAAAATCCCTCTATTCAGGTGGGTGTAAAAGGCGTTGATTAAACTGCAGAAACGACTGAATTCTAATAAGATACAGGTGGCCAGTAATTAGGAGGTGAAGTGAGGTTGCAATAGTAAGTTTTTTAAAATAGATGTGTAATGAGGGGAAGAAAAGATATCTAATTATTTACCATTAGGTGAAGATAAAAAAGCACTGTCAGACGTTCAAGAGAACAAGAATATCTGAGGATAAATTAGTTTAATTGTCCAGCTTGTTACCAAAATGCTGATTCATGGACTAAGGCCTTAGGGAATAAAAACTGCAAATACCTTGATAGTAGGAAGCACAACCTCCATGACTGCACACTGTCGGGGAGTCAGACTTCTTGCCTCTTCCCTTATCACATGCTCCTGGAAAAACAAAAAAAGGTTCTGTTTTTTCTTCTAAACAACCGTTTTTTTCTTGACCTATTAGGAGTTTGCCGGGATCAATTCTTTCTAATGTGTTTTTTAACAATTTTCATATGAACTATTATTTCAGACACATGTAATTTGTGAAGTTTTTAATGTTATTCTGGTTTATGCAGCAGTTTTACAAAAAAAAGAATTTTAAGTTAAGTAATAGATGCTGTTCCATCTTCATTTCTTTAAATACTCCAGCAGGAGATGTTAAGAAAATAGGATTATTAGGTTTTCATATTCATTACTAAGACAATGTTTTCTGCCTCTGGATGATATTTGAGACAAATATAGCAAGTTCACCTCCTGTACATTTAGATTTTGCATTCCTATTAAGATCCAAAGCAAGTACTGAAAAATGTATACCGACTCAATGTATTTTTTTTCAGAATCTGGAAACTAAATAAAAACGAAGCAGTTGATGATATTAGAGTCTAGATTCAGATCCTCGGAAACAGATTTAAAATGCTTTCACAGATAAGTAAGAAGACTGTTAGTCTTAAGGGTAATAAAGCTAAACTGGGGCTGACAGTCTACACCTGCCTATCAATCACCAGCAAATAGACCTTTCATCCACAACAACAGCACTTAAGAGACCTGAAAGAACAGCAGCACTTACGGATATGAAATATCTGCATTAAAATTGTATGGCATCAGAAATTGTTTAATTATGTGTGCAAAGTACAGAATTTATTAATTCCACTGCAGATGGTGATCTCTGGCTTTTAGTATGGGACCGCTATTTATGAAATCCCTTTAACAATTCTATTTCTCATGGGGAAGGTTATTCAGCTCTGACCATGTGATTTAAATGTATTAATTCAAATGACATCACATCAAAAAGAACTATCTTCCTGTTGTAACAGAAAGAACAAGGTTCTGGTTCCTGAGATGAAGTTAAACAGAAGAGTTTATTGCATGCAAGGAACAATAAAGCCGAAGTCTTGTTTCCCACAAGAAACAACAAAACCAAAGTATTGTTCAAGGTGCTGGTACAAACTTTAGGTTTATATAGTCCTTCCTTGCTGCTTCTGACGTCATTCGTTATTATGGTAAAGAGGAGGGTCATGGTATTTGGCCAGTTAAGAGACCCTGGCCAAATGGTCAGTTTAAGATTACGTCCACAGGGGGTTGTTAGCTCGTATTTGGAATCCTTATCAGTTAACCCCTTTCCTGCCATAAACTCCAGCCTTAGAAGTCTAATCTTCATGCAGAAAGGACTTAAAATTAACCCCATCTTCACATCTTACTTCAGCCCATTTAAGAGGGGCATGGGTGTATTCATGGAGTCTATTGACAGGATGAACACAGATTTCCATCCAGAATGTTCACATATTGCCCAGGATTCAACAAAACTCCATGGCCCCTGTGCAGTCTAGAGATAAAGTCAACAACACTACAATTCATTATTCTGGGAGAAGTTTTAAGGGAAACTTAAACTTAAACTTTAAGGGGAACAACTCTCTTGCAATCCAACACCCATTGAAAATGAATCACTACCTACATTGCTCTTAGATTGTATCTTTACCTGTACAGGTTATCTTTCACTATGCCCAAATGTGAATTGACTAATTATGCCTACTCATTGTGCCCAAAACATCTGACTGACACGAGCCCTTCTAAGATATTTTCCTATCCAATGGAAATCACAGGACGTTTTTGATCAAATATTGGGGGCAAGACTCAAAGTACCTGTTCATTAACTTTTCCTCAAAAGATCATTTTGAAAGATCAGCTCCAACACAACAGTTTCAATGCTTTGTTGAAGCATATCGATTAGTTGTTAACTCCAGCTAAATGTACAGCACACAAAACAGAACTGAGATTAGGAAAGTTTAAAACTGCCTATTACTCTCTGTTAAAGTCAACCCATGACTGCACTCACTAATAAGTTGTGATGCTTACACTACTACAGACTCCTTATAATGGTTCACTAACTAAAACTGTTAGATCAGATTAGTTCATCTTAGGGACTAATTAAATCCTTAGTGAAATAATAAATATGATATATTATCAAGTGATAGAACATTTACTAAGTTGTTTAGTTGTTGCAGCTGATACCTTTACTTCTTTCTAGAAAAGGCTGGATGAGTTCCTTGGATCAATTACAGTTACCTGTTAACTGCCAGATGGGCTAAACGGTCTGAACGCCCCCCCCCACTCTCATTTGTAACCTTTCTTATGTTCTTAACATCACTTACAGTTGCAACAAATTCAAAAGGTTGTCATCAGGAAAAATACCAAATCTTTTTTTAGCAAGTGTAATGATGTTTTACCCAACGGACATGACAGATGTTTTCATTCAATTAATTAAGCTGATCAATATTTTCCGTTAACCAGACTGATCAACATGGGCAGCTGCCACAGGCAGCAGTAAAAGCTGTACATCCGCAACATACAGTACCCGTTGCACCAGGTTACAGGTGCAGTCTTGAGGAATTCTGTCCTGTTACGGCCCCAAGTGTCTAGGGGTAAAGGGGTGTAACATTTAGGATAATTTCTGGAAGCAAGTGGGTTCTGGAGAGGGACCAGGAAGCGTGATAACAAGGGTCGATGCAAAAGTGATGATTTTAAGTTGAATAAGTGACTGGTTCAAAATTGGACACAATAACACACAGGGTAAGGGAACTAGAGTGGTGGCAAAGAAAAGAAAATAACAAACAAAATGGAGCTGGCTAGGAAAGTGAGGGAAAGCTGACCTGACTACAAGAAACACTCGGTCTTCGGCATCTTCAACACCCTAGCTAACCTCCACTGACTACCCAAAACCATACAAGACAAACGGCACTCACCCATACTGAACTAGTGTGACTAATACAAGAATCAACTACGTGTGTGCAAAATGTACCCAACAACCTGAACTAACTCTATACACAAAAGTTCACACAAATACACAAGTGAACTATGAATACAAATGAGAGCAGACAAGTAACAGGATACAAAAGAACACAGAGGTTGATACAATAACAAGTTTGAGCAAGGTAATGGCAAAATAAGGATAAACACAAACAAATGAAAGTACAAAGAGACGAACAGAAACCAACAAAACAACCAAGCCGAAGCTATACAAAAACACACACACACAAAGCAAAACAGCAAACCAACAAAGCCAAAGCAAAAACGAAACGAAACGAAACGAAACGAAACGAAACGAAACGAAACGAAACGAAAACCAGAAGCGAAGCGAAGCGAAAACCAAAGCCAAGCGGGACCAAAGTCAAATGAAAGGCCTCTTCCTTCTGAAAACCTCCAAGTTTTATACTGAATAAGATGAGTTGTGATTGGTCGAGAAGCTAATTGAAGATGATGTCATACGGAAACAGTGGTGTAATGATGTACAGTACCAATGGGGGAGTGAGAACAGTCAAAGTCAGAAATGTGGAAAAAACACACATACTGTAGACCACACACTGGGACGTAAGATGTGCTCTCATTGAGCCTGCACAAGCCCCTATCTGTTCACTGGTGTCTGAGGCCTAGATGTCCTGCTGTTCCCGGCACAGACTCACATTCTCATGAATGCACTTGTTACATGAACAGGATGAGGAGCAGCTGGAGCCAGAACATCACACTTGGTCTGTCACACCTGTCAACTAGAGGTACAGTATGTCTGTGCCATAATTGCTGAAATCTGTCTACACAAGTGTCCACCTGTGTTGGTGACACAATGGCATTTTCCTCTCGATGAGTGGGAGATGTTGGTTGCTTTTTGTATTTTTATTTTTTGTAGGTGACTTTCAGCAGGTCTGACATTCAACAGGTTCAGCTGCCTCATCTCCTGTGTCCAGTAAACACTCTCACTAAACAAGTCATTACTTATGCAATGTACTGTATAATAAATAAAAAAATAAACTAAAAAAAAATCAAAATAAAAATGAATAACAAATACATCTAATAACTAACAGACTAATTGACACTCATTATTTTTCAGATATTTGTTCACAGTAGAATTACAAAAGTCATATAAAAAAGGATAAATGTTTTGCTTTGTAAGAAAAGCAGTAAAACTTTAATCCACAACAACAGCACTAATATAGGCAACTACTGTATATTCACCTCCAATCAATAGAGTGATAAAGACATGAAAACTGATTCCATCTCTGTATCTCTTATTTCATCTAATTATTAAAGCTTTTAGCTGCATCAAAGACTTGAACTGAACTGAAGCTGGTTAAAGCAGTGAGTGAGATGTAGTGAAGGTTTCAAATATCAAATTCTCAATCAAGCATTAAAAAATGACATACTGAGTGCTCTTCTCCAAGGGCTCCAGATAATAAAAATCTACTACGGTTTAACACATTGCTGTAAGGAATCTGCAGAGTGTTACCTCCTGCTTAACTGTGAATTGATCTGGGCTCAGCTAGAGTTAAGTGAATTTCATGAAAGGCAGAGAAGTGCTGACTCATAATGATACTGCATAAGCAACAGACATTATTTTTGACCGACGTGACTTGGACAAAAGGGTCGAAATGTCCCATCTCTGAGATTCAGTACAAATGTGCCAAAAGCCTTAACAAGCCTGACTCAAGGCTTTACTTGTAAAAGATTTATATTAATTGTAAGATCACTTCCTCTATTACTAAACAAGGGAAACACAAAATAAATGTGTGAAGTCTAAAATAAAAACAAATTAGGTCACAATTTAGGTAATCTAACAAGAAATTCAAATCTTTCATTTTGATTTGGTAACATTAGGTATTTGCTAATCAAAAGTACATTTTGGTTGTACTTGCACTACAGTTCCTAAAGTACTAAACATTGCACAAGTAGTTAGAAGCCTCTTGAATTATTAGTAATGGATACAATCATTTAAAAATGCTCATTTCAAGTTCAGGTTCAGGTTAAAAAAAGTTCATTTCATAGATAAAAATAAATCTCCTGGCTGCTGTGCCTGACTATTGATATTACTTGGTTCTTGGATTTAAACAAACAATTGGGGATAGTACACTAAAATTCAGGAAAGTGTGCTCCTATTTTAAAACAGTACTTAGGAAATGAAAAAGATTTTAATGTTGATTCTTTAAACAGGAATACACAATCATAATATTTGTAACATGTCCAAGTGCTGAAAGTGAAATTGATCTATTATTATTTACAGTATATCGTACATTGTAAATGTACAGGGTATGTGTGAATTGCCTCAAATTGTACTGAGACAGCAAACAGAAGAATATCTGCAAGCTGTCCTGGGGAGGGTTTTGAAATCTCAAATGTCAAATTCACCAAAATACCCGTTATAGTGAAAATATGTTGGAAAAAAAACAATTATTCTGAGTTGATTCAATAAAGTACATGGTGTTAGAAATACTGTAGCAATAAAACTAAAAGGAATGTACGTTAAGTAAGTTAAGAACAACAGATTAATACTCCCAATTAGAAAAAAAAGAAAGAAATCCTTGAGCAACAACATTAGTTTCCAATTCATTTTATGCCTGTTTTGGGAGTTTTAAAAAGCCTTTCATTTCACAAGTTTCACAAGACTTTATTAATAAAAGCACCTAATAGTATCAAACACAAATGGGGTGGTACACCATGTCCTTTTTAATTTCCCATACTGTATGGTGAATAACTAAACTATTTAAAGGAGTAATGTGAGAGGACAGGTGCTATGAGTCGAGTTATTTGTTTCATATTTCTGATATCTGCAAGTAACATTCTGTCTGCAGTTTTCTAATATTCCCATTTTACTTTCCATACCATAGTCTATATTGTTAACATAACCTGAAAATGTTAAATTTACAGTATCATATGCTCAGTTTGCATCCACATGCCATTGGTATGTGGAATACCATCAGGTCCTAGAGGTCTTTTTTTATCTCGTTCTTCTAGTATCTATATCTACTGTATAGTATGATAATGTTATTTAAAATATAAATTTTCTTTCTTGATAAACAGTTGAGTCATATATACAGTACTGTATATATTCCGTCATCCATTTCTCTTTCATCATCTAATTTTTTCATTTTTATTAGAGACACTTTGCTCTTTCTTTCAGGGTTGTTCTGCTGTCATATCATCGGTCATATTTCATAAAACCCAGTAAAAACCGTACTCTGCAGGATGCAGCTTCTGTTTGCACAGAAATATAAAAGAAAAAGCTTTCTAATTGTCTACTGGGACAGTTCCCAGAACTGTTATATTTCATAGGCTCATTAGATAAGAGAGCTAAATACTGAAAGGGTAATATTTATAAATTCCAAGGATAGATAATGTTTTTACTAAGAAGCATGATTCATCCAGTTGCAATGGACAAGTTTTAAAAGAATAGATGTCAGTAATGAATTAGCCATACCTTGAGTTTTGATAGCTGTCCCAAATCTTTTGCAGCATTGAAAATCATCTGAGCTCCTTGCTTTATAAGGAAAAAACAACTGGATTACAGACAATACTTTGTAATTTGAATGAACTAATTTTTTATCCCTCTCTTTAACTTAACTTTAAAGAGTGCCTCAGATCATAAACTATTAACAGAATAATTGTATATGTTATTAAATATTACATTATGACTAACTATAATGTTTAAAATGCATGTCATACTAAATGCACTGCATAACACCAGGTTGCAATGCAGTAAAAAAAAGTTTATAAGAGGGTGGAATATATAACAATCTACATTTGCATGACATTTGCAAGAGAATATGTATTTTAATTTACTTTAAGGTTATACCAGGGAATGATTACAATATATTATTTAGCAACACTGATAACTAAACTAAAACAAAACCTGCAAGTCCAGCCATGCGTGACATATCTGAGGAATGGCTTTGCAGAGCTGCCACATTACTCAGCTTGAATAGAAAAGAATTTGAACACAGTCCAAATGGAAGGTCAATGAAGTTTTCCATTTTGGGCAGCTGTCCAAGCGCAGATGAGGGAGTATTACGGTTTTAATCTACTGGTATATAAATATTATATATGTACATGTAGTGGATGAAAAGATGGGTTCACAAAAGGATTAATGGACAGATTCCCTGATAGAAGATATGCAGATGCAATACAGTGCAGCTTAAGCTTCTTTACAGTATGTTCCAAACAGCTACGGAGGGAGAGAAAGAGGGAGTCGTCATTACACAGATCACACAGTATATTAATTATGTCACTGGTACTTACACTTTGGTCTGCTAATGGAGGCAAGACAATCTGTCTTTCTATTGTGTTCAAAACTATTTTCCACAACTCCTTCAAAACTCTTTTCAGTACTGTCTTCTCACAGATTTTTGCAAACAAGGTGAGGCTACAATACACAAATAATAATTGCCACAAAGAAAACAATGTTATTAAAACATCAAACAGTTTCTACATTTTTAAGATATGCTTTTAAATATTGAGCTGTGTGCTGCTACTAAATCCTGGTTTATCTTTGTGAAGTTCATAAATTATTTCTCTTAATGGCCATTTTTATTTTTTACAGGGATAAACTAAGGCTCTATTGTTTGAAAATGTAAATTCCTACAAATGTGTCTATCCATGTCAAAGTCCCTCAATGTTCATAAATAAATAAGAAAACAAACCTACAGTTTTACACTTTAATCTTGGTGAATTATATATTCACGGGCTTAGGAAAAAATCTTTAGGCCTGAAAGGATTTAGTATTTGCATATGATTAAAGAGGATTCTCAGTAATACCCCATTGCCCTGAATGCTGCTTTTATAAAGGTCTCTGAATCATTCATATGTAGAGAAGTGCAAAAAGTTGCAAGCTTTTTTTCTAGCATACAGAACCATTACGTGATATACCCTGCTAGGAATTAAGGGAATCTAAAATCCTTTTACATGTTAAGCTATGATCATTTAAAAAAATGTGAAACTCAATATATTTCACTGCATGTTCTCAGGTGCACAGTGAGCAGGATTGTATAATACAGTAAACTGAGGAAACCCTCTACAGCTCAAATCCTATCAACTGTGGAGGTTCCCTGTAAGTTCCAGGTGTGGGCAGCCATTTGGGGAATCCTTATTAAGAGGGCAGTTATGACAGCCCACAATGACACCAGAAATACTCATCCAAGTGATCCAAAGAACTGAAATTAGTGTATTAACTGGGAGAACTGCTTGGCTGTCTCACAGCTATGCAATTCACAGGTCTACTATAGATAAAAAATAATTGTTTGCTCCTTGTTTCCAAACACTGGTACTCAATATTATAAACATTGCATCACAAAAGTGCTGCAGTTAAATCATTTCCATGTCCTGTCTTTGTAGGTTTGTCTCCTAGGCTTCAAGCACTGAAGTCGTGCATTCTGGGCAAAACCTTACTTTTTATCCAACAGATCCATGAGTGGCCTTAGCACAGTTTCTGCATCCATGGCTGCATTGCTTTTGTTTCCAGGGCCATTTCCTCGCATCTGACTCAGTTCTTGGTTCATCTGTTTGACACAATCTTCAATAACAGCCTGGAAACTAGAGGAAACAAGCAAAGCAACCACATTTTGGGAAAAATACCAGTTCTAGCAAGCATGTTTGCGGATTTTCATCATTCTCAGGGAGAAAGCTATACCTCTGTGTTTTTTCTCTGCTCTTGAAATTCCCTCGAAAGGTAACAACAGCTGTTTTTTTGGTTTGAAAAGTAAATGTTTTAGAAGTAATTAAATATATCTGTCCCTGGACTTTTTCATTCATTCCAGAGAGTACTAACTACAAAAACTGGATTCGATAATAAATCATTCAATGCCAAGACCTTAAGCCACTTACTGTTTCTAAACACTGACATGTTGTTTGAACAGATGATCATGTCACACAGATTAAATAAAATTTCGTTTACCTTGCACCAAAAACTGAGCTTAACTCATCCAAAACGCCATTGAGTTTTATCTGTAATTCTTTCAGGAGATCACTGGCTTCAGGATCCAGCTGCAAAAGAAAAAAATATTAAAGCCATAGAGAATAAACCTCATACTTTTTCTAAAGCTCTTCAATGCTTGACTATAAAACTAATAAAAGCGTAATGCTGCTCTGGATATTCATGTTACTTATGGGCCTCAAGCAAAACTTTTATGTCAGACACTCTGTATAGTACATTTCATTCCACAGCACAAATAAAAACAGCCAATGCTTTATTTAATTCTGGTCGAACTGTGTCACTCTTGCTTAATGTTATTTAGGAATATCCAGCCCCTACAATTTAGAAACAACAGTATCTGCAGTGATGTTACTGTATATCTTCTTTTCCAAACTTGCTGCAATAGTACTGTACTTGAAGAGATACACAAAGTTGAATAAACCTATATACAGTATACTTGTTGATGGCTTCTCTATCAGTTAGGACAGGTAGGGCTTCACTACTGTACATTACTCTCTCATTGATTAGATTCATTTCTAAATTCCTGCAGGGCACAAAGAAGGAAATACAGAAGTGAAGGTGTATTAGGAGGAATAAATGAAGTGTGTCAGACTCGTTTGTGTTTTTATTGAAGGTGTTCCTTAGGACTTGGAATAAATTGCACATTGCTAAGTGCATAGAAGGACTGCCTTCATATTTTAATTTGTACTGAGGAACCATTTATTTGTTCATGGATCATTAGAACAACAAAATGCTGCAAAAAAGAGTTATACAGTATGACAAGCAAACTAACACAGATCTCACATAAAGTATTTCACATTAATGATAGACTTAAAAAATGAATCAAAACTTACATTTCCTTCCTATTGATTTTGTACTTGTACTTCAATTATTTCATCGGCTTTTAATGCAAAAGTTCAAGGGACCATAGAGTTAACAAACAGTTCTTGGTACTACTGAAAATAGTCAAACATATGTCATATGCATAGTTCTTTCAGCTAAGCATTTAAACACAAAAGACGTTTTCAACAGTAGTGAGCAAACTAAAAAATCTTAACCACTTATTTGTATAACTCGCTAACCAATGAGATGCAGTGTTTGACCTTGTTGAAAATCTGTTTTTAATGAGACACTTCCTGAGCACGTACGGTTCCTGCTGATAGGCGCCTGTCAATAATTTCAGGAGTGGCAGGGTGAACTAAAGATGCCATTTACTCAGATTTTCTTAAATAATGTTAATGGATTAACAAGGTTTCTTCTCTTGAGACTGGGTAAATTGTGGTAACACTCCAACCTATGACATTCTGTTTTTCCTGCAAATCAATATTGCTTTGAATGGAAAGTGCTGTCCTCACTCATTCTCCTGTCTGCCTGAATGTGGGCTTGAAACATTATGTAACAGGGCACTTACAGTAACCTTTGCTTATTCTTCTTAGAAGTTATTCTAGTTTAGAAAAGACATACCGCTTTGAAAAGCAGCAGGGAATTTAAAAAGAGCTTTGAAATCTACCGCTGCTGAGTGGAATTTGAAATAAGCAAAAATAATATTACAGTACTCTTAGACAAATTCTGGATTAATGGAGAAAAATAAACATGTCAAAGGGTAAAATAAGAATCAAATACATACTAAAACCCCATATGTAGGAGACAAAGGATATTAAGAAAACAGAAGTGATATGGAAACCAAGCCACAGCGTGTAGCAGTTTGAGTCTGTGTACAACACCATTTAACAAAAAATCTCAAATAACAACATTTACTTTTAGCATCTACACATGGACTTTGTAGCCAATGATTCAGGAATGAAAGCTTATTTCCTCACCCAGAACATTTAGAAAAGTGTTATAACAGTTCTTCACAGTTCTAGTCTTGGAGTACACTTATGGCTTCTGGTTTTTATTCCAATGGAGCTCTTGGTTAATCAGTTTTAATTAACCTGTTTAATTTAAAACTGTTTGCTTTTTCACTGTCTTCTTCTTGGTTTCTAATACAGTACATGTATTATTTCCAATAAATGTATCTTAATGTAGAACAATACGGTTTAAAAGTATTGCTCTCTTACAGATTTTGGCTATTAATAATTGATGTACAGTACTGTATATACAGTACACCAGTTTAAATGATCTGAATGAATAAAGGTTTAATAAGGTTAATTATACAACAGCTCCGCTGACACAAAAACCAGGAACCACAGGGGTGAGAAATAAAGTTTAATAGCAGTTAAACACTACTCCACATTTGAATCAGAAGCCATTAATTAAATGTAGCGTTTCAAAGCTGAGCTTTACCAATTAAAGTTCTACATATTGGAGTCACACATGTACTGGGGATATGAACATACTGTACCTTTCGTAGTCTACCACCTCAGAACCAGTGTCTTGTTTATTAGTGTTCACAGAAACACCAATTATTTTACTCTTGTAATGTACACTAAATGCCAAAGCCAAATAGATTTGTAAGATATTAAGTAGCAGACTAATCCAAATTCTAACCCTAACACTAATGCACATCAAAGTTAATAGGCTTTTACTGTCTTTTAACAGGTACTTTATCATACACAATTGACACAGTAATTATAATTCTAATTCATTTCAAAGATGCATCCAGGAACACTCTCTGTCGCCCATAAAAAGAAAACGAAAAGGAGCAGAAAAGCATTGAAGGAATCTGAACATGCTTGGAAAAAACACCACCAGCTCAGGGTGACATTTTGTTCCATCAGAAATGGCATCAGAAATGCCATCTTAAATAGTCTACACAATTGCTGTGGCTGGAGGAGTGAAGCTTGAAATGAAATAAGCAGTTTTGTACCATTAAAGTTCTCATTACAGTGCACTAAAATAGATATTGGGAGCAATCTGTATGTCACCCACTCCCATGTAAGTGTGACAGATATGTTTCATTACGTTAAATAAAGAAATCCCAACAGCAGAGGGTAATATTTGACACACAAATTAAAAAGAAATCTTGTGTACATGACATGCTGGTCTGTGGATAATGCAGGACATAAACATGAAGGATGGATCACCTCATGCATATCACACACTTAATTCTGAAATATTCAGCGAGTACTTCTTCGACAGCTACAGCATAAACACAGTCCAAGATAAGTCAGGCTCTTGGCAAATCTTCACAATTTGCTTTAGAAATCCAATACATGAATTTTCTAATGGTATACTTGAAATTATTTGAGGTTCTAAATGTAATTATTTGAATTGGAAAGGAGATGTCGACAATTTTGATGTGCTATCCACATTTTTTTCCAGTACACTAGGATCTGCTGGCCATAATCTCACTTGTTCACTTTCATACCGCTGAACCTGTTTAAAATGATCATGGTTCTGTTTCGCAAACGTGGAAAGAAAATTAAATTGTTTTTTCATTATGTACTGTATACTAAAACATACAAATCTTATTTCCTTAAGTAAGGAACATTGTTTTTTTTCCTAAATATTATTCCGCTGTACTCACAGTTAAAGAAGAAACATCCAAGATGTCTCAATCTATCATGCCAATACAGTATGTCTGAGCTGAGTGACCAGGTAGACATTACTGCATACTGCATAATGAGTTGGATAATCTCATAGGGTCCACTCTATAAAAGAAAAGGTCTTGTCTCAGACTGAGGAAGACTGAGATTTGGTCTTAATGTGGGGACTTACTGTCAATGCTTCAACATACAGTATTGTATTTGGCCTTTGTGAAGGAAAAATTGAAAACCCTTTGAGGGGTGTCTGAGAAGCCAAGGCACACTCAGACAATATTTTTAAGAGTCAAGAAGTAAGATGTCTGGAAGAAAACTAGCGCTCAATGAAGAAGATAAATTGTTTTATCGATGACAAAAGTTCCATCTTTTTCAAAAGGGTTACCAGAAACTAATTTGGATTAAATAAGATTAAGATAAATGGAAATACAGTATATAGTCAAATGCAGGGTGTTCTGCTTGGAATTAAGAGCGAAAGAAGCAAATGTTATGACCTTTCTTCTCTATCTTTTCTCTCGGTCTTGAAGATTATCCAGCCTTTCCAAAGCTTGGATAAAACCCTTTTATAACTTGAAAAAATACAGATCACAAAACATTTACCTTTTTTTTCAAAAGAATACTTGACAATTTAGTATTGCAGAATCTGCTCAGATTCCAAAGTTTTAATAGATCATCTATCATTGTGCCACCATCACACCTGAGACATCATAAACAGTGAAATAAGAAAAGGGAGATTTCATGACTCAGGACCTTAGAGCAATTGTTCTTGGTGTTTTATGGACCCTGAGAATATATTCCATTATAACAGACTAAAATCTACTGAGAGCCACAACACTACCATGCCAAGCATTTCCGACACTCACGTTTACACACCACCAAATGCACTGTTGTAAAGAGAAAAGGGAGATACAATAAATATGAAACCTGACAACCCAAACCACTTTTTTCCTTTCAATTTTATGAAGTATACCATGTAGGCTATGACAATATTTGAATTCACTGATTTACAAAACAGGATGAACTGCCAGTTGTGCATTAACACTGGAAAATGTTATGAAGGCACGGCAAACAGAACACCCCGTCAACCCTGATAAACAAATGTGTTGTTATTTGTGCAGTCTGTGGTATTGATCCCCCCACAGACTTAAAAATGTTAAATTATCCTAACTGTTTTCACCGTACCCATCTTGTGTACTACAACGAACATCACAGATCCTAATCTCTTCTAAGACTCGGTGAATGAAGTGCTGACCTGCAATACTTGAGAGGCGGCAAAAAGTGAAGACATCATCAGTTTAACTTATCCTTTAACTTTAGTTTATCCTTTAACTTAAGGACTCCAGCTCTACAGGAAAAGTTTTGATCAGATGAACTGTTTTTCTTCTTTATGTGCTCAGTAATCTCAGTGCAGATCTAGACTACCCCGGCCCACACAGGATCAGAGGTTTGTGGGTTCAAATCCTGGGTGGAAAGCATGTCTCTTTATGTGAGCTACTTAGATTTCTCCAATAAATGCCCTGCTGTATAAAAGGGTTACCAGGTCAGCTTTGTAAATCATCGAAAAAGCTGTTCTAGGTGATGGGATTACAGTATGTGTTGAGAAAACAACTCAATTCTTTGACATTTATATCAAAAGAGAAACAGCTCCCAGCAGTTTCAAAAGGTAGATGGTACTGTTAACCAAAGGTAAATGAGACAATGACCATTAACTGTTAAATATACAACCTGGGTACAAAAGTAAGAGAAACCAGAGCTAGATGTTGAAATGTGATATTAAATTTCACTTTGCTACAATCAATTGTAACAATGCAAATACTTATGATTTTTCTTCAGAATGTATTTGACTAACTCCCCTTACCCTGTTTTTCGGTATGCTGTTCTGTATTTTTTATTTTTTGGTAATTTCAGAATTAATACAAAAAAATAAAAAAATGACATGAATGTGCTTGCTTTGTGTTCTTCTTTGCTCCTTGCATCCTTAACCTAAAAGGCTTCATGCTATGGGCGTGTGCAATCAGTCTCATTCATTTCCTTTACTATAGCAACATTGGGAGCCCTTTGAACAGACCTTACAAAAGGACACTGTCCCTTCCTCCTGACGCCCAGCAGAATGAAACACAAAAACAAAGACAAAGATATTATGGGTCACATGAAACTAAAAATGATGCTGTCGACATTACAGTAGACTTGTTAGAACATCATAAAGCAAATTTCAGGAATAAGAATGACAAAAACCTATTTTCAAAGTGTTAAAAGCAACAGACCTGTTTGCCACCCATTGACTCAAACATCTTTTCCAGCTGGACACGTAGCTGTTGAATGTTGTTCATGAGGATGCAGGGCTTAAAGGAAAATAAGGAAAGCATTTAATTGTTACAGTAAGAAAACAATGAGACATGGTCAGAAAGTCATGTGTATAACTCAGGCCCAGCATAAAACTTATAAATCTGCAATATAGAAATTAATAAATTACCAGCTGTCTGAAGTGATTTGGATCTTTCTTTTATAAGGATATCAATAACTAGACAGTTAATCTGGAACCATTGCTGTCACATGGAGGACAAAAAGATTATGTTTTGAAATCTAAGATCACAAGTGCTTGACTCAAATTGCAGGAAGACATAATGATTACATAAAAAACTGAAGGAAACAACTGTAAATTCATATTGATCTTAAGATTAGGCACAATATATTTATACAGAACTCAATGTCTGAGGACAAATAGTAATTCTTTAATTGACAGCACATTTGCTGTATGCTGCCAGTTTTCTTTTGGCAACTGTCATGACCGCTGGAAAACTGCTGTCTATGCTATACATCACTTTACTTTTAATAAACAATCCCTGAAGGGCTGAATGCCATTTGAAATCATCATATATATCTCTTCTAAAGAAATGATACTTTTCCAAGGGAAGACATCTAGTGCAAAAACAGAACAGGAGATTCACTTGAGGCAACTGTCCTGTGTATTTTGTGCTGCAAAATATAAAGACTCATCAGCACATAGGGTTTTAATTGAAACTTCAAATAAAGGGACTTCAGCAATGAGGATGTCAAGTCTTAAAAAGGTGAGTTGTAAGGAGGCAGTCCAGTGATGACACATAACTTTGCAGAAGCAAGGTTTCATCTGTCATTATGTACTGCAGTGTACATGACAAGAAGGAACCCTGTCACACTTCTGAAATGTACTGCCACAGAAAATCTCCAGCTTAGGTTTTCTTGGGTGAGGGAGAGCTGCCAATTTAGGGATGCAATAGTGCTTAAGCTAGCAAGCGCTCTGAGTCACTGCGGTACAGATTAAGTGTCCTGCTATTAGATTTTTGCTGTAGCATTTGGATAGTGCCCATCTTCTGAGACTTAATTACTGGTCAGTCACAATCCTCCTCCACCCAATGTTCTCATTCTGAGAGTATTAAAGGTATTTGCTCAAACAAGAATATTGCTTTCCTATGTTGCCCAGATGCCCACTTTTCACAATCAGAAAATGGTTTTACATCTGTGAATTGTCAGTGGTCACTGTAAAAATCAGATTTATTACAGAAATATGTTTTGTCCCTGTCGCAGTTTTCGCTTTTTCCTTTGTTTTTTTGCTCAGGATGATTGAGCTCATTACAGCCTTTGGATTGTGATTCATGTTCAAATCCTCTAATTCTGGAAATGGCCTACAAAGCACTTCTTAATTAATCAGAATCTTCACTGCTGCTCACAATACTGCTAAAGTTCCTAAAATTGTATGTTATATAAAACATACTTATTATATTCCAAACTTCTTTCAAATGATATTTCACAATAAAATTATCAATCAAAATTAATTTGGAAATAAAATGATTAAGCTGTGACTTAAAGTACTACAAGCCAACATGTAAGCTTATTACTAAACTCTAATGGCATACCATGGATTTGCATGACAATTTTCAATCAATTCAAGTTATATCCCTGGACTACGATATATAACATTTAATTGATTATGAATATAGTGTAAACCTCTTTTTTATAGCCTAGACAAAATTATCACAAGTGAATAAAAATATGAGTGTACAGTATGTACATCACAGAAATTTGAAAAAAAAAATAAAAAAAAAATTTAATTATGCTATTATTTAAGGATACAGAATATATTTAAGGATATAAATTAGATATACTGTATATAAATTCTGCTTTTTCTTTCTTACACCTTTTAATCCTCATGTTGCAACAAATTAGGAAAAAACTATCAAAATACACAGTTTTCCTACAGAGTCAACATACAGTCAACTAAAAATCATATGTTCTGGTGCTTACCAGTTTCTCCTTCGACACATAAGAGGCAAAATCCTTAGATATAATTGCAGCATATTGCAGAAGCACTTTGTTGATGGTCTGTTGGGGGAAAAAACAAAGATTTGAAGGATTTTTCAAATTAATTTCAAATTAAAAAATAACTTCTGAATTTTCAAAAGATCATTTGGTGATGCGGCACTTCATATTGACATTACATTCCGTTACTGAACAGTACTTTGTATGCAGTTTCTTGTAAAGGTAAACATATACTGTACAGTACGTGAACACAATCATTGGTTCAATAAATGGTGGACTCTTAAAGCCATCTGTTCTAAATCTTAATCTCTAACGAAAAGTAAGTGGCATTTGTTAGCATTTCACTAAAATATTCTGGTCAGACATATTATTATTATTATTATTATGATGAATATATTTCAAATTCAGAATTAAGACTTCCTAAAATCAAATATCTACTATTTGTTAAATACAGTACACAAACTATATTTCAATTCCTATGTGCAGTAGTATATACCAAGTGAAAAATCACTGACAGCCTGAGTTCAGGTTTGTATTCTACAGTGTACAATATCTTACCCAATTCCATATTAAAAGAAGAGAACAAAGCTATTTTGATTAGTTACTTTTCCTGGCCGTGGTAGGAAGTTATACGTTTTGTTATATTATGATGATCGTGAGGCAAAGGCTTGCACGGCCACATTATGGCCTCTCTATAAGCCTATTACACAAATGTACCACAAAATGCACTAAAGTTAGGATGCACACTGACAGTCTGAAGGTGTCAGGCCACAGTTACAGCTGGTTGGCTTGCTGGAGCGCATTCATTTACTGTCTGCCAACGTCAAAGAAATAAGCGAGGGACAAAGAAACAGAGATGACAGATAAAACTGACTTGAATAACTTTTGGAAACAAAACAATAAAAATTACAGGCACCATCAGTCATTTTTTATTGCAGTGTCCTCAAATGGTCAAGAGTATTTTTACTTAAAAATGAAAACCTCCTTTTGTTTTATACCAGATGAAAATCAGCACAAATACCCCAGTTTCCCCAACAATGGAGATAGCAGGTTCATTTCTGGAAATCTGATATATAAAATGGCTTAGAGCATTTTAATGTACACCGTATCTATGTGACCTTATGAACGTAAGTCCAAAAACTCTCCTTATTATTTAAGCAATATCAACATTCCAGTACATACTCTATTTATTTGCCACAGGTAAATAAACCAAAGTCATTTTTCTTACCTTAGCAAAGCGACGCATGAAATGGGCCAAGGCTTGAGGATTAGGGCATTCCAGTTTTTTGATGATCTCAAAGCTCTGGTTGAGCTGTGTGAACACATCCACCACAGAGCAGGAGAAAAGAGCATGTTCTGATGTTTGCTGGAACTGAGGAAGAAATAAATAACAAGTTGTTTGTGTACCGTCAGAGAAAAAGTCTCTGACAAGACTCCAGGAAACTAGGCAAGAGACTATTACAAATTACACCCCGTTTTACTGTTTTGCTGGTTTCTCCTTATTTAATTCTTCTAAAAACATTAAAATAAGCAACAAACAATACTCAGAAATAAAGGACAAAATGGGACAGAATATCAGACACAAAATAATAATGCATTGCCCTAATGCAAATGACGCTATAACAGAGAAATCCTGGTATTTGGTATAATTTAAATGTGAGACTATAGTATGAAGCTCTATGCAATAGCAATTTATGTCTTATGTCAAAGAAATGTTATCCAAAAATGCTATTGGTGTATAATAACTTAAATTTACTGTATTTTGTATACATGGGAGATACTATCAAATCATATTGTATCCAATCAATCTGAATAAATATTCATGATATGTCTTCTTACTTTCTGAGGAAGTGCTAAATTATCATCATTGTCCCAGAAATATGTAACTGCTGCCACAACTCACATATACACTTTTCACATCCTGCTACTTTTAATAAATACACTATTTTTGGCACAATTCTCTACAGAAGATCCCAATATTTTCTGAGATGTGACTTTTAAATAAGGCTTATTAAAAGCACATAAAATGCTTTATATGATTATAATTGAGACTGTTCATACTTACACCATCCTTTTTATCCCTTTCTAACGCTCCATGGAGAAATTCCATTGACACATCTTCATTTTCATCTAACCACTGAATGACGAAGGGCTCAAACCATCTGTATAACATTAAATGAAATTGTTGGATATTAATCAGCTACTGAAGAAGTAGTTTTCTTGCTAATATAAATGTTGTACAGGATGGTAACAAGCCTATGGCCTTAAAAAAAGTATACAGTTTAATACAGTTTAAAAAGTATGATACAGTTTAATGCATTCTTCAATGATTACTCTTGCATGAATAGAAGTATTCATTTAATGTCTTTTGTAGAAGAGAAAATTGTTCTGAATTTTGAAACTTGCGTAAGCATGGTAGTGCAAGGTGTACAGTATGATGTCATACAGTGAAGCCTCATCTGGTGAACTAAAATTCACTGCTGTAACATTAAAGTGAATCAATTAATTGCAAGGAAATTAATTTTGGAAAACTTTACTAGGACAACTTTTCCTACAGAGGAGCTGTTGTTAATTAAGCCCTGTATTGAAGGACTTGTCTGTGTGAAGCTCAGAGAGTACTGATTTGGTGATTGAATGCATTTTCATTACTTTTTATGCTATTACTTGCTCAGTGAATACTCAGGGCAACAACAGAGTGCACAATAAATATCTAAGTTGCTCTATTTTATGATCAGATGAGGAGTGTATAAATTATCATAAAAAGGATAAAGCAAGAAAACAATGAGGCTCTTAAGGTCTTATGACACCTGTATGCTTTATGAGGTGCACTGTGAATGCCATTAAGATGGTATGCATATAAGGTGTAAACAGATTTTAGGAATGTATAAAAAACAATATTTCTTGTATAAACATGCAGAAAATGTTCATATGCAATCAGATCATGATTACAAACACACATATTTTCAGATCTTTTAAAACTGACCTGAAAGGGCACAATGTCCGTATGATACTACTGAATATCAATCTGAACTTAAGGGTGACAATAGCAGGAGCCTTCAGATTTAAAAACAAGCTTTCCTAAGCTACAGTATGTCTCAGTTAACAGTGCCAGAATTATTGCATTTTAGTAATACTAATGTGTTCTTTGATAGGTAACACATGTTTAGAAAATATATTTGCATATTATACTGGCTATAATACACACTAAATTTATATTATACACTAATTTAATTTATACATTATTATATATTATATTGATTATACTTTATAAATATATAAAATATATGTACATTTCAAAGACACCTGATGAAAAACATGGCCAAATGGTTAATGCTGGGCTTGATGTGAGCAGATGGAGATGAAACAGATTTGGAGATGTCTAGTATACTGTAGCTCTCTTGTACTGGTGAAGCAATTCTAGCACTTGTGGTTTGTTCTCTAAGGAGCCCACCATTAATATTAATAAAACATGAGGTATTGACTGATTGACAGTTTGTCATGGCAGTAGATGTGCTATTTTGTGTCTGGAACTCTGCCATGACCCTGCAATTCAGATGAATGGCTCTGCTGCAGTGCTGTTGCTGAAGCAGCTGTGTGGTTTGAGAGGAACGAGTGCTAAGGGGCATGTACTGTATAGCACAGCATGCTCTGCTGCTGAAGGTGATCTCTGGGGTCATCAGAAGCAATTTTAGCACAGGCTTTTGACTTTTCCCTAGTGTGCTTTTCAGAAATTTGGGATCCACAGGTGGGACTTGGAACTCATATCCAAACATGAACAGTGAAGTTAAATGCATAATTTTGCACACTCAGGTAGAACCAGAGTGATTTCTATACAGTTATTATCATACCCCTGCCTCACAAAAGGCTTCCACATACTGTAGTTTTTATGATTTTATTAAGACAATATGATAATAGTTTCCTTTATGCAGAGTTTTCAAGAAACTCCAATTTCTATGTCAGCAGTACCAGGGTATTTAATGGCTTTGGGCAGTGAGTTCCTCAAACATGATACTATTTGATGAAATAAAGTAACTTTGTGATGTTCCTTATACCCAAAACATGGGGTAAAAAGTCACTTCAAGGCACTTGGCTTTTCCAAAATTAGGCCAAATAAATCTCTGTTGTATTAAATATTTCAATATCATATAAGACACTTGTAAAGTAAAAAAAACACAGCTATACTGTAGTATGTAATTAGATTTGCAAGTAAATCTGAGTTTAACAGCTCAGTTAATCTGCGTGCTATAGGTCAGTACAGCAGTGAAACCAAAGCCTCTGATGGTGAAGAATCTGATTAGATTACTTTACTACACAATACAGGTTACAGCACAGAACCCTGTGGAACACCTGAAACAACTAGGACAAAATCAGAGCTCAGATAGCTGAGAATTATGGATTGGTGATCCCTAGAAAATTTTCTAGGATGCTGTGACTGACTACATCAAAAGTTGCCCTTGAGTCAGAGAAAGATATTAAGTGACTCAGAGCCAGAAGCCATCAGGAAATCATTAACTACCTTCGTAAGGGCCATTTCAGTACTACAGTATGTCTCTGTCTAAGCCCCAGCTGAAGAGGTTCAAAGGGCTCATTAGATAAGACTGTAATTGAGCTGCAGGTGCCTGTTCCAAAATTTTAATGAAAATGGCCACTATGTGTTAACCTTTTTGTGGTTGTGTAAGTAAGAGGAACAAGATAAGATTTCAGAGACTCATTGGTTAAGTTAGCACTAAATGGCCAAAAACATTTTATTATCAACACAGTCACATAACCTGTATTAATAGCAGCAAAATGAAAGAAACTCAAACCTGTGAAGTGTATAATTGTCATGGATGCAGGACAAGAGGTTAGCATTCTATTATACTGATTCTTAGACATCAATTACTAATGTATACTGAAGCTCTGCTACTCTTCTCATTTTCATTTAATTTTGTACTGAATTTTAATTTTGCAAAGTACAGTAATGTCCTCATAAAATCTAAACATACCTGTAAAGTCGTACATATATTTATTTTTTTAAATGTTTATCAGTATCATCTTTTATAACAAAGGATGTATGGATCAATGAGGATTTATCAGTAGGAATACCTACAGAGAATATTCGGGCACGGTATCCTTGAAAGCAGGCAGGTCTCGAACATACTCGTTATGAAACCACTTCACTTTGAAGTGCAAATTCATGTAATCTGTGCTCTTGCATAAACGGTGCTTTTCATGTTCTGCAAGACAAACAGAGCAATAAGAACATCATTATTTGGTAACATTTTAGAATTCACATCAATAGAAAATAATCTGAAATTTCCACTGAATTATTAGATGAGAACAACTCGCATTTCTCTGTTGGCTGAGAACATCCCAAAATTAAAGAGATTTGATGGAGTAGGTTTGAATTGTAGAACAAGCCATGCATTATTTCCTGCCATAGCTAGACTCTGTTCACATGTCAAGAATAAAATATTACCTGCAGTATTTTTAATCACTTTCTGTTACCAGTATAGGATGTTGAAAAATCCCAGTCTTATAAAAATGTATTTTTATTAGTCTACCCAACAATGTTCACTTGGGTTTGGTGTGTAAAAGAATTCTCTGTTCTGACGGTTTATTTTAAAGCACACAGACACTTCACAATGCACCTTAACAGAAGAGTCCTATCTGAGAAAAATATAATATTATAATAATAATATAATAATGTAAAATATAATAATAAAATACAAAATATGATTACAATACGATATTATATTTACCACTGAACTCCTGGATAGTTCTGACAGTGTCCTTTTAATAGCCTTTTTTTGCCAAATACTTTAAATTACCTTGCAGATGGGAAGTAATGTTTGCTTGTGTAGGCCAACGTTACCTAGAACCTTAAAATGATCTTAAACACTTCTCTCAGTTACCTGTTGGGTCTAATTACTGGTTTGACAAAATCTGAAAACATGTAAACAAAATGCATTTCTAGCTGAGCTCTCTGCTGTCTGCTTCAAAGTAGGCTGTGGCAGGAAATGTTGGTTTAATGTTCTTCAATCCTCTAAGGTATTTTAAAGTGTGTCCACTGAAATTTGAGTGACCTTACAGGAAAGAAGCACCTAATAAATCTAGACTGGGCACAAAATTAAAGTTAAATTGGATAGAGAAAAAAATTCTGTACTACATTAAGAAGCAGGTCTACAAGCAGCTACCTGTAGGCCTATTCAGTCACTAGCAATCTCTAGGAAAAATATAGTGACAGACCTAGCAAAAGGTACTGTACAAAGAATATTTCACCTTAAGGGCATAAAAAATAAGAAGGATGCATATTATCTGGGTTGATAGAATAACACTGACATAATTGTGACAACATTTTTCAGGGTATGGCAGACAACTTCATGGGTAAAACTAAAATGGGAGTATAAGATTTGAGAGAAACGTTAACAAATTACTGTCCTGAAGCTGGTGTGGCATTATAAAATTTAACCTTAAAGGTGCCATTCATGTACTGTATGACCCCCAGGTCAAAGCAGTCTTTCCTTAATTTTCACTTGAGCAAACCTAAGAATTTAAGTTTACGGTACCTAGCATCAATGAGACTGGATATAGACATGGCATGGAAAAAAACCCCACTTAAAATAACTACCATATGTGCGAACCTGTTATCCATTTTTTTCATTGACGGAAAAAAAATTAAGAATAGTTACACAACCATGAATACTGTACCTGCTGTAAGGTTAAAAGCAGACTATCTGTACAATTAATTATATCTGATAGTATATAAAAGCATTAATATATCTTCCTTAATTTTCCCTACAGAATTCTGGATAGCTGAAAATACCCTTTAGTTGATTAATTTTAGTATAATATCAAAGCTGTGGAAATGACTCAGTATGCAGTGATTCGCACCAGGGAAGGGATGAGAGAGTTGTCGTTAAGACTTCCGCAGGGAGTTTTGGAAGGACTTAGTTTTAAAATTATTATTTTTTTGAATGACTTTTATTCTACTGCTGCATGAGGATAACTGAGGACAGTAGAAGTCATTTAAAGTCATTTAAAGTCTCTTTTCTCGTTCACAGAAAGCCTGGAGAACTTTGACTTTCACAGCCCACTTTCACAGCCCAGAGACAACAGTGCTGCAACAGCTAATATGAACAACAGCATCTCCTGAAGCACACAGCCTGAGCATATCAGCAGTCAGAAGTGTTTTCAAAAAGCCTTTTGCTCTACTGCAAATGGGTTTAATTCCTCTTGAGTTTCAAAAGTAATTTAACGAATAGAATTACCTAAATCAATATCTAATCTAACCGAGAGTTTGGTTATCATCTGCTTTTAACTTTTTTTTAATAAAAGTTTTAAATTCCCTATGTACAGTATGCAGCTTAAGATTGTAATGTGAAGCAGTGAAGACAAGCCTTTGCTGAGAGACATACTGTATTTCCCCTTTGGCAGCACTGAATGCTACAGGGAAATTCCCAGGGTAAGCACTGGATAGCCTGGCAAGCTTCTCACATCTGATTACAGTAGAAGCTGGCCTCAGTGTAACTTTAATCTGGATTCTCTCAAATTTTATTCAGCTTTAATACTTGACAAGGTACCACACCTATTGACAATGCCAATTCTATCATCCATGTGCACTTTGCGTTATCTGAAACTTTCACAGACAGACTGAGGAAAATGTAGCCTTATCTTATGCTGTTGTTGTTTATTAAAATCTCTGTTGTTCACACGTGATTTCTTTCTGATGTATTTCAGAATTTAAATAAACACGATTAGTCACAAATAAATAAATAAAAAACATTTTAATGATATGCTCCAGAGTACCACAAAAAATTCATAATACCTGCTTCAAAATGGTACCATTATTAATTATTCATGCATTAAAATAAATATTTCAATGGAAAAAGTGTGCCACTCATCAAGAGTAATATGACCATTCTGCTATCAAGGGAAAGTTAAAAGGCCTTTCTGAATTTTAAAACAGCTGGCACAATCTTTTTTCCTTGTCAAACCTACTTAAACTAGATATCATTTTAGTTCTCAGATTCCTTCAAACCTTGAACAAACATTTAAATACAGCTGCGAGTAAATTAATTCAGAAAGTTCAAAAGGTTTAAAAGTATAGCTGAAAAAAGAGATCAAAGCAACAGAGCGCTGTAAAGAGTTTTATAAAATACACTGTGGCCTCTATATGTCCATTAAGTAGATAAATTATTTAAAGTCCACTTTTACACATGGATGATTAAAGGTTTGTCACTACAGAATAACAAATGATTCTGCAGACTGTGGTCCTTAACATCAGTACAGCACACAGGGAGGTTATTCCTGTTAATGGTAAATTTATCTGTTAACGCTAAGTAAAATCAACACAAAAATCAACAAAAAAAGGATCTTCTAATAACTGAATAAAAGATGGAATACATTTCTTAAATTCTACCATTTGCAAAATGTGTATTATATAAAGTATCTCTTATATATACTATAGATTATTGAGGGAACAAAATTATATAATTACATTTAGTATTTATATGCTGTATATATGTTAATTGCATTTATATGGTTCAATTAATAAGTCATTATAGGAGACCTGACAATAAAAGGGTGATTTCATATGTGTGGCTTCCATTTTTCTATTAGTGTTTCTGGACAAAATATATGTACAGTATGCATGCAGACATTCATAGATCTTTTAAAATCTGGTAGGAAGAAATTATACAATGTGACAGTGCCAGCTCAATAACTGTTAGCTTGTAGTGCTGACAGCTTCATAGTATCACAGTGGATTCTCAGCTCTGAATCTGGTGCTGCGAAGCCCCAAGCAGTGACAGTGCTATAAAGAGCAGCGGCAGTCAGGTCTCTCATTTCACCCTTCTGTCTCTAGTGTCAGGGCCCCAATCCTGGGGACACTATTACTTCGGCGGAGGTAACATAGAACAGTCTTGACCACAGCAGAAATCAGGCCGAGATCTGTGGGCTGGGGTGGCAAGTGGCATGCTGGGTTAATCTCTCTCAGCACTAATTACTATAACCTCTGGAGAGGAGCACTCTGACATTTCTGTTCAAGTTATAATGAACCAAAACATTGGGCATAGCACCTAGCATTAGTAAACATGATTGAAGCACCTAGGGTATAATGGGGGATGGCACAGCATAGTGGGTACACAGCTGAATTCTGACAGGTTGTGGATTCAAGCCCTTGCTGCAGAACTACTGTAGTACCTTTGAGTGAGATATTTTACACAAGTGGCCACCCAGCTGTGTAAGTGGAGACCAGCATTGCTGGGGGTGAGCCCTGTGGTGGACTGATGTCCTTTCTGGTGAGGGGACTCACACATTCTCTAGATCTCTTAATACCATGGAGTCCAGTATGAGCTCTGGTATTATGAGCTACAGTGGCTCCAGTATGGACATTACCTTTTACCTAGGGTATAATGTAGTATTTATACAGGTTTTAAAGTAAAACTATATTTCTTTATGCAGAATCATCTCATTTTTGAAGTCACTAAAATTGTAAAATAAAGTATTGTTTCCATCTTACATTACAAAAGGTCTAGGGAAAACAAAATAAATAATACAAATGCAATATTGTTTTGCACATTAAAGCTAGGATTTTTCTAACTTCAAAAGAATTGTCATTAATTTTGCTCATAAGGAATCAGATATAAGAAAACATCTGCATGATACAAATCTCTGAATTCCCAATATACTACAAGTAATATACTAAAGTAACTCTAATTCAGCATTTTACCTCAGGTTTTTGTAAAGTATGAGATGACAAAACACTATATAAGAAGATAAAATATAGCTTCCAAATTCTGGAAAATGTAATTAATCAAAATCATTCACCTAAATGTAAGACATAGAAATAGAGAACTTATAATTTATCAGTCTCACAATAGTACTGAAGAATACCTCCTACTCTTCTGTTCTTATCAGAATATGTTAGGTTGAAGAGAAGTTCTTAAAAGATCATATTAATAGTTTGCTAAATATAATTTGAGTTTAACCAAAGTGATTTATTCTGAACAAGCATTCATCAGAACTGGCCCATTTGTAGAACAATGGAAAATAATATTAGCATGCATAACGTTTGTATCATTTTAGAAATACAAAATAAAGTGCATCCAAGCCATGCGCAAGAATAATAAATCACAATGGTAAACTAATAACTGAATATAAATGGATAACAGAATTGATTACAACAGAGTCCAGGAGCACATCCCTGGAAGTTTCAGAAGAAAGAATCGCTCTTATTGCAGTACACCAGCTTTCTAGAAATTCACAAGACCCCGCAGCACAGCCAGGAAAAAAGTTATTCTGAAATGATTTGAATCTAAGAAGGTGTGATCCTCTGGTACAATGCCCAATCCAAAACCCAAGGCAAACCTTAACACAGTCAGGCAAAGTGAAAGAATTACAGTTCCACAGAAAACATCTCAAGGCACCACTGATGAGACACAGCCAAAAAAAGTTTCACACCTACAGAAATATACAGTATCAACATTATACAAGTGACTAAAGCTGTTTCCTCTCCACAGTGGTGGCTGCATTCCAGACTGTATTCCTTAAAAGAAATGTAAAAAAGCAGCTTTAATTAAAAAATAGCATTCAAGAAATATTCTTTCTTAGTTGTGAATTGCTCAAGCTAGAGAATGCAACTCCAATATGACACATTATGGTAGAACATCCTGGTGCACACATACAATAACTCCTTAAACAATCCCGACATGTGACCAAACAATCTCTCTGTGTGAAGGATAAACTTGCAATAAATGTATGAGCATCCCTCTGAATACAATACCACCAATTCCACAGCAGGGACTAGTCCTAAGAGAGACAGTTTGTCAAATAATAATACAGCAGCTATTTTTGAGGTTTGGTAGAATCATACACCATCAACAGTTATCATATGTCATATGTCAGTAAATGTAACTGCAGTGCAAAATTGGTTGATTTTTTCACTGTCTCCTGTGTTAGCAGAACATTTTGCTTAACTCAGAAATGATCAATCTCTCAATTTTTTTCAGGAGCTCGTCCCAATTGCCTCATTTTAGACCAGCCTCCGTCGATGTACAGCACACGGCAAAAGTGCATGCACATGGGCTCAGTTCCCAAAAGTGAAAATGATTTATCATCGTACTGGCAAAGAAGCTGTCACTGGTCAGCCACCATGTTTTCATGGATTTCTAATACATTCACTGATGTAGGCATACTGTATTTCTACAATTCAACAACAGGAATGTCTTTTGACTCTTGACTTTCAGAGGGCTGCTGATTGTGCTTTCCGTGTGAAGAATTGTTTTACATAATTCATAAGGTTTGCCTGAGAATGTGCATCAAATTCTGTCAGGTGATGCTGTCAGGCGGACTTTAACTACTGTATTCAAATTCAAAATTATCCTCATTCAACACATATTCTGCTACAACGTTGTATATTCTTCAACAAGTACCTTGGTGAATTCTGATACATATTTCTAATTACGTCCACTACAATTAGACAACTATGACAGTTGTTTCCAGTTTTTTCAGTGATTGAACTGGCAGTTTTAATTTTTTTCACAGAGGTGCACTGTGAAACCATGGCAAGTCTTCTACAAATGGGCTGTAACATATTACTGCATTTTTTAAGCAGCTAGAAAAAAATATTACTGCATTAATGTGATGCACATTCTGCATACAAAGGGAAAATATAAAACCATACTATAGAATGGTAATAAACCCACAACTTGCATAAAAGGAAAAATAATTTATAATGTTACTAAAAGAGGTGACAAAAACCTTTGGTGCTTGTGTACACTGTAGAACTGATACAGTATACTGTATATAACAAGACTTGTTGTTGCATTGTTAAAAAACTGAACAGCAACAAGGGATTATTTTATTTTATTTACTGGAGACATTTGCTTAATTTTTTAAATTCAATTAGAAAATGAAAATTATGAATTATGAATTCTGGGAGTAGAATGCAAACCTCTACCTACATTTGCGTCTGTTGTGAAAAAGTCTATTTATTAATATTAGGTGGCTTTTTATAGTTGTACATTTAACAGACACCACAGAAAGGTCTACACAATCTTACTTTTGCTTGGTATACAGTATCTACAGTGTCCAGTACATACAGTACCTGTTCTGCAGGAGGTAAGTATTGGAGGTGTGCAAGCTTTCCTGTGTGATGCAAGAACAGAGGATACTGCTGAAGGCCATTGGATAATTGGATAATAATAGAATAGCTTGCTCAAAAAAGTATCGAGTCAGCTGTTGGCTACTTCAGTCGCGTCTGAACCTCTTAATCCCCTAGCATGCATGATTGAAACTTGGCAACTTGGAAAACACTTGAAATCCCGACCAGACTGTCAACATTAGCTTACAAGTCTTGTAGCACTGAGACACTTGATGTGAGAAGATTTTTATAGAATATTTAAATTCTTACCAAGAACACTCAAAGCTCCAGCTCATTACAATCTTGTCTGAAAGGCAGGCTGTCCCCAGAACATCTTCTTACAATGGTATAAGTACATATAAGAACCACAGCACAGGAATTGTAATTTTCCACAGATGATATATTCAGAAAACAGCTATATGTAATGAAATTCCACTTTAAATAACATAAGGAGTGCCTAGATCAATCACCATTTCAAGAAACAGATTTCAAAATGGGCTCTGCAACAACCAATAATGCTGAAAAATTAGTGCCTGACTTCTGAATAGAATGCTGGAGGAGTGCAGCAGAATTCACTATAATATAGCAATTTTAATGATAGCATTTATTTATTATTCATACGTGGAGATTGCTGTGGAGGACAGTGTATAGTTGGGAAATCCATCCCATAATAACTAGGATTGCGTGACCTAAAACTGAAAACCACATACAGTTTAAGATCCAGGTCAGCAATGAAGGTGCTCATTATCCACAAGAAATAAATGACTTCTCTTTAGACAGCTGGGTCATTTGAGAACTGTTCAATGCTTTTGCTTTCCTCTTCATGCCAGAGTCTATATATAGAGACCCATATTCCTTTTGTAGTTAACTGCACCTTTGGGAGTCTTGAAGGCACAAGTTAGTGATGGATGGTAAACTATATCACAGAATGAGTGACAGTTATTGCATCTGCGTTGTTTTGAAAGAAGGAATGTAAAAGAAAGTACCATTTTTACTGTAAATTAGTTAACCTGTAATCTCTGTCTCTGAAAATGATACTGTAGCTATTACTAATCTACTAAAACATATAAGAAATAGAAGACATGAAATTAAGACACAGTAAGGCACTGAAACAGGATGGAAGGAAGAAATCAGAAAGGAATAATTTCATTTGTAATCAGTTCAAGGGACAATTCAGTCAAAAATCACATATACTGTACTGTTCCAAACTGCAGTATTGAATGTACTGGGTTATTGTTTAATAAACAAAGTTTGAAAAAAACATATCGCTGAATACAGGCATCTCAGACAGAAAATATAGCAGCTTCTTAAACAAAAGTGCGATGTTCTTCTGTGGATGGATTATGATGCATTGTATCCTTTGCAGCGTCTGTATATATACACTAAAATAACCAGAGTTTAGGCTCTGTACGAGACGGTAAAAAGAGGCATGCCACACTTCCATACATGCATGGTGGCCGAAGCCTTTGGAAATTGCAAGAAGTATTTTATAATATAATGTTATAAAATATTATATATATATTATATATATAATTATATTATATATGTATAATATAATTTGAAATTTTGGGAAACTCTGCAATGAGACAAGCTGTTTCACATAAAAAATAATATTTAACAAAGCTAAATTTTTTAACTGATACTTGTTCACAAAAGGTTGAAAACCCTGGCTCAAGACCAGTACCAGTCCAACGTTTCTCCACATACAATTTAGCACATTCATATGCCCACTGCAATGGGAGTGATTCCTCGCAATCTGTCAGTTCAAGATCCTCTCCTTCTTGTATTAGAGGAAGACATCGCTTCTTGTTAGGCTGGCTGTACTGAAAGCACAGATTATTGAGATTTTGAAAGTGTGAAGGAACAGGGATGTTTTGGATACAATTATTATACAATGACCTAATAAAATTGGAACTGTTGTTTTGATTCATGCCCTTTTTATTTTAGACTGAATTTCCCCTTTAATGTTCATACTCAAAACCTATCCTTGCACGTCCATTTAAATTTAGGGAAGAATGGGGCACAATGACACATTATTTTGTTCTTAGAAACCTGAAGATTTAATGGGCTTTCTTGATAGCTCGTGGGTAAGGCAGGATAATTATCCCCCTGTGGCATGTCTAATGTTATAAAGGCAGCAGATACCATAGCAAAAGATCAGAGCATTTTCTGAAAGATTACACAATATGTGGGGTGCAACGAGACATTCTATTTCTGAAACAATAAGGCATCAAATACAGAAGGGACATGTGCAATACAATATTCAAATTAAAATAAAACCTTCTCACATGTTTGTTTATTTTGTTATCACAAATACTGATTAATATATTATAAACTGTACCTTATTCTTCAATTAAAAAAATCTTTAAAACATGCTTGATTCTAGCCACATGGCTTCAGTCATATAAATCAGAAACATTAGAAATACATGATAAAACCAACTTCAGGCTACCTCAGCCATGAATGTAATAGGATTATGCTTCATCATGTTCCAGCAAAATGTCTTTGGTTCTTGGATAGTATGCAAACTCCAACCAACAAACCTTCTTTTTCAAAAGTGACACCCCTGGCTTACTGTACCGTACTGAGTATATGACTGATATTTGATATGGCAAGCCCATATGGGGGTTCACTGATTTAGTGAGCTTTGAAGCAAAGATGCGTGGCTTTCAAGCAAGTACAGTATGATGCCTAAATGTTGCACTCTTATCTAACGTTTTAATTAATTAAAACAGGACACTGAAAAAATGACCCCGTATAAAAAAAAATGACCAGAGAAGTCATATTGTATCTAACCAACCATGTTGCTGAAGACTGGCTTCTTTCAAAATGTATCTGGATGAGATCTTCAGATTAATTAGCTACAAGCAGCAAATAACCTTAGATGGGCCAAATAGAACTCTGCTCATCTCAAGAAGACTATGTTCTTATTATGTCTCATTTTGTTTATAGCAGCAACTCCAAAATTCTGAAACAATACGTGTGCTCTCCCCACCTCATTAATTGTTATTGAGTGGGCAGACAACCCTAAGTTTAGAAATGATGGATTAAGATGGTGTCAAACCACAGACAAATTAGTTCCCAATTCATCCCCTAAAAAAGCATTTGTCTCTTTATGCTTTCCAAAATATTCTGGTTTAACAGCCATGCTCTCATAATGCCAGTCTGTAATATTTCAACTGGAACCATAAACTCTCTTTTTAAGCACATGTCAGCTATCTTCATGATTTGCAATTTTCACTAACCTTGGGACACTCAAAACTCCCCAACAACTGACTTCAGTTTTCAAGACACAGGTCACGGGCCATGTGGGATATGAAAACAAGATTGTACTTGTCAGGGTGCTGAATAAAGTAAGCTTAAAAAGCATTCATCTATGATGGCTGTCATTCTGCACAACTATAGTGCATTTATCCTGGGCTTTCTTCACTATCTGCCTCTGGCAAAAAGTTTTACAGAGTTGCAGGACATTTCAAACAGTTTCCTGTGTATCTGCAACTAGTCATTAGAACTGATATGCCTGGTCATTCAAAGCACAGGCTTTAGTCTTTCCTTCAGAGTACTTTTTACTCCTGAATTCTGTTAGTACCAATTTTAAAGAGGAAAATGAAATCCTAAGAGAATGAAAATCAGATAAAATTCATTGATGGCAAACATCTCATTAAAACGAGAAGGAGATCTATAATAATCCTTCTGTGTTCCGTAATGCAGACTAATGACCAGAATTTTTAAATAAAAAAAACAGAACCCTGCAGAGGGTTTACTTACACCTACACATTTCTTGCATTTTTCAAATGCATTTTTGATCTACTGTATAACTCTGATTCAAATTCTGAGTTCATTTTTGATGTTGGTTTAAAGATAAACTGCTAGACGACTGCTTAAGCTAAGTGTAAAAAGAGAAGAATGAATAGAGTTCGGTCAACAGCATAAATGTATCCTGAGATATAAGCACTTCAGACAAGTTTAATGATTTTCAGGAGATAAGCTGAATGTCCTTTTCCATGTATTTTCTCTAGGCAGTCTCTCTACCAGCATCATTTTAGTTCCTTCTTTTTAATAAGGTTTCTCTGTCTTTTTACCGAGTGTTCAGATGATCCTAGTTTCGTTTGAATATTCATGCTGATACAGGACCAACCAAATAACTCTTTTTGTCCAGAATTATGAATGTAATTTTTTCACATTCAGTATGCACCACATTCCCAGCAGGGCTGTATGGCATACTGCAGGTCAAGATCAATCTCCCATAACAAGGGTACCAAAATCTACTAGGAATCTTACTTGAATGACCAGCATGATGATTTTTGGTCCACATTTAGTACCTAAATCAACACACATTTCATTTGACCAGTGAAAGAACAAATCCACCTGCAGTTGGTAATGAGTTAATGTGCATCTCAGTGATCTATTTTTAATGAAATAAATGATAAATAATTAAATTACATGTAGAATTATTGCACCTGCCAGTATTTCTAATTTTGTGTTGTTTGCTTGTTTCTGAGAAAATATTTATATTTGTATTGTGGTTCTTGTTTGCATGTTGTGATTTGATTTGAAGAGATTTAAAAGCAGACACCAGGAACAGAAAGGTATACAAGTTAATTAACTAGAGCATCTGCCCACTGCACAAGACAAAAGCATTATCAAAAAAAGTTGTGTTGTTCCACCATTAAATAAGTTTAGAACACTTATTAAATGTACCATGTATATATTTTACATTACATGTACTATTACATCCTTTAAAATTAAGTAAACCCTTCAGATTTTCATTATAAAATAGTATAACGAGTTCTGGTTTAATCCAGTTGGTTGTGGACCAACTGCCTGGCAGTAGGATGAGGAAATAAGACCCCCATGGATAATTAATGAAGGAATGATGATAAAGTCAGGGTGGGGCTTGGGGAGGCACACCACATAAAAAATAACAGAAGGAAGATAGAGGGACTGACTGGGGTGTTTTAGAGTATTTCAGAAAGTGACATCATGGAGGACTACAGTGGAGGTGAATATACTGTAAACTTGGCTGCTGTCACAAACTTTCATTTACATTGTAATTTATTGCATACAACTGTGTTTTGTTTAATGCAGAACCAAGTACATTAAATGAAAAACTAAATTTCGAAATAACTAAACTGCATGTGCTTTCTTCCATTTTCTAAACTCTGAAAGTGCCGGGAAATTCAGATCTGTTATGGAGTAACAGTTGTCTTTATCGGTTTTCTGTTATTTTCACACCCACACAATTTCCAGTAACTGTGATTTAGAAATTTAGTATCACTATAAAATATGTGAAGGCTATAATACAATCCCTGAAAAGGCTGAAAAAGCAATGGCTCATTTGATCTTAACAGAGACTAACAAGAATCCTGTCTTTTTTAAATATTTACTAAGCACAGCTGTCCAGAAGCCACAATTTCCTTTCTCATAGTCAGCCTGTGCTTCATAAGAAGGACTCAAGAACATATATGGTCGCAGCAGCTTGAAACAAAGCAGTATCCTGGAAGAACAATGATTCTTCTATTTATTTTTTCTAATTTCTATTTTTATGCTCTGGCTGATTTAATTCGATTAGCCCCTGGCTAAGGAGAAATCACCAATAACAAGGTATACCCACGGCAATAAATAACCATGCAGGGAAGAAAGGTATATCCAATCTAGAAGTTCAGAAGAAACAATAAATAATCAGGAGTTTTCTTAGCAAATTTCCATTAGCGAATTAAAGGCTCAGCGTTATCACTTTTATTTAATTCACATTATCATATTTATAGTTCAAAAGCATCAAAACTGTAAAGGATGTGTCTTTGTGAAGAAAAAAACTAAAAACAAAAGACAAAAACAATTGTTGAGTTCTTCTACAAGGCTAAAAGGCACTTTGTTAGTAATTAAAACTTTTACTGCAGAATGTTAAAACAGCAGTTGGAGATAAATAGAGAGAACTATTTTAAACCCAGGCAACCCCATGCAAGGGGGTTCACTGGCTTGTGTCTTTTCCGATAAGGAGAATCTTGTGTTTTTTTCTTCTCTTGTGACATCTCTTTAGACTGAATCATTCGTCAAATTGCCTCAGTCAAAGGGTGACCTTCTCTTCAGCATCTCCCTTGTTAGGGATGAAGTAGGAAGCCCAGCATCTGTGACGCTTTCACAGGGGGAATTTGGAGTAGACAGGTTTCCTTTAGGCCCTCATCTCTTCCCACTCAGTTATCCAAGGGTCAGGTCTTGCCAAGAGGCTGTGGGGCAACATTAATATGAAACAACGCGACTCTGGGGTTGCCTCGGATGCCGTCAGAGAGTGTTTGCAAGTGAAATGCAAATCCTACTTTATTTTGCCAGCAGTTAAAAACTCTTCTTGTGCATTCATCTAAGGTCACAAGAGCTTCCCAAATGAAATTGGAAATAAACTAAATCCCACCCCAGGCAGATTCATTGAAACCTGAAACAGGTGTTGGGTTCTACATTTCTGCATGTTATTCCTAAATGAGGATTATTTCACGTGAAGGGTAGTAAGGGAAAATTATTGCTGATGACTGTAGATAGTTTTCTGTGGCTTGCAATGACTTCAATGAAAAACTGAACACAGCAAACTAGGATTAAGTGAAAAATTTAAATTTGAACATGGTCAATGCTGAAAAAAATGAAAAAAAACACCCTTATGTTCTTTTAGCATTTGCAATAACCTTTTAAAAATACCGCAGAAAGCACTTGTTTTGGATTGGCAACTGAAATAACACACCTATGTGCAGAATTCTCTGCTGCTCTGGTGTAGAAGAAGCAAATAAGAGAAAAGCAGAAAATAAAAGAAGAATTATAATTGCACCTTAATTTAACAACCACTGACATTGTCCAAAAATATCAGGTGCATTTTCATAGCCTGCCTCTTCTATTTAGAAAAATCTAATTAATATCTGTAGTAAAATTCCAATGTTAGTCATTCTTACGAGATTAGAAAAAGGATCTGCAGCGCTTATCCTACACACGTGGGTGAATCCATTATGATGAAAAATGCATAAACTAAGTAGTAAAAGTAAATAAAGGGCTTTGAGATGCACAGAGAAATCTGAGTACAATACAGAACCTGAACAGATGTAATCAGTGTCTGAACTGTTGATTACAAAGCTCATATTACACAACTTCTGGCAATCTTAAATTACTGTACAAACAGTTATTAAACTGTACCCATGTTTGCAAGTGAATTGGCAAACATGGTAGGAACAGCAAGTACATGGAAGATGAAGTTTAATGTAGAAAACTGTAGAGTATTACATTCAGGCAGTGAAACTAGAAACTATACTGTAGGTACAAAATGGAAAACGTTTACTGTAGATTGAAGAGACTATCAAAAAGAATTAGGTTTTTATGCTGGCATCATTTAAATCTTCCACACTGTTGGGGAACAATATAAAAGGTTAAAAAAACATCAGGATATACAATAAAGTTAGAAGTATAGAATTTACAGTTAATCAAGGGATTTTGTGTAATAATTGTACAATGTACTAAGAAGACATCATTTAGAAAGTTATGTACAATTTTGGTCATTATGTTGTAAAAAACAGTCATGAGAAGAGTGAAACAGGAGCCAGAATGACAACTACTTGGAAGTGCACTTTAAACTAGGGACAGAAGGCACTTATTTATGCAAACGTTTGTAGGAGTACAGAACAGGCTATTCAACCATGTTGTTGAAGCCAGTTCCCTGAGCTATTTCTTGATAAAATTAGATACTAACTACCAAATGGCTTAACCACTCTTATGCTCTTATTAATAAACATTCTTAAAGAATATAAACAATGCACACAAGAAGTACTGTATTATTAAAATATTTTCCCTGTTTCCTTGTTACGTACTTTCTCTGATTATTATCACAGTTTCTCCAAATTTTATCAGTAACTATTACCTCTAATTAACATACTGTAGAGTAGCAAGACTCCACATAAAGACTCATCCTTTACTGCCAAATTGAATGAGCTAAATTGAGGTGCATTTTTTACTTTTACAGCCCTTGTTTAGGCCTGGGAATGCATCAAAGAATTAGTAGATCAGCACACTCAACTAAAGAGAAGACAGTTGCATTATGGCGTTACGAATACTTAATCACAGCTTACAAGTACAGTGACCTACACAAGAAGAGTTTAAGAGCTTCACAGATTATTTTTTTGCTTCACTGGGTAAGAAAGTCATAAAGATGTTTTTCCATCCATTTAAAAATAAAAATGGCATTGCAGCCTCAACAGAAGGTCAGCTTTTTAATATGGTCCCTCTTGCAGCAAGATATCTACATTTGCGAGGGTTTGATACAGGCAGCCATTGGGAATAGTCAAATTCACACCTAACCAAGTCAACCCCTATACCATCACAAAGTACGACAGCAGTTATAGTTAAAAGAGATAAGTAAACTCTGATAATTAAAGTACTAATGCATTGGCTTGAAATTCATCTAAAAAGCACCTAAAAGAAACAACAGTAATTAATAAGTTGTAGTAATCTGTGAAAACAAGCAACATGAATCCCTCCTCTGAGCTTAGCCTGCACTTTCTCTGTGATTAGCATGCCCCACTGTAATGAAACAGGCAATAAAACTGTCAATGAGCCTGTAAAGCCCGTCATTCCCCATGCTGGTGACACAGAACCTGGAGTTTTGGTTATGATACAGTATAAGAACGAGACCAGGATGCTGGTAGTGGGTCCTAAGACAGGTGGCAGGGAGAGGCTCAATCACTAGCTAGCTTCATCCCACAATCCTAGTTTGTTGCACTGCTAATTGGAAAGTTGCAGTAAACAACATTAGGTTTAGTTTTATCCCGCTCTGCTCTTCTTTTTTCCAAAACCTTCTCGGCTGGACCAAATAAGCTGATTCAGAAATGTTCAATTCACAGATGTTGAGACCGTTCTGAACTCCAAAAAACTCCCACATAACCTAAAAATTCCTTTCAGCATGGCAGTGCGCGAATAAAACAAGAAAATCTTAACTGAACATCATAAAATTTGGACTACTTACAATGATTATGAGGTCGGTAAACCTTATGCCACCAATAAGCACTAGTTCTGTGTTTTACAGTGATGACCAGCTGAATACATTTACTGGGGGCTAGCCAGGAATTCTGCCCTTGCATGGTACAGTATTTTAGCTAAATGCACATTCTTTTTAATTTTCAACTGCTACTATGGTTTGGATTCAACCATTATAAATGACTCTGTATAAAATTAGAAAAGGAATGCTCTGATAACTTCGTGTGCTGCGTCTTAATTTTCCAATAACACAAAAACTGACCATCTAATGGTGGCAGTGTATAAACTGTAATCTCAGAAAAATCTCCAGAGTGATTAATAAAAGGTCAACTAAAAGTACTCTCTAAAACCATACTCAGCTAGAAAAATTTAGTTAGGCTAAAAGTAAAGAAAATTCATGTAAAAGCTAATTGTGTCAAACAGACAAGAGTCTTTTTCTGAAGGTATCAGACTATACTGTACTTTCTTGCCAAGCTAACTCGAGTATCGCCAAAACTGGAAAATGAAGAACATTGAGACAAGAAAAACAATCTTGGCTTTCATAAATAACACCACTTTAACATTAATAGCTTTAAGCAGGCTGTCCAAATATCATATTAATGGAAGACTCAATCTAGAGAAAATAAAAGCTAATTGAAATTACGTTTGTCTGGCTAGCTGGAGTTGCTGATTTTTTGCCATGTTGCCATCTTCTAACGGCTCTTTAGGGATAGGTTCACATTCCATTCAAATTGCAAAAAACTGTGTGTTCTAGATGAAAGTCCACTTGATAAAGCTCCTCAGTGGAAGCTGAGTTATCTCAGTAGCAGAATACCAGCTACTGCAGACTTATGGAGGTTTTATGGAAAAAACACTTGAAAACAGGCTCAGAATCACATATTGTACAAAGCTCTATAGTATGTCTCAAGTGTTTTTATTATGAAACCAATACAAAAACAAGCTTTATACAAAATACAATTTACCTCAAAGAATAACTGCCATTATCCCAGACTGAAATGAAAAAAGAAAAAATCTTCCTAGATCTAAATTGAGACAAATGGCAGCATAATAATTTTAGAATTGTTGAGTTGTTACAAAACAGCACTTTCCCGAGGACATGCAGAAAAACCACTAATGTACAATTGCCTGTCCTCTCATATAAGCCATTAACATATTATTCAAAAATGTTTGTTTAGTTAATCCTCACACACATTTCATAAAGAGCGCCGTCCTTTCAAATATTTCTCAGATGTTTTTTCATAGGGTTCTAAGCAATGATTTCATGCACCAGTATTCTATTCTTGAAAAAAAAACAAAGTCATATTACAGAGCTTTTATTCACACACATTAAATGTACCATTGGGAGCACTAGCTAACCATCAGTGAGCTCAGACATGCAGACTACAGCTCACAATACAAAGTGCTTTTAAATGAAAGTTACGCTCATCAAAGAAGCAAATTAAAACATTTCAGTGCTTATCCTTGCATGCAAGCGATTAACCTTAAACATACAACTTGAAGCTATTACAGAACAGCCTAATCATTTTTTGCATGATATTGAAATATTCTGATTTTAATAAACATTTTAAACTGAAAATAAAAAGAATATACTTAAAATAACTGTTGCCTTTTCGGAACAGTTGAAAGTTAAGTTTGGGCAAGTTACAGGTTATTATCAAATAACATAGTATTTAAATTTCTAAATTATTAAGTCATTTGTATGTGATCATAAAGGTTCAATGGGCTTCTGTTGATTTGCAAGGATGAACAAGCTTAAAAGCCTAATTAACTAGTTCACAAGAAACATTCCAGTTGCATGTAAAAATTAGAAACAATTAAGAAAAGGTAAGAATCCAATGGAGTGCTAATGTTACCATTCAATATCACTACTAAATTCTAACAAAGATTTACAGGTAGTGTTTGACTTGGTGTCTTTTTTCTTGTATTCTTTATCTAATTCATCATAAATACAAAGGATTCATAAAAGCCATATAAATTCCTATATGAGACTTGAGTCTGACAATCTGAATGACTGCTTCATGTTGTAGATCTAGCTGACCATTTATCTCCTTCTGCGAGTATGCTCTCAATGAATAGTGGGGCTATTTATGGATAGTGCTTCAGGATTTTAGTTTTAATGTTCATTTTCTGAATTTGATCTTTAGGTAAAGCAGTGCACATACACAGGTATACAGCTATTGAGATACTTTACTGTATGGTACTATATTTATATACCGTAACTACTATTCAGGACTCCAAATAATATATCGGCCTGTATGCTGCCCATATTTTTCTTTTTTTGTAAATGTTTCTAGCTCTCTTTCTGACATATTCATGAGTATTTTTTTTGGGTTAAGGGATTAAATGAGTTACAGTAAGTCAGTTTTCATATCCTGAAGTCACAATAAGCCTTAGCTTCAGTGTCTTCTATTTTCAGCACTGCTGATGTCTTCAGTGTTATTTGAAGCATTTGAATTATACTTAATGTATATATTAAGCAAGTATAAAGTATACTTGTTATATTAAACTCATTACCTAAGATTAGAAAGGAAATGTTTCAGAAAGAAAATGATTTACCATGTGTTAATGATATGGTACCACTGTCACTTCTTTCCATAGTCATTGTGAATCTTTAATTTGCTATGGTCTATATTTGGAGTGGCAACAATTCCCCAAATCCAATTAATTACTCTTCAGTAACCCAAAAAGGCTGAAGAACATGGTTACCAAGCCTTTTGCTTTATTTTTTGACCTTTCAACCCAAAACAGTTAAGCTGTGATTTAGTCCAGTTCACTCACATCTGCTGGAAACCCATAGAGGATACTATAGTGCATTCTAATCGATTAAAACATCTTTCTTTCTCCTATTCTCCTAAATTCTCCTAATTTCTCCCAAATTATTATTGAAATGCTAAGTGTAACAAATTTATTTTTTTCCCAAGTAGTTAACATTTGACATGCCCTGTTACCAATACAGCACAATTACTCTTTATTGACTGGTTCTTGTCCCCTTGTGTAATCTTCTTAGTCTACCCATGGTATTTTTTTTCTGAAGGACATAATTGATTATTCTGGCCCCTGTTCAGTAGAAGGTCAATATTCTCTTCCAGATTTCTCTTTTTTACACCCCAGGTTTTGTTCATGCCTTTGTGCTTCTGGTTTCCATTTGGATTCATCTTTAATGTTTCACCTGCTATTGGATGAATTTCATATTACCTCCATTAAAACAGGGTTTGATTCAGCAATTTACATTATATTTATTTCTCCCAATAATAATCTAGTTTGTTGTATAAATTTGGAATGAAAAGCTGATTAAGTGGATAGTGACATCAGACCTGGAGGTGAACTGGTAATACAGTACATTTGCATTAAGCAAACTTAGCTTTAAATAACTTTTCCATTTTGAGGTTATTCATAGGTCCTACACACCTCTACTTACAATAGCTTGGTGTTATCAACAGATACTATTGTCAACTCTGTTAGTTTGGGGTAATGGGCACTTTTTTTCTCTTGTTTTGAGATTTCCCCCAAATTAATCAATTTTGGAAATATATAAAATATATATATTTGGAAATATAAATATATAAAGATATTTACATGATACTGTGCTTCTAGAAAGGTTTGCACCTCGACACCACCCAGCTATTACTTTGTTGGAAGCCTTGGCCATTGATACTGATATGGTGGCTCAGATGATGTGATATTTTCTTTCTCTTGTTTAAGCTTTTGTTTCTCTTTGTTTTTTTTAACTAAAATACTGTAATACACGTTGTGTATCTCCAGATGTGTATGGGGTCTGCTTTATTCTGTAATTGCGTCTGTTTCCACCACCATGTTGTTGGGGTTTAAATAATTGAAAATGAAAGAATTGTTAAAAACTAAGAAACATTTGTTATATGTTATGTTGTGAGGAGAAATAAAATTAATGGTCAGAATTAAAAAGATACATTTCAGAAATTGTGGTTTCCTCACAAATATGACAACACTGCCTAAATGTCCACTTGTTTACATATACTGTATCACAGGGGTAAATTGTTGTGCTTTCTGTACTGTACAAATATATTTGCTACAATTTGTCCCTAGTTCCCACAATGCATTGTAGAACATTCATTTTAGTCAATGAACAATAACTGGTAACTGGTATGGGAATCAGGCCTTCTATATTTTTCTTCAGTTCACAGTCACTGAGAGCCCATGCCACAGAAGAGTACATCTCCTAGCTCTGTTCTAGCTTAAAAACCTTAAAGCAACCAATTATCTCCACAGAGAAATTATCTGTTATATGAAGCGAAGGTCTTTCTAATCACTCAAACACATAAGATGCAACTGTTGTAGTTTGCTAAAACTCTCTTGTGTATTCTCTTACATCGAATCGATGATTCGGACACTCAAATTAATGTGGTTTTCTCTGGTTTTTGTGTGGAGTACTGTCAGCAAAAGCAGACTCATTTTATTTAGTCACAACATATTGTATAAGCACTATCAACTTGAGATAAGTACAGCTGAAGTGTAAGCTTTCATAAAAACAGATAAATGGGTGCAGGTCTAACATGAATGAATCTGGCAGCTCCTGTCTTTGACATACAGTACTGTACTGATGTAAACCTGTTTGAGTATTAGCATAGCACAATTGATGAATGGAGAGTTTTATCTGTATCAGTCTAAACACCCCTCTCTGCACAGTTTAACTTTTCCTGATCAAAGGAGAATTCCTTTGGAATTGTCACTACTGTAACTACAAATTAAATTCTCTTTAAAGGAAAACAAAAAGACGTCTCTCTCATATGAAATTTACACTGTTCATCTCTGCTTTTTATATTTTATTTGTGCCTTTTTTCACCTGTAGCTATATATTTCTTTCTTCTCACATGCTGCGTCTGATGTGTAGCAGTGTACCATTCCAATAAGTCAAATAAAGAAACAACAGAAAAACCCTTCTAGTGGTATGCAATTACAAGTCCATTCAGCACTGCCAGTTAATCATAGACTCCTCAGGTCTGCTCTCATAATGTAATAAACAAAAGTATTTTGAGAAAAGTAGAAAAAATAATTTTATTTTAAATGTCCTTATTGTCACTATTTTACAAAAATCCAGTTTGTAATCATGACTTGCACTTTCATTGTGGTCATACAAAGAATACTCAAAATAAAAATGTTATCAAAACAAACTTCAAGCTGGGCTACAGGGCTACAGGTTCATATCTCATTTCATTTTTTTTAAAAGGACACAAGCCATACCTATTTAACAAGCTGTATGGATGGCCTGTATCACTAAAAATGTGGTTTTACTCTCTCAAATACAGTATGTGATATTGTTTTCTTTCTGTAAAAATAGTTTAGGACAGGGAGTGCATAACAGAACAGAAGTTATAGCATACCAGTCTTCTCCAGTAAACAACAAAAAAAAGGGAAACCAGTTGGAACCACAAAAAAACCACACACATTCTTTGCACATATTTTTAACATTGTACACAATTTATTGCTGTGGTGATAATGTAAAAATGTATTTAAAAATATAGCACATTTTTGTATTTTTTTCCTGAACATTATTTTTCAGTGTATGGAAAAATGGTACCTTAATGTTGTCACTATTTATGGAATCAGGCTCCCACAGCAGTGGACCGTACATATAAATTCATAAGAAAAACGTCTTCACAGACAGCTTTAGAGATGATAAACAAGATGTTGCTGCTGAGGGGGCTGTGGCAGAGCAAAGCTGTGCCCACACCAGACCTACAAGAATATGCATGTCACACTGCATGAGCCAGTGCATCATGGGAAGGACAACAGAACCACTACATGTGTCCTGTTACTGTAGGCAGGAGAAACAGCAAGTGTGTGTTAGATCATGAAGCATATGGATTTATCGAACAGCAGCGGCTGGTTTCCAAGGAAACATTTATACATTTCCAGACTTGGTAAATATATCCCATACACTGCATAGGCCTGTGTAAATAAAAGCCCCCTGTTTCCCTCCAGACTGATACTATAAAAACCAGACCAATAATGAGAAAATGAAATAAACAAAAATAATTCAGCATTTTAAATGAGTTGTTTTTTTATAAATAACAATTTATAACATCCTGCTCCCTGATCAAAACCTTGCTCCTAAAATATCAGTTGAGAAGTCACAACTTTTAATGTACTATTGCCTTTGTTTAACTGAACTGAAATAACATTTCACATTTCACATTATTAATAAATACTACTTAACATTGATTAATTTAATCATATTTAATTTGACTTTCCCTGGCCTTAAAAATGACAAATGTAGTGAAAAAATAGATGTAATGAAAAAATAAATGTAATCATATAATAAAAATAGCCCTATGCATATTGCCATACATTCTGAAGAGCATCCTTTTGTTTTGATTGTCACAGTTATGTTTGCCATCTTGCCATCAAACCATCTTGAAATGTGAATTTATTTATGAGAGAAAATGGCTTTGAGATTAACTGTGCCACAGAGTTGAAATATGCTCTGGCTGTGCTTGCCTTTTCTGTGAACAGAAGCAGTTCTTTGCCATCTCTGGACTGCACAGCATTAAGACATTGTTTGTGGGATCAATGCTTAATCTCGATAAAACCAACACGTTCTCTTCTCTGGTAGGTAATCAATGAGAGAAACACATTATGCTGTAATCCAAAGAGCTTTAGCCCTGCTATGGTTGTGACAAGGCAGTAAATTATCTAATTAATGTAACACGTGATAGCATGCTGAATTCTCAGTTATCAGACAGCACACACACAAAGGAATACTGTAATTGTGTTTATATAAAATAATTAAAGAAGCACCCAGCATTACTTACCCTCCATTGCATACTTCATATCCTGGGCAAATAGGTTCCACATGATCTCTGCACTCACCTTGCCCATATTCAGTTCCTGAGGGAACCTGTCAATGGAACAGGCAGTGATAATGTTCAACACAATATCCCAAGAGAGCTTTTGCAGATGGTTTTGTAAAGCCTCTGCACTTGAAAATAAAAGAAAACTATACTATACTAAGAAAACTACAGTAAAACCTGTAAAACTGTTTATGTTTGTCTAAGGAAATAAACAATGAGGAAAAGGGCTTTATGACTTGAGTTTACACAGCATTCCTCGTTAATACTAATACAGTGTTTTTTTTTCCATCAGGCATATGTTTCTTCAAAAATTCAAAAGTTACCTAGTGAGGTTACTATAAATTACAGACAAAAGCTTAATGACTTTTTGCAACCATTGATTGAACTTAGCAGTGCCATCAAATAGAAACTTAAATACAGAGCAACAGAACAAGAATGATAATTTTCAATCCATGCTGCAGAGCTTTGGAGTTGCATTTCTCAAATAGTAATTACAGTGGTTGAGTTGTACAATGGTCATATTTAATATGTTACGTAAAGTAAAGCTATTTTGCAGCTTTTAGGCCACCGGGATTTTAAATTTCTCAGTATTTGAAGCCAGTCCTCTAATTATCTTAGCTTTCTGAATACCACGTAAAGTCATCAATAAACCATTTTCATTTCCCTTTAAATATTCAAAGTGTAAACTCCCTAATATTGGAATTACCCGTCTTGTTCCTATAGCAACGTGCTCTCAGAGTAATCTATTGAAATGATTACCAACAGCTTATCCCCAATCCTTTCAGAATGCACAAGTCATCACCCCTTCTCCACCTGTGGCATCAATCATTTCTGGGAGGACTTGTATACGGTTTAGCTTAAACCTTAATTGGTTTAATATGAAAAATGTAGAGTCACACAAAAAAATATAAACACTTATGCATGTGTTTCTTTTCTCACAGCCCTTCCTTTCACCTCATTCTCACCCTTGCAGCAGCCTCTCTGGTCCATTCCTCACAAGTGAGGTGGCTTTTTCACCTTGACCTTACTGTCTGGTTGCCATATCCTCAGCTAGGTGAGTAAAGACCAAATATTAAAGTTAAATAACCTACTGTATCCTTTTTGATTCAATGATCTCTTCACATTATTTCGAATTTGATTGAACCACAGAGAAGGGCTGTGGGTTTCCTGAGGGTAAAGAAAACACTCACTCCTTAATTCTATTTCTGTAATGAACTGTAATACTAACTTTAATTCACTTAAAATTGTTTTAGCCATCTGATTCTTTTTAAAGCCTTAATTCTTAAACTGGCCCTGGATACTAGTAACTCTAGCATCAACAGCAACCTAACCCTCAGGTCACAAGCAATAATGGTACAATAAGAAATGTTTTAAAACAAGAGCTGCATTTTTTACTCATTGGTTTGATTCAATTTAGATTAGAACTTACTGGTTGAGAACAGGGGTATATGCTGTCCGGTCTTCATCTATCACTGACACCATCAGTGTAATGAGTTTTGGCCAAAAATCCAAATTCTTGATCGAGGGACCTTGTTCCTCACGTGGGACGTCCTGCTTTTTAGCCTGCACACAAAGAAGTCAGTAGCAAATGTTTTAAAGAGCTTTTTTTGTATTTCATCTACAGTGTGAAGGATACTGCTTCACAATCTGTAGCAGATATAAATCATGTACCATAAATGAAGAGCCGACAGTTGGGTTTTTAGCAGACAGACTATTCATGTTTAATTCTTAACATAGCATGACATCTTCATCTACAGTTAAAATGAGCAAGGCCCTTGTGGGTCTCTCATTAAACGGACACAGAACAAGGAAGTCTAGATTCTCTGAAGCAAGCACCTGTGAAAACAAATTTCATCTACATATCTTAGTCTATATATTTACAGTTTATGTGCTGTCACTGCATTACTATATTGCACACAAAAGCTGCTTACTGCATGTTGTTCAGATCCTAGGCTATTTCAATCCATTCCCTTTTTTAATGCAGACAGTCAAATATGCAGTGATCAGTGATAGTTCATATGACCACCCAATTAACTAACCTATTCAGGCTAGATGTGGGCTGCTTTAAGATCCATAAGAGTTGTGATTATCCTGTTTTGGCACCACATCATTTGCATTTAAATATACATTTATGTTAAGTATAATTTTCACAAGCTAAGTAAATGGCACTTCTTTGTTGTTAACATTGATTTATTTCAATAAGGAAAGATTCACGACACTGGGTTTATATGCATATTTCTGCTAATAACCAGCATTTTAACAAAAAGGACAGTGTTGGAGACTCTTAGTCTCTTGAAAAGCAGGAGGCAGATGAAGGATGTACAGTATGGGTAAAATGCTAGGATGCTGCATTCTGCACTGTCTTCTGGTCCTTAATCCTGCTGTAAGTAACATTTACTGTACATTCTGTTGACACACTGTACGCACACATACTAAGTAACATCACTGGATCTCTTCATGATAAACACTTTATTTTTTTCCCTAATTGAGACTGATTTTTTGAGTCACTGGTTAGTGTTGTACCACCCACTTCTATTTTTTTGATGATCTCCTGCATGTCTATGTTCTTACCCCCAGTGTAATTCTGACTGCTCCATATACAGTATGTGTTTTATTTAACAATTAAAACATGGCGCGAATAATATTGTTGTGCTGTACCCTTCACTATAGACATTTTCCAATTCATGAAATGAGTAGAATCCAGTTTGTGAACTTGTGAACTAAGGTGTGTCACAACTGTGTCAAGCCCTTAAGTGTCAATTGAGACAATACTGTTGCGGAAACACTTAACAATGCAATACAATGTACAAAGAGAAGTCATTGTAAATTAATGCTGTATGTATTCTACAAATATTATTTTATGGTGTTATTTTTTAACTTTAAGAACACAATAAGGAGGCCTTTTGGTAATTACTAGCTAATTGGTCCAAATATCTCATCCAGTCATTTTTTTAAAAGATGCCAGTGTATCAGTTTCAACATGGCTGAATGGCTTGTTCTATATCCCCACAACCCTTTGCATAAAGAAGTGCCTCCTGTTCTTGGATTTACAGTAAGTGCAATTCCACAATGGAGTTTCCCCTTGTGTCTTCTGGTTTGGGCTCTACTGTGTTCTGCTGGGTTGACTTTATTAATGCCTTAGAGGTTTTTGAATACTTTTAGTCAATTCCCCTCACAATCTTCTGTTCTTAAGACTAAAAAGGTTAATTTCCTTCAGTCTGCCAGTGTAGGACATCCTTAAGCCCTGGTATGTACTGTTATCTGGTTGCTCTTCTCTGTTTCCAGGAAATTATTTTCTATAACGTGGAGACTAATTCATTGTACTTTAAATATAAGTATATATTTACATTTTATATTATTAACTAACATTTTGTTTGCCTTTTTTTTGTTTCACCATGTTGTCTAGAAGCAGGAAATAATGTCCCATCAAAAACACTTAAGTCTTTTAAGACAACGACAGTAAGTAGCCTCTTCTAACTCAATCTTGAAAAAAAGCACACTTCAATTGAGCTAACAATTCAGGTTACATGTTTCTAGAGTCGTGATATGTATCATGTTAACTATGACACATGGAGATTAGGTTCAGAGCCTTATTAAGCACGTCAGATTTTTTACTGCTTTCATCACTTACTACAGAATATATATTTTAGTGCCGCTTGAAAACAGTTCCCAAACTTAGAAGTAAATTTGGCATTCACATGATGACTATAGGTACAGGAGCAATGAAAAAGATGGCCTCTGGCCCTTATACATTTCTAGTTACCAGAAACAGAAAGAGAATAGACTGAATGGCAAACCACTAAACACAAACACAAATCTTTATTTTTCTCGGTTCTTACATTATTTGATGCTGCAATATCTAGACAGCAAACAGTACAAATGGCCTGGAGGTCATGGTATTGTTGCTCCTTTTTCTTCACTCAGACTCAATAAAAAGCAAATGCATTTGAAAACTGAGATAGATGAGGCCTTAGAGAATTTTTGTATGAGCCATTTATTTATAAACAGGACTCAAAACCCCATAAATATCTATGTAATTAATGAGATCTCATAGTCACTATAAATCGTTTAAGGCTATTATTTATTATCAATTGAAGTGTATCAGTACCAAGTCCTAAGACCAGAATTAGAGAGCTTGCAGTCCATATTTTCCTAGTGATTGTGATTCCTGCTTGTTCAGTTGCCCATGTACGAGCTGATCGCTTACAGCATACTGTGCACATACACAATTTCTGGAGTCTCCTGCTGCTTGACATGCTTTGGCACTTATACTGAACAAGAACTATATTGATTTATTTTTATTCAGAAAGTGCGTTGCTTCCTTTTGATACTGTATGTTTACTCTTTTAATGAGAATGGTCTCTTCTGAGGACAACCGTGATCTAAAACGTGCTGATCCCAGTTTTTACAAGTGATGTTGGGAGCCTTAAGCACTGTTATTTTCATGGGCTATAGTTGATATACAGTACTGTATTTCCCTGAAAATATCTTTAAGCTCTTCATACTGCATGTGCTTAAATTACCGCTCCACACACACTGTACATGGGTGTTTAATAACAGTAAATAATATGCATTTGGAATTGTATTATTTTTAATTATTAAAAAATATTTAAACACAAATAGAAATAACCTGCCATTGTATTTACAGTATATTAAAAAGGTAAATGCTCATATCCACAATCCCCTGCAACATCTAATTTAATTTGTGTACAATAATAATGGAAAAGTATCTAAATTATTTCTTTTGGGATCTTCAAGGGTATTCATTACAGCCTTCATTCTGAAAAATCTCCCATTTACTCCTCCTACATTATTGATTTTAGCATTTATGGCAGAAATAGTGCACTGGGAGGTCAATAATATATTTCTTTCTTTAGCTATTCACATTACAGATGGTGAATGATACTTAGAACAGTCACAGGATGAGTTACAAGCTTAGGGTCCTTTAGAGAGTCATCTGAGGACTATTTCGCCTTCCTGAATGCTGTTTGATCATTGATTAAACAGACTACTGTTTTTCAACTGTGCTGAATATCTTCATAATCAACACCTGTGTCCACATTTTGTGCTGGGAAAATTACTAATAACTCAGTGGACTCTTAGAAATCAGGTTGATTATGTGACTTTTATGTGTTCGATACATTATTTTGTATACTGTATGTGGGTTAAATGCTGTATTTCAGGTCACATTTTAAATATGGACTATTTTCTCCCTAGGATAGGTGTAGATTTGTAGATGCAATGTGAAGTGCCATTTTTTTGAAGACATAATTTCTTATGTGCTCTGAAAACTCAATAATCTTATTCTCTGCTCACGCTTTGTCAAGCACTGCAGATGATGCCTGACACACTCTAAGAAGTATGTGAAGCACATCTGTTTCCGACATGTTTAAAAATAGCACTTCACTACTATTTTAGTTCCATCACAAGCACATTACACACAGAACAGTTGACAGTGATGTTAGGAGACACTTTCACACTATAATATTCAAATGCATATTTTAAAACAGTCCCCACAAGCACCTATTTGGCCAGATTCTTAATGAACTCAGCATAAAGTTACATATGGTTTTTCCTTTTTATGCTCAGTCAGTTTGAAGTGATATTCATTAGGTTACCTCTATTCACTTTTGGGAACATAAGGCACCCAATGTAATCTTTTCCTCATTTGAACCCATTTCACAGGAATCTGTTTAATACTTTGGACCTGGTGCTTTTCATCATTAAGGAGATTTTCTCACCCTCTTTCGGCATCCTCTTGTTTAAACATGCAAATCTACTCCATCATATTTCATGAGATGTATTTCAGCTAGGAAGGTGGCATAATAGCATCAGTAAAACTGAAAGGCATTTAAACAAGCAAATCTCACCATTGTAATTATTGACACATCTACCATGGGAATTTTATTTTTCACCATTGCAGACTATGGAATAATACAATTTAATATGTTATTAAGTGTTGTCGTGTGTGGCGGGTGAACAAAGCTGAATTAATTACTCTTGTCTACTACACGTGTGAATTACTACTCAATAGTGCGACCAAACACTCTGCAATAGTGCTGCCATCACATACAGTATTGCACCTGAGAAGAATTAAACACATTGGAATAATGCTTTCACCAATTCAAGTACAATTCAGAATTTACAATAATAACACAATCTTTCAGACAGCTGAGACAGGTGAAAATAAATCATGGCGTGTCTGTCCAATGTCTGGTTTTCTACTCCACATATCATATTCTGCTGGAAGTGAAGTGTGAAACAGAAGAACTTTACTCATCAGTGTTGCCCACTGTGGTTTGGAACTCTCATCGATCATTTTTTCCCCCGGAAGCACGTGAGATAATAAAAAGAAAAGCAGGACTTTCGCCAGAGTGCGCCACAACGAGATTTCTGAAAATATTTCCAAATCTTGGCTCTGGCCTGTGGTTTTTGTGAGTATAAACAATACAAAATACAGCTTCTGATAATGAACCCAAATAATTCAGCACCACTACAGTAGCTATTTTGTGAATGCTTACTGCATTTTCATTGTAATTATGGCAAATGTGGAAACAGCTCAGCAGTACGAGAATTTTGCGAGTTTTAAACAACAGCTGTTTGATAAAGGCAGTCATGGGTAGATCTAAATCTAGCTAATTTAGCTAAATCTAGCTAAAGAGCAATGACACTGTACATATATCAAAGTGATTGTGAATTGGGAGTTCTGTACATGCATAAAGCTTTCTGATATAAATATGATACCAATAAAGCACCTCCGGAAACTAAGAAGGCTTCAACTGCACACAGCAGAGGATTTGGGATAAAGTCTGAAACTAAAAGAGTTTCAGAGTTTCAGACTGGAGTCTGAAAGTTCTGACTGGAGATCAGACTTAAAGTTCAGACTGGACTGTAACTGAGATCTCTGCCTTTTAAACCTTTGTTGTTAGAAAAGTATGTGCCGTGATAGTGATAGTATCAGTTTTCCAAAATTCATAAGCTTAACAACACCTAAATTATTTATATTTGGTTGCTGTGTTTAAAAGTTATATTTTATCATCTGCTAATAGAAGAGTAATCTTTAACATTATAGATTTGCACTCAATGTTCTGATCAAATACTGCAGGTCAGTGTGATCAATAGGAGGAATCAAGGACAGAAGATAACAGAAAGACATGTTTAGTTATAAAAGTGTAAAACTAACTTAAACAAGTATAATTTAATTGTTAATAAACTTCAAGGAAAATAATCAATTTAGCAAAGATTTAATGTTGATTGTTTTGAGACAGAGGGTAACTTCAGTGAGTCCTGTTCTGTTCAATTTTTTCAAGCCTAACGACCATACTAGTAAGAGGAGACCATATGGATAGTAATTTTCAGGAGTTTGGTAGCACTACAACAAACTGCTCCAGTAAAATACCCAGTTGTATAAATGGGTGCAAATATAAATATATAAATTGCTTTTGATGAAAACCTCACCAACTAAATTAGTATTTATTTGTACATTATGTAGACTTTAAATTTATCCGTTCTATAGCTCTTTAATGAAAGAAAGAAATCTGCACAACTATTCCTATAACCAGTTTTGCTTTTGTGACAAATAATTACTTGTTAAAATTATGTTAATATAAAAGAACATGTTAACTCTGTTAATAAGCAGATTATTTTCTATGGCTTTGTATGCATTTTTAGTAGCTGTACATCTCATTACATATTCTATTCGGTTAAATGCAGCAGCTGATGGCTAAAGCCATCTGTTTTAATGAATATGTGCAGCCCAGCTCCCTAAACTGAGACTTCTCAACAGTATACATTTCAGAGCAGAACCAACAAAACCACTTCTTTCCATAGGAGAAACAAACATCTACTATAACTGTACAATTTTAATACATTATTATACAATCTTCTCACACACAAAACATTCAATCTGTTTTGAGTGAATTCATTTAACGGTATACCCACAAATATACTCATATTATTGCACTTACTATGTGGAAATTAAATTCTATCAATCAATATGAAAATATTTTTGCACTGACTGCAAAGTGATTGTGCAGAAAATGATTCCAACTGTTTGTGTATAGTTAATGGGTCCACTTAATGTAAGAATCATACTCCAGAAGATACAACATTAAATTTCTACAAACAGGCTCAAAAGCCTTATAACAGATAGTTTTCAAATCTGTTAGTGATTGTTTAAGTATTAGTGTCACAATGTAGCCAGACAACCTCTGAACAACACCCGTAGCAGGATAAAATGGCAAAGATATGCCTCAGTGTTTGTGCCTGTGTGGTTAAATAGCTTAAAAGTGAAGACACTAATTAAAGTAGAAATATGCCAGGCGTGAAATTGGACTCTTTACTATCAATATTTTGACAATAGTACTGCTACATGACTAAAGTGTTTCTATTTCATTACATATTCCTGCATTCTCTAAGAATTCTCTATATGGAGCATTGCAGAGTGTTTTTCAATCACCAGATTTTTATAGAAATAAATCTAATCTTTCCCACCATTTAAATGAGAAACTGAATGAATTGAGTAGTTGTAGTCATTAGGAATCATGATGTACGGGTAACATTGACCAAGCACCACCAGAAAATCATCATCAATACTGTAAGTTAGATTGTTTTAATGACAGTAAACTACAGCATTTTGATATACTGAATGACTGATCTCTGCAGGGCATGTCTGTACCTGATCCAGAAGTTGGTTGTAGAGGTCATGGCAGTTGTCAAAGATGTACTTGTACGTGGAGTCCAGACAGGCTCTCACACAGTCTTTCACAACCATGCTTGCTCGTGGTGGGCTCTGCAACTCCTGAACCTGCAAGTCAAATAAAACAACTGAATGAAATATTGATCATCATTAAATGGGTGCATAATTCTCCATGCCACAGATTAAAAAAACACACGCAAACTTTCAAGTCATAAAGAACTTTAGACTAGAGAAATGATGCGGAGGCTATCCCAAAGCTACAGTATAAAGGCAAATGTCAGCATGGCTCCTTGAGTTGTGAGAGTCAGGAACAAGTTACCCAGTCATGTTGCTGAAGAAAGTGCCCTGGCTTTTGTCAAGAAATGTCAGGATGAGATCCAATGATTAATTAGCTGTGAATTAGCAAATGGCCTCCTATCATTTGTAACCTTGTCTATGGTCTTATATATTACAAACGGGGGTCACAATTTTCATAACCCCCATTTGTAACAATATATATGGGATGTGGAAAGTAAGCAAGATGTGATGGATAAAAATGTGATAACTGGACACGGTTTTGACTCTGCCTTTACTAGAATGTTCAGAAGACAAGGGGATGGTAAACCTTTCCTATTATATGTTATCCCTTCGTTCATTGGAAGCTTGCAGCCAAAACTCTTTTTTTCTCATAAATTTGCAAAAGATTAGTTCCACTGGAAAAATATCTGTTCTGTTGCGTTCTTGCTCTTAACATCTAATTCCTCAGTCCTGGTTTTATTTAAATCGTCAGTGCCACAGTGTAAAGGGACTAGAACTCATGCATCACATTTCATGAATTGCAGGAACACGTGGAGAAGGAAATATATGTAATTTACAGGTACACTGTTACATAATTCATAACCTTTGAACATATGTGTACTTTTGGGAGTTTGGATTATAGAATTTAGTATTCAGGAGAGGAAGTCGTTCAAAACATCTGACAAAATAAAGGACTCAGACACCTTTTAAATATACGGTACCTTAACAGTGTGGTTAGAATAAAAAATATTTTCAACTTAATATTCAGCCATGTACAGAATATTTATGACTGCTGACTGTGTTTTCACATAGTTCAGCTTGCACTATTGAAGCAGCACTGAATTATAAAAGAAAGTGTAAATAATGTTTAGTGTTAGGCTATAAAGACAACTGAAGAAGTGTAACTTTTAATCTAATACTAAGTTAGACTGGTGAGCATTATCTTGAATTTCTGCAATGAGTAAACTTGTTCACATAGCTGGTACAGTAACTCAATTCTTGACAGTGCAAAGCTGTTTTATGCAAGGAGATACTGTACTGTATATGATGAATAAACTGCATCTCAGAAAGAAGTGGCATAGAGACAGGGTGACAAAGATCTAATAAATATCTCTTTCAAATGCAAATCTTTACATATAGTGTAGTACAATTGTGTCATGCATAAACGGAGATTAGTTAATTTATGTGAAATTATGTATCTACGGATGAGTTAAAAAAAACATAATATCTAGAATATCTAGTAAGAGTAACTCTTAACCAAATACTACAAATGTAATCTATGTAGGATATGTGAATGGCTGGTTTTATTATTACTGGTAAAATCATTTTTTATAATATATAAGGCACTGAAATAGACATAGGTTAACTGAATAATTTTAATGCAGTGCTTAATTTAAAGAGCATTGAATTTGATGGTAGAAAAAAAATCAATGTTTATTTAACAAATTGAAGATGAATTAATTTTGTGACATGAATTGATTGGTATTAAAGGATCCAATTGTAAATGAAAGCACACAAAGCCTATAAAATAGCAGGATTGCCTTATTAATGAACCTGGACTACATTCTTGTAGTTAAATGTAGTCTCTTATCTTTGGTACAGGCTTCACAAAGATCATAATATTTCCCAGTTAAAAAAAGAGGTGTAGAATTTACTGTACGGTCATGTATAATGTTTTGAGAAGTGTGGATGCTGAACTGCTCAGGAATTGATGGAAACAATTGCCAAGGTTATTGATTTGCCTTCTTAGAAGGCAGCTGTCGCCCATTTATTTTTTATGACCTGCATTTCATTACAATCGCTTGTTAACTAATGCTTTTTTTGTACCATTTAATTATTGTGACACACTATTATAATAGACAGCGAAACAGGTATTTTGGAGCATCTCATTTCATTAATTGCCTTACAGAAACCTTTTGACATCGCTATTTGGTAGCACCACTGGGTAAAATACACAAAACAATTAACCAACTCTAAATGTCAAAGAAGTGACACTATGAGAGCTCTGTGAAACTATTTTCGTAGAGTGTTCTTTCTGGAGATGAACAACCCAAAGTTCATGTCACCCAACCCAAGGATTCAGATTTCCAGTTATTGTCATTAACTTTAACAGCTTTGTAGTGAGGTGGCAGTTTACAAGAAGGAGTGTAAAGAGATTGACACAGCAATTCAGTGAAAATACAGAAATCAGAAAAGGTTCAAATTTCTTGAAGAGATGCAAATATTTAAACAGAGTAAGAATAAAAGAAAGACCCAGAACTTTAAATAATGTTTCGTGCCACTCTGAAGGCAAAAAATGTCAATAATTCTCCTACAGTATATAAAGGAACTAGGCCTGTTGTTATTAACCTTTTATACAGGTATAGTTGGATGCCTTATCTGTACAATATGTTCACTACAATATTGATTCCTATCAAACCCTGAAACACAACAGGAACAATGTGAATATGAAATTCTACTTAATGCTTGACATTTTTGACTGGAAGGTTAATCTATAATAAAAAATTCTAAAACTTTATACCAAACATTTGGGTAATCTAGTCCCATAGTTTAATCAGTTCCTATGGTTCCTAAGGAAAGAGTTGGAATGAATGAGGTACAGTATAACAAATACCTCTAATCAGCAGGCATCAATAATAACATATTGCACAAGGTCTTATCAGAAAATAAATGAATGGTGCTGGCTGTGTGGGTAAAAGGGATAAACATCATCCTACCTTCATTCTGAAAAAGGTGATACTGGTTAGCAGGTCAACTGTTGATTTTAAGTCAAGAAGTCTCTCGGAGTTGCTGGCTGGGAAATTATCCTGAAAATAACAAAACCCAAAATAACTGCATCATATATTTATATCTCAGTATTTGTTTAGGATTTTATGAGTTATTAAGCCATTACTGACTGAACTTTAAATATGTAAGAAATTATATAATTGGGAGGTTCCAACTTCTTACAGCATAAGACAATTATGCCTACTCACCTTCATTCGTAATATTTAAAGCATGTTCATATTTAAGTTTACAAAACGAATGATGGGAACCTGTTAAGTTACCCACATTGATATGTTTGTATACTGATGCTATAAAGAGCATGTCATAAAGAAATAATAGCTTACAATAAAGTTTTCAGTCTTTAGAGCCCAGTAACATTGACAGCATTAATTATTAATTTAATTCTCCCTTAGTTTCAGAAAAGATTGCTGGACCACAGTAGTTTGCCAATGTAGCACCTGGTGTCACTCCCTTTAGTCTCATAAAATACATATTTCTGTTGAAAATGTTGGATATACAATACTTTAAACACCCTGCACAGAGAAGTAAACAAACTAAACTTTATTCTCAAGTGCCTCTGTGCTAATGTGTTTTCTAGTGTAATGCATAACTGAAAACTTTTATAGCTACATTTGAAGCAGGTCATATACAGTACAGTAGAAGAACATGCCTACTATTTCCTCAGCCTAACACTGTTATACACCATGCAGCTGTGATTAGCTCATATGACAAAACAAGTTATGTAAACTTCTTTCATGGTCATTTAATAAATGGCTGGCATATCGTTTCTTCTATTTCTTAATTGTAAGAAGTTTCTCTGTTCTGCCAAAGGCAGAATTTGTGTGTTCTACTTTCAAAATGTCAGCAAATTCCATGAGCAGTCTGTTGTAGATTATATAAGAAAGGAATTACCTCTCAATTGCACTCTAAAATTCTCACAATATTCTCCGCTGCCCATTGCAATTTGTGTATTTTTACCAAACAGTAAAAATAATAATTTGGACACGCTGTATCTGGGAATTACTCAGTTCTTGTTCCCACTAATTAGTCATTTTTGATATAATAGCTGTTGCAGTGGAGTGGCACTGATAAACTGAAATGAGATTGTGATTAGCATCTCGCTTTTCTTAGGGAGCCACAACAAATGTGCCTTGCAAACATTTTCACCCCATTCTAGTGATGTCCCATTTAACTGCAAGGTTACTGTTTTTAAAGTGACTATTTTGAATCAAAACGTGAATTCTCAAACTGGAGAATTTTATAGGTGGAAGACGTCAAATAGCACCAAATGGGAGCAATACAAAGATGGTAATATTCTTGCTTATCTTCTGCTTTTTCTGCCTGAATAGAAGCTACAAAGCTTTTTCAGCCTTTACAATTTAAATGTTTCTGGATCATGGCGTATCACTTTAACGATAGTTATGTATAAATATTTTAAGAGTTGGGATCAAATGAAAAATAACACTAATGGGAAAAGCACCTTCCTGGTTAATTACACTTTAAAGAAAGGTGTTTCCTTTGAATTTAATGATTTATCATCACATTAGCATTAAATAGCTCTTTAACTTAGTTTGGCTTTGTGGCTCCACATCACTCAAACAAAAAACTGATACAGTCTGAAGGTCTTTTAAAGTCAACAAATGTTTTGGTTTTTTTCCATCTGCATCAAATTTTTCTAAATGTCCATAACAAAATAGCTCATCATTACATGATGCCTGTCAGCTGTTGCCTATTTTTCTAATCTAACAAAATTTAAACATGTGCCAAGAAAACATCAAACAGACATCGCATGAATTACAATCCAGTTAGAAATGCATCCTAATGTCATTTGAATGAGGAAATTAAATGTTGTCAGTGGTCAATGTAGTTATTAGACACAACAGATAATTTTTATTGGATACTAGCAAAGAATACTAAATTTGAATTGTTTCATTCTGCATGAGTGTACACTTAGTGATAAATACATGTTTATTTTAGACATGCAAAACATATTTAGTTTAACATTTGCATTTTAAATTTATTAGATATGTATACTATAGTACCTGCTGCAGTACTAAATATGTAAACTTGGCAATATTAAGATTCTTTATAGCAACTTTACATGGCAAGAAGAGTGTCAATGTCTGCTTGGAAGAGAGAACAATTTATAGTATGTGGTCATTTGATTGATATGTCGCAGGGGGAGATATAACACTCCAGTACAGTATGTGATACAGGACACAGCACGCCTCGGGCACTTTTCTCAAAAAATAGATTTTATTGGTGAAACTCAGTGACTACTGTAAATGTTCTGTTTTGTTTGCTACCTCCTCTAAATCCCACTAAACCATGTTTGAATGGCCCCTTGTAATAAGCCAGCAGGAAAACATGGAGAATGGACCTATTATTGTATGTTATCAATGTAAGGGCTTCACAATTAAAAAGTATGAACCAACACTGTAGCAAAGTGTGCTCTTTAATGTGCCTTATGATTCTTTTACTAAATTGGCCTCCCTCATTGAAGAAAAAAAATATATATTTTGCTTAGAATTCTATTTAAAGGAAATCCATAGTCCTGTATTCTCTATTGATTTGAATTCTATTACTGTCTAACTTTATTTTCACTTTCTACAGGAAAGCCTGGGTGTTACATCACCAGATAAAGTGAGTATGATATTCTCAAACTTGATTTGGTAAATATGTCAATGTTACACAATTCATGTGAGGCAAAGATCAATTCTAGTCCTGAAATTAAATCACTATCGCCTGCCTTATGCCTAGGAGTTAGTTGGACAGTCAATATGGAATAATTCTTTTAAATTCGAGACGCTCTTCCTTGCACTTTAGTAACACTGTCATGCGTCAATCAAATTAATTAAATTAAACTTTGGTGTAAGCAGAAAGATTTATTAAACCTCAGAAGTCATGGCATGCCTGTTCTCAATTTTTCCACAATTTCCCATTCTCTTTTCCACTTTAATGGAAAACTAAGAGGTTTTCAATTATAGCAGATATTTTTAATGGTGGACTTCACTTATTCTAGGATTTGCAATCTACAGTACATACAAGTTTTCTGACTCCTCTTTCTTTTTTTTAAACAACTGTGTCATCCCCCAAAGTTCTCTACACCCAATGCATAACCTGTTGAAATTCAGGCCCAAATCAAGTGAACTGGTTTTCTCTATTCTATGGATGACCCTAAGAGTGTGTAGTTTGGGGAGTTTTTTTCCTGCTTTCCCAGATGGTCTAGACCTTCTGGGGATGGAGTACGGTGCTTGCCATTTCAGGGCTAGAGACTTGGGTTCGCATCCCTGTGGTGATCTGCCTATTCCATAGGCACTTTAATATCATTCATGTCTTTGTCCTCTCTTTCATTTTCTTCTGGGGACTGTGAAACTCATTCCACCAGTGTGATCATTTTCAACATACATACCCGGTATTTTGACATATCAATCCTCAGGGAATTGTGTAATTGATCAAGGAGTTTAACAAATTTTTCTCTCTATGGATACAAAAGAAACAAAAACATATTAGCATCATTTAAAACTGAACTTAAAATGCCATTATCAATTTAGGTTTGGTTGGTTTAATATTAAAATATTAACGTATTTCAACATAGAATAAAAAATAGATTGTTCAATTGAAATTGACAACTTACTCCAAAATTTGAAGCAGCAAAGCGGTCTGAAGCTGAGACGTTGGTGCTGGCTGTTGTGTGAGCATAATAGGCATTGATATTAGCCAGCAAAGTACTCATCACTGCAGGGACTCCAGGGCACATGTACTTGGAAGACAGGCAAGAGAAATGTCTATGATAGAAAAAGAAAAACACAAACACATTAAATAGAAACCAGAAGTATAAGAAACAATTCATCTCTGCTGCACTGAGGTTTAACAAGATCTATAGTCACCAGAAATTATGTCTTGTCCATAGGTCAAAGACCAAGATTTAGAAATATCTAAGAATGTGCACACTCTTTTCTTAAATGTTCTAATAATCTAAAATAATAAATTATGGTTTACTAAGCCCTGTGCCTCAGAGCAAAATAGTGCACTTAAAGCAACGGAGACAAAGAGCACTGGATATGTATTTAAACCACTCCTTCACTTCTCTGACATACAATACACCCGAACTACAGTACACCTTTCCAAAAAATTAACAAAATGTACAGTACGTTTCTTTGTGACCTTGGAAAAACACTGTAGTGCTCTGGGGGTTCAGAAGAACATCATTCCTATCAGGTATAGCTCATTAGGGAAAACACACACAGAAAGAAGACAGTCACAGCCTATGAGCACAGCACACCACTAAATTTAGCACTGACCCTGCAGGGCTGTATAGAGAAATGCGAGCAGTTAAGAAAGTACCTTCAAGATTAAAGTGAACATGTCCCTCTCCCAGGGAGAGCTTAGAGCTGGGCTACAGGTCAATATATCTGATTGTATGAAAGGACAACTTTAAAAAAACATGATTTCATTTTATTTCTGTATGGCATAATGGATATTCAGCACATTGATTTATATCTAGAACATAGGTAGATGCGATATTTGTTTATGCTGCACTTAAATGATCTTCAGACAACAGACATTTGTCAAAAATATTTATCATTTGAGCTACAGCTAATTTACTCTCTTAATGGTGATGAAATTGCCTGGAAAAGGTTCTAATCAGTTTCTGATTCCCAGACGTATAGAACTATGAAGATGTGCCAATAAATGTAATTGTATATATAGTGAAATCATTTTGTCATTTAATCCAGTTTAAGCAGTGCACTTAATTTGGATGTCTCCTGTGCTTTAATGAGTTCAGATGATATTCACAGAGTGGAAATTAATCACAGACTTTTTTTTGGACAGAGTTGGGGGCTATGCTCTGATTTTCTAAATAAAATTCTGTACTCATAGATGGGTTTCAAGCTCTGTCTTACCAAATTAAATTCTTAACTAAGATGAGATCATAACAAAAGAAAGCACTACCACAGGGCATGGTCAACTCAGTCCAGAGGACCTGTGGGGCCCTGTGCAACAAGACTGACACCAGCTCTGTTTCACAGGTTCTGAGCCACAGCTCTGCTAATTATCTTGGACCTTAAATAAAGCTCTTGTAATTAACGTTATGCTGCAAAGAGCAAGAGTTTTAATTTACAGCAATAATGGACAATTTTAAGTATGATTTTAAAAAGGCCACTAGATTATTATGTCATTAATACAAACATTTTTTTAAAATTATGAACAAGAACTCCACTGAGATGCTTTAATTCTGTGCACAGGATTGAATTCTTAAATAAGATGTTACATTTCTTCCTTTTCCTTATTTAAGAAAAACTGTAAAAAGGCTAAGAAAAGCCAAGTGAAATTAAAATAACAGCCTTTTTTGGTCCTGACAAATCTCATTGTACAGTACCTTTATAACAAATTCATAGGAAAAATACATATAATTTAGAAAAACAATTTTATTTCTATATGGGTAACACCAAACTTCTCTCACATCAGACTGGAAATGCTTTTATTAAAGACATATACAAATGGTTTGTCACTCACAAAGAACCTATTTAAATACATAATGTACAGCAAAGAGAACTGCGGGAGTTTGTAGATTTTAGTCTGCTTTCATTCGTTCTTATTTATATGCTGGATATAGTTTTTTCAACTATGCACTAATTAAAACCATAAAAATATAGAGGAATGCAGGTAAACAGAAGCTGTGCAGGCACCATACAGGTAGATTTTGTATTCTTTTTTGTCATATGACATCCTACAACTGATCATTCTGCCTGACTTTGCCTTTAGTTTCAAAACGTCTTAAAGACTCCTCTTGACAAATCTGGATAGCTGCCAATTGTAAGGTTGTTGGCTTCCTCTTGGCTAGATATATATTTTCCTTGGTATCTGGCTTTTATATTTAATACTTCTTTTGTACAAATTAAACACTGCCCCAGCATTAAAGCTCACTTCTCTCTCTCCTTTGACACTACATACCCGGATCATTGCTTGATGTCCAATGTTAAATTCCATATTAATATTTCATTAGATTAATATTTAATTGTCTTATCATTTAAATATGATTCTACTCATAATTAACAGTAAATTGAGTTCACGCATGTTTTAATTTAATAAATAATTCTTAGACAAATGCATGCTTTCATAGAAATAATACATTGACCATAGCATTTTTATAGACTGCATACTGTTATGAGCTGATTTGACAGCAGTGCTGCCACCTTGTAGCCTGATCGTGCAAGATCACAGAAGGCTGGGCCTGGACAGTGCTGAGCTGAGAGACCTCTGACGAAAACCTAATTGCTGCTGAAAGTGGTGGTGGACCAGTAGCTACCACTTGCCCTGAAGAGCAATTTCAAAAGCTAAACCCTACTATGGCGTCCAGGGTTACTATACTGTAAAAACTGCCATCTTTTGGTCTTTGCAGATCCCGAGGTAGTTTTTGAAAAAGAAGGGGAGTTATTTTGTTATATTCCAATTCAGAACAGACTGGCCTTTGTAAAGTTCTCCTTAAATCAATAAGTGAAGCAATTTGTTACTTCTCCACCCAATCTCCTGGCAGGAGGTCAGAACAGCTGCTGTTCATCACTGATGTTCAGTGGTGGATGGCTTGGGCCCTTCCTGTTTGAAAAAGGCTTTCAGATCCTTTGGGATGAGAAACGTATGAGAAAGTGTATTTTATTTTCAATATATAAAGTTTTGAGACACCTTTCTTTTTCAGCTGTAGATTTGTTCTTGGGCAGGTTCACTTCCTAATTAAATGGCTATGAATCCTATTATTTGCGTCAAGGGTTTAACTCCCATCAAAATGGGATGAGCGCTAATTTGTTTCAATTGCAGACACTTGTAATTGTTTTTTTTTCCAGGGTTTCACATTATAATTACTAACATGCTGTTCTCTGGATAAGGATGCTGACAGCTGTAACTGTAAATTATCATTTTTATTGCATTATGTGCTGAAAGCAACTAAACACGCTACAGAATTAAACTGGATGAGGAGAAAAATTAAAGGATAGCCAACTAATGGAATATGTCAGCACTGTGATGGCCTGGCCTCCTGTCTGGAGTGTACTGTGCCACGTCCCCATTATCTCAGGGCAAAGTTGGGCTCCCACACACCCTGATCCTTTACTAGACTAAGCAACTTGAAATCATCATAACATTTTGAACAGGAATACTGTCTACACTTCAAGGAAACATCAAACTGTGATTCCAATTTCTACTGTGACTTTTGTGACAATTTTTTGTGACAATGTCTTCTGAGACTTTTTTGAAGTCACATTCTCCAAACATTTTTATGACATGCCACTACATTCAAAACTCCCATATCGTGATGTTCGCTGTGAGTGCTACACTGTATTCATGCATCACTGAAAATGGTTTGTTTATCCTTTCTACCACCTTTCTGCTGCTGCAAGGCCATGTGTGAGCTGCTTGAATTTGACTGTATGATTTCAATTTATATAATGTACACAGCTTGTGCTTGTCTTCACACAAGACACATGCAACACATAACTAGAAGTCATTATGGGCAAGAATATGTTACTATTCCAGCTGCCCTGGAATGCCTAGAGATTAAATAATATAAAATGCATATAATCTTATGACACTGTGATAGTACTTTAGAATGCTCAACTTATCATTCATCTATTCTTTCAATACTGCTGTTAACATTTTTTAGTTTTAGTTCTTTGGAAAGAGGGGGTTGTAGTCCTTTGCCCAGGGAATATATATCAAGATTTATATAGCCATTAAGACAAAGAGTGATTTCAAGTCTGTCATGGACTGTAATAAAAGCCCACCGGGGATAAGAAGCACGTTGTTACATACCTCTCATAAATTTCTTGGAAAACACAGTCATCATGTCTATATAAAAGTCACCTTTCATCTTTTTCACATGCATTCTGATTTTTCGGTACCTCCCATAAGCTTTAAGTAAGGTGAAACAGAATTATTAAATGATCCATTCAACATACACAATTTTCGACCCATTAAATAATTTAATGAATGAGTCATGTTCGTAGCCTTAAAGGCAAATCCAGAAGGGACAATTAGTGAAGTGAAGTCATTATGCTTAGAGTATAAAGTGTAGATCCTGTTGTTCTACAATGTTGTATATGTAGTAGCAAACCAATCTCTCCTACTTGGTGCCATTTTTAGATATATTTAAGAATTATGAAGACTGATTTTTAAAAAAATTTATTATTTTGACACATTTTACTCACGTCATAGCCTGGTAGATGGATTCCACTCCATAGCGCATTGCAAATTCATCAACGATCTCTTGAGCAACATCATCAAAGTAAACCTTCCAGGCTTCGTCTCCTTTTACTTCAGGAATCTTCACTACTCCCCCATTCTTCACCTCAGTCAGGTAGTGGAACAAGTTCTGGAAGCAATAATATGTCGTAATAGAAATAATACTGGAGATGAAAAGGTTTTTATTTTCATCATTCTTTTTCTTGCGGGTCTGGAAACAACGTAAGAAATATGGAGGTTCTAATGAGTGCCCATTGGCCACTCCATACCCAATCAGTCTCATTAAAAAGGTGAGCTTTACTTACAAAATAAGCTTTTGAAGCTTCCATAAAGGTGTTAAACACTTACATTTATATTAATACACTTTTTAAAATGACATATTGGCAGGTTGAGGAGGTACATTTTAATGGTGCCTGAAAATAAATTAAAGACATCTAAACTTCGAAAAAACTCAGATTTTATTAACCTAAGTTTATAAATAATTAAATGAAAAAATCATACTGTTTGAAAAAAGATTATTAGTCAATTAAAATGACTGATTCCAGTTTATAATAATACAATAATATTTCATAAATAGAAAACCTCATAGACAAAGACTTATCAGAAGGCATTTTCAAAAGAATTGGAAAATCAAGTGTATTTGGCTCTGCTGAGGACATTCATTCCTAAGGTAAATATGCTGGAATGTAGTTTTAGTAAAACTGTTAAATTTTTATTTTTTACAAAAGTGATATGCTTTTCTAAACAAATGAGCAGATTACACTGACCTACAGTAGTTGTCCAGGTGAGAAAGACACAGATTAGACACACAGAGATACAGTAGATACAGTAGTGCTTTACAAGTAACATATTTTGGGGAGTCAAATGAATTATGGGAATGCATATTAATTAGTCCTTCATGTTTTTACAAAGTTGATGCTGTCAAATTAATTTTGTAATTCTGCTTTTTGTGAATATAAAATATCAGCAACCAAATTAAGAAATCAATCAACTAGGCAAAGTTAGTGAAAGAGCAAGAGCTGATTAATTTTCATCCCTATAACCCATAGTAACTACAACCTTATAAAAGACAGCATAAACCTGAAAGATGCTGCTTGTTAGACACATAGAGTACATACAGTATGCCCGATCAAATTTAGCTTTTACGCTGATGAACCCTATAAAGGGCAAAATAGCTGTCCCTGTTAGATGAGATGACTTTCAGTGTTGTGAAATGGCAAAAGCTAATTAATATTCATTGCCTATATAGATGTAAATGTAACTATACCTCATGCAAGCACGTATACTGCCCATGGTATGGAGCTACTTTCTCCTCTCCTTTCATTTCCACACTTATCTTCAGTCGAATAGCACCAGATACCGCAGATTTATCAGTCCGCTTCTCTGGAGAACAGCCGAAATGAAAACAATTACAAAAAGAGGGCATTGTGCATTTTTAACTTGATTTTAACCTTCCCCTGATTCATATTGTACATTGTTTCAGCATTTCCCCCAGAGCGTTATTCAAACTTTTACAGACCATTTGAGAAAGAGAAATGAACGATGAAGACAATGCTCGCTTTAAAGCCCAGTTTTCGTGGCACGTTGTTCTCGCTTAATTCATTGCCAAAACTTGTTGCTGGACAAAATATGTTGTATTGAAGCCTTGAGCAATCTTTCTAGTGTATCTTCTCCAAGTGACAATTTACTATTAGAGAACTGCCATAATGAATCATGCCAGAAAGCACAGTTGTGAGCCAGAACATCATTTATATATTTGTATCTGTAGTTTTGCTGCCCTTTGACCTTTGCATTACAGGTACAATTCAAGCAAAAAAAACATAAAAGGTTTTTTTATTGACAGAATTACTACTGTATACTGTTCATCGTTAATCACAGTATAAGCCCTATTATGGTTTGGATTTTTTTCAAATAATGGGTCAGATTTATATGAGATACAATAATTATTATTTTCTTGACATTCTTAAAATGAACATAGTGCTCAAATATTTTATGTCTGCTTCACATTTGAGAGAGAGAGCCCTTGGTAAACTAATCCCATCTCACTCTCAAGAGCACTCATTCAATAGTGTACTCCGACCAGGGAAATCCTGCCCACAGTCAGCTAGAGACATGACACAGGCTTGAACCTAAGATACCTGGATGTGCGCTCAGGTAGTAAGTGCCTTTACCTGTCAAGTTACTGAAGAGTTTCTTTCTATCTATCACCATAATCTGATTTTTCATGAGAAAGTAGGAGGTTCTTGATCATACCGAGGTTATACCAGACGTCCATTTCCCCGCTTAGTGTTCTCACTTCTATTATTGTTTGTCCAAGAAAGTCGTCAGATTCCTTTTTGAAGTGCTGTTTTACTCGAGACTTGATATCATCATCCTCATCCCACACGCGCACCTTTATTCTGTCTGTGGAGTTGTGGCATTCACTGGAACACAATACAAACGGCAGAGTCATTCTGACATGTTATTCTCATTTACTGGTCACTTCCTTACAGCAAAGAAATGATCAATAGCAAAATCTGTAGATGACACATTTTCTATATCAACAACAAAACCTAAACATAAACATAACACAGTGGTTCAAAACCTTGTTAACTCCATTCTGTATCTGCTTAAATTCATCGCTCACAATACCAATATGTAAATCTATCTACACAATGGCTACCAAAAAAAAAAGGTGAATAGTGAATTAAGGTTTAAATGAACATTCAGAACGAAATATGGCGATAAATGTATAATAATTTGTTATTTCTGTCTGATCACATGAGAATATTATGCATGACCTTTATTAGCTTAATCAGCAATTATTGTTTCGCAGTGGCCATTCTGGAACATTCATTACGCAGAAAGGTATCCATATGGTTTTGTATTTTAGCTGCCTGGACTCCAAGTTAGAGGTAACTAGAATTTTAAAATGGAATTAAGGCAGCAGTTACTATACCGGTGTGCAATTACTGGAAGTCAAATGATGATATGATATTACAAAGTATTCTTGCCATCAGTTATCATTTCAAAATGTATATATTGCACTGCATATCTAAAGACGTCTACTTTGATATCTCAATTCCTCACACCTAAGGTTTGAATTAAAAACAAAGCAGGGATCAGGGTGAACAGGGTGAGCTGCCAGAGTGTGTCACTAACAGACTCCCATGCTTATTGCCAAGCTGAACCATTGCATGAGCTGTGAGAGTTAATAAAGACAGAATGCTTTAAAAGTGCCATTCTCCTGAATTGAAAACTTAATACAATATTTTGTAAAGATCATCTGAACAGAACTGCTATGCTGTACAGTACTGTATATGCTGTTTTCCAAATTAAACCAAAAAATGTGCATTTGGCAACTGTACCATTATTTAAAATTAATCTTAAATTAAGTGAATTCCCTACACTGATAATTATCAGGATATTTTATGGAAGAGGGGATTCCAGGCTCTTTAAAAGAGTAACCCTGAAGCTGTGATCAAATCAAAACGACATACACCTATGATTTAATGGCCTGTTCTAACCTTTGCCTTTTTATGGTTATGCAAAAATGAAAAAAACTGTCTTCTCTTAAGAGATTATAACAGTGATGCCATAATACCTTTCCATAAAACACAGTTTCAAAAACCAAGTGTGTATCTTCACATACAGTACAGGACCACAAATCCAATAACTTCTTTCTGGGGGAAAAATACAGCCTTAGGCCTTTAAGTGACACTACTGAAATCAAAAATCTTGAATCAGAATCACAACTCAGTGAAACATTAAACACTAAGGATATGCACCTTTAGAAAATCAGAAGATAAAAAATAATAATAGTAATAAGCACAAGAGGAAATCAGCATTATGTGAACAGCGTCAAGGGAGTTATTACTAATGTTCTATAGACACCTTGCTTTATTTATCAAGGAGAAAAGGACAGATATACAGTACAGTACAACAATTTCAGAAGAAAATCAATAAACAGATAAAGACACACATTTGATTATGTTTTCTCTCAGGCTGCAAATATCTGTCATATATGGTATGTACAGTACTGTAGCTGCAATTAGAGACGCCCAGTGGGTTAATTCAAGCCCTGTATAAAAAAACCCTGCATGACTGTAAGGAAGGTTTTCCGGTACTCAGCTCTGCTTACTCATTGAGTGGTGTGATGTTCAGAGATTCTGGCCTTGGGATAATGTGGACACAGGGCACACAGATGCCAGGCAGAGTAGTAGGAAAGAAGGTTGGAGGGGACCATCAGATGGAACAGAGTTAATGCCTCATAGCAGTTATGTGTGGGAGGTTTGTCAACTTATACAGTATGTTGCTGAAGGCCTTTTCTTGAGGAAAATAATATTTTTTTGCATTGAATATGACACTTGTGTAAGAGCATACTGGCAGTTTTTTAAGAAGAACAATAAACCATTTTTCGTGAACACTTCAAAAAGTGTATAGCACTATACAATAGTACATTCATACAGGGCTTAACTGAAGGACATAACAGAAAAATAATTTTATTGGATTAAATCAACAGTATAGCAAAATTCTGAATTAAAATATGTACAGTAGTAAAACATGTCTTTAACATCAATGGTTGCAGAGCCTCAGATAAATGTGGACAAGTTACTGTACAGTGACAGAGCAAGCACAACAAAATGCTTGATCAAGCATTGTTTGGAGCTTGGTCTTAGGCAGAATAAGAAAATTTGAATCAGCAGAGCTCTGAATAAGCATTGGGACTGTTCTCATGCAATAACTCTTTAAGGTAACCAGGACCTAAACTATTCAATAACTTATATGCAAGTAAATGACCCTTAAAATCCACTCTAAATTCCACATGAAGTCAATGCAATTTACACAAGACAAGAGTTATATGCTTAGGCAGAGTAGTTTAGTGAGCTTGCAAGCAGCAGAGTTCCTAAGATACTGGAGGCTGTTTATTACTGAAACACCCTAGGTAGGAAAGCTATCTGCAATCTTGATGAGATAAATGCATGTGCAGACAAATGGAGAAAAGACATTAACATGGCAATTTTATGCATTTGAAAGAATTACCTTCTTGTTATGTTTCTAGCATTGGTCAAGGGTTTAACTACAGCACAGTCAACAATAGCATTGAAAACAGTAACTTCATGTAACTGTCGATGGTAGTCAATAATGACCTGGAATTCTACCTTTTTTATACAGCATGACATTTTCTGTAGCAAATTGAATAGGGCAGCAATCAATAGCACAACAGTAGTGCTACTCTGCACTGCTGCCCCTGCCTTCATTTTTCCATTTAAGACATGGATTACAGTACGTCTTGGAAGGAGTAGAGTGAAAAAGATTGGTGCTTCCAGCATATATTAAGCCTCTTCGTTGGCAGCTCTTTCTCCTCTCCTAAATGAACACACCAATGTCTAGAAAAATCATCCATGTTTGACTTGGGGATAAATCCTTCCATCCTCTGAAAAAAAAATCTTTGCTCAATTTGATAGGAAAAAAACTGTTGACTACTATGAGAAATGTATTTAATGGATTTCAAAGAGGCCTTATAGAAAAACAGCACTCACTGCTGAAGCTTCAGTACAGTGCTGTGGATTGCATACAGCAGATGCATTTTAATCTTCAGTGATTTTAAAGGTACAGTAGGTGTTGGATTTCAGAAATGTAATTCACTACTCCAACCAGTCCTTCTGCCTGCGGGGGGAGAAAATAAAATTGAAGGAAAGAACCAACCCCCTGCATTCCTAATTTAGAACCATCTCCATCAAAAAACAACAAAATCAAAATCAGTAATTGTAAATGACATTTTATGTACAGAAGTGTAGAGTGTTACTGTGTATATAAAAAAATAAAAAATAAAGCTATAAATATAAAATGGGAAACACTGAAACTGAACAAGCTACTTATGAAAAAGACTTAGGTTTTCATGTGGACATACTGAATCATTTAAATATTCCACATGAAAGATAAAGACAGTTCAGATTCCCAGGGAGGGTTGGGGGACAGTTAGAGAGTGTTAGTGCTTGTCAGGATTTCAAGAAAGTGTTAGTGCTTTATGCAACCTGGGTGCTAAGTAGTAGAAGTTAGAAAAGTGAATGAATAATGAGGAATATGCAGTACCTTAACTACAAGAACAGTAAGGGGAAGACTTAAAGTGGAGAGAAGTAATTATCTTGGAAGCCAGCAATAAAAGAACTAGAATTCCAGATGGGATCCCACTGTAGTAATTGCATAAAGCCAGGCCTCTAAAAACACCAAAAGACCATATGACATTTGTTTCTCATTAATTATTTGTGCTCCACTTTCTTCTTGTCCTGTTATAAATTAAATGTACTGTATTTACCTTGTGAAAAGAATAAGAAAAGGCTAGCGCGAATACCATGAGGTAAAGTCACAATCGGTTAAGGAAGGCTAGAGTTTGTCTAGAAACTAGAAAACTGCTGCATTTTTGATCATCACATTACAAAAAGGTACTGCAGATCTGGAATCAGTTCAGAGAAGATCAACCAGACACATTCATTGACATAAAAGGAAGATTCTACCTTGACAGCCCCAACGAAACGTTTTTAGTCTTGAACAGAGAAAACTGTTTGGGGATGTGATTCAAGTTATCAAAATCCTGAGAAGCATTGACAAAGTCAGCCTGAATGGGTTATTCAGCATAGGTTGTGACACGTGAACTGTACGACTCAAGTCAAAACAAACAGGAATTGCATTTTAAACTAGGAACAGCAGGATATTTTTACAAAAAGGATTTTATTAGTTTGGAACAAGTTACGCAGGCATTCTGGGTAGCTGATGCCCTGACTTATTTGAAAAAACAGCTGTATAAGATCCCTGGATCACTTACCTGTAGCTATTAGTAACCAAAGTAGACTAGCTTAAGGGCCTCATGTTTCTGTAATCTTTCTTGTGCAATGTGGGAAACTTACAATCTTTCCTCATAGAATCACCAACTCAAAACAATAATCAATTTAATGCTCAAAATTAAAATACAACTCATTGTTTTCATTAAAATTCTCCTAAACCCAATTCTGTGCACCAGGAAAAAGACAGGATTACTGTATATTAGTGGAAATACAGTGCAATAGTGGAATAATGTTGCATTTCTATTATTGCCTTTTTGGATTCCACCAGCATATTTACTGCATTTTCTCTCTGAATCCTTTTAAGCATGTGATTTACAATTTTGCAGAAACAATAACTATGTTTGCGTCGCAAAGATTATCATCTTCACATTCGGAACTGTTTTTTTTTTATCAGAGGTCCTACATTAAGTTAAAATATCTGCACATTATAACATGCTAAACTCTAGCCAGATATGCGCTCCTTGTTAAGGAATCCACTGAAGAAACGTATCGGAGCTTATCTTTGTACTGGTATATGCCTCAAGGCTGTAGGCAGCAAAGGACAGGTTCTTTCTAAGGCAGCCTCAGCTATGCAGCACTGCAGTGTCCTCCACTATTTTCTATCTTAAAAAAACAAGACCAGTGGAAAGAATGAACAGGGTGCATTCTAGAATCCTATGACTTACTTTTCAGATGTTGTTTTTGATACTGAGATATTGAGTATTACTATTTCTGAATGTTTTTTTTTTCCTTTCAAAGTAGTTTGCGCTGAAATTCTTGGCTTCAAAGGTGAATCTGAGATCCTGAATGCACAGAAATTTAAAATACCATTGTCTTCCAGAAGAAGCAACTTCTGTTCCATGAAACATTAAGTGCGTTGTAGTCTGAGGACGGAATTCAAATGCAGACAGCCCCATAGGCATATGGAGGTTAAAATAATTGTCCTTCTGCCTGCCTTCAAAGCAAAGCAAAACAAATGATCACCTAGGAGCCTCATAACTGAATCAATGTGCATCTCAATTGTTTTGCTAGCTCTGCATTTGCAAAGAAAAAAGACATGCTGTTTGAGCCATTAAACAATTTTTCATTTGTGAAACAATGTGGCAATGCAACAATGATCCTTTTGCTTGCTTCAATTGTGGTTCACTAACATTAAAACTAATGACTCAAAAATAATTTTCTTCAGGGTGTCTTTGCAAATGGCTCTCTCCAACCCTACATACTCTGAGTGGCCCTACAGAAACACATGCACATATCTCTTTAGGACAATCTGAAATGCATATTGGACATATTTACATTTATTTTGGAGTTGACTACCAAACAATACACCCTCTCCTACCTGCCCTTGGCAATCATAAAAAGGGACTTCAATTCAAAGTACTGTTTGAGATTAAATGGAATATGAGATAACCCATTAAAATTATTAACATAGCTTGGTTGTGTTAATGAATAACAAAGAACACAAAAGCAACAGGATGCTTTTCTAAACCATGTCAAGTGTGCTTCTTATTTCTGGAGATTGGGTGAGTTTGTTTTATATGACTTATTACCATAACGTCTAAAAGCCTCCAGGATTAATCAAGCCTTGAGGAATGCTATGGGTTTACATAAAGAACTAATAAATCAGTATAATGAGACAATAAGAACTTTGACAAATCAGCTTCTTAACTGTGAATGTTCCAAACCTGTTTTCTTAGCAATCTTTTGGCTTACACAAGGCAGTGGTAAATACCCTGAAACTGGTAAAATAATAATAATAATAATAATAATAATAATAATAGTAATTGCTTACACTTATATAGCGCTTTTTCTGGACACTCCACTCCACTTTACAGGTAATGGGGACTCCCCTCCACCACCACCAATGTGCAGCCCCACCTGGATGATGCGACGGCAGCCATAGTGCGCCAGAATGCTCACCACATTTAACATTTAACATTTAATTATCAGTGGGGAGGAGAGCAGAGTAATGAAGCCAATTCATAGATGGGGATTATTAGGAGGCCATGATTGGTAAGGGCCAGTGGGAAATTTGGCTACACCCCTACTCTTTTCGAGAAGCGCCCCGGGATTTTTATTGACCACAGAGAGTCAGGACCTCAGTTTTACGTTTCATCCGAAGGATGGCGCCTGTTTACAGTATAGTGTCCCCGTCACTATACTGGGGCATTAGGACCCACATGGAACGCAGGGTGAGCGCCCCCTGCTGGCCCCCACTAACACCTCTTCCAGCAGCAAGCTTAGTTCTTCCCAGGTCTCCCATCCAGGTACTGACCAGACTCACATCTGCTTAGCTTCATTGTCAGTTGTGAGTTGCACAGTGATACGGCTGCTGGCAAAATCCATTTAATGTATTTTATTTGGGTTACATTTTAATCCCTATCCTCAGAGATGAAAATCTGAAGTGTACTGTGGACAGCCAGAAACAGTGATCTACAGTATATGTTGTAGTGGTGTCTTCCTTTCTATAATCAATATAAAATTTGTGTGCTATGAGGCAGATTCACAGCATTGTAGCCCTGTCCCATACAACAAACCCAAATATATTGTGTCTCAATATATTTCATTTTATTGTGGGAATGAAAGCCTACTTGCATAGGCTACTTTAAAAAATGTGGCCATCGTTTGGATTAATTAGCTACTAACTGCCAAACAGACTTGATAGTCAAATAGCCTCCTCTTGCTGGTAACTGCCATGTGCATAACTCATCATGCCTCAAAGTTAATATCTGACATGCCTGTGGCCATTGCAAAAATTTCAATTAAAATGTTATGTTTTCTAAATTCAGGTGAAATATAAAAGTGAAAAATAGCTGTGATGTCTTCACAAAATTGACCTAAACAATTCCTGGTGCACCACAGTTAGTATTACCTACAATACTACTTACTATGGAACAACACTGTGAGAACATCTTTGCTTAATTTAACAGCTGAAGATGCATTAGGCAAATGTAACCACAGGCTTAGCTGAGAGCATAAAGAGAAATAAAGACCCCTTTAATGAACTGTGATCTCCTGTTCCAGAAAACCACTTTCTACTCTCTCCAGGTCATTTCTCATCTTCTTTTCTTAATTGAATACCAGATATATTGGTACATTAAGAACAGTCAATCTGGATAAAAGGTCAAAGGGTCTAGAAATAGGGAGATTATCTGGCCTGTACATAGAGCACGGAGTGTTGAGAGAAATAAGAACACTTTAAAAAGAGACAGTAACCGCTAACATTTAATTATTAAGGGCGGATATCACTCAGATATGGGTATCCCTTTTTCGTATGCTAATATTTATTACTAGATTTTTTGTTTGGTTTTCTCCTGGGCAAAGAAAAAGGGCCCATTAATGCAACCAAACGCTGGGGATTTATGTGAAGAAGCTGAAATGGCATTTACAGAGAAAATTAACGAGAAAGATAATGTCCAAGGTTGCACTGGTCATATGGAGAGAATAAATTGTTTTAAAAGAAGAAGAAAAAAAAGAGCGGCTTTCAAGTTTAATTTTTTTAAATCAGGTTGTATAACTTTAGACAAAATAAGCATTTTTTCACAAATCACTCAAACTAAATTTGGAAATTACTGTACATTTTGATGCTCAATATAGCAGAATGCAGCATCATACATTTCAATGTTATTGACATTATATTACATATAAAAAACAGACAGAGTGCTTATTTGTAAAGAGGTGATCACCAGGGAATAATATAAATCTATACAGTGTTGAACAGCGGATGTCTGAGTGATTCAGACTGTCCTTGGCCGCCACTACTAAACCCTTTCATTCTGTATGACTTGCAATTAACATTGAATTGTCGAAAGAATAAAAGTCCTCCATAACAAAATCAGTAACTGATTGCTTCTTCTTGTAACACATTCTAACAGCTCCCCAGACACTTCTCTCTCTACTGTCTAACAAAAACCAAACCAACCAACAAAGAAAGTCACACAGAATGCTGAACTGTAAAACAAGAGACCAGAGAATATCTGATAAGTAGCTTACAACCTAAACTCAGGACTGCAAGATAAGGAAATAAATATTTTATGTTTTATAACCACTTGCCATGATAAATTAAAGAATTACAAATCCAGGGACTGAAAAACATTTTAATCTTAGGAATCTGATGGTGTTATGAAATATATATAAACACAAAATCTAGATTGTATCACTGCATGACACTCCGAAAAGGAGATGCTATTGCATGACAATTGCTAAAATCTTTAAAAATAATAACCTAAAGAGAAGACAAATTCTGGGGCACAAAGTCTATAAAGATCAGGTCACCTCTTACAGGTTGTCAAAAAATATATAGACCATGAAGAATTAAAGAGTCTGCATTTTAAAAAAAACTTTTAAATGGAAAGGACATGAATACTTTATGTCCGTTGTGTTTTTATTTCTTTGGATTTCATAAAGTACATGCATTATGAATAGGCATGCTGTCTTGGTATGATATTCTCGCTGCAGGAAAATTTACGTTCAATTACTCCACTCTGCAGAATTGTGTTTTTCAAATGACTGAGGTGGACTCGGGATACAAAAGGCAATGCAGTTAACTTCAAAAGCATGAAAAGAAATGTTCCAGTTTTCTTATAGTGGAAGCCATAAATCCGACAAATGGCTCTTCATTGCATTCCTCATTTTCAGACTTCCAAGCACTGTCTTACCATGAACACTCTCACAATTATAAAGTTGCCTTTGAAAATAAATAGGCAATCAGTCATGATGGGGAAAAAAGTGCTTGGAGGTGTTCGTAAAGGCAGATTTTGAAAATCACCAATCTGAACATTATTATTTTAAAATTAAATGTTTCATAATCAGTCATATACATATATATAATATATTGTAATTGTTTTGTTCAGTATTTTACAATTCATTTTTTCCTTTTGTGCTCAAATATTTGATTTTACAACATTTTTACCTGAATGAACAAAACGAAACGATGAACAGATATACTTACAAGTGGAATTTTTCATCCCAGACAGGGTTGAGGTTACCAAAGATGGTTTTTGTTCTCCTTTTGGTCTTGCCAACTTGCACAGTAACATATGGATCACTGGAGCCTGTCTTGTCCTTGGCCTGTAAGCCCTGAGCGCACAGGACTGTGAATGAGAGACGATGTTACAACAGACCCTGAGAAAATCAGTTGCTGGTGGTTCAAACTGACCTAAAGGGGTTTCACTTTTTTCTTTACAGAAAAAAAAACTGCCAATGATATCTCCTCAAAATGTTCTTAGTACCTCAAGAAGAAATATGGCAATGATAATCACACACGGTATTTTTGCAAAGTGACAAAAGTTTAGCTGGAGTACACCAAAGTTCTTCAACAAATGAATCTACAGTATGAGAGAGGATTAACAGACACATTAAATTGTAATAGTGTGGCTGTAGAATTTCATCCCTATCCTCTAATAGGAGAGAATCTGATTTCATTCATTATATATATTTATGTAAATATGGTATGCCACATCGAGCAGTTATTACTGTTTACATGTATCTATAATGAAAATAGTGTGGTCGTGGGAATAACTTATTTTTAGCAAAGCCATAAAAAACCACAACAGGTGCAGCCAAATGATGCTGCAATTCGATTTCTGCCTTGCTGGGCTCTGTTGCCATGGAGACCACAGCAGAGCTGCACACCTGGTGAACATCATGATGGAAACCAATACCCTGGCTGTCCTCTACACCAGATTAGAGCGGGAGATTACTGGTGGAAACCAGAATTGATTTAAATCGTCTTCCTTTCCTCTTTATGGAACAGAACAATACAATCCCCCTTAGCTCAAAACAAGCATTTGATTTTGTTACAGTGACACCAGACATGCCCCTTTACAGCATAATTTTACTTTTTGGCTCTCCAATACAGCTTGTGAATAAGCTGTTTGCAAGACCTCAGGTTCAGAACACACAGGTGTTCAGTATTATGTACCAGCAGAAGACACTTCCAATCCTTTCAATATGTTTGTTACAGGACATGTAGTGTACAGCTGATGGGTTGAAACACATCTTACAGAGACAGGGAGTTGCCAATTTATCTTGTGAGATTTTTATCTGAACAGAAACTAAAGGCAGATGGCTGCTTTCACGTCAGCTTTAATAGCACAGGGCTCAAAGCAACCTTGAGAAAATGGGAAATTACACATTCTTGTGGATTGAGTGAAACAGCAGAGCCTCAATACAATAAACAGCACGGTCAATATGGCTCTCCAAATAATATTCCTTTCTTAAAAATAGTAAATTAGTCACACTGAAAAGGTTTCTCTTTGAGATCACACAGCAGAAGTGCAACTCCTTGGTGGCAAAAATCTCTAAACAAGAAGTATATCAGCAATGTCAAACCTGTGGCCCTTTTTAAGGGGTCTGCTGTATGGTTTGCTTGCTGTTATATAAAGTGGTTTATTCCATGTTGAAAAAAAGAAGAAAGAAAACATAACGAAACGTTGTGTTTTTTTTGTTCTTTTTTTCAGCATGGAATAAACCTATTACTTGTTCCTTTGCAGCCTACTCATGCTAACGTAGCTACCCACCTCAACTATTATATAAAGTGGCCCTATACTATTTTATTTAGCATGGTTTTGTACATGTACATGATCTGAATCAGATGATATACTATAAAACGGATGACACAAGGACATGTGTGAGGTATGCCTACATGCATGAACCTCTGTGTCGAAACTGCACTGCACACAAGTATTAAGTGGAGGCATGATGAAAAAAAGAAAAGTAGACAAAGAAAGCAGGCTGCTTCAAAAACGACAGGAAAAGGGGTACTCATTTGGCGATCACAAAGAAAACGTCATTTTTTTAGGGTGGAAAAGAAAATATTTCAGTGCTGAAAGAAATTCACGTGACGCACCGTAATGAAACAAAGAGAAATATGGAACACTGAGAAAGAAAGAAGACAGGAAAAAGAGCCGAGCTGCAGGAAACCTTGGATTTCCGAAAGGCAGGATTAAACAAGGGGTGGCATAGTGGCACAGTAGTTAGCACTGCTGCGTCGCACTGCTGGAGCCCTGGGTTCGAATTTGGACCTTGGGTGCTATTTGTGTGGAGTTTTTACGTTCAGCCAATGTTCCTGGTTTCTTCTGGGTGATCTGTTCACTCCCCACAATCCAAAGACATACTGTACTGTACTCGTAGGTTAATTGTCTGTAGGTTAAGCGTGTGTGCCTTGCGATCCAGGGTGTGTCTCACTTTGTGACTATTACCTGCCGGAAAAGGTTCAAGCTTCCTCGTGACCCTTAATAATAATAATTCTTTACACTTGTATAGCACTTTTCTGGAGACTGTGCAGCCCCACCTAAATGATGTGACAGCCATAGTGCGCCAGAACGCACAGCCCACATCAGCTATCAGTGGGGAGGAGAACAGAGTGATGAAGCCAATTCAGAGATGGGAATTATTAGAAGGCCAATGGGAAATTTGGCCAGGATGCCGGGGTAACACCCCTAATCTTTTCGAAAAACATCCTGGGATTTTTAATGACCACAGAGAGTTAGGGTCTCACTTTTACTGTAGATCTCATCCGAAGGACAGTGCCTTTGTTCCCCTCACTATACTGGGGCATTACGTCCCATCCAGACTACAGGATGAGCACCCCCTACTGGCCTATCTATTACTTCTTCCAGCAGCAACCTTAGTTTTTCCCAGGAGGTCTCCCATCCAGTTACTGACCAGGCTCACACCTGCTGAGCTTCAATGGGTTGCCAGTTGTGAGTTGCAAGGTGATAAGGCTGTTGGCATACAGCTTGTATTGTATGTATGAAAGTCCTTGTATGAGAACAAGCGATCAGAAAAAGGATGGGTGGATGATTAAAGGCAATGACAGGAAAATGATGCAGTTAAAGCGAGCTAACTAACTGCAAAAGCATTAAAGGATTTTTTTTTTCATGAGGCACTGCATGTTTAAGCCATGGGTATTGTTTTAAACAAAAAGAGATGTGAATTTGTTAATGTCAGCCTTTCAAGAAATACTGCAGCTGAGTGAATGATCTAGCTGCCAATATTCAAGATCAGCTCCTTGAAAAATCAAGACAGTTTGTGGCATTTAGTCTTGCTGTTGATGTCAGCACTGATATTGCTGATATGGCTCAGTTAGGACTTTCATCAGCAGTGTGGATGCAGATCTGAAAGCTATGGAAGTACAGTACTTCTGAATGCTCTGAAACCTGAAAGTAAGCAGTGTATGAATACCATTGGAATTCTGGCGAGAATTAAAAGCTTTCTTAATCAATGCAACACCTTCCATGTGTGGTGAAACAAACAAACAAATAGGGGGTGAATTAAATAGGAAGGTATAACATACACCACCTTATTATATCAAGAAGCTTTTGTGAGAAATTACTGAAAATGGAAACTGTTACAGCTGTGGTTGCTAAATGTGTCAAAAAGGGCAAAAGGCAAGAATCACAGGGAGTTTCAGACATTCCTATCGGAGAAGTCTGACTTGGTCGGTAATGAGCAGTTTCACAGGCATCTGCCCATCACATTCCTACAGCTCTGCCCTCAGGCTGTATGGGTTATGTCAATAACTGGCAGCACATACAGTACTTCAATCACCTTAAAGATCGTGGGTGAATGACGAACAATAGCATTTTTTACTGAAGATCGTACTGGATCACAAGACATGGTTCCTGTCATCAACAAACTGGTCTTAAACCTTTTCAAGTGTCTTCAGAGAAACATGATGTAGGGCTGAGCAAACCATTAAGATTGTACAGTTGGTAGCATAGAAAAAATAGGAGCACCTACTGTAGGTTGCCTGGGAATGTACTGGTCAAGATTCACATACAATGGAAGATTAATGTAACTCTTAAGCTTCTTATGAATTTGCTCATTTGAAAAACAATGTCATTTGAAAATCAAGTCCTTGTTTCACCTATTTTCTCTTGGTTCTCTTAGATATTTATTTTATACTCTTCAGTGTGAGGGTCATAAAAGATTCTTCTGCTCCTTGAAACAAAGAAACTATAATTCAGATATGGCCTGCCACATGCATTATATTCTTTTACAGCCAGGATCAATTCTGATCTTGAGAAAATGCTTCAGACCTGTTTCTTGCTGGGTGTTGTGAAGGTGATGCTGTATTTGTAGCCAAAGTCTCTCAGAGGGCCTTCAATTTTTTAAGGTTAAGATAAAAGTGGGTACCTGTAATGGTGATTTTGGCCGACCATTTTGATGTGCCTTCCAATACACTCTGCTTTGCTGTTTTCAAGTGCTGTGAAAAGTCCTCCTTTGATATCTGAAACATATCCTGAATCAGCTCAAACACCTCCGGTCTGTTCCTCTCTCTGATTTTCATCCTCTCCTTCATTGCCATGATGATGTTTTGGGTTTTGTCCTCTGCCCCATGCTTGGAGCTTTTTTCTGCAGCCCCTATAGGAGAGAAAAAAAAACTTATTCAGACACACCAAAGTCTGAATAAAGTATTTTAGCAGCATATTTTCGTTTCACCGCAGCTATTTACAAAAAAGTTACTTTAAAAATGACACTGAATTGTTTGGATCTGGCTGAATATAAGCAAAAACTATCACTTTACTGAATGGAACTGTTACAATCAATCCCTGATACCTTTTATATGAAAGGCTCAATTAGCTAATCATATACAGTATACGTCATAAGCACCTTTTTAGTGTTCATCAAGCAAGTAGGTAACAAACATCTTTTAAGCAACTAATGAACTGTAAGTCTTAATTTAAACAGTCAAAAAATATTTCAGAAAGAATAAGAAATGAGATTCCCTCTGCACAGTAGTTTGATTCATGTTTAACTTGGCTCATGTTTTTGACTTACACCTCCTGGAGTTTGCATGTTTTTCCTGCACTCGGATTGGTTTTCCCTGGGTACTTTGCTTTCTTTCCACAGTCCAAAGACATGCTATCTACAGTAGGTTAATTAGTATTCTAAATAGTCCTTAGTATGCATGTATGATCAAATGTGTGTGCATTCCCTGTAAAGGACCGGTATTCCCATCCAGGGTGAAGTAGTGCTTTGGGCCTGTGCCTGAAACAGACTTATATACAAGAGTGTTTAGCACAAAAAAAGTTTTAAGCATGTGAAAAAATAACCAACATTTTAGCATCTGGTTCCAGGCCCTTCAGATAACTCGGAAGCTAATGTTCAATTATTTTATACAAAACCAGTGATTTATTTTATTTCCCAAATGATATAGGTAAAAAGATCCTTCTTTTGATATAGAACTAAATCGTTTTATTCTATCAGAGAAACATCTCAATGCAGAACTAATTACCTCTTCTCATTTATTCTAGAGCTCCCTTTAACAGCCTACTGTATCTCTCAAGTGTACTTCAAACAAGAAACTCAGTAAAGAAGGAAAAAGATGCATCACAGCAATAAAAAAAAACACTTGGGTTCCATAAGTAATATTAAAGTAGCAGCCTCCACTTATCCCTCAATGAATAATCGACTACCAGAATTCCACTGCTTGACCTACCCAGCAAAAGTCTATTGTTTTTATTTAAATTTTTGCATCTGTATAGACTGTAGCAGAAAGAAAAATAGCAGAACCACCATTTGCAAAGTACAGAAAAAATAACAGGAATTCATAGTGTCATAATAACAGTTGATTTATGGATATACTAAGAGTGAGATTCCAGCATTATTTTTTCTATCACAAACTCTTAACCAACAAAATACCTTGAGAAACTAGACCAGTGTCTGAACTCAAGCTATTTCATGTATTGGAATCACGTATAAGACAAGCACAAAACTTTTAAAATATTTGCTATATCGCTTTTAACATAATGTCAGCACCATTAACTTTTAGGACAGAGTACCCAATAAATTAACATTACTATTTTGAAATAAGACACAGATATATGTAGACACTGTACTATATGTAGAAACTACTAGGCTATAACAGTACAAAATAGAAACTACTATTACTTATATTTTTTAATCACAGATCATGGTGTACTGTATGATAAACAATTGTTTAAAGAAATATACATTCTTGATGAGTTTAGGTAAAAACATACAACCTATGATGTATAAATCAATAATAAATATGCTATAATAGAGGCAAAAATCAGTATGGACTAGGGTTAAAGGTTTTCTGCAAACAAAATAGAGAACATCTTGTTGCAGCAAGTTCTTGAATGTGCTTGAATGGTGCTCTTGCAATGTGAATAATTGTATATAAAGCATCTAATTCATTTTATTACTTTATGCAGATCAAAATAAAATGGATCTTCAGAATCTTGATGAAATTCTATTGAAAAGGTCAGATTCAGCTGCAGCTGTGTCTTTTCCGGCAGAGTGCTCTGTGACATATTCCCTTACAAATCCGACTTCCTGACAAATGGTCTCTAACAAACCATTTCTGTGCCACTTAGACTGCAGTAAAAATGACACTTACAATGCATGAACTCTTGTTAGCATGCTTTTGGATTCCTTATAGACCAGCTATATTTAGCTGTATATGTAAATAGAGGACAGCTCTTCACATTCCTCTTTGAACAGGTGACAGACCAGTTTGCAACAAGCCAGAAGCAAGATTACATAAAATACTCACGCTGTAAACAGTCAGCATTTAGGAGATCCTGGCATTTTTCGTGACATTTGACACCACATTCGGTGCAGCGCATACCCTGCCTGGCAATTCCCCACAGTAGGCCCTCACATTCATAGCAGTAGGTGGGAGTTGTTGCTGTCCAGACTTCAAAGTTGTGAGGTGTGGTTGATGAAATTGGATAAATTAAGGCTTGCAATGTTTTCTTGAAGACGTGCAGTTTCTGAAATAAGAGAAGATTAAATGAAGAATGTTACCTTCTTCCACACAATATCATGTGGTTGTACAAGTACTGTACAAGGCAGTGCAAGGGTATAGCTCTTTATTGGTGGTATACAGAGATCCTATTTTCCAAGACATAAGCTACATAAAATGGTCTTTTCCCAGGAAAAATAAACTTTTCAGAGATTTCAATCCGCTCTCTCTGGCTCTTTACATTGAAGATAGGAACAGCATTTGAAATTATTTTACTACAAGTTGAAACAGAAAGAAAAGAACTTTAATAATAAGTGTCTCCAAATACCACCACGATGATACTGTATATAAGTAAAATGCTGTAAAATGCTTGAATACTTGTTCAAGTCTATGTGAACTTGAAACTTTTAGAATCTCATTTACTCTACAGTATATGGATTGTTATGTTTTCTTTTTTCACTTTCACGTCCCATAATGCCTACCCTCCAATATTTTCCTTTTGACTCAATGAAGACCACAGAATTTAATTTAGTCCCTTAAACTGCTTTAACAATAGCGATACCTATTTCCAGTGGATGAAATGATGTACCTATTAAGGTTTATTAGTTTAAATTCTAATGGGGTATTGGCAGAAGCAGTTCTTAAGAGATGTACAGTACTGTATAATGTATATACTACAGTAGATACACTATATACTGTATACCTAATCAAAACCAGAGTTTGTGAAATACAGTACAGTACGTTTAAGCCTTAGGGCAAATATGAAGAGGAGTCTCATTAACAAGGCATACAGTATATAAACAGATGTATAGTAAAACCAAATAATAACACGAGCCATTGGTGAAACACTTAGTGGAACATAGTGGCACTGTAAATAAGTATACAGCATTTATCATAAGATTTATAAATAGTATTACCAGAATATATTAATGTTATAAACTGCTCTCTGTTATCATGCCTTGTAAAGTAATATACAAAGTCTTAATAGGCACCAGTAGATGTGGGACTGCACTTTGTGTAGATTAATGCTTGTGGGGGTGTGATTTGTTTCTTGTTAGTAAATAAAAACACAAACAGCAAATGCTTCAGAGAGGCAGAAGGCATCCGATCCACTGCCAAATTGTTACAGTGCAGCCAGTGACATAATTGAATGAATCACCCAATAAGCACAAAGATTTAAAATGACTCCCTTCTTAATCCAAGGGAATTTAGACAAACCAGATGTCAATGTGTTATCCGCTAACTTCATAGTTCAGCAAATTGCCCCAGTGAGGAGCTCTCTCCAACAGATTAAAGGGAACTGAGCCATTTTGTATCTGCAGTAAGAAGTGAAGGCTAACACAAACTCTCAAGAGGCTGCAGCATATTTCAACTCCCTACACAGATAGTCAGACAAAAGAAAAACCTTTCATACCTAGAACATTTTCAGGTCACATCTAACATTTACCAGAAAACAAAACAATAACGGTAACCATGCAGCAGCCAAATCTGATCTGCACATATCCAGTGAAGTTCATCAATATTTAATCTGAAAATGAACTGTAAAATATCAATACAGCCATAATTATTTTTTGTTTACTGCCCCCAACACGTACATACTGTATCCAAGACAAAAACATGTGTAAATAAAAGCTTCCATTGCGTTGTGAGAGAAACTGGCATTTTCACAAATTACATTTATTTAAATTTGCAAGCTCTGTCAATAGAGCACAAGGCCACGAGAGAAATGTTTTTATTAAAAACTAATAAAAAACATTAAGCGAGACAAGGGCGCAGTACAGAACCTGGTACATTTTCCCCAGGTGGCTTGACAGCTTCAGTTCCAGTTACGGATTTTATTCTTAACAACTGAAGTAAATGTCAGAGAGTCGTGTCCTGTACCTCATACATAAATGACTGATCTGCTGTACTTACAAAAACTGATGGATACCAAAAATACAGTGAGACCATGGCCGTGTACCAATATGCACACTTGCGGTATGCTCCCTTCATATGCGCGTTCTCGCTCAAGTCTGCATGGATGTTCCATTTCTAAATTCGTGTTCACAAGGGTGCTCCGAGAGCCCCCAATGCACCCCTCATACAGCCCTCTCTGAGGTCCGCATCGGGGCAGACTTAGCTGAAGGGAATTACCCCCCAGTTCCTCGCAGAGTTGTGACGTTTCATGTTCTAGTTTATCAAATCGGAGAGAAGTCGCCATGGGGAATAAAATATTCAAGTACGGTATTAGTAAAATTTAACTTTCTTAAAGTTTTAAAACTCGTAATATTTTACTTATATAATATTTTAGATTCATACTGTATGTACTGTATTTTTGGTACGAAGTTTTGACATAAAGCTTTTATTTCGTCACCTCTTTTGACTGGTGAATATTCATTTACCTGCCGTGTATTTTGTACACGGAATATTTAATAGCACATGTATTTAATAGTACAAAGCTTGAGGTATTGCCAAGTTTACCTTGTTTAGTTTACTTTGAATGAACGTGAATGAACACGTTATGTTCCTCCTGCTGTCGGGGTTGTACTGGGACAGACGACATGAAATGCATTTAGTAGTACAAACCTTTAAATAAACAGATAGTTTTCTATCTAACAGTTTTGAGTCGAGCCTTCTGAAAAATGAGTTAACACGATGTTTCACTACTTCTGTGCAAGGACAGATGAGATGAAGTTCAATTTCATCAAACTGCGAGCGGAGAATGAAACATTCTTAAAAATATATACAGTACAGTATATATATGCCAGCATGCAGTTAGCTACTGGGAAAAAAAGATTCAATCACTGACAGCATTTTGACCCTAAGCCTTGTAACCAGCGAGTGCTGGTTTTTATTTTTAAAAACTTTTTTAATATTCGCGCGCTTGGAGTCCACACTTGCGCTACGTCACAGAAGTGCGGACTTTGAGTAAGTGTTTAGGACTCGGTATGAGTTTAATTTTTATTTTAGTAATTGAATGTAAACATTTTTTTCTATAGTTGTACTATTAGGTGTTGTAATACACACCTATAACACAGCTGTCTCAGTAGTCGTGCTTCTTCGTGGACCAAGACAATAAAAACATTTAGAATTCAGTATGGACAACGAAATGTACTTAATCACAATTTAGTGAGGGTAATAAAACACCAGTGCCTTGTAGAAGCTTAAGAATTTTTTTTTTATTGTGGCAATAACAATGAGGAGTCTATGATGCCTTTCAACTAACAGAACTAGATACATAAAAAAAATCAAAGCAGACTTTCCTGTTACTAAGGAGCATAAATTGTATATTAAAGGTTGAAGAAGAAAAATAATACAAGCTGAGGATAATCCACAACAGATGTACAGTAAACAAGTACACAAGAGGTGAATTCATTGTTAACTAGTCTTTTACTGCAAAGATTATACACATACTGTATACAGTACACTACAGAATCCAGTTGTACAGCTGTACCAGTATTAATATTGCAAAAATAAACTAATAGTATTTATAAGCAATCTCAGAATGACATGTTAAATTATAATTTGTCAAATTGACTTAGATAACACTGAAAATTGCATTTTGGACAGCATACAGTACTTAGCATATCAGAAAGCACAGGTGCAGTATATCTACTGTAAATCTTGAGCGCTTATGATCTACTTGCAGTATCTTGCCAACACTGATATTCCTGTACTTAGTTTTCCTCATTAATTATGTGATCTTTTTTTCTATGGGAGATTACTGTGGCTCACATTGGGCTCAATGTGGATATGTCACTCTAAACTATTAACATATTTAACATATGGCTCAATTTGTTTGAACATGTTGGATAGGAATTCCTTGCAGGGATGCTGTGTTCTGTACTTAATGCAGTGAATAACATGTTGACATCTGGTTGTCCTAAAGTCACATTTAAATGCTACTTCAAATTGTAATAGAGTGCCATCATCATCCATACTGGCTACAAGATCTGCCAACATCTTTGCTTGTTTGGGACCTTGTTTTTTTAAGTACCATCAACTTCAATACCCGCATATACTGCATCTACGGTTTAAAGCCTCTCCATTAACTAATTAACTAAATGAAGTATCAACTAATTGATACTACATATCACTAACAACCACAAAAAACAAAATCAAAGACTGCAACAGCAACAAAAGTATGTTTTCCAGCAAAAGAGGGCAAGCTACGGTATATAATTTATTTTTTATATAATCCATTAATATGGTCCACTCTACTTTGCTTTAATCCTGCAAACGCTAGCACAAGCATTATAGACAAGCAAAGGGAGCTATAGTAGTATTGCATCAGATGGAAATACAGATTGAGGGCTCAAGAATTCCAGACAAACAAGCACAAAAATACAATGAGAATTTCTCAGTTTTTATTTTTTCTACAAACTTAATCTTCAACAAGAGAATGGCTGTTCCTGTAGGGATTTCATGTACACACAACAAATCAGTGGGTAAGAGCAGATAAAAGCTTAAAAATAAAAAAATACAAATATCACATTAGCTAGCCATATACTGTTTCTTGTTAGAAAAGACAGGGTTTCCTTCATTGAAAGAGCCTCAGAACATCTTGTTCTAAAAAATGTATTATGGGGTTATCTGTAATTCATTAAACTCTGTATTTTATTAAGATTGGGAAAGGGGATTAGAATTAATTAAGGCAAGTTCTTCTGGAGGACATAGAACAGGAAGGCACACTTCATTGATTAAGGCCTTTAGCTTCCTGAAATTTATTACTACACTCTAAGCCTGTATACTGTACATATAACATAAAGAAAAATGTATTCAGGCTGAGATTAAACCAAGTAAAAAAAACGCTAAACAAAACTGAAAAGCATAGGAAACAAATTAGATGATAACAGATATCAGCTGACAACTATTGCTTCCAGCTTTTAAAACAAAGGGCTATATGGCTAATACGTAATACATCATTTGATACAATAATTAATATACAAATCGCACAGTTTTACCAGTTTAACCATTTTACCAGCTTAGTTTGACCATTTACAGTATATTTAGGCTATACCTTGTTAATGCGTTCAATCAGTACTGAAGAAATGGTTCCCCACACAGTTTATACATGTATGTTGTATAGTGCACTTGTATTTTACCGTATACATATCACATAAGATACTTTCAGTCTCAGGCTATGGGTTTAACATCAGTCACTTTGAATTTGTCTTATTTTTAATTTTTTTCACCCATACAATAGCAGTCTGTAGTATGCATTTATGCGTAGAACATTTCATTAGTTACACAGTGTTGCTTCCTGTTAGCAATAAACTTGCTGATTTGTGGGTGATTCATATTGGAATGGTACAGTATATAATGCATAAACACTCACCAGGTCTTCATTGTTTAAGGTAGATCTGGTCACAAGGGCAAATGATATGCCTGTCTTTCGAGCAGCCAAAGTCTGTAAACAGATAAACAGTCCTTATTCACTACCCAACCAGAACTGCGAAAGCACTCCAAGAACAATTATGGAGAACTGACATTACAGAAATTCTTATTTTAATTGTTTTTTTTATCATTTCACAGATTTGATGAAGGTAGCAGGTTGAGTATTTTTAAGTTAGCTTTTAAAGAAAACTGTGTGTGGTCAAATGAGTAATTGAAGCAAGTATTGGTGCACGGCAGATGCAGGGCAAAGGTCCTGTGATGTCCAATACAAAGTAATATTAAGCAAACCTGACTCAGACTGAATGTATGCTATTATTAAAGGTGATGGTAAAAATGGTTGGAAGTCACCTACAATAGGGGGGTGTACAGTAATACCACACAAACAACTAGTTATGTTAGCCTGAGTGTAGCTAGAATTAAAATCTCTTGAATCTCTTGAAAACAAAACATACAGTGCTATTTACTGCCTTTTGAACAGTGGAATGCTCTTCAGACATCTTAATACTACGTAAGTACCAACTTTGAGGTTGTCAAAACTCACAAAACAATATAGTACCCCAAATACATTTGGTTATGATTTGGATGTTACGTGGATGTGTTAATATCTCTGTTGTGGGACCATACATGTTCTGGAATTAAGACACAGAAGCAGTGTCATGAGCACTATCTCACTGCTAAGCTAAACCTGCCTTGTTGTTCATACTTTTCATAAATCTTTCAATGACTAGATTCTTTAAAAACGTGTAACTCAATTTCCTTTTTCTGGTCAGTTTACTTTACCGTTTTCTAAAGGGCTGCAACTACATTATACAATAGTAGTCAAGACAGGTTTTAGGACATGTCTGTAAAGCTGCAAACCATAGAAAAGATTATTAAGATGTACCATTTCACACATGTACAGTATATGGTTTAATGTATCTTGGATTCTTTAAGGAATGGTTCAATTAACTAAAGTCAATACAGCAGTTATAAAAAAAACAGGAAATACGCAAATAACAACCTGCATTGTGAACACCGTGTCCATGATTATTTCAAGCTTCCAAACCACTAACCCCCCAGTGTCTGTTAAGGTCATTATTCCCCTATAAAAGTATAATTCTGTTACCAGAGCAGGGCAGAACCTTGAAATGTCCCAAGAACATTTTAAATTCCAGTATTTATTTAAGAAACAAATTGACAGCCGAGACTAATATTCTATAAAGATCAAAAATCAGCTTAGCCCTGCAGAATTTCATTTTATTTGATTTCAGTCTTTTTTTTTTCTTATTCAAGGTAGAGAATTTCACTTACATTCTGAGATATGAATTTTAGGGGAGCATTTAGATGTCAAAGGGATGAGTGTTACTGCCACAGTATTTCTTACAAAATGGGCTATAGAGAAATATAACAAATGAGATTGCATAAAAAGAAATATGCTCTAATATATTCATTTAACAGGGAAAAGATACTCACCAAAGCCTATGGTATCCAGCAGCATGGTGAAAGGAAAATACAGGATTAAATAATTTCATTAAGGTCAGAAAATTAACAAAGGCCAGAATTACAGTAATTAATCTAGTGGACACAGAGTTTATGAGTATTTAGTGCAGAGGTAATTTTGATGCCATGCAGGAAACATGATCATTTCTCAGGAAAGGAGCTGAGTGAAGGGCATGGAGCTGCTATTTACTCATCTGAGAAACAGTCAATTAACAATTATTTATGCATGCACAAGAAAATGTCAGTTCATGCTTTGCCATTTTTATAGTACGTGATAAATTTCTAATATTTCTGCTGTCTGTACTGCACTGGTAAAATAAAATGTTAGTTCTTGAGCAGCAAGTACCACATTGCTATGTCATATTATTAAGTGCACATTTTAATCTGTCTGCCCAAGTGGTGAGAAAAAAAAACTGTTGCACATCAGTGGACTGGACTGAATTGAATGCAGACATTGACAGCTGACAATATTAAATGTTTCCTTACTTTACTTCCTTATCTAACAGCCAAATTATGGTAAAGTTCCATGGGAAGCTGTATTAATCTAATGGACAGAATGTATGTGGTGGAAAAGTGAACTCTTTATGAACTGAAGAGCATTAATGTACAGTTACTGAACATGCATAAGATATATTGAGGTGGGTGCAGACATTACAGGCTCAGGCTGAAGTCAAGTATCATTTGGATTCAAAGTTCAAGAACCTGCATTTTAATAGATATTCAACTCTAATGAATTGTTTGTATATATTTTTGCACCCCTCACCCCACCCTCACCTCCCATCAGTTTAACTCCAGTTTTTATATCAATGGTTACTGCAAAGAAGCAACTGTTCTGCCAATTGCCACATTCTCAGAAAACTTCGAACAGATAAACAAACATTTCCAGATCTAACCCATTATAGGTAATGACTTCATCTGGGGTGTAAAAGGCTTACTTTTGCATCACCTTTATATGGTTTAGAAGCCTGGGCACTCTTACTCAAAATTCAATGAAGTCCTCGTATATATTTTTGGGCTGAGTTGTCAAAATTTCAAGCTTCACTCGTAAAAATCCTACTGAGCAGAGAAAAAGACCAAACTGCGGGAGGATTGGAACCCTGACAACTCACTGAAAAATATCACCCATAGTAGGCATGGGTATGTTCAAATGATGAACACATCCGCAAAAACGAAAAAGGAAAATTAAAAAAGGAAAAGAAAAAACAACAACACATACTTACCAGGAAATGTTCGTTTTTAATTTCATGAGAGATATGGACAAATACAGCGTCAACTTTTGCCCTTATACAGATTTCTGAGTATGGTGTAAGCATTAATCAACAATCAGTTTATACCGTATGTACACTACTGTATATGAAGATACTGCATTTAAGTGATTTATGAACTAAGTTATAAGTAATACAATATTATATGATGGATATATATTTTTGATATTTTAATTGAAAATTAAATAATTAATATTTTAATATTAAGTTGTAGTAATTTAAGAAGCTTTATGTTAAAATGACCAATTTTGGAATTATAATGACAGAGCTACTGCACAGTACATTTATCTGCATTAATAAGGCTTACAAGCATGTAGCTTTTCTAAACTACTAATTGGTACCCTGTTAACCACATATACATTTACAACACAATAAGCTTGAAATGATCTTGAAAATAATAAAGAATAACCTGTATGCACAAATAAGCTGTGGGCACAGAGGTGACATTTATAACAAAAACTGCAGAATTCCTTTTTATAGCGACAGTAACTCTTTTCACAGAGACAATAAGAGCTATCACTTTAAGTCCAGTTTAAGTCATACAAACCCTGTGCCGTTTGGTTGCTCTCCGCTGTTATCATGTTATCACCAGCAGCTTTAATAGACATACCGTATATACAGTAGACACTTTCTCCCAAAATTATTTAGGTAATTGTTATTAGTAACTCATTTAAATGTGAGAATGTCCCATTGACTAGAACTGAACAAAAAAAATAAATTCAGTTCTGCTACAGTGAATTTATTATGGTGTCAGTACAGCATGCTGTACAAAGGAACTGCATTCTATTGCAGCCTATCAATGGTATAATGTTCCAGTAATAATTAATTCCCCATGTGCTTTCTAGGGCACCATAATTATCCAATGTACTATGTTATGTATGTTATTTGGTTACGGTGATTGAAAATGAAAAGGGAATTTAGTTTTGTTAGACTGATTTTATAGAGAAACATAGAGATTTGTTGCAGGCAAGATTAAAATCCCATATGTTTTACAGTACAGTATATACACATAGGGGAGGTCGATTTAAAAATAAATCAAAACATTCTCATTGAAGAGGATAACTCACCAGGTCTCGAACAATAGGCATCGTCCTCTTTCGCCGTAAATCTGGCATACTGTCAATACCATAAAGAATACTGCCAGGCCTAGGAAGAGAATGATTTAGTGTAAGATCTCCATACTTCCACATAGGATGGGAGATTTCTAAACTAAACAGGTATTTTTAGTTTGATTTAATGGGTTAGAAAAAAAAAACTTGGGCACATTTTCTTTAACTTTCAATTAGTTTGCTATCTAGTAGTTGACATTTCCTCTCAAAATCCCTGGATAGGATACTGAATAATGTGCCAGGTGAGGGATGCTTTAGGGATTTCCCCAGTTTCAATCCTGCCAAGATAAAACAGAGTATTTTTGCCAGTCACCGGGAATTAGCAGCCTCCTATCAGGTACTATCCGGAGGCGGAAGTATTCTGAGCTCATTTTCCCATTGCGCCACAGTAAATCCTAATGAGCAGGTGTCTGTAGAGGCCAAGCTGTGATCGCCTGGGTTGAGTGGAATATTCACTAGCTTGGTCACTTCTGCTAAATAGTTTATAAAAGATAAGGCTCTGGCTAAACCCTAGCCACAAGGAAAGTCTTTTTCTATGATCTCATTCTCTTGTATTAAATTTCCAAACAACATTTAATTTTCTAATGTCCGACATCATTATTTCATGACAGCATTTTAAAGTACATGTTGTTTTTCTTCCTCAAGAGGCTAAATGGAAATATAAAAGGAAATGATCAACAGCCTACACCTATACAATAGTATAAGTATTGCCATTATGCTATAGAGGAAGACAGATCTTATTTGTTGAATTTAAAGTCCAATGCACTGATGTATCCTAATGATACTAAGTGATACACAGTACTGTATGTGTTTTGGGTTCAGAGGCAGATCCATGTACACCATACTTTATAATCAATCAATCGGATGTACCTGTGACACTCACACTCTCAGGATCTGTAATATCCACAATGTGCCCCGGTCCTTGGTTTAATACTTTATCCAAAAGATGCAGCATCTACAACTGTCACCTTAATCGAGTTGGGAACCACCAGCGGTACCTTTAATGAGCAACCTTTGGGTACTCTTTGGGTACATAAATCACAGATTTTTTGTTCCTTACTGTTTTTCCTAACTTACATTTTTGTAACATCACATTTTTGCACAGCAAATGACCAATTACATCCATTCCATGAAAAACAGTCATATCAGAGACCTCCAAAGTGGCTCAGTGTGCTTACACCAGCACAGCCTGAGCTCTATGATTCAAATATGGATCATATCACTAGCTGACTGTGACTGGGATTCACCCAGTGATGGTGCACAATTTGTTGAACACCACCGAGAGAAAGGTGGGATTAATCCGCCAGAATTCTCTCTTCGCTCTCAGCAACATAGCGCCCCCTGTGACCACATGGAGGCTTTCAGGCATGCAGAGCAGTCGATAAGGGACATCTCTCTCGTCCATTTGCTGCAGCTGTGTTCCCCCTGCTTGCTCATTCTTCCCCGTGTGCGGTTACGGGGTATAAAGCTCGTGGCTATTCTAAATTGGGAGGGCAAAACAAAAATAATGAACTGCTTTTTGTCTTGTCTACTTCATCTTAAGTGACTGCTTAAAGTTTATATCAGTGGTAAACACAATAAATCTTTATTAATAGCAATGTCAGCAACAAAGCACTGTATGCTTATCTTGCATGTACATGCTGCAAACCTTTCACAAACATCCATACATTCATTAACATTACAGAAAAAACACTTCTTAAAAGCAGTGCATTTACAAAGTACCTCTACAAGCATTTCTGAAAGACTGAAAACACATTTGTTTTAAATTATAATGAGTGGAATTCTGAAACATACTGAACAGCACATTCGTTAATTACCTGAATATGTTTGTTTATAATTTTATAAAAGTATGTAATTTTAGAAAATTAAAAATACTGTATAATAAAAAATATAAATTATCTCAAGGCTTTGTGCCTCTTATGAAATTGCTACAATCATGTCTGAAACAGCTCAAGAGACAAAATAAAACCACCTGTCATGGTAGTTGTCTTTCTCATTCATCTGCCTAGAAGCTGTATATTTTCCGCAAAGCTGTTTCAGCACTATCCAGAGGCGTAAGGTGTAAATCCGTATTAAAAACCTGCTATTGTTCTTCATTTCCCATGATAAACATAGTGTATTGCTAAAACACACACCTATTCCCTAAACCTTTTTATTTCTGTGAAAAAGCCGGCAATAAATTTAGATTTAATTCTGCTGAAGAAAGTCACATTTTAATTTCCTTAGTAAAAGACAAACACAATATGTTTTACTATTCCTGTTGTCAGTTTATGTCACAGATTGGAAAGTTTGGGTATTGGAAACCTGGTGTGGAAGGCTGTACGGATGTGAATTGCCTTGATGGGCCAGTGACACCTTGGTGTCGATTCTATTTGATGCTCTAATCCTGGAGTTATTGCACTGATCAAAGGCCCTCTTGAAACATAAACTAGGTTGGCAAACTGGTTTGACTGGGCCTGTCTTTGAGAGTAAGGCCTGAGAACAGGAACTGATCGATCAATGAAACATTACCCCGGGGGAAGACGAAAGGAGCCCTTGTGTTTCAAAGGGATAAAAAGTCCCAGTCAGAACAGAAAGTGAATCTTTTTTGGAAGAAGAGTTTTGTGGAACGGACTGCAGCAGGTGGTCCCAGGAGAGGATGCAGACACCAGGGAACAGTTGAGGAAGTCTCCGCCCTCATCTCACCCCCTCACCACCTGCTATTGGACTGAGGGGAAATGAAGGTGGGGAGGGGGAACTTGAAAGAACTATGTTGTTTTGGAAAGCCAGGAGAGGAGAAGCTCTCTAAGCGCCACTGAAGGACTACACTGTTCATTGGTGTCACAGGTCACTTACCAGAGCTGGTTCCAGAAAATAATTCTGTGGGACTAACCTTTCCATGGGGTTTCATTGGGTTCCATGGGGTTTCTTTCTACTGGTGTGTCAATAAGAGCATTTGGTGAATGAACTGTTTTATGTGTAATGGGTGGAATAATAGACTGAAATAAACGGTATATCATCTATGGTAATTGTCTGGTATGGATGCACTGGTGGTTCTCGGAGAAGAAAAGAACTCCTGGCAAGTAAATAAGGAGCATAGCTCGCTTTATAATTGCAAGGTGGTGTAGCCGTGCAAAAAACAAGAATAAGTCTTGTTTTAGGGGTCATCTAACAGTGACATTTAAATTTATACAGATTGAAATTAAATAAATGTTCTAGTACCAGATCATGTGAAACACAGAACTAAACAAATTCAAATCCTATTTTTTACTAAAGATTATGCACCTTACTGTTACATTGTGGCTAAACATTTGTTGTTCAAACACAAATTTAATTCAGTGAGCTTTATTACAATGACTGAAGTAATTGCTTACCTAACACAAAATGTTCATGCTGTATGCACCATATGGGGAACTGAGGTATAAAACTAAGCTAAACATGGGCTGAAGACAACCTCATAATACACCTAGACAGCATTTGGAATTTAGTATGAAACCAGAATTTTTAGGTACTGTAGCTGCCCATACCACCATCAACATTTTAGCATGTTTCTGCAGAATAAATGTAAGCAGCTTTAACTGGACAATCAGTAGCAATGGAAAACAGTACATTGTGTTTTATTTAATTTGATCTGCATCAGAAATCCATAAGAACAAGAATCAAAGCAGCATTATAGTAATCCATTTTAAAAGAATATACTGGACTGCAGATATCTTTGGGATTTTCGTAAATGTTAATTTAGGTAACTACTGTATGATGTATCATTTTTGATTGAATTACATAATGAATCAGTCATTTCTGATAAAGTTTATAATTATTAGATAAATATAATTAAATATGTTACTGAAACAACTGAAAATATCAGAGTTACTGAAGCTGTACTATATCTGAAGGATATGATGTTGAAGGTTTATGTCTAGGGTTCTAGGGTGGTACAGAAAAAAACTCAGATTTCTGAAGAGCGGTGTCTTTAATTGACAATCTGCTCCCCAGCAATGGACTCTACAAAAGGTCAGATTAATGGAGCAGTTGGCTCAAGAATCATAAAAAGGAAATCTACAGTTCCTAGCAGCTGCTTCCAAATCATCTGCTTTAAATATGAAATGAATTATCCATGCCAGTTCATTTAACCAGATACATTTTGATTATTATTAGAATTTGTTTTTCTGTAATATTTTATTTTATACTTTTGCATTTAATATCATACGGAACAGATTATAGAGACTCTAAAAGAACAGTTTAAAAATAAAGTTAATTATGGTTAATTTAAAAACACCTCAACCTTTAAAATGTCCATAGGGTATACTGTTTTTATAGCATCTAAAGTAAAGTATTTTATTCTTTTTGCAATTCTTCCAAATGCCTCCCAAGCAGTATTATATAAAATTAATAAATAAGCCATCAGAGCTACTACAAAAACGCAGCACTTTATTCGAGAGCAGGTTGTTGTCAAAGGGCTCCCTGAGCATTTGACAGACACTAGAGGAACCGCTGGATCACAATAAACCAATATCTCTTCCTATGAATAACAACATGAGTATAAATGCTTGAGGAACAGATGTTTACAGCCCCCTTTCCTGGAGCTATAACAATGATAGTAGATGTACTGTACTATACCTTTTTGTTTTACAATACAATGTATTCTTTATGCAATATCTCTTTCTACCACAGATCTAAGTTTTATCAGAATCACTATGTATTCACTTCTCAGAGTGAAGACTACCTGTACAACACTATGAATACCACAGGAGCATCATTAGATTATCTGCAATTATCTACATAGAAATGCAGCCTCACATACATATTATAAATGTTTATCCTATGCCCCTTTCCTTTACGTTATATGCATGTACAAATAGGCTACAAATATGAGTCTTCCATAGGAAGTAACAAAATGTCTACAACAGACACGTTAAAGTAGATCTTAGTGAGGACACCAGAATGTAATGGACAGTTACATGGGATTTCTGTTTTTCCACTTACATTTTTTTTCAGTTTTGCAATAACCTGCAAAACTACCACATTTTTGCTTACCATAGATATTTCAATAAATATGCAACTTACCCTCCAGAAGCCTGAAGCCCATAAAGTTTTGATGCATCCAAAGCATTGCCGTGTGCTAGCCGGGCCTTCAAAGAGATAATAAAATGTTACTTTAATACTATTCTTCACTAATTTATAGGTCACATCTTAAAACATTATTCAGGTACTTCTTGGGCCTGACATTCACTATGGGCAAACTAGGGGAAATGACTAATTTTATTTTTAAGTTAATAACACAGCAGGCAGTATTTCCACAGTTTCCCACAAGGGAAGTAAGGACTGCTTACTGTATGTTTTACAAATATTGTACCACATACATATGATACGTATTCTGAACATGAACAATGTGTTCTGATAAAAAAGTGATATATCCATTCAGTGAAAGACAGCATAAAATACTTCAGTCCTTTGCAGAGACAATTCTGTATAATCTTGATTTCTTAAACATAGCATATATGACTTTATATAAATACAATTTTGAAATACAGTTTAACATTGTAATAATTCAGAGCACAGTCAGAAAGCTGAAACTACAATACGTAAAGCAAGGTTTTACTGGAACACAAATGTCATATCACTTTTTATTGAACCAGCCCATGTACAGTAGCTTGAAAATGGTATTTTATGTCAGAATTAATTCACAGATTGTTGGATTTGTCCTGTTTACAAATGCATCGTATGTTTAAATGTTCCAAAAACCAGATTCATAAAGAAACATCACGAGACATGCAACACTTTCTGATGAGTGTATGAAATGGTCACACACAACACACTGACAAAAATGGTAACAGAAAAAAAACACATGAGCCTAAATGAAAGATGAGTAACAGCAATTTAAAACCTGTGCATCCACAGAACTGCTATCTGAAAGAGAACCAAGGAGAGGGGGACACAATGTTAGAAAGGAGCTGCTTCAAGAATAGGATGTTAAACGGTACAAGGCAGACCCTGATGCACATGGAGTAACTTTTAAAACCGTTTTTTTAAAAAAACAGGAAATATAGGTTTCTTTTATTTTTTAAACAAAGTTATATCCTCTATGGTAATCCCTAGCTATTAAATCACATGGCCTATGTAGATATACAAAGGAATATATCTTGTGCCTTTCTATTGGAATACTGCTTAAGCTAAAAAAAAACCAAATACTCTATAAAGTTACTCTAGGTGACTACATATTTAAATGTATTATAAAACACTTCAGACTTCAGAGCTGCTGTATAAAAAACATGCAAGTTTTCCACCAAATTTGCTGCGAGGTAGAGAATAATAATTTGAAGGCATGGAAAAAACAAGATGATTAGAGGGTTTCACAAATTACATTTATCTTGGCTGAATTACATTTTACCTTTCTAGACACTGATTACCTCAAAACAAAGGAAACAATCACTCAAGACTGCATTATATCATGCTATAATCAGAAGGCCAAATCTAGTGTTAAAAAGGATTAAAAAGTCTACAATTTATATTTCTATACTGCTGATCCAAAACTAGGATTTATATTAATACTAAGTCATCTTAATCAATCTATCACTTTAAACATGTCATAAATATCTTTGTCATTATGGCTTTTGCAGTCTTTTTCACATCAGAAGGCCATATATTCACAATGCTTACTTTGAATACAGGAACCATCATGTTTACTGTATATTCTAGAACGAATCTTGAACTTGGCTGAGCATTTATACCAGCACTGCCAATACACCAGGTGGATGAGTGAGTCCCCATTTCTGCCCCTCCCCAGTAAGGATACAGGAGTGGTATATTGTGCTCTTCCTATTTCCTTAACTCGCAGCATGTGAAAATTAATCCAACCCTGATCTTATTTTATCTCTGCTACCTCAATAACCTTTACTATTTACTGTTGACTGTGTTAATATCCTATTGGAAACTAGCTCTTTCTCCTAAGATGGACAGATTCACTTTCAGTGTCCTTCTAGTGAACTTAAAAGCATAAACTGCTCTTAACAGCTGTCTGCTTGAGCTGTTAACAGTTAACTGCAGAACTGCTCAATCTTTGTGAGTTACCACATTTTCAGCAAGTGGGTTCAGACTCTGCACCCCCTCATTTCATTGATTTTTTTTATGATACACTCTTGTTTTGGTGTAGGCTGGTTCTCTGTTATCCCCTCCATATTTCTGTTATTGCTATAAGAGTCATAAGAGCCCTTTACCCTGGTATCCTTAAGCATTTTCTCCAAGGGAATCCTTTCTTTCAGGAATTCCAGTTAGGAACTGTGACTCTCATTCCTTCCCTTGTTTGTTGCCTTATTTACTGTATGGTTCTGCTTGCATCATCTGAAGAGCTACTGTAATCCCTTCATCTGCTGTCTATACTGCTCTGGGGTCTTGGGCCATCCTTTTCCTCCTTAATACAGGTTTTAAGGCAAAAACAAGCAAAAGGATAAGGATAGATATGGTGGGACACATCTGACAATCCTTTACAGCCTATACAAACCTGTAGGTTGCACTGTTATAAAGTAAATGTTCATTCCTCTGCTCCTCAAGGCAGCAGTATCTCATTGATTGGTGGTTGTTCAGGGCTTTTGGAATAATCTAATGTAACCTAATATTTAGAATTAATCCAAAGTACCGGATTTTGGAAGAGAAGTTTGTAATTCTATATGAAAGTGTTTACTAATACCGTACTGTACGTATGGAAACAAATTAATCTACATAAGTTTTTGCTAAATTTTGTTTCGATACAAGACACAATACAGCATAGAAACCAATCACAAAAAGAAAAGTATAATTTCTTAACTTTACAAAGTCAGATTTTCTGTAGTACTATATTAATACAACAAAAAACAGAAAATAGTTATAGCTGGAAACCCCAGTATCTGTTCTTCCAGTGAAATGTTTTGCTTGTAGACATGCACTGTGCTATCCTTTCAGGACACTCTTGTGAAAAAGACAACTTAATGGGAGACTAAGATTCTAAATAAAAGTCGGTAATAAGCTCATGTAGGACCACAATCAAGCATTAAGGTTTAATATAGTCATGAAATGTATCAGTTCTGACAGAGATGAGAGGATGCATTCTAGCTCCATCTAAGCCATTTTAGTACAGAAGGAAAATTCTATACATTATATTTTAAGGTTTAAAAAGTACTAGAATTGTATTGCCTTCACTGGCACCATTGGCCCTAGCAGTCGACAATTCCACAGAAATGTTAGCAAGAAAGACCAGGATCCAGTGAAACCAAGACAGGGAGTGTGGAATCTTCCAAGGTATTGTCAGCAACTTCTTAGCTGCAATCAAACCAAGCCAAACAGATTTGTTTCTGCCACTATGAGAATCCAAAATGACCATCGTATACATAGTAAAACTACCAAGGACGAATAAGGAAAAACCTCAATTAAATTATTAGGAAAACAACACCTGTTTCCAGATTTTAAATGCCTCTGGCCAGTCCTTAAGCATGTGTTAAATGGTCCTCACAGCTTCTCCTGGACATAGCTTACACAGGAGCCTAGGAGACAATTTTCAATGAAACTGTTTACAAAGTCTCAGATACGCTCTGTGTCTCCAGAAATCCTAACCATGAAATGATCCGCTTCAAGCTACTTTACTTTATATCGTCGCAGAAAATGGCATAATCTGTGACATTTTAGTCCCTGTTCCAGATAATATGAAGTCCTGCAATAAATAAATAACAGCCAACACCTCTGTTTTGTCAGTGGGGTCAAACAGATTATGCAGTGACAAACTCTTCCCTCAGGCACACACTGAGAAATGGAGAGACAAGTATAGACAGAAAGAAGAGCCTGGAAGCTCATATTGCAATTACTAGTCCTGGAGCAGACAAAGTCAATCATTCTTAAAAAAGAACAAGTAATAGGTTTATTCCATGCTGAAAAAGGAAGAAAGAAAACACATTTCGGCCGTGAAGCCTTCTTCAGGTGTGAGCTCACACCTGTTACACCCATACAGTTGGAGGTTTAATCAATCATTTTTATTATGAAGATGTGAGATTGAAGAGAATAGGGGAAATTAGTTTATCTGTTGAGTCAGCATATATCAGTTTAAAATATAATGAAAGTTGTTTATTGCTATGACGTAAAAAAAGTATATAAAAATACCACAGATACCTGAATTATTTGACCAGACCTACATTTTCAAATGTAAAACTTAATGGATGTAATGCAAACTTAGACCATTTTAATTAAACATATTAATTTTATTCTCATATAAATCACTGAAACGATTAAATATAGGATGTGCAACAGGGAGTGGGAGATATTATCTACTGTACATACTGTATATTTCCAAGCCCCTTGAAGATGAAGAAAGTATTTTGAATTGAATGACATGGAGCTATATACTGTACTATGTTGAGTATTATTAACAGGAATGTAAATATAACTAATAGACTGATAAAGACCCTGTGCAATAGATTTTTTAAAGACAAGACAAACCATGTAGGTGACAGTGGGCAACCTAGAATTAGCAAACATCAATCTCATAAATGAATGCTTAAATAATCCTAAAACCATATAATCATGACCACTTCAGACAATCAAAAGACTTCTTTTGGAGAACACAGAATGAGACTGTGACTACAGCTGGAGGTATAATGTTGAGAAGATGGTGAAAGTGATCAGAGGCCAGATGCACTTTGATGATATGTGCTTAATTGTGTTGAACTAATTTGGACATGTAATCCTCCTGATAGAACAACAACACTTTAGTGTATAGTTTGTCATCAGAGATAATAAGTGAAATGAGATGATAGCTCACACAAAGTGAGTAATATTTATTTTTGGCAATAATAGGAATATAACGGCAGTATTAACAGCCTGCAAAAATGAATCTTCCTTAATTGCCTAATTTATTTTGACAAGAAAAAAGGTCCTAATCAGTAGCAAACAGAAAGCCACAAATGCTAGGAGATTTCCTCTTACAATGTGCTGAAGTGCATTGTTTCGCACAAACAGTGAGATAGACACCTCTAGAACAGCTGACTCCGAAGGAGAAAGACTGGATAGATTTAGAAATTGGAGAAATCTCATTCACTACCCCTGATCAAAGTGGATGTGTGAACTGTATAATTAAGAATAGAAAGTATGAAAATTGAAGTTTATCTCTTAGTAATTCCCCCTCAGTTGAACTTATGACCATTAATACTATATCTGCAAAATATTCATTATATTCACTGGGTCAACTGACATTAAAATATTTTTGCCTAGATCTACAGTACATATACTGTAGGAAATTCAGCACAATGTCTAAACTGTGAATTTAATTATTTTATAATAAGGTTCATTTCCCGTGCAGTGACCTTAAAAAGGAGTTGTTGATCACATTGTAGAAAAACCAACTCGGTTTCCAATTCAGTAATTTTGTAAAGATTAGATTTATGTAAGTGTGAGGCAAATACAGTAGAGTTATCTTTAATGAAGTCTTTGACTGAGTCCCAATATGTCTGTCAACTGATCCATAGCTTAAATCAGGAAATGCCTCCAATTTATAATAAATTATAATAATTGCTTACACTTATATAGCGCTTTTCTGGACAGTCCACTCAAAGCACTTTACAGGTAATGGGGACTTCCCTCCACCACCACCAATGTGCAGCATCCACCTGGATGATGCGACGGCAGCCATAGTGCGCCAGAAGGCTTACCACACATCAGCAATCAGTGGGGAGGAGAGCAGAGTAATGAAGCCAATTTATAGAGGGGGATTGTTAGGAGGCTATGATTGTTAAAGGCCAATGGGAAATTTGGCCAGGACGCCGGGGTAATTTAACTTCGAAGTGCACCGCAAACATCTCATTTTGCAATAATGTGGTGCTAAAATGCCAGCAGGAGACATACAAGGAGGTAAATCTACAAAAATTGATATGGAGGTTTGATAGTGATATTGTAATTTAACAATATTCAATATATATGAGAAGGATGTAAATCAACAACAGCAAAAATATAATTCAGTCGAAATAGAGATGGTCAAGCTTGCATTTGATAGACATTTACAGAACACATTTTAGACAGATAGTGTGTGTTGGCAGTGGAGACACAATTATCATAGCATTCTGACTACATGATTTTGATTGATTTTTGTAACAATAAAATGTATCATTACAGCAGATACCATTTAACATTATCTGTTCATCTGCATTGAAAAATAAATATCTTCATCAGACTCGCTTGTGTGAAGGACTATAGACAACACTATTGTTAAACTATTGTTTATACACTTATTTAAAATTTGATTGGTATAAATGGAAATTATATTTAGAAAGGAATGGTTCTTTGACATGTACCTGAAATTCTGAGCTGCTCAGCACAACAGGAATCCAGAAGACACGATCACAGCTACTGTATATTAAATAGTTCTGTCCAAGTCATTGTTTTAATTGACTGCATTATGCAATACATGTCTTTAAAAACTGATATTAGGACAAAGAACAAGCATGTGCAATTTTTATGTAATATAGTACTGTAGATTCCACACATCCATTTTCCAACTGCTCTATCCAATACAAGGTTTGGGTAGCCAATCCCAGCAAGCAATGGGCGCAAGGCGAGATACACCCTGGATGGGAGGCCAGTCCATCACAGGGCACACACTGACTACACGCACACACACTCACACCAGGACCAATAAACCCTCCAGTATATATTTGGACTGTGTAAGGAAACCGGATCACCCAGAGGAAACCCATACTGTGGACCAAACAGCAACTATGGAAGCCTACCAGCTCAATAGGTTTGGGACTGCTTGTGCAAACAAGTGACAAAGTAGAAGATGGACGGGAAGGAGAGAATTATCTGGCCACAGGAGAACAGCAGAGTACGGGAATATGCAATGAACCAGAAAGTGTGCTTGTGGGATCTCATAAACTATTCTCAATGAGGTGGATTAAACAGCCCTAGGGATAATTAAACTGTACAAATATTGAGTATTTAAAGGGTACCACCCTCCACAAGTGAGGGGCACATCTTTGCAAACCCATTTGGCATAGAACACTCCTGACACTGCTCTCCAATTAAGAACAATAAGAACAGGAGGCATACAGAACATGACTCCAGATAGTACAGTACAGGCTATTACACTGTGAAGACTAACAAGATATACTGTAAATATTTATCAGCAGTTAAAAATAAGATATTTTCCATTTCCAGAAATCCAAAGCAATATCAAAACATTTTTAATTTTTGCACATTGTGGTGCATTGTGTTCACTGGGCACTGTTTGGATCTTTAATTTAATGCATCAATTGAAATTATCAAACAGAACTCAAATTTGGTCCAAACGCTTTTGACATTTTCTCTGAACAACAAGTGATGAAGGGAGAAAGTGGACCAGCAAGAAATACAGCAAGAGTGCTTACTACAATACTAAAATGAATATTCTAAACAAGGCTGACCTGGTTAGAAAATGCCCTTGGGAATGAGAATTAGCATCTCACTCCAGTAGCTGTTCTACTGAAGTGTATACTGACCTGGCAGGAAATATCAGCCCATTGAGGTTCCGCTACAAAGCCTCTGAAATGAGCAGGATGGACAGGAATAAACAGAAATAAACAACAGCAATAGATGATAAAATGTTCGTTTTTCTTTTCTTTTAAAAAACTGTTCCTCTTTGTAGCACTAGTATGCAGTAAAATTAATATAAAAAATCACATTGTGCTTTTCCTGAGTAAATCAATTCCTTAAATTAGAAAATAATTGAAAAATAAATCTCACTACCATTGTGGGTCTCTCTTATACAGCTTAGACATCTGACATTTTGAACATGGCAATGTGCACTTGCACATCAATGCTTCATTAAAGTTTACTGCTTCTAATTAATCTGGATGGAACTGTCTCTGAATGCAAATGATTTTAACGTAATGCATCATAAAAAGAGACTGTGATTGATGACACCGAAACAGCACATTTGTCAATTTTTACAGCTTTTGTTATTTTTGAACAAACTGTAAAATAATTTCTTATGTATGACAAGAATAAAATCATTAACTCATTATAAAATCATAATCTTTATTTAATTGCCTCATTGTGAAATTCCCAGGAGGAATAGAAATGTGCCCCCCAAGACTTGATTTGAATTATTAAATCTTAGGAACTTCAGGAATATCAGGCAGAGATGTACCTGCACATTACACTACATTACAGACCTGAGGAATATATTTATCTATATCAGCACTGAAAATTGCCATTGGACTAAAACTAACTCACCGGTGGTCTACAGCACTTGAAATGCCTCTGTGATTCAAATGAAGCAAGAATAAACTCAGATAAGCAATTGCCTGTTTTGTTACTACATTGTATTACAGCAGCAGTGCATTGGATAGAAAGAAACAAGTAAACAGCTGCAATATGATGGAATAAAAACCAAGGGAAAAGAAGACTTGCTTTGAAGTTCAATACGTGAATAAGTTGCTCCGACTCTTTCTCTCCTAATTTCCATTAAATAACATTTTGCTACTGGTGTGGGAAAAAAATATTTGGCTTTCTAGTGATCTATACTATAAAGATTATACCATTAAATGACAAATTGTATAATATATTGAATTTTTGTTGCTTGCCCCAGATCATTTATCACCAGAGATATATCACAACCAAAGCGGCCTCTTTGCCTGCAACCTCTGTAGAAAAAATCACCATCTATTGTTACTGCTGAAAACAAGTAACCAAGGAATACAGGAGCTCTAAATGACAAAATCTGCAGGACTGAAGGACAGATAGCACCGCGTAGAGAAATGTGTTCAACTGTATTGCCTAACAAACTTATTCTTTGATATATAAATATTCCAGTTTTTTCTTTCTCTAAATTTGATAATGTAAACTAGTCACCTAGCTGTGGCCTGATCTCTACACATACAGGAGAAAGTGTCATACCTTGGGAGATTTTTCATTTGTCAGTTCCACCCAGTAACTAGCTTCTTGTTCTCAAGATTCATTGCAGACGTTTACCACTGCAAATTACTTGAATAATTAAATTGTAAAGGGAAGTACTGTATGATCTTAAACAATCATATCAAGGTGCTGAAATTCAGACGATGAAGAAGAGAGGAATAGTAAGTCAGGGCAGAATATAATCAATCTTCCAAAAAAAAAACAGCATTAAGACATGACTGATTGAAGAGGATTGGTAACCAAGGCAGCGCCAGTCATTTATATTAAAACTGATCACTTTAGAGAACAAAAGCATGAAGCAACACAAGCCAAAAAAATGCTTAACCAAACATAGTACCCCATATTTTCCTGAAGAAATGTTAAACAAACTATACTGTATTTACCATTATTATTTTAACCTCTACCTAGTGTAGCTCTGCTTCTGTGATACACTGTCATCATTACACATACAGTAAGGGTCTATAATCCCTGCTTAATGAGCCACATTATGTAACAGAAGACAAAAACAACTATCTTTGTGATGTAAAAAAGATGAAACAGAAAACCATTATTTATTTATTTTTGACAGTAAAGGGGTAAATTACTCCCTTTAATCTTTCTACTCAATAATTCTTGCTCATGCAAGGCACGGGTAACTGTTGATGTTCCATCTACTGTACATGTCCTGTTATTCTGTATTTTATCCCAGTTAATCTGTCGGATGACCTGTGTAAACAACTACATCAATGTTAATCATATACATTGATGATCTAGGAGCTGCTTTACAGATTCAGTGGGCGACCATCCCTATGATCATATAAAAAGCCTCCGTCTGGCTATGCCATACTGTTTGCATGCTTGTGTCTGAGTGATCTTTGGACACAGCTGGTATTGTTCACTTAGCATAAACACAGCAAACCTAACTATAACTATTTCTTATCTGAGGTTGTGATTATTTTATACAGTATACTGTACATGCCTTCTCTCTATATATTGTCATGCATAAGTATTAACCACCTTCAACGATATCCCATTTTGTTGAACAACTGTCCTGTATGCACACATTTTTAAAGTAAATTATTTTCAATCAAAACCTGCATTCTACAACTGAATGCTTTAATGGACGACAAATTAAGTTCCAATTTAAAATATTTACTTTAAAAGTGTTACTTGAATTGATATCATTGGAAGCGGGTGAATACTTTTTCAAGGCACTGTATAAAAGTATAAAAATGTACAAATAAAGTAACTGGCCTTCTTTTGATTAAGATATCTTTTTGCCAAGCGTAAGCTTCATGCTTTGACTTGAATCCCTCAATTTGTACAGTATGCTCAGGCTAAAAGGAGGTATTTCTTACCCTGTTGTGAGAACCATTCAGGGTCTTAAACAATCTATTCGTAATGGACAGAAAATGTGAAAGGAGCATCTGAATAAAACAAAACCTAATTTTCTCTTTTGCACTACAATGACACATTTTCAGCAGCATGTTATATTGTGTAATATCTCATCTGTTATTTACAATTCATTCATACTTGCCTCCAGGACATACAGCAGTTATAATATAAAGTAACCAAGTCTTGTTCACACATGGGCCTCAAAATATTTTTCAAAATGGTTCTTTTGTATTGTATGTATTTTAAATGACAAAATTAACTATACTATTTAAGAACAGCAACACACGTGGAGTTCAGTTGAGGCTTGTGAAATTCAAATTGATCAAGTAATTTCTCACTTTTAATGATCTTCTTCTGAAGAACTAAGAAGATATATAACAAGGCAAAGAAATTTGAATGTCATAAAGCCTTTAAATACATCATAAATGGGATAAAGGTAACGTTTCTCCAAACATATGTACAGTAGCTGAATCTTTGGAGAAATATGGAAAAATTCCCCACGCTTACATTGCCTTTTACTGTTGCTGTTTCCTTTTAAAGTAGAATATATTAATTTAATAATAAATATGTAAAATATTTTATATTAAAATTGTTCTGTACTATGTAGTAAATGTTTGCAAAGGAAAAAGAGTTTTAAATGACAAATTAAAAAGTCAAACATTCCTCAGGTGATACAGTATCTACATTTTTATAGTCATTTTACATTTTTCTTACAGGAAAGATTTCCCCTTTGTAAGCAGTTTTGCCATACAGTAGGTACACGATTGTGGTCAATAACCCCAAAGAATAATAAGGACCTCCCTGTGTCCATAAAATAATGCAAGAAAAAAAAACTGCATGTCCAAAACATCTAGAAGAAATTAAGTCCAGATTTTAAAATTAAACTGCAGTAGATGTACACTGTACACTTTTGCACATTAGATTATAGATGACCACAGAGTAATGCATTTCTCTGAATTCAATTGCTATGCTTTCCTTTACAAGATTTGCATCAGCAAAATGAACCATCTATATTATGCACTATGGACCTGTTGCAAACAGACTTTCCTTCATCTACAATTTTATCTAAATGAAAACTGAATTTTTGCAATGAAAAAAATGTGTCACACATAAACATGGTGCCCTGTAACCTGTTGGAAAAGGCATGTAGAATAAGATTGAACTTATGTGTAATAGCATTTTCAAAAGCAAAATTAACTTATTCAGAATAACTCTACTCTTTCTCCTTCCACAATTCTCCAAAATTCAAATCTGCACACAGCACAGTAGGGAGATCTCAGAATATAACTGCAACAACCCTTCCAACCCAGGACATTGTGCTGCAGCCCAGACATTAAAAGCTGATAAAAACAAATCCACAAGCACAGCAGGACCAAGACAGGATGATGAAAGCACAGCAGTGTGAAGTAGCGTTGCAGCAAATAATAGTGTGGGGTTTTTAGAAGTGAAATACTGTGCCACCACTATAAAACAACAGATATATTTGTGTGTGTAAAAACATTACAAATCAAAAGGGAACCATGTAGAATCTGCAGAATCACACTTCAATTTATTTTGTTTTGATTTGGCTCACTGGCTACCCTTTACTGGTTATGAATACAAACTGAGAATATATATAAGAATAAAATACTGAAATGAGAATCAAACCTTCCTTGACCAGGAGTACAACAAGAATGAAAGAGCAGGAGGAGAGGGATGAAGAAACAATTAGCATATGGGGAATAAGGGATACAACTTTGACCAATGCTTTTCCAATAAAAATTATAAAAAATAATTCCCCAAATAATCTTAAGCCTCCAGGGACAGACAGTGGTGAATACTAAACAGTGTATGAAACAGAATTACTGTGTTATTCCTTTCCGCAACACTTAATGGCCTCCAGAAGAACTTGCATTTTATTACATTAAAACAGTATTACAATTATATCAAGCAGTGCTGATTAAAAATCAAATCTGATTAACAACAAAATGCTTCTATTCTCTCAATGGAAGAATCGAAATGAGAAACATTTCCAAGAACTGTCTGGGACCATCTGGAAATTGTCTGTTTTATTATCAATTACAGGGAGAAGTACAAGTCAATTTTTAACACGTATTAAAACCTTAGCCCTTGCTCTACGATGACAATAATATTATTAATCATTCAACAGAAAATCAAAAGTGAATGAAAGAAATCTGAATCGTATCTTCTCTGAACCATTCCTGTCCATCCTTCTTCATCTCGATTAGTCATGTCTCAGTGCTACTGTAACAGATGCTGGGGTTTCCAGTCACCTCTAATGAAAACTGCCATGCCCACCATTGCTTTAAACTCAAGTACATGAATCATTCCTTCCAAATATTATATATATATATTATAAGTCAATGTGATAATGCTAATCTACTGCACAATTATGTATTCCTAATCAAAAATTTCCTTTAAAATTCTCAATAAAGACTTAGATCATTCTGTAGCTGCTTTTTCATTACATACTGTATTCATTATTATTCACCGTAACTTTTCAATTTCATAATACCTGATGCATTAATTATTGTATACACTCATATTTTGACTGCCTAAATCCTCGTGTGCGCCATTATTTTTTCACTTTCATTGAAACTGCCTGCAACGTTTCTTAAAATAAATTAACCATGTACCTCCAGCAAGAAGCTTTTCTTCCAGTTCGGTCATTTGTTTTCGATATGCCCTCAAAGCGGCTTCTTTGAAAGTGGGTCGTATCCTTTTTTTGGGTTGAGATTCAGAAGGGTCTTCTGGGATATTTTGGTTTTCATCCTCCTTTTCTTCTGTTTCTTGTTCATATAATGATTCAAACTCAGGTGTGTCCCCAGCTATCTCATTATCATCATACTCCTCACTATACTGCACATCATACTGTTCATCATAGCTACAGTCGTATTCCAGCACATAGTTTCCCTCCTGAGAAGCCTCATACATTTGGTATTGTTCCTCAGGTTCATTTGCATTAGTCCTGTTCTCCAGTTTGGCGAGAACTTGTTCCATGACTTCGACATAATCTGTTTCGTTGTCAGCTGCCTGTTCATTATATTCTGCATCATCTGCCCGGTAGTAATAAGGCTCCGTATATACGTCTGAATTGATCGTTGTACTGGAGTCATTTGCAGTTGATTGGGACAAAGTCCTAAATCGGCCCATGAATGTGGAATTGTTTGCATCCTCTGTGGCACTGAGGCTCTGGGTGCTCTTGTTCCAAACTACTTCTAATGCAGACTTGGCTCGCTGAAGAGTGGATCCAAATTTAGGAAAGCTAAAAGTTTTATCTGTAAGGTCTATGCTGAGTCTGCTATGCCATGATTTGGGCACTTCCCCAGAATCATCGGTCCTTATCTCACTCTGACTACGGTACATGATTGTGGATCTGTTTGGGGTTTGATAAAAATTATTTGTATTTGACTCTGGGTATGGGTCACTCTGGGCATCCAGCTGACTTGCAGTTTCACTCTCAAAGCCTGGGCACGTTGAAGAACTACTCTCTAAGGTCATGTAATTCTCTCCTTCCCCTTCAAACTGGAGGTCAACCTCTTGGCATTTTGTAATATTTTCTGGGAATGTATTCACAATGGTATCGTATGGACTATTTACCTCTGAAACAATGTTTTGCTGAGTTGAAGTGTCAAGGCCAGAATCAGCACCCTGTTCTAAATGATGCCAGTCTTTCCAAGGTGAAAGGTCACCTTGCAAAGAGAGCTGGGAGTCACTGTAGTGGCTTCTGTCACCTGATATGCAGACCAGCCCATTGCTCACCCCACTGTCAACAGTTTCTGTGTTCTCTGCTTCATTCGGCTCCACATAAGGCGGGTTTTCCTGACTCAGATTTTGGCTGGGTGGACTGGCATACCAAGAAGAGGCCATGTCTTCTTGCTTCCTCTGCCAAAGTTCCCTATCGGAAGATGACAAAAGAGAGCATCCATTGGCCCGGCTAAAGTACTGGCTCTCTGAGAAATCCTCAGAATAGGACTGGCATAGCTTTGAAAAGTCTGACTCCGAACGACTAAGTTTGGGTGTGGAGTAATCACTCTGGGAAAGCCATACGGGGGTCAAGTCTGTGTAATAAGGCTTTGTTTGCTTTTCATCACCATCATACCCAGATGAGTGAAAAGTGTCATCAGTGTATTGTGCCGCATTTGAATACATACTTCCATCAGCAGACCTGTCATGGGTTCTGCTGTCATGGGAGTCTGCTTTTTTCTTGTCAGATTTCGTTTTGAATGAAGCTTTTGAAATGATTGCATATTTGTTCCTATTTAAATCAGTTTCTAGCTCTTTATCACTGTCCATTGAGTCCCAGTCATCCAGCTCAGTCTTCTCTTTTATAGATACCTTTATGTTCATGCTTTCATAAGTTTGGGAGGACGTCATCCCTTTGTCTTTTCTCTCTTTAGCTTCATGAGCAAGGCTGTCAGTAGAGACTGATATGCCTGTGCCTTTCAGTTTGTAACATTTCTTTAAAACTAAATCCCTATCCTGGGGACTGGCAAAGAAGACAATTATTGGACGAGGTTTAGCATTAGGACATTCCCTCTGTTGTCCCAGCCGATGGGCTAATTCAATTTTTATTGTCTTGTGTGCATCTGCAAAACCCATTTTCTCCTTTAAAATCTGGTAAATGAGATTTTCAGCTTTTTCATGTTTGTCCTCAGGCACATTTATAAATCTAAGACTGACTGTGTTACCTTGGTGACTAATTTGTTTGATGTAGTCATGTATATCACGTGTTTCTCGCCTTGACTGTACGAAGCCGGATCGCAATTGCTCAATCTCGCTTTGGACAACTTCTACGCTGCTGGATATTTCATCAATGGAGGTCTTGAGAGCATTCACATGTCCTCGTAGCTCAGAGAGTTCTGTTTCAATTTGACTTATTCCCTGCAGTTCCTTGAAAATCATTTCCATCACATCATGGGTCTGACTGATGCAGCCTGTGGAGCTGAAGCCCGGTTCGAGGGTTGCTGTTCGTTGTTGACGTCCAGCCCTGTCCAAGGACTTGCTGCGGATACCTAGAGTTTTTTTCCAGTTGCTTACCTCTGAATCTGAAGAGACACATTCTTGGCTTTTTTTCCACTTTCTTAATTTGCGCAATGCGCCAAGCCGCAATGTGTGGAGAGTGCGCTCACCCTCAGAACTTCCATCAGAGGGTGCCAGACTGCTGAGACTTTTTCTGTTCCTTCTTACAGGCATCGTAAGAGATTTGTGTTCATCAAATCTATGGCCGACTTTCACCTCACTCAAGGAGTCAGAATAGTTGCTATCAATTGATAAGACCTCTTGAAGAAGATTTTCATTATTGTTAACTAAAAGAAGATTTTTCTGGAGTCCATTTGCTATTGCTACACGGTAACTAAATGTCGGTGACAGTGAAAATTCGTTTTTGCCTTCGTCCTCTTCAACAGACAAGTTGCGTGCTGATGAACATTTGGCGATTTTTTTGACTGTGCTTTTTATTGCTGTAGAGAAAGTGGGGTTCCGTACTGGGGTTGCCGGGGTCAGCTTTAGCTCCTTTTTGTTTTGACTGCTCTCTTTCTTCTTTGTGGTATTTGCCAATTTCTTTGTAAACATTCCTTTGCAAATCTTCAGTATGTAAGATGGGAGGCTCTTGAGTAGGGCAGAAACCATGGAGGGCAAAGCTGTGTCACCGGCTTTCCCAAGTACAACAAAACTGACCTGGCTGAGAATCCATAGTAATCTATCACACACATGCGTGCACAAGAATGTTTTGACAGCCAAGCCTGAGCAACCTGATGAAGCAGCCTTCAAAGTTGCCCTTAGTTTTTACTATGCCAGAAGGCAAAAACTATAAATCCTAGAGGGGGACCAGAAACATTGTAAAATCCAGTTGCTTTCCTCATGGCTACTCGCATTACTCTATAAAGGAAAAATGTTGTTTAAATACACAGGAAATATATGGCACAGAACATACACAGATAGGTTCACATTTAACAGAAGCAAAACAGTAAACATGCTTTTTTTTACCATTGCATTCAATACACACTGAACTTGGTATAGCTTTCATAAGGTGCACCAAAAGATACTGTGCTCAACATGAACAGCAGCGTAATTAAAGGGATAGCTTACCCAGACAAAATTTATTTTAAGCTGACTGATGAAACAGTTGCTTTAATGCCCGTTCACTGCATCGTTTTAACACTCCCATTGGAGCAAAATATACTTGAAATTGGGGAACAACTACTTTATTTCCTGTTTACCCCTGGTGTGTTGACTGATAGTTCTTAACTTTTCAACACATTGGTAAAGTACTGTCAAGCTAATTAAAGATAGTAAATTAATTAAAATGCAGACTTATTACAACAGGGGGCACGACAATTATTTTAATTGCCTCCAAACTCAATAAAGCTGTGGTGCTGTGATCTCAAAGGGCGGTCTTCCATGTGATCCCTTTAGGTGCACATACTGTACAGTAGCTAAAACCATTGTGAGCTGCTGCAGTAGGTAAACCTTGTTTTCAAACATTAACAGCAGTTGCAGGGAAATTGTATTGGCTTATACTAGGTTCATAAAAAAACTTAAATCTCAATGATTTTAAAATGTGTTATTCCTGCAAAAACATTATCTGTGCTCGAAGTATGAAGAGTTTTTGATAAAGCTACTGTACGTACTGTAGCTATGCTGTATGAAGAGTTGTGGAAAGTCACTCATAACAGCTACTGCACTGGATAAATTCTGATTTACCTGATTACCCATTTGATGCTCCATGATATAGAATTTATGTTGCAATAATGACTTAAAACTAAAATGCTAATTTTGATAGCACGTTAACACAAAGCATCAACATTAACTTAAATTAGTTCAGAATAGCTTTAAATTTAAAAGAAATTACTTTAAGGACTTTAAGGAGATGCTTCTGTAATTTACAGCTTGCCATCTCTAATAGGGTGGCTTTGCCGCAATATTACAATTATTTTGGCAAAGAATAAAACACAAATGATTGGTAATTAGGAAGTTTGGGTTTGGTGACCTTAGCTACAGGGCCTTTCCCAGCTGACACACAGATCTGAAAACAACAATTAACTTCTGAAGTACAGTAATTAACTCAACTGACTAATGAGTAAGAAAGAGAAATTATAATATTAGTAGATGTTGTTGAGGAAGCCTATTGAAAGGATTCAACTTTTAAAAGATACAGATGGGTATTGAGGTTCCTAAATAATTGTGGGCTCCAAATGAAAAATAAAGGGCAGATTACAAAATATTCTGAGTTGTTTTCCTTGCCTTTATCAGAACCTGTTTTGGATTTATCTCTTTCACATTAAATTATTCACTTAAAACTTGTGGTAAGCTTTATTTTTCATTCTCTTAATTTATTAACATCCCCTAATTTTTGCTCCCCAAATGAGTTGTAAAAACAAACCTGTTTCATTTAAAACTTCTAACATGTAGCATTTGATTTTATTTGAAAACCACTCAAAACAGTACTATAACTAGGTGCAACCTACTTATATAAGGCTGCTGCTGTTATTTTACTAACATAAAAATTAGCATTGAACGCAAGTTCATTAATCCAAACTTTAAAGAGTGAAAATCGGTTCAATATACAGTACACTGTATGAGGATTTACTGCTTATAAGCAGTCTATCAACCCTCAGGAATGGATAGTTTTTATTAAAAGGGCTTTTTACGGTAATTCAGATTAATGTAGAATTTGAACAATGTAGAAAAATAGATGTTAGTGGTTGGACGGATTTGAATGGAGGGTTAGATCATTGACTCACATAAGCATATTGCTGTTTGCTTGATTGTTATAATGTTTAATAGAAAGGGGGATACACAATGGCAGCAAAACTCTGAATGATTTCAATCCTAGTACAGTATGTAAATGTGACATTTCCTGAGAAAGGACATTGTAATGACAGCACTATTAATATCAAAATTAAATGCATTTCTTTGTTTATTCGAAGTCTGATTTTAAAGACAAATCATATAACGTTATTGACTACATTAGTGCTCTACTTATAAATTTCAATGATTAGTCAATATATTGACAGTTTGTCAAATGGGCTATAGATGGATGTTTCACTGTGAGATTTCTGTGACATTTCATTTCTAAAGCTTCTTGGAATGCAATTACTTCTTTGAAAACCAGCAAACATGGTCTAGCTGAAAGCTGACAAATGGGATGGAAAGACAAAATGGCCTGGATGAGAACATCAAGACCAGAGCTGTCAGCTCTAATATATCTGTCACTTTTGACCTGTCCATATATAAATATGCCTTTTCCTACAAATGACAAATACACAGAATAAGAAAGCTACGGTCATGAAATGGTAAGATTAAAATATTATCACAAATAGTATAGCAATAAAATCTATTTGTAAAAAAAGTTGATTGAACTTTGCTGTTTATATTTGTTCCTTATGATTTTAATGTAATATGCTGTATCCTACAAATGAAATTGAAATATTAATAACACTTTGAAATTCTTTTTTCCAATGAGTGTATTTTTCCACTATCCCAGACATATCAGCATTGTGTGGTTAAGACAGAGGTCTTGAGCACTTGGTCCTTAAACATAGCAGGGTATGGGTTGTAGTTCAGGTGGGTTAGCTGCATCAGCATGCGTAGGCTGCAAAGGAACAAGTAATAGGTTTATTCCATGCTGAAAAAAAGAAGAAAGAGAACACAACGTTTCGGCCGTGGAGCCTTCTCAAGGGCAGATAACCTATGCCCTCAGGGAGCGGACGTGGGGCGCCCTGGTGCTAGGCAGGTCTCAGGACATCCGAACATCAATGCTGAGCGAGGACAGAGTGCAAGACCCGGAAATATATAGCCCAAGGAAGAGAGGGACAGGAAGGAGAGCAAACCGGAAACTAGGGACAGGACAGAGAAGGAGCGCCCCCTGGCTGCAGAGGGCGTGACAGGATCAAGTGGATCCCCTCCTACTGTATTTGAAAAGCTCTCTGAGATATGTTGGGATGAGAAGTATTAAATGAATCCAATTAATTATTACATTAAAGCCCACTCAGCCTTGCAAATGATATTGTATCTACTGTAGAGTGCATTGGTGCATCTGATGTAAACTGTTATGGAAGATAACAGCCTTTTATGGAAGATACAAGATTTTGTACCTTTTGCGAACGATGAAAGGCGAGTGTTTAGTGATCACTCACCAGAACCTAAGACCGTTTTGTTTACCCTTTGATGACAAAATGTTCAGTGATTGTACATTTGAACCAGTTTCTGCACAATGTTCCCAAGATACAGTAACCTTTCCACATCTGCTCCAACACGTTGCCATCATTGAAAGATGGTAATAATACATTCTCATTGTAGATCTACATTGTTACAAGTAGTTTCTGTGAATAATAATATTATTAATAATTGCATTTATATAGTGCATTTCATCCACAAACAAAAGGATTTTACATCCAGTATATGAAAACTCCTAGAAGAAAAATTGTTTTTCAGTATAGATAGGAATAGTTATTAGTTGACAAAATTAATGCTTCTTGTCATAAACTCACATATCCCTCTCCTGGGTAAGTAAATGAAGTTAAACTGAAAATGACCACAGTCATATTTTTAAATGACCATTCAGGATACACAGAAATATGATACTGTTGGGAGGAAAACGATGCAGAGTGGTCCATAAAAGAAACTGAGAGGTGAGGATTGTGCACACTGAGAAGTGAATGATTAGAATCGAGTGTGTGCGCTGCATCAGCTGAGCTTTAACTTATCAACGCTTGCAGGTGCTATCAGGTAGCTGTAGAGTACCTTTTCATTTCCACACAAACTTCCTTGCACAAAAATGACTGTGTTCAAGTCCCGATTACCTCAGCTGTTAAAGCTCTCTACCATTATATTAGGTCATTTTGCATGCTATGTGACTATCCTTCCAATACAGATTATTAGGCTGCTTCTTGGTCTAAGCAAAATTTGTGATGCCTGACATGAAATGGGATTTCGAAGCTCAGCCAGGATACCTCATATAAGGTAGAATGAATCTGGAAAACAGCATGCATAAACAAAGCTGGCCGATTGAGAGAGATTTTATTTTTTTCCCCCCTGGCCTGCTGTTATGTGTGAAAAGTATTTTTTTATTTTTTTTTATGAGGCCATATCACTTTTCAGTTCTGATAAGGTAGATATTCTGTCAAACACTATCAATGGAGAGCAGACACAGGACCCATGACCTGTGAAATCACAGTGACTGGAGACTACAAGACAACTACAGCTACTGATAAAGGCAAACGACAAGCAGCAACACACAGAACCCCACCCACCCACTCTTTCAATTATCATAAGTGCTTTTACTACCGCTGCATGCTTGACATAGATGACACATAAATATTGTCACAGCAAGGTTCTTACATTTTTAAAGAGGTTTGAAATAAATCTTATTTCCCTGCAATAAGAGATACTGTACTTCCTCAGGATTCACAGTTATTTTACAATAAAGTACCCCAGAACATCAGAGTGGTCCAATGACGGGTTTAACATGTATATTGTACATTAAACGGATACTAATTCACTTGAATCATGCATCAGCAAACTGTATATATTCTTATCGCTCTCGAAACACTGAGAGGTCTATCTAACCTGGGAACTCACAAAATAAGACAGCTTTGTTTTTTCCATGCAGTAGTTGTAGAGCACATCTAGCAATATTACAAGCAAGCTATCCCTTCAAAGCAAAGCTGCAGGCAGTTCATTTTGAACACATATCTATGCATATGGAAATTAATGTGAGATGTGAGACAAATTTGCATTTTAAATGAAATAGCATACTGTATGTGTGTAAATAAGTCAGAATGAAAATATTTTTACATATGCCCATTTAAACCAAGAATTAGTTAGGTTTGTCCATTTACCTATTACATACTGTATCAGAAAATACAAACATCCTTGCAACGATATGATTTTACACTCATCTAAAGTGTTACAGTATATCTTAATTGTAATAGATAAAATATAAGTGTTGTGCACCGTTCAATATAAAGAAGCAACAAGAAGCCAAACAATACACACAAATACATCCACAACATGAACAGTTCATTAAGTACATACCTGGTTATGAGATTTCCTTATAAAACCAAACTACATTTACCCACCATCGAAATAAATATCAATTCAGGGTTTCCCTTTAATGCAGAAAAAAAAACCCTTCTCCATTCAGCCAGAAAATCGCACAACACAGAGAAGCTGCTTCCTAATGATTTAACTCATGTGCAATCAGGCATTCTGTTAGTCTGCAGTGGTATCTTTGTTTTCCTCCAAATTCCACCACGTCCCCTAGGCTGCATTCAGCACATTTGAACAACTTTGGAACATGCATAAGGTATAAATCTCTGCCACAGTTCGCAGCTTTCACCGTGAAGTGAAGCACTTTGCCGTCCTGTCTTCCTTGCTCTCCCTTTATGCTTAGTGAAAGCCCAGGCAATGTAACTGATACTCAGGGTCTCCAGCTGCAAACTACTGAGATGCTACAGCAGCTAGCATCTGGAAAAAAGTGAGCATTCCGGTGCTTTAAGGGGGAGGTGGTTATTTTGCGGATCTGTCTTCCTTTCGCCTGCTTCTGAAGTCATTCTCCACTGCATAAGCTGGGTCTGTTCACTCTTCTGTGTGGAAGGCAGCTCCCCTGCTTCCCAGACTGAGTGAAATGCGCTTAACGAAAGCTTTTGCTCAGAGATAGAACACATGTGATGCTCTCAGAAACCAAGAAGGCACATCAGTGGCTGCAACACTGATAACACTGTGAGACTCAGCCTCCAGCCGCCTGAGGAAATCTGGTTGCCAGGGTCATGTCTCACTTTACCTTTAATTTATCAGCTGAACGTGACCTACAGTGACAACTGTATCACAATTTCCCTACACATGGGTCTTTTTGTGCATACCCTGAATGTTCCAATAAAGAATTCAGTAAAGTAAATCAATAATCATTGATCTATACTCATTTTATAGGTTAGGGTACAGTGACAAAATGGATCAGTAAAAAAAAATGTTTTTATATTACCAGTTTGAAGGCAGCTTTATAGAATTGGCAACTACAGTATACACAGTACATTCAAAAAAGTGAAAATCAAAAGAATCAATCTGCTTTTCTATTAAAAAAGATGGTTTAAATAATAAATCAGGATCCAAATATACTGTAGACTTTTGCACACATACTGTATCCTCCCAAATCGCATTACTGCTGATGTCTTAAATATATGTTGAATACAAAAACAAAACAGGGACCATCCCTGAGTCAAAATGTGCAACCCCAATATATATTCCACACTTCCAAATAGACAGAATCTGAAAAATATCATAAGGATGTCTGAAGTTCATGTATTGTAAATCATATGATAAACATTTAAAATTCATCTAGGTAAATCTATCGGATTAATCTCCCGTGTTTAATTCCTCATGAATGGTCACTATTGCAATTGCAGTAAAAAGTCTTCTGGAATACTGGTAAATACACTGGCATGGGCTCTAAGGAGAAAATCTAAAATATGTAGCTAGCAATCCAATTCAAATCCAAGACTGTCCACTGTTTGACAAGTCAAACAATAAAAGCAAAATGAAAGCGTAGTGATTTTTCTTAATTCAAATTTTAAAAAACTCGGGTAGCACTTTTCTCTTTGGATTCAGAAAGGGCCTTTAAAGTATTGTACTGTATGTCTGCCTGCTCATGTGCAAAGCCTATAAATTAAATATTGCAGAATCACTGACCAGCACTCATCACACTTACCAGTTGGCCTCTAACACTGAGTAAATGAAAGTGTCATAGTACCCTAAGACAGAGAAACACTGATTATCTTGGCTACAAAGAAATTGCATTTTCCCCAGCAGTTCAATCAGCAAGTCCTCCTCTTTTGCATGGCCACTGCACACCCTCTACTGGGGCAAAATGTAATTTTCATCTGTAAAACTGCTTTTCCAGTTTTTTTTAGAAAATAACACCTGCCAGCAATTTTTTTTTTGCTGTTCTAAAGAACCTCCTCCCAGTGAGGTTTAATGTTCTCACTCAATCTAGATAACACCCTAAGTCTGTAACGATCGCACACAATATATTTAGGATGAAGGACCCTCTCCAACTTGTAAAAAATCTTGTCAAGATTATTTTTTTAAGTTACAAAATAATGAAATGCATTTTTATGGCAGAAACATTATACACATAAATAATAAGTAAGTAGATATCCCACAGACAGGGCATTTTCAACATCTTCAATGTCATTGCAAACACGCTGAAAGTAAAAGTATTAATTTGAAATAGAACTGATGGAAATTAACCACTCTCAGAATTACAAATAAATTTGTACTGTGTTCTTAATTTTAATCCCCCCCAAAAAAAAAAAACTTTACTTTGACACAAACCTGTGACATTTATTTTGCAGATAACTGATTATCATAAACCCATAAAGTGCCACCTTTACCACTCCAGCTTTTGGCAAGGATCCATACTGACATGGACTCTAATTTCTTACTATAATGTGAAAAGCAATTATGTATCTGATTCATGTGGAAGGCTTTCACGTTAAAATGATTTCCTTTTTGCTGCTTCTCCCCTGATCCAAATTCAACTGTTTTGCTCACAAATGTTCAGACCTTAATGTCATTACCTCACAGAATGATGTATAGAAGCTTTGCGTTTTATCTTTTAAAATTCATATCACTAGTACTAATAATTCAATTAAGACGGTAATCTACTGTATTTGGTTTATCTGATTTTTATAGTGCCAATACTTTCTACTGCATCTTAAACAACTTGGTAACCATGTAAGTTGACACATTTTGTTAACTGTTGGTTGTGCTCCATCAGCTATAAAACACATAAAAAACAATGTGAAGGATTTGAAATATTTATGTAAAGCAAGCCATCAATGGGTATATAAATGCAAATTATGCATTATATTTTAATAGTGTTTGTGGAAAAATGAAATATTATTTAATATTGTCTTACACTGATGTGCAACAGTGTCAGTATAAGACATTGGTTGTCACACAAGTGTTACATCACCTCAAGGCCTACCTATGAATAAACAATGATGGTAATGTAGAGTTTGAAACACAAGGTAATCACTGTGGCTCCTGGGAGTGAAACCTCACATGGCAGGACCATAGAAATCAAAGTTGCAGCTAAAGAAGGCTACTCGTATCAACAGATGACAGTCCAATGTCATGTTTCAAACTGCTGTGAAAAACTCTGCGGTTTAGAACCGGCAACCTTCCAGCCACAGGCGCAGATCCTTAGCCACACTGACACCGCTCTGCTGTACTGCTGACAGCAAAAGAGGTCGAGGAAAAAAACACAAATTGTATAATACTAATACTAAATATATATAATACTAGGTCATCAGCAGAATTATAAAGTACATAAAATAAACATAAGGGCATAAAATCTTATTCACAACTGTCAAAAGTATATACTTTACATTTTCGTTGTGTAGAAAAACTGCAAAATACACCGATAACAAAAGGCTAAGTCGAAGTTGAACAAGCAAGTGGAAAAGTAATATAATATAAGGCTACATTCACTGGGGAATACTTTCCCCAAAAATTAAAAAGTGCAAGGGTCTACAAAATGAATTAGCATTTGAAGTAAATGCTTCTGGAAGATAACATTTAAAATATGTTACAACTGATACTGTAAAAGACCAACTTCCTTGACATTTGAGAATATTACAGACACATTCATAAAGGTCACATATCAGCATTATGAAAAACCTTTGATTGTTATCCAAATGATGCCTATTCTTTTCAGTCAACATTTTCAGCTTCTGACTTACTGTATGTCACACAACTTTCATGTGAGAAGGAGGTATTGGGTACTTGGACAGGTAGCAAGGAAAGGCTCACTCACTAGCTAGATTTGTCTACTATCCTAGTCTGTTGTGTGGCTACTTTGAAAGTTACAGTATGCTTAGCAACTTTCAGGTCACTCTGTTTTTCTTCCATGCAAGTATTTTGCAAATGTTAAATTCACAGCTATCAAGAGTTTACTACATAGTGCTTAATTCAGTGTTACTTCAGAAACATAAATATCAACAGTCAGACCTCCTGCAAAATCACTTATATTAGTCATCTTTCTCAATAGCACCGAGCAACAGATCTAGTCTGCTGCTACTGTACTGTCCTTTGGAATTATGGAACATGCTATGTGCTGGGTCTTTTCTGCTACTATGAAGAAGAAGTTGATTCATTTCTTTCGAATACCTGTTCTATACTGTTTTGGTAGGGTTAAGTACATACGGTACTGTATGATGCATCTAGTATGTGAATTTCTGTGACACAATGACAAATGAACAAGGCTCCACAGCTGAAACATTGTATTTCTTTTCTTTACCTTTCAGCATGGAATAAACCTATACCTGTTCCATAACAAATTAACTATTTCCTAAGCGGAATTTGATAACTCTGAAACATTGACTCCACTTCACCAAAAGACATGGGTACTTAATACAAAAAGTGTGAAACAGCAGAATCAAGACAAATGTATGTCAATACATATCCTAGAACCTCAATAATTCATATACTGTACACCTGCAACCCCTCCAAGATAATGAAAAATCAGGTTGACAATGAAAATATTCTGGAAACAAAACAAAAAAACAAATATCAATAGCAAATGTTGAAAACAAACCAAATAGCATGAAATCTACTGTACATGGAACTGAAAGTACCAAGGACCATAAACTAAGTCTGGAACTGAGAGGGAACCGAAAATCACTGGAAAACATCTATTGTTGGTATTTCCAGCAAGATTGCTTATTTGTTTCTGATCAAATGCATCTTGTGCAAAACAAAGAAAAAAATGACAATCCACATGAAAGATTTTATAATCCATGTGAACCAATGTACCACAAAATGCTTCTAATATTTTAAAAAGCTATAATAAATAAACTTCTTTTTAGGATTATATAATTCTTGAAAAAATACCCATGTTTTAACATCCAATATTGTTTATTATAAAAGAACATGATAAAGTAGTCTATGTGCCAAAGAACTGTTATTAGAGTTTGTTGGAATAGCACACATTTCAGTCTGCTATATTTCAATATCAAACTCTATTGAGGGAGAATTAAAAAAAAATATCTGCACAATGGATAGCTCAAAAGCTAAGACTATTCATTTTCAAATGTAATTACAAAATAGCAATATTTGCAACCAATGGAAATTTCTGTTTTGAAATGTACCATTCTAAACAGCTTTCTTATTTGTCAGAAATGTATTTTCAGGATCATGTAGATTTCATTTATACCTTGTTTTACGTTTCCATTTATCAGAGTTTCCTAAAATATTTTACCCTGAAAGGGATTAGCTGGAGTAACGGCGAGAGCTATTTATTGAGCAGAAAATCCTACAGTATATGCTAGTATCTGCATTTACTGTTAGTTCCTCCTGTATCAAGCTATGGAATGTGGTTGATTGCTGCATTGCAGATAAAATCTAGTGAGCTTCCTTTTGATCTGTTTAGAATAATGTTCAAATAAGAAAGCAAACCACAAAGAAAACAAGTACTACTTTAGGACTTTGAAAATCATGCACTGTGTTCTTTAATGCATATGGAACAGCTAAATCTGAACATTTTGACCTTACTCTGGCACCCCAGGTTCAATTAAAAAAGTGATTTCCTGCTACTCTGTGAAAATCACAGAAATGGTCTCTTATCATTCTGGGACTAATCTGTCTGCCTTTAAAAAAACATAAAACAAAAATAACTTCTAACCCCTTCTATCCTATTTATAAGTCACTGTATTCCCTATGCTTTCATTTGGAACTCTTGAGGAGTTCTGTTATTTTCTGTCAGGAAACATCAAACTGCTCAGTCATTCTGAAGGCTGAAAAAAGCAAACCTTTCTCCACTGTTGAGGGATTGGAAGGTTACTTCAACAAATGTTAAAATCCCCAGCATCTGCTGGCAGAATGATTAAAGATCTTCTTTAATACTTATATCACAACATAGAAATAGTTACCAAAAAGAGGAGGCTGTCTGGCCTGTCTAACTTGCTTGATGCTGTGTGTCATGACCTACAGTAATTCAAAGAGCTGGTGTGAAAAGGAATAAAAACAAGCTAAATGGCCTACAGTATTACAGCCCAGCACTGTTACTAAACATAAGAACATAAGAAGAATCACAAATACCCTTTAGCACAGTCAGCCTGTTTGGTAGTTAGAAGTTAATTTATACATGGATTTCATTTTGGAGAAACCAGGATATCGGTTCCAATAACATGGCCGAGTAGTTTGTTTCATAAAGCATTTTGTTTTCATACTGCCACAGTCCTTTGGGTAAAAAACAAGCTTTACTGAAAGGATTACAAGTTAAATAGATCCAGTTAGGTAATATCCTGCCTTGAGTTACTCTGTAACACCCATATTCTACATGCATACATAATTTTCAAAATATGAAATGTGTATAATGTATGCATGTTTATCTAAATGCATTCTCACCTTTGATGCAATGTAATTGGAAGTTATTTATAGGAAAAAGAAAGGTCAAAGTTAACTTTCAGTAATTTGTGGATAAAAAAAAATAACATACTGTATATAACATGAACAAGTTTAAAACTACCAGTCCTGGATACTACAAAAACAAATCTCAGGTGTGTGTCTTATTCCTTATTATTTATATTCCCTATTATTATTATTATTATTATTATTATTATTATTTATACCTATTATTATCATCTAGATGCTGTATATAATTTAAAATCTGCATTGAGTCAAAAGAGTTATGATTTGGAGAATTAATTAACAAGGAGTATTTTTAGCTGCATTGTTGCAGACCTGAGTCAAACTGCATTGAGAGTTTTATTTCCTTAGCCTTAGTATGTCCTCGCTAGAATACAGCAGCTTCAAAAACTAAGCTCTGTTTGTGAAGTTAATGTAGTTTTAAAGTTCCTAAATCCTTTGGACTGATGCGACTCGAATGAAAAAAGTAATTCTTTGCTCAATTGGCTCGTAATTTCTGTGGACATTTTGTTGGCTACGTATCTTAGATTATTTGCTGTTTTGTTGTTATATTGCCTTCTCATTTTCATTCATGACATCTTTACAGTAACTTCTAAGTAATTAAACAGTATTCCAAAAAACAACTCCTTCATATTTGCTGATCATGGATAAAATATAACTATAACAGCACAAATTACTGATTACTGATTACATTTTTTTAAAGATAGTGATCAAATAGTAATTAACCAATTACTATCTCACCAGTGCTATAGACCAAACATTATGTACCTAAAGACCAAAATATTCTGAAATTACACTCTAATATACTGTAACTTTAAAAAGAGTATAAGAGAGCAAAAAACAAGACTATGCAGCTGTTCTGTTTTTTCCCTTAGTGAATATAAACATTTTAAAGCCTAAATTCCCATGGTAACTTTAGATAACTACCATGAGGCCTAAGCCTGAACTCAATTAAAACCAGATTGGAGATCTGAAAACGTCACTATTTAGCCTGGTCTATTTAGAAGGCTTTCCATCTTCATCATTAACATACAGTAGGTGATGTCTGCTACTACTATAACACACATTGCAAAGGTCTAATTTAAAAAAAACAGTTTGAACAAGTTTTAAAGATAAGGTTTTAAAGATAACAGTGAGACTAACTTCAGTCTCATTTTCAAAATAATGATTTTTTTTTTCTTAAGATTTAGTACATTTAGAAAATCCTACATAAATACTATTGTAAGGAACACAATTCATTCTGAGCTGCAAATTGCTCTACAAACAATAAAAGACATTTCCATCACTGTCAGATGGAACAGTTAAACTGGACACTTAAACAAGTCTTCAAGTAAAGGATTTCTACATTGTGATTTAGAGTCATGACAGTTCCACAAAACGTGGTAGGATAATCATATATACAGATCATTCTGTAAGATTTGCAGTGTTGCTAGGAGACACATGCTATTGCATTGATACTGCACAACATCAAAAGACAAAACTATTAAAACTGAAAAATGTCTTATTCAGTTACACACTCTCTTCAAACATGTGATCATGTACAGCAGGAATACACATTTTTCAAGGCGCTAGAACACGTAATTGGTCTTTGGACCTCTCTGGGTCGTGGTCAGCCCTGCTTGTTTAAAGTGCACAGTGAAAACTCTTTGCTGACTATCTTGACACCGTGAGTGATGTCCCAGTTCAAAGTGCAGGTGTTAAAGAGGCTGAAAACATGTTAAATACCCTGGAATACTAAGGCCCAGGGGCTTGACAGAACAGAATTGTAATATGTTTTCGTGTTCTTAGAACCCATAAGTTCATGTTTCACACATTTCATAGTAATGTTCTTTTACTGAGAAACCATCCTTATCATCATAACAAATGTGTAAAAACTAACTGTGAAAGACAGGATTTCAGGCTGAAAGTTTAGAAAATGAATGGGTTGTCTGCCCCTTTTTGTATTCCTTTATAGTTTAATTAGCAGTAAATGTTTATATCTATTAACTGAGTCATTCAGCTGTATTACCCATCACAGAAGTGCACTCTGTTGCTCAGACAAGCATGGCTTGTCAGTTCATGTCGTCTGAAGATTACATTTTTTCTTTACTGTTTCATGGTTTTTTTTAAACCTTTCAGCTACACTTTTAGTATTGATATAACATTAACTAACAAAAAGCCCACAATGAATTTACATTTATTACAATAAATGCATACAATATTTAATTGTTAAGGTCTGCTATTGTAAGCTCTAATGATTGCAATGTTAAATTGGCACACAAGAGACTTTTTTCAGTAGTGTAATTTTGTTACTTTTTTATGTAGGTTTATTATTTGAATAAAAAGAGGACCCACACATACAGTATTTCCTCACCACTTAAAAACTATGTAAACTGTCATGTTAACAGCCCCTACTTTTTATTATAATTGTGTTTAAATTCAGTATCTCAAAATTAAGTGCAATAACTGTAATAGGCTAAAAGTTAAATACTGTAGTTCTGTATTGCTAAAATGTTTCACACAATAAAAATGTTTGATTTGTCATCATCTGAAGTTAAACAATATTGGAATGAAAACAGCAGACTAATTATAAGATAGTGCATGTCTTTGCAAAAATACATTTTCTGGATTAAACATTTTCAGTGTCTTCAAAATAAAATAAATACCTGCCTACACTTTAGGAACCTTGGTATAAATAAACATGCTTTAAAAACAAAGGACATAATTACAGATTGTAATTTATAATCTTTATATCGGTATACAAAATTCTCACTGCATTAAATTTTGTTTGTGACCCATTCTGTATACAGTACTTACAAGAGAAGGGTACTTTTTACTCTGTTTCTAATACACATGGAAGAAAAGCACATTTGAGAAACTGAAATATTACCTTCGCAAACAATAAACTGAAATATCCTTCTGTATTCCCTAGTCAGAAACTCTTACAACCAGTACAGTAATCTCCCTTTCTCTTCATTTTAGACTGGTAGAGAGATTCACATTTTAGCAGAATAATCTAATGAAAACAGTCTTTGCTCCTTCTAGGACTTGCAATCACAGTATGACTGGCCCTTCTTTTATTTGTGAATTGTCTGTGCAATGTGCCTGTGGTGCCCCCTGGAGGGTGGGCTGCACTCTAATACAGAATTTGCTGGACCTAAGAAGCAAAACAAAGTGCTATGTTTTTCTTAGAAAGTTTTAATACGAATCCTTTGAAGCTATTACTATTTGCAATTGAGTTGAATGTTACAACTGAGCAAATTTCTTGCAACTTTGTTTAAGATATTTTAAAGCAGTCTTTCAAAAATCACAATCATCATTTGATTCATTTAAGTTTTTATCACAGTGTACCTTAAGCTCTTGGTGAACCTAACCCAGTCCAGGTGCTCTATACTGTAGGTGTCCATCCACTATCGGAGTGTTCTAAGTGTTCATGATAAGTGTAATGGCACCACAGCGTCTACCACTGAAGCAAATGCACATACAGGGATGTTTTCTGAGTCACCATTTTATTTTGGCATCCATTTTAACTCCAAATCCACACAAACATAGTGGAGTGCCTCAAAGGCTCCCTCCTTTTGCTGGCTCCTTTTACTGACTGACGAGTCTGGTCTTGACCTCTCAAGGTGCCAGAGGTGCATCTGGTTGCCTTGTTTCACCACAGTTAAAAAGGTGTTGGCCCTACAGTAGGACTTTCCACACTCCCTCTTGTGGCATCATTGGCTCCTGGCTCACACTGATATAATTTATACAGAATGATTATGGTTCACACGTGGTGGCATAGTGGTTAGCATTGCAGCCTCACTGCACTAATGCCCTGGGTTCAATTACAGACCTGGGGTGCTATCTGCATAGAGTTCCTGTATGTTCTTCCTGAGCTTGCCTGGGTTTCCTCCAGGTGCTCTGGTTTCCTCCCACAGTCGGTAGGTTAATTGGCTTTAGTGGTGCTGGTTTGAGTGTGTGCATGTCTGTGTGTCTCCTCTGAGACTGACTGGCGTCCTGTCCAGGGTGTATCCTACCTCGCTCTTGTAGCTTGCTGGACAGGCTGTGGCTCCCCCACCACCCTGTATTGGATAAAGTGTCAGCGTGGGATAATAGGGGCTGAGGGAACAGCTGTAGCAAAGGCCAGGTCCTTATTTCCTTATTTAGGAGCTGCACCTTCAGTTCCAGAAGGGGTGGGGCAGTGCCACTGATGGTGATGAATAGGGGTTGTAGGTTGGAGAAAAATATATTTTTGCATTTGTGTGTATTTTTGAGCTTTTAAAATGAATATTTTATCTGTTAAATATATATCTGTTAAATATATTGTTTTATGTATGGGGAAGTACTTAGAAGTGCCTGGTTACAAATAGTTAATACTTCTTTGAAGGTTTTCATTTGTCATGAACATTAAACTACACAACAGACAATCATTGCAGCTAACAGTAAGACTAAACACAGAGCTGGACACATTCTCAGGATTTGACTGGCTATCACTAATGATTACAGTCTAAAACAGACTGCAGCCTGAATGGTTTTGAAATTTCTCATTTCGTTCATGATGCCTGATGAGCAGAAACGTTTTCTGATTGGAGTTTAGGTGATGGAGACAAAAGCAGGCCAGATAAAAAAAAAACATGCAGTGTTGCAGAAGGAGAACAAAATGCCTGGAATGTTTTATTCCTCCCTTGGGTTTTCCACATTGACAGCTGCCCTGCTATGAATTATAAGACCTGTGTTCTTTTAAGCAGTATTCAACATCACTCGAAGGGCATCTCTCAAGTTATTTGCTTGTGGTGTCTCTTCAAGGGCCCTAAATTATGAATCATATTGCATCAAACCTAGCCAGCGCATCTTAGCTAGCAATAAGAGAGGAAAAACACATATTATACTGTGCAACAGTGAAAAGGACGCAGGGTTAGAAGTGGAATCTAAAAGGGAGCTCATTGAGAACAGGGTTGTATGGGTCTGTAACAACCTGTCCAGCAATGTTACTGAGATTATTCAAGCAATGGCTAGACAGAATCAGTAGACTTAACAAAATGAGGACTTATTTTAGCTCATACTCAATAAAATGACTCCATCAATAAAGGATTTCACAATAAAGGAGCATTGGTTTATGGGCAAGTGCAATCAGTGGATTTTGTGCAAAAGTGAAAGGGCAGTGTATAATTGTATGGGCTTAGTGTAGGTGTGGGTAGAGTAAGTTTACTAAATTTACCTGGAATCTGGTGCAGGTGTGTGGATTACTGAAGCAGTGTTGTGAAATTAATATACTGTGGGATATACTATGGCATAATGACGATTATGTAATATTTATTTTCACTCTAATGTATACTTGTAATGTTTGTATGTTTTGTAAGTTTTCTGTTTGTGTAAAACATAGCTGCAAACCATTAAGTATTATTGTATCATAATTTATAAACAATGAGCAGACAAGAAAACAAGGATTACAGATATATCATACAGTACATGCAACTTTTCCTACTGTAATTATAGGATTAAGAAAAACAGACACCTGTGCCTCAGCATTGCTCAACAATCTCTAACATCAAACACTTTATCTGAAAATTATTTTATAATTTTATGATTATTTTAACAAAGGCACTGATCTAACTCCTTCTGTAACACAAATTTAACCTTAACTATAATTTATTGGTTGACAATTCCAGGCCTTCACTCAGTAAAAAGAAACAGCAAAATGGTACTCAATAACCATGTTTTTTTTTATATTCTTGTGGGCTTATTTTTCAATAACTGGTCATAACATCATACCTCAAAGTCTGCTCTGAGTGCCACATCTGCCTCTGTGAGAATTGTTCACATATACAGGCACAGCAGCTGTTTACACAATTATACTGACAGCAGGTGGCCTATCATTTCAAAATAATAACGGTCCTTATTACATTCGTGTTGTAATACCAACTCAATTTTCCAAAAATAAAAAGATCACAAAAAATCAATTTTTATAACTGGACTTTATAGTTTTTCTACATGCAGGATTCCCATTTATGAAATAAAAAAATTCTAAAACATTATGGGCAACTTGAAGACAAGTGATTTCTTAAAGGCTTGATTGTTTAAAATAGTTTAACTAATAACTAAAATAACTTTATTGTTCAATATTTAGATCATTAGATCACTTTGGTTCTCCTTCCTTAAGATGGGGGAATGAGTAACTGTGTAGCTCAAAGGCATTAAGTAACTTATTGCTTCAGCATCTGACAATGAATTATCTGAGCTTCATTGTAACGTGTAATTAGTTAACCTTAGTTATGTTGTAAGAAAAACCTACAATACTGACACTAAATGCTTGGTCTAATTTCAGACATGCCAAATGTCCTGAGAATTTTTAGCTTAAAGCTCCATTTCTTTATTTATGAGTCGAGGGAAAAAAAACAACGGAGAGTTTAATTAATGAGCAAAAATAAAAATCAGACTCTGTCTGGAAAACAGATGGGCTTGGTCTGAAACATGACACCAGCATTATCAATCTTGCTGGCTGTCTTGGTTCTCATCCAGAATTCTCACCGGCAGTAAACACTGCTGCTGGAAGTGATAAATATAAAAAATGACAGGCCTGCCAGGACGTCACCATTCTTACTGCACTCAAATCATTGGCTAGGCGTGTTATTTAGCCTTTGTACAATACAGAGCAATGGTTTAGGAAATATGACTGTCAATTCTACTGCTCTGTGATTGTATATCTCTGTCCATGGTAGCTTCTTAATTTCCCCCATTGCAATGGGTATTATTTACGTAACGTTTAGGTAAGAACCTGCCACCATTAACTCATCATCGGTACTACAGGGTGCAACATCAGATAGTAAACTGCTGAAAAAGCAGAACAGAAATAGTTTTCTAAAGCATTATCTGTTTACTTCCTCTTAAATGTCTGTAAATTTATTTATTTACTATAGCTCAAAGCAAGCTATGCATTTGCACAAGTCAAGTATATAAAGTATACACACACAGGTACATTACATATACAGTCCAACAAATATTTACATTTTAAAAGGCGACAATCAAAAAACAAACACCAATCTGTTATTTTACCATATTTATCAAATTACCTTTACAGTGACAGTTTGAGATCTTGACAAAGAACAAAAATATGTACCTGAAAATTAATTAAATTGAAAAATGTAATATATATATATATCTGAAAATATAAAGGGTATCTTAGCAAAATGTTTGTACTGGTTCAAAAAATATTTCCACACCAAAAGAAGTCAATAAAAACAAATATGAATTTCTAAAAGGAACCAGAAAGTTAAAGGTGAGATTGTCTTTAAATATATTATGTAAACTAATTATTTTGCCTGCTTTATTTGACATCAGATTCCACTTCAGAATAAGTTATTCTGTGCTCAGGTTACCCATTCCTGCCTTCACTGGAATCAGACATTGCCCCTAACTGTTCCTCTCCATCCTTTTCCCTCAAAACTCCTTTCAGAATTTCATTAAGTCAGAATCTTGTGACCTCTGAATTATCTGCAGATGCTCAGCTCACAAGGTAATGTTCATCTTTTCGCTGTCAATCAAATAGTACCAAAGTGAACTCAAATATCTAGTCACACACGAAGTTTTGCACTATGTAAAAGAAGCACTTAACTTAAGCAATGCCACGTCTTTAAATACAGACCTTTTGGGGGGTTTTCCTGAACTCACCCCGGATCTGAACAATACAGTATCACTGCTTTTATCTGTGTGTTCAAGCTCTGCACATTAGTGATACAAACAGGTAAAAAACAGGCATAAAGAGGATGCTTAGGAATTGTGTTAAGCACTGAAAATGAACAGTTCTATAAAGCTTGTTGGAGAAATACAACAGATGGTGACACTACTGAATTTTGTAGTATCTGTTTCAAGAGGGTTTTCTGATGAATTATTGCAAAACACCCCAAAGAAAAATAAAACATTCAAAGCTGTGACCTTTAAAAGTGTTTATGAATCCATTTACTTAATCATAATAATTATTAAGATTAATCACAACCGACAAGTGAATTTGTTGGGGATAAACACAACATTAAGCTTTGCAGCTTGCCAAACTCAAGTTCTTCGCTGCCAATCTGGGCATATGGTGTGGGGCCTTTATGAGAGGCGACCCAGGACTCCGGTCATTCGGTCCTGGTGCACTGAGATTAATATGCATCTGCTGGAGCTCTGTTTGTATTTGCTGTTGTGGCAATAGTTTGAGACAGCCAACAAAAAAGGGTTTCTACAGAGAATAAATACGTTACAAAGCCCTAATAAAGGTTTCAGGCCTGCAGTCCCAGTTACAGTCTCAGCTAGGCGAAGTCAGGTTTTGCAGATTTACACAAATATCCCACATTCCCAGGAAACTAAAAAGAAAAGATGAATATTTTTCTTAAGCTTTTTCATGTCCAGTGTCAGCGAGATTGAGTGAAGGCCACTGTGAGTCTGGAGCTACAGTACCTGTGCCATAACAGCAAGATTTACAATAGTATTAAGATATTGGAATAATACTAGCCACAATTGTCAATAGATAATTTCTTTTGGTAGAATATAATTGCTTAAGATCAGATACAAAATTTTGCTACTCCTAAAATGCTACATATTTTAAAATAAAAAGCCATTCACATATATTCACATATACTTTTTTCTGAAGTATTAAAATTAATATTAAATCTCTTGATTGACTAGTTATTTTAAGAACAAAAGAACAAGAATATGAATTGTGATTGGTATATTAATTGTGATTAATCTTCATCGAAGACAAAATAACTTCTTTTGTATTTTAATTAAAATCAGTGATGCATGCAAGAGGACCTAAATTAATGTTCTATGACTAAAATATGTAATCATCATCACTTATGTATGAAAGACACAGATGTGTCTTGGTTTTTCTTTAACATAATTTGAATAACTCACATCAGGGTGGGACACAAATATAAGAACTAGTCCTTAAACCATTAAACAATCATATCATAATTACTACAGAATTGTGTGCAATTACTTTAATAGTATTACCAGGTGTCCTGCAGATCTGTAGTACTAAGATGACTTCCTTTAATTGGCTGGCTGTTTTTTTTTATTTCAACTTTGTTTAAATTTATATATTCCCTACTTATTTTAATGCTATTAATATTTTTTTAAAGAAAATAAGTTTCTTCCCTTCAGCAGACACACTTGCTGACCACATAACAAAAACTAGCCTGCACATGAATACTAGGCTGTAAATACTGACTAATTATTCTTATGCCAATAAGTAACAAATTACGGCATCATTTTAATTCACTGAAAGCCCAGATAGAGCACAGACAAAAACATGCTCTGCTAAAAAATAGAAGCACTTAAGAAGATTGACCACACAATGGGAAAAACATTATTATGAGCTGATGAGCTCAACAGAAATGTTCAACTGACAAAGAAGACACTAATGCAGTGTAATATCTAATCCTGAACCTAGAAGGCCATTGTCTGTGGGTTTTCAGAGTCTTAAAGCAGCCACACATGGGTGGGAGAAGTTGTTGAATCGGTCCTGTTAAGTCAATGACTAGTTGGTCTAGTTCATGGAGAGCAGAGTTGGAATGAATACTCACAGACAGGCAATCCAGACCGGAATTTAGCACAACTTCACAAATGAGTCTATTATTTTAAAAGCTGAGCACAAGAAGAAAGCAGATATTGTATTCTTACACAAAGACAAAGCTCTATATTTTCATCTAACTTTTGTTATGCCCAGGCAGGTCAGAGCTCCCAGCCCTCAGTCTCTACAGAAACTGATTGCATTTACATGAGGAACTCAACATCGCCTAGCGCCACCCAGACCCATTTCAGCAGGCTCTCTAAGCCACCTATCCCCAATTAATTATCAATCAAACCAGCTATTTAATCCCCAATTGCCACTGCCCCTGTGCTCTGTTATTCAGCTACTCTTGATGGGGTTGTGCTCTCTGCACCAAGAGTTTAATGAGCCACAAGTTTCTCTAAGCCAAGCCATGGAATTATTATTTTCCTAGCCATACTTTCTGCTTGAAAAGTAGAACAACATTTGCCAATAATCAACTAAAATAGATAAGCGTTGCCATAGGTTAGGGATCAGAAAAGATCACTACAACCATTTTTTGGCCTGGAAAATATTAAGCAACCAGAAGCATTCTCAGTCCTGTTCCAACTACCATAAAACTTTTTTTAGCTATCCTCTGGTCCCATTACTGGTGACTGAAGAGACCTTTTATGATGCATCACATTGTGATGGATCTGGTGGATCATCTAATAAAGTGAAAGGACACCGCTATACAGACCACAGAAAGTGTCGTCTGATTCTATCAATCTGTTTTTTTCCTTTGCTAACATTGTAAAAAATTCCTTCTGGTTTTCTTCTAACTTGGTCGAAGAACTGGTGGTTAGAACTTTGATTCTTTTATTCTCAATGAGTATTTCAGTGATTAAGCTTTATTGAACTGTAGGGGTGCTAATCGTAGACAAGTTATCATGTGATTAATCCATCCATTTTCACTTCTGCTAACCTGGTGAGGGTCACGGTGAAGCTGGAGCCTACCTGGCAAGCAACGAGCGCAAGGCAGGGTACACCCTGGACAGGGCTCCAGTTGTCACGACCCTCTTCCTACCTCTAGAGGGCGCTCCACCTTTCTGCCTGTTCCTTGCTTCCATGTGCCTGTTCTTGTGCTTCCGGTGCGTCTGGTGGAAGTTTGCTATTACTTTCCGGTCTGTCCTGTCCTCTTCGCTTGGCATTGGGATCGGTTGTTGAGAGGCTCTCCTCACCACGTCGTCCCACGTCCGCTGCCTGAGGGCTTATGTCTTGTCCCCGACTCTGCCCGATACCTTGAGCCCTTAAGCCACGTGTTTGCTCTGTTCCTGCCGCTTCGCATAGGGTCTTTTCGCCTCGCCGGTCTCTCTCCATGGCTAGCCTCCGGCTTCCGTGAAACCAGTCCTTCGCAGGAAAAGTGCAAGCTAATCTATACATGGGGACAATTTGGAGGCCACAGTAAGGGCTGAAGGGGAAAATTTGGCCCAGACACTGGGATAACTCCCTACTCTTCTCGAGAAATGCCTGGAGACCTTTAATGACCACTGAGAGTCAGGACATCGATTTAACGTCTCGTCAAGACAGCGCCCACTACAGTATGGTGTCCCCGCCACTATACTGGGGCATTAGGACCCACACAGACCGCAGGGTGGGCACCCCCACTGGTCCCACTAACACCACTTCCAGCAGCAACCACAGGTTTTCCCAGGAGGTCTCCAAACCAGGTACTGACCAGGTTCAGCCCTGCTTAGCTTCAGTGGGCTGCCGGGGTGATGAGTTGCAGGGTGATGTGGCTGCTTGCCTCATGTGATTAATAAATGACTGAAATAAACTCAATGGGCTCATACAATGTTTAAAATTAAAACAAAAGCAATTGATAGTTTCTTCCTTAATAATTGGCTAAATTGCCTCTGAATAACAGTCCTAGAATGCTTTTTGCAGAACACCGCCACAGCTAATCCTGAAAAGTAAGAAAAAAGGTTGCTGGGGATCTGCGACATTAGCTTCGACAGAAAAGGGTTCCGTCATCGAAAAAGTTTGAGAACCACTGTTCTATATAATGGCATGAGTAACGAGAACACGCGTTGATCAGCATATGAAAATTGCAGCATAAGCAGGTCAGAAACATTGAAAATCCCCATTTAAAAAATGTTCAAGTACTATGCAGCTGTAAGGTAAATCAGTTAATAAAAACTTGATAGAACTACACATATTGACTTTTCTCTGGTCAGGTGTGGATGCTGAATTGGTGTGCTTCTAAAGCAATGTACTTGCCAAATAACTAAATTAGACAGGAAGCTTTGTACAGTAAAACATTTTGCCTAGAACATTTTGGAGTTTTTTTTTACCAACTGAGTCATCAGTAATAATCCAGATGAAACATTTCCCAGTCAATATTTGCTTTACAATGCCAAACCATATCCGTTGCATTTTGTTTTCTTTTTAATTTGGTAATAATTAATTGAATTAGCTCTTGGGGAACTTTGAAAATCTGAGTCCGTTTTCACAAATATAATTCTTTTAGAAGATGAACAGCTTTTCACCAAAGATTTTATGGGCACTGAATAATTTAAAATTGCCCAAGGCAGTATTTTTTATTACTTTTATACAATAGTAGTCAAAAGTAAGAAAGTCCAAAAGAAAGAATAATGTAAACGACAAGTGCACACTGTATTAAAGAAAATAATTACAAACATAAATATTCTAAGCTTCTTTTTATTTATTGCATAATAACTAAATTTAATATACAAAATATAAGATTTGATAACCACATAAATATTGGCAACTGAATTTGAGTCAAATGAAGTAGGTCTCTGAATTACAAGTAAATGTATTGGTTATTATTCACTTTATTTTGAAGTGCATAGTCCAAAATAAACAGTACAGACTTTGAAAACTTACTACTGTTTACTGTACCTTAAACCGAGTGTAGAAAAGTAAATTATTACTGACTAGTCTTTAAGTAGAATTTCACAAAATAAACTGTATTTTAACAGAGAGAAAATAAAAACGTCTGTAGGTCACTAGACACTATTAAGTCTTTGGTAAAGATTAAAAAAATAAATAGGAGCATTTCATGTTTGAATTTAGAGGCTCTATTGTATCCCTTAAGAAGTAAACTTTCTTAATTAGACATTACACTGTGAAGAATTTAGCATGAAGGGATTTACTCTTTAGAAGGTAATTCAATCTTATTTTTAGAAAATATAGTCACTTTTATACAATAAACTGATATCTAATTTTCTGGAAAAAATAACTTTGAGCAGGTCTGCTGCACGGCAATTATCAGCGATTCAATGAAAACATTGTAAAAAGTCCTGTGGCCCATGTCTATTTGTCAATCAAAGATGCATCTGATGCTGTGTAGGACAGGACAACAGGGCCTCGTAACAGTATTGTTCACTCTGAGTACAACCAAGAATAGGCACAGAAAAACTTTTTGTGTCACAAGCTTTGAGATGACATCAAGAATTTTATCTTGTTCATGCAACACACAAGACAGTCTACAGAAGTGAAAGTGCAGGTCTGCATGAAAGAGGCATTTTGGTTTAACAATGGCACTGTGTCATAGAGTGGTCATCAAGGATTACAGCACACAGCTTCATGATTTCAGCAGAAACAGTCTGTATCACTCAGGGGTGGCTGCCTCCTAAGCACTGTTCAACCATTTGCAAAAGATTATCAGATATGAATGAACATGTCAATGTTCCTTCTTCATTTTGATTGATGCCTCGATAAATTAACACTGTAGCACTTTATTTGTAATACTATACCCATGAGACTGAACTGTTGAAACACTACCTCCCAATTTTTCTTTTTAGTTGTAAGGTAAAAATATACAAGTAAAGCACCATTTAATCTACATTATCTCTTCATCAAACAACTTCAACATTTGAGTTGTCTATCTAGCAAGTTATCTGGCATTCCTTAAAACCGAGAAAACAAATACCAGCTTGCAATGATGACCAGAGCATTTTGTTATACACTATTTTTCACAACAGAAAACAGCACTGAAATACATATTAGCCAAGCATAATTAGAAAATCATGTCAAGTAATTTCATAAATATTTTCTGCTGCTGTTCAAAGCTCCTTTTCGAATTCCAGGAAAAACAGCTGTATCTAAATTATGTTGGTGCAGTGCAGTACCCAGGTGTAATTTTAAAAAATTGCCTGCAGTTCAGTAATTTAAAACTGTAAGAAAGATGCAAGTGAAGTAAAACTGAGTTACCGTTCTACTGAAACCAATTAGATATTGTTAAAAACAGTTGTTTTTAGCATCAGAGATAAATCTACATAAAACCCACATAAGCCAGAATTACATAACTTTAAGCTATTTAATTGCTTAACATATACACACATACCAGGGATGCAGTCAAGTCGTTACTGTCCAAGTCACCAAAAGCAAAGTCCAACTGCAATTCACAGACCTTACTCCGCAAGGCCTCAGCAAAAGTGAACAGCTGACACAAACAGAAAAATGACAAATTAATTTAGTGCACAAATCCATCTTTCAGTGACAGTTACCATACAGTAAATACAGATACAGTTCGGTGGAAAAAAAAGTAATTCCAACCTCGTGCGTATTTCTACATTTCCATTTTTGGCTCCAACTTCACTATGCTAAGAACAAAAGTCTGCCAATTAGCTATATAAAGGCATGAACATCAAGAACAGCGGCTGTTTTGAATTTAACAGTCCTTAAAGTATCCTTAAGGCTTCACCCTGACCTCTCTACAAACCTTCTGCTCCTCAGTATTCAGCTGAAATCATGACGCAAACTACCATAAATTGCTACTTGCAGGTTACATTCAAACTGTGTCATGTCAAAACCATTATGGATCAGGGCTGACTTTTTTATATATAATTGCTTAATCCTTAAGCACA